>NC_134590.1:87098560-87741998 GCF_037038515.1 Microtus pennsylvanicus | reverse complement strand
CTCTGACAGCTCATGGGCCAGAAGAGCAGGTGGGTAGGGAATGAGTTATACCGATTTGCTAGGGGTGCTTTTGTGTGGAAGGAGACAGGAGGAAAGTTCTTGCAGAGAAAGTGAGAGTGAACAAGGATTTAGTGAAGGACAAATTTTCCCTAGGGAGCTGTGGAAATTCTAGGAATGGGGATCACTATGAACATAGTCATGAAATTATTGAGGAGGCAAAAAGTTTGGATTTGAGGTCAGCAAGGCCAGCTGGGCTGAACCAGGAAGTCTTCCTTCTCCTTGAGAGTGAGGAACTAGATTCTACCCTGAACGTAGGATTCCCAGGTTTTACTAGGCCTCCAAATCACTTGGTGTGCTAGTTGAAGGAGACTCTTCGGCTCTCAAGGATCTGACTCTGTCAGTCTAGATAGGATGCCTGGAATCTGATTCTTTGGCAAGTACTTCAGACAATGGCTATGCAGGTTGTCTATAGATTATACTCTGAGAAGTACTTCAGACAATGGCCATGAAGGTCGTTTGTAGATTACATCTGAGAAACACCACTAGAGAAGGTAAGAAGCCTCGGTAGAATTTTTAAACTCAGGAAGGAGTTTGAGTAGATGGTATCTGAGAAAGTCAAAGTGAAGAAGATGCTTCAGGCAGACTACAAAAGTAGAGCAGACAAATTCATTAACTAGAAGTGAGAACTGACTGTGCACAGAAATGCTTAGCATGTACCTGGCTGGTGGAGGCACCCAGGTCAAGTCAGCTGTTTTAGTGACACATGAAACCTACTAGGGTGAAAACTCAGCTCATATTATCCCTTACACTGATTTGTCTCAGTTTTTCTAACACTGTTTAAGGCACCACCATCAAGCTCTTATCACTCTTCCATGTCTGTATTACCATGTGAGCCTTCCTGGCCTCTCAAAGAGGCAAGATTCCTTACGCTTACATTTGGTGCACAGTAGCCACGCTGGTCAGGTTTACAACCCCACCAATGACCTCACAATGACTCAGACATGCACAGTCCCTCTTCCCCATCCACTCTACAATCACTTCCACGTGTCTTAGAGACCGTGCCAGGCCTTCCTAGAACAATCTGAGCTCACAACCTCCATTGAGAGGCTGTGCCGGCCTTCCTATAACAGTCGATCTCAGAACCTCCATCAAGAGGCTGTGCGGGCCTTCCTATAACAATTGATCTCAAACCTCCATCGAGAGCCAACATTAAGTTATTCTCTTCTACATTAGCACTGACCTTAACCATTTTTGCCTTTCCATGTCTTTGGTGATTTGTATAATCTATGATAATTTTGTTTAGAAGCCTTGTAGTTTTCAACAGTATCTTCCCCAACATAGAGGGCTGAATTGTCTCAATAAACCAATAACTCTAACCACTTTTGATAGTGAAAAGGTTGTTTATGTAGATATTTGTCCAATAGTAGTTTAGCGAACCCAATTATCTCTAATATGAAAGGGGAACATAAGACTGTCTCTTTTATAGATACCAGTCTTTCAAATCATGTCAAGATGGCAGTTCATTTGATGATGGCGTGATGAATAAGGAAAACTTGCAGTGTAAGGTATTTATCACATTACATTAGTGCATTAAATATGGCTCTACTATGAAACATGTCTGCCTAGAACAAAGTTGGTTTCCCTACTTGCTGGCTGTGTAACCTTCAATCAAGTGGATAACCTTTCTGTTCTTCCATCCCACCATCAACAGGATAGCGCCACTCACCCCACACTTGGCTGCAAGGGAGCAGAGATTGTGTTCACACTGATGTGACTAAGCCTGGCTAATCACTTCTGCTCTCTGAGACATCAGTTATTAGACATACACATCTTACAAGAGGATAGACTTTTATCTCTCAGCACAAAGAGGGCATCCTATCTGGAAGGCCTTCATAATAACAACCCTAAAACTGTAGGATTGTAACTCACAATGGATGCTTTCTGCTACAAAGAAATAAGATTTAGGAGATTGGAAAAACGAGGAGGTATAAGATAAGCAATTCTAAAAGCAGTAATAACTGCCTAGGAGATTGAGATGGACAGATGATGCATGCAAGGCCAGGCTGGTCTACACGGTGATTTCTAGGACAGAGTCTCAGGAAAAAGGAGCAAACTCTTTTATTAGATGAATAATAGCTTACTTAGAAGGGAGTGAGTTTATCCTGAGTAGCAAAACATTTTCATTTGAAGATAAACAGTATGTTTTCATTTTTCTTTATTTTCATGTTAACAAGGTATTTTCACTAACCGATTTTGTTAACAGTTGATGTGAACAGCAGAAAGGAACATCTGCTGAATGGGCAATAATGTTATAGGGATAACATAATGCAAAAGTGAGATAATGTTTATTATTAGTAATTGATATTAGCTCACTTCTGAGTTTTATTATAAAAACATTTGCATTCTTTTTAGGAGGATTACTTAATTTTAAAAATTGGAAAGAAGCAGAAAAATATGTTTTTCATATACTCAACCCAGGACACATGTCATTCATCTCACAACCCTGAGTTAGAAAACACCAAACAGCGGACCCAGCACCTCATCACAGTGAGGTGAGCCCTGGCCTGGTCTCTCCTCACACACTGGGCAGTGGGTGGGGCCAGATGATGTTTTAAATATTTTATCAACCATTGGCTATACTGGTGCAGCTAATTAATTGATCAGATTTGACTGAGAAATGCCAGAGATGCTGACAGAGGTTACAAGCCCAGGAGGCACACAGTGTATTTTAAATCCTCGTTAGCAAATGCTGTCTCCTGCTGACAGAGAAACTCTTTGCAGGGTTCTGAAGTGACAGTCTCCATGAATTCAATAAAGATCACCCATAAGGACAGTGGGCACAGGCACAGATGAGACAGTGTCCTTACCCGATACATTCTTATTTGACTTGAGTGTTCCTCGCATGCATTGATTTCATCTGCATGTACCCAGGCTTCCAAATTCCTCAAACTCATCGATTCACTGAGAGTCATAGAAACATAGAGCTTACACGGATGAAGATATGAAAGTGCTCATTTCGGGTCTTTCGCAAATCCTTCTATGTTGTTTCCCATCTCATCTGAGAATCTGAATGCACCCTTGAAAGGACCCAAAGTTTATCAGTAATCCCCAATCTGAGTTATATTAAAGTGTTTAAGTTACTTTGCTTTACAGAACACAGCGCTCTTCCCCTGGCAGAGGTGGGTAAAGGCTGTGTCACAGACTACCTACCACTCAATACACTTATCTCAAATTCCATCGCCCCTCACCGTGTATGTGATGGTTTCCTCGGTGTCCTGTGACTTGACCATCAGCAGAGTCAGCAAAGTTAGGAAAAGGGTTTGCAACATCGTGACTTTCTAAGGAAAACACAAAGGTATGTTTAGTGTCTGCTGCCTGGAAAATCAAAACTTCTGCAGTGAAGAAACAAGCAAGAGAGGGAGGGTGGAGAGCCCAAGATACCCAGCGTCCAATCTGCTTTCTCACCCCTGCCCCCAGCCACCGAGAGGAGAAACTGCAGCACCTCATTTATTATTTTTCATTCATCCTGAACCAAGGATGTTCAGCGTCTATTTATACCGCACCTACGCATTAGGCTCCAAAACGGGAGTCAAAAAGGGGTTGTATAATATGACGACTGTGCGACCCCCGTTCTCCCCCGCGGAGGAGAAAATGGGCAGCACCTGTCTGTTCTGTGGAATCTTAGAATACCCACATGGTTCACCTCTAGCTAGTGAAGCTCTTACCCAGCTCAGTAAAAATACCTGCAAACAAATATGGCCTCAGACTTTCTCCCCCCCCCCCCCCCGCACACCGCACCCCAAAAGTCCAAAATACCCAAACAAAACTAGATGAGCGATCTCCAAGTTTCTGGTAGAAATTATCACAGAGCTTCTCACTCCCCGCAGGGCTACTTCTCATGTCCCCTCTCTTGAAGCACCTTTTCCATCGCGCCCTCAATTTTGTTTCTAAACTCAGGGCATCAGAGATCAGCCACTCAAAGTCACTGATCCCTTGTCCCTTCGTCCCAAGGTCTCAAAATGTGCTACACACTAGTCTAGGCTGCGTAGGCTCGGACATCGGACTGCACCGCAACATTGGGTACCGGTTTTTGGGTGCCTGGTTTGGTGCCTGCAGGGAGTTGAGCTCCGCTTTCTTAGATGTAAACTACTAGGCGCCTGTCAGCGTGAATCGCTGAATGCTTCAGTTTTCACCCAGGCGCTGCGCAATCCAGGTGCCTCTCAGATCTTGCACATCCGTCGCTGAACTTTGGAGACCATGGTCACCAGCAAAACTCTCGGGGTTGGTAGCCCGTGCACACACTCTGCCCATCCCAACAGATGTCACCCAAGTACTGGCATAGGCTGACAGTTTGCATTCCCAGACCCTCACCTCCACCTCCCTCTCCTCTGCCCGGTTGCACAGACTGTGATAGTTCTTGGGTCACCCCACCACACTCCCTGGTGCAGCCACCGCGGGAGCAGCGCGCACCCTGCGACTTCGGCTTTGGGGCTCCTACCTGCGGGGGACCGCGCCGCTCTCCTGCCCTGGCAGTGAAGGAGTGCGCAGGGGAGGGCCGCCCGGTGGGTCTGAAATGGCGAGGTCTGGCAGCAGCAGCAGCCACAGGAGGAGGAGAAAGGGAGGAGAAGTAGGGCGAAGGAGGGCGGAGGAGAGAGAGGGAGGCGCAAGCGCCCAGCCCAGGCTGCAGCCCGCGGGAAAGCGCGCCCCTCGGCGTTGGGGTCTGGGGGTGTTCAGCTGTTCTCTGTGGTCGGCCCCTCTGTCTTCAGATTCACAAGGATTTGAGACATGATGCCAAATATCACCCCCATAGAGGGTTTTTTTTTTTTTAGGTTCTACAGAAATGGCTTAATATATTTTTTTAATCTCAAGAAGTGATTCCTGGGAGAGTAAATTAAGGTTATTCAGAGATGGCCTTTTACTTTTTAATTTCAGATTTATTTATTTATTGATGGAGGGAGGGTTTGCTTCCTCAAATTGTGCAATAGTGAGAACGAATGTGTTCATTTCCTGGCCTACTAGGTGCTCCAGGTTGCGAGTGGGTCAAATGGAACTCACACTAACAAAATGTGTACCTGCCTGAATGCATGCCTGTCCCCTGCCCGCACCGTGGTGTGTGTGTGTGTGTGTGTGTGTGTGTGTGTGTGTGTGTGTGTGTGTGGTATTGCTGGTCTTTCAACTCCTCTCCTTTCTTATCTATAGTTTCTTCCTTCTCCCCAGCACTGCTCATCCAAAGTCAAGTTAGGCTTTTGCTTCCATCTTTCATAATAGTAGTGGAATTTCAGGAATCTGAGGAGAGATTTTTTTTTTAAAACCCACTTCACGGACCGCACAGATTGCAGCTATCTATGATAACTTCTCTAACCCTAGACTCAGGCAGTTCCCTTTGGCTGCCGGTGTGCCTTTTAAGAACCAAGTTACCAAATGAATATCAGAGGTCACAGAACCTGATAACTTGGAGGGTCTAAGAACATGCTGGCCCAGAGGCAGACTGCAGAAGTTGAGGAGGTGGGGACTTGGGGAGACTGTTGGGAGAGCTCTGCCAGGTGGTCTTTGGGGAAGGTGGGTTACCTAGACAACAGTGTGTAGATAAAAAACCACCCAACATTTAACAGGACCAGAGAAGTTTGAGATGGTCCCCAGCATATACCGAGTGTGCAAGACTTTGATGATCGTAGCAAAGACTTTGACTGCTGAGTTTCTAGTGAGTCTCCCTGACTCCACTTATCACCAACGATTCCAAACTGCTTTTCTGTGTTTTAAAAAGTAGATTCTCCCTTTCTGTACAATTAAAACACCTCTCTATGTGTTTTCTTGTTCGAACTCTCTTCATCGTTTTCTTTGGAGCAGCGAGGTAAAAGGCTCCCAGTGGTTTATCTGTAGTCGTTTATCTGTAGTTTACCTCTATATAAACTCTATCTGTAGTTTATCTTGCGCACCCAGTTGTTGGTTTGCTACCCTTGTTTAGACGTCTGATGGGCATTTCAGACTGGACACATGCCAGCCTCAGCAACCCCTCCCCCAGCCTGCACCACCATCAGCTTCACCATTCAAATCAACAAAAATTTCATCTCTCCTTCTGCTAGGATCCAGTCAGCTTCATTTCTTTACTTCGTGCATACTGCATTAAGTTCTGCAGAAAACGACACAGACTTTTTTTTTGACATATTTTCAGAACTGGACCAGTTCTCATCATCTTTGCAGCCACCCTGATTTAGACTTTTCCATCTGGATCATTACAGCTCCTGATTGATTTCTCTGTGTGTACCTTTGTTCCCCTGCAGCTGTTCGTTGCAGAAGTTCATGTGAATCAAACCATACAGCATATAATTGTTTTGGATCTGGTTTCCTTCACTTAGCATGCTTTTGAGATGAAGCCTTGGGAAGGACCCAGAAGTTCTTTTTTTTTTTTCCATTGATGTGTGGCATTCCATTGTGTGGCTATATCTCCAGTTTTCTGCTGGTGTTTTGATGGATATTTGGGTTGTTTATGAATAAACCTGTTTTGGGCACTCATTTAGAATGCTTTGAGTATTTTTCTTTTAGGTAAATGTTTGAGGAATGGAATTGTATCTTTACCTTTATAAGCAAATGTTAGAATATTTTGCGTTTTCACTTTGCTCTGACTCAGTATTTGCAATGCTATCCCTTCTGGTGGCTAACCTGTATCTGTGCAGTTTCATATAACGTTTCTTTCATGTCTATCACACAGCATCTTTTTATTTGCTTATTGGTAAAATTTTCTTTTAAAGATTTTGTCCAAATCTTTTGTCGATTTATTTATTTATTTTATCTTATTGTAGAAGTGCTTTTCAGTGGTCTTTTCAGTCTTTGGTCAGATACAATTTGAACATTTTCTTCGTTTTTTTCAATGTGTTGTGAGACAATGGCTTTACACTGTAAATACTTGTTTCTTGCACATGTTTAATAAAATACCGATTGGCCAGTAGACAGGCAGCAAGTAGAGGCAGTACAAGGAGAAGAGGAAAATTCTGGGAAGAGGAGTCAGTCATCAGTTGTGACCCAACTGCAGAGGAAATAAGATGAGATTGCTTCACTGATGAAAGGTACCAAGCCACATGGCTAACACAGACAAGAATTACGGTCTAATGTAAGTTTTAAGAGTTATAATAGCTAATAGGCCTACCAGTTTATAATTAATATAGACCTCTGTGTGTTTCTTTGGGGCTGAACAGCTGCAGGACCAGACAGGGCAGAAACTTCTGTCAACATCAATGTGTTACTGCTATCTTTTAAGAGTCAATATTTTCAATTTTGATGTATAGAACCGTTCTTTCTTTTTCTACTCAAAAATCTGCTTTGAGAATTTTTTTTACTATTTTTAAAATGTTACTGCTTTTGTCAAATTGAAGAACAGATTCTCTATTTCCTAAAGTTTTAAAAAATGACATTTGTGTGTGTGTGTGTGTGCACGTGTGTGTGTGCACGTGGGCATGCATGCTACATGTGCAGGGGTCAGAGGACAGTTTGTGGGAGTCACTTCTTTCCTTTCACCATGTGGGCCCCAGGGATTGAACTCAGACTGTCAGGCTTGGCAGCAAGCCCCTTTACTCAGCTGAGTCATCTTACTGGCCCCTTGAGGTTGTTTTGAGGCTAGAACCAGAAATCCATGAAGAATATCAAACACATGCAAATAATTGTGTTTTAGATATCAGAATATCTGGTGCTCCACCCTAACAGGATATTATTCAGGTATTACTTCCTGTCCTGACAGTCTTCTGACTAGTGTAGACTTGATGCAACTAGTGATGTTGCTTGATGGGTCCTGTTTCACGGTGGACCATTAGCCCATGTAGGGCTAATAGGAACGGAAATAAAGAGCTGTTTTGTGTGTTTCTTTTCGTGGTGATAGGAATGAACCCAGGGCTTTAGGAATGCTAGGCAATCACTTGGCCGCTGAACTATAGCCCAGACTCAAAAGGAAGGCCAGTCTACATTCACCATACGGCATGTGCTACTCTTGCCGTAACATGCTTGTCAGCAGGCGCCACACTGCTTTTGTCTGCTCCTCATCTGTCTTCTGGGAATAGCTTCTTGGTTTTCCTTTGGAAACCAAGGCTTATGGTGTAAAACCTTGATGAGGTCCTTAAATGCACACAAAAGAGACCCTTCCCCCAGGCTCAGCAGTGTAGTTAAGAGGAAATGGGCTAGTACCAGAGCAACAAGCATGTCAAACATCAGCTGTTGGGTTGGGTGACATGACCGAGTCACTGGCTCACTGGCTTTGGGAGTGGTTTGCTTCTGTGTGCCTAGGTACTAACGACACAGACCACCCTTCCTCCTCTCTGGTCCAGAGGCTAGCCCTTCTAGCTGTGTTGCCAAGAGCTCCAGTCTCCAGGCCTGCCTCTGCAGAATACAGGCAAGCCACGGACTAGGCAGTCTGAGAACCCTTGCTTCATTTTATCTGTTTTTGGGGTCATATATGACCTTGAATCCAGACACTGTAGCTTATGTAGGACATTTCTTCACTATGTCATTGTCATGAGGTTTCTCCTCCAGTCCCCAACCCTGGCTTAAAGGTGGTATGTGCTTTGCCTTTGCTAATCATGGCATCAAATCTCCTGTGGTCAGATAGAATGGCTGAGGAACAGCAGACACACCCAAAGATAACCAAAATAATGGTGATGGAGCACGAGGCATAGAGCCTGCAGGGCTATATTCAAGTTTTGACTGGCATTTCCCAAATACGTGAACTTTGAACTCAATCTCTCTAGGCCTCGATTTCTTCATATGTTAAAAGACAGGCAGACAGGTGATTTTTCTCACATTGATGTTTTTACAAGTATTAAAAGTGTCCATAAAGAAAAAACCTTTAGGATTTTCATGTTACCGTTGCTAATGTTGCTGTTGATCATGATGGTCTATCACTTACTGGTCTGATCCTTCATTACATGACAAATAGATTAATGTCTAATTTTTTTCATGGCTTTTTGTCTCCTCCCGTCTCTGCTATATTTTAGAAGCAGCAGGCTCTGGGCACCGGTGTGCTGTGGTTTGCTGTCTAGGTCTTGGGAATATGTGGATCCCTTATAAGCAATATTTAAAGATAAAGTTATGTTTGGAATAGGTTCTTCAACATCTGTAAACCTCCTCTAAAATTTGGAGGCTCTGGGTATTTAACTTTTCAAACATTAAACATATTATAGACTATTATCTTACTATTAATAAATAGGAGTGACTAGTATTATATATCATCCCATTGTCCCAGAAACTAATAATCAGACTCTGAGTCATAGCTTTTTAGCACTGTGTCTTTATGCCACCAGAAAACTGAGCACACTACTGTAACTTGCCTCATGGGGTGTCAGACTCAGGCAGTCTGGTGTCAGGAGTGTGCTGTGAATGTTTCTGTGCATTATCCCCCCTCTCTACCAGGGGAGTTTAGTACAATGGGATCACAAAGAAGCAGTCAACTATAGCGAGTGCAGCTCTATCAACTACAGGGATTCAAGGTTGGAAGAACAGGGTTGAGCAGAATACAGTTGAGCAATGAATAAACTTGGCTTGATAAATTGCTCTGAGGTTAGGAGAAGCTGATACTTTTAAAGACTTCAAGTTCTGTTTGGTGGGGAGAGTTTACAGTTTCAGAGGAGATTTATAGACATTGAGGACTATGCATGGCCAATATGCCCTAAGATTCTAATTCTTGAAGCACGTGTCTGGATCAAATCAGTCCTGTAAGTATGTCTTATTTCTAAGAGGAGCTGGTAGAGGTATGGGCTAATAGAGAGTCCAACAAGGAACCACACTGGATATCTCTGGAGTCTTAGAGACCAAGATAGAAATTATCAAATTGTCTGACTGTTACGGCCAGGTAGCCAAACCAGGCAATGTTGACACCGTCTCATTTTGTAAAATATGTTCTCTTATATGGGTACATGAGAAGTAACAATTGTAGCCATAACGGGATGAATCAACCAATTGGTATTATAGAAAGAATTTATTATTGTCTTAGTAGTATTTGTAGTGAATTGATAAAAATTAATGACCTGTAAGAATAATGTTGACCAAATTATTTATTTTCTTTAGTTAGTCTCATATTGGTACTTAAAAACCTCAATATTTTTGAATAGCTAAATTGAACATTATTGCCTATGACAATTTCTTTCTTGATGAGCATACTTATGAATTCTGATGTATTTGCTATGATTCAAGCAAGTCCTTGGATGTGATGGTGAGTAGTTACTTTTCAGTGCTAAGATTCTTCCACTTTCTTTCATCATTAAATTAGAGTTTATGTAAAGCCAACAGAAAGGAATAATTTAAGTGAACGTTTAGCATATCTAATTAGTTTCTTAAGAGAAAAAATAACCCAAAACCCCAAAGACTAAAAAAGGAACACGGCAAATTGGCAGCACAGTCCTGTAATCCCAGTACTCAGAAGATTAAGGTAGGAGGGTCCTATGTGGCCAGCCAGAGTCACATAGATCACATACACTCACACACACACACACACACACACACACACACACACACACACACACACACACACACAATATATATATATATATTAAACACACACATATATGTTTTATATATATATATATATATATATATATATATATATTGTGTTTATATAACATGTATTTTTGAGACATAGTCTAATGTATCTCAGGCTTGCCCTGAACTTGTTATGTAGCAGAGAATGGCCTTGAATTCTTGATTCCACTGTCTTTACCTCCTGAATTACAATGCCACTATGCTTGGCTTGCCAATAATTATAAATGTGTTCACTGAAGATAATGTGTGTTTATGTAATTGATTTCCAAAATGTCCTCTAAATATGAAGCCATGTGTTAGAAGACAAATCACTAAAACGTGTGATGGTTATATTGAAGCTTGGGTCTCAAAGTTTATTGACAAGTTTGCATTCATGCGAGATTCATTGACTTAAGTATGTCACTGTCGAGTCCTTTTTTTTAGGCACTGCCAGAAGTATCATTCTTCAGGATCTGTCCTGTGAAACTCTCTTCCTGAACGCCAGATGGACATAAGAAAACTTTCAGTCATCTGGAGCTGGTAAATTGTTCTGAAATATTTGGAATTTTATTAGAGGCTTGATTTCATCATAGAGCAAAGAAAATCTTGGACAAATAAAAGTCAAATCAATCAGAAATGATTGGAACCAGTAATTAGAATTTCCTTGGAGAGATACAAACGCATGATGTAAAGCCTTGCAGAAGGTTGCTTTCTAACAAGTTCTCAGATCCTGGGAGGCGACCTCAGAGGATGCAGATGGCAAGCTTCACTTTTGTTTTCAGCTACAACGCCACCCCCTTTCAGATTTAACTTTCCTGGAACCCTCCTCCAGGTTGATGGGGTTTCAAGATGATTGTAGTTACCGAGCATGAAATTGGAAACAAGAACCCTCTTAAATGACTAATTCCTCCTCAATGTGCAATTTAAAGAATTAGATCAATGCTATTCCACGTTGCCAGTTTGGAAACTTTCCATAGTAATTTGTTGATTTTTAGAACTTTCAGTGTGCTTTGCAACATCAAAATAAAACTATCTAAATAACTCATGGGGTGCCAGTGAGATGGCCCAGTGGATGAAGCACTAGCTGTGCCAACCTGATGACCAGAGATCCAGCTCCAGGAGCCACACAGAAGTGGGAGGAGAGAGCTGACTTCACAGAGTCACCTCCGACCTTAAATGTGGGCGGAGCCATGCAACCTCATATAGCACACAGCAATAATAACATTTTGTGAAGATTAAAATTTCCTTCATTTTTGTAGATTTTTACTACAGCAGAGATGTGTCTTGGCTTTCCTTTAGTGACTACTTAATTTTTTCTTGATTATAGTTAAATAAGGTCTTAAAATCAGTCTAAAAATATTTAAATGGAACTTTAGGAAATAATGGTTCAAAAAAATCATAAATACTTTATGCATGTTGACATCCATACTTGTGAAAAATGTGTAATAGCATCTGTAAGAATGATTTATGATTTTTCCCCTGAGTATGTCATAACCTATGTCGATGCAACTGGTGAGACCAAAGCCTAAAATGAAATAGACATTATCATTTTCTCTCTCCTCTTTAAGGGATTTAAAACATAAATTATCTTGATAAACTAGTATTAACTTCTTTCTCATTGCAGAATGTGGAAAGACCAAAGAAAATACTTTCCTTTTAGAATTTATAGTACAGTGCTAACAGACAAAATCTAAGAACTGGCATGTCTGACTTTTACTGATGATTAAATGGGACAAATAAGGAAATTCATTCATTGGAGGTAAGAGGTTAAAAGTTTACATATCCACAAGAGAGACTTTGCATGGATGTTTCTTGGATTTCAGTTTATTTCTTCCTTTAAGATCTCTGTTCAGCAGATGGTTCCTTTGTAGGTAACCTTTGAAAGGGTCAAGAATTATAAAACAGTATTGAATTTGTTCAGTTCAGTTGGAAGAATGACAGGCGCAAAAAGGACCTTCAAGGCATAAGAACAGATGAATTCACTTAATAGGAAAAAGGAAAGAGAAGAAAATGAGGGTCCATTTGCCCACACGACCTTGGGAGGCTCATAGATGAGACAAGTGACGAGTTGTTGAAATTCACACCAGTTAGTGGCATAGCCACAGACTAGGAGGAAGGTCTTTCCTGTCCCTTCCCTGTTCTCCCCTCCTCTCCTTTCACTTCCTACCTCTTTCCCTCTCATTTCAGATTTATTTATTTTGAGATAGGGTCTTGCTATGTAGCACCCAGATTGCTTTGAGCTCAAGATGCCTTTGCTGCCACCGTCTGAGTCCTGGCATCACAGTTGTGTGCCACCCTGCTCTGCTTGTCTTCCTTCTTCATTTCTAGTCTTCCTCGTCTATTCAGCATCATCTACCCATCCAATATACATCAAGCATTTGACTGAGGTGTGTTTCTAGCCTTCACAGAAATGCTGCTGACCCTCATATCTGTGGAATGAGGTGAATATTATCTGTCTCAGCAGTCCCCATGAAGGCAAGTCCTGTTTTCATCCTCCTAGCAGCCCAAGTTGAGAGTATACTTTAGGATGTAGGCCAAGTTTTCCTGTCCTGCAGTCACCCTCAATCACTCAGAGGCTTAATTACAAAAGCTTGGCCGATAGCTCAGGCTTGTTATTTGCTAACTCTTACACTTTAAATTAACCCATATTTCTTATCTATGCCTTGCCATGTGACTTGTGGCTTGCTACCTCATTTTCTACATATCCCGCTTCCTCATTGATTGGCTTGCATCTCCCCTGACTTTGCCCTTCTTCTTCCTAGAGTCTTCTATGTCTGGCTGTCCCACTTAGACTTCCAGCTATGGGACTGGTCTGTCAGCTTTTTATTTACCAATGAGAGTAATACACATTCACAGTGTACAGAAGGATTATTCCATAGCATTTCTCCATTTTTGTCTAATTAAAAAGGAAGGTTTTTTTTAAACATAGCAAAACTATATTTATTAGAATAGTTATTTAGCAAGAATCACAGTTACAATTTTTTGCCCGGCAATCTTGTCTACTTCCCATTTCCAGGAGGATAACTATATGTTTTTCTTTGGGTTCATCTTCTTATTTAGCTTCTTTAGGATCACAAATTATAGATTAATGTCCTTTATTTATGGCTTGAAACCAATTATGAGTGAGTACATCCCATGTTTATCTTTTTGGGTCTGGGTTACCTCACTCAGGATAGTGTTTTCTATTTCCATCCATTTGCATGCAAAATTCAAGATGTCATTGTTTTTTTACTGCGGAGTGTGTATGGGTGCACAGGAAGCTGTGTGTGTGCCTCATAGGATGGCAACAAGCCACCATTGCCACAAGAAGTAAAAGCCAGGGCAAGAGAGGAAGCTAAGCAAGAGCAGATGGGAGTTGTGAGCACTAGTTTTTCTCCAGAACCTAGGTAGCTAGGTTTGGGTTCAGATTTGGCCTGGGACATTGGTTAATAACCTCAGGCAAACTTTTTTTTTTCTTGTAAATTTGTACCCCAAATGCTGAGCACCAAATGTAGCATGATAAACAAAAAATGGAGACAGATATTGGGGTTCAACCTGAAAATCAGAAAAGAAAAACTGCCAGTCACTGGTTCTTATCTTTAGCTCAGTCTGAAATGGTGATCCTACCTTCAGGAAACAAAGAATGAGAACTGTTTCCTTCCATTTTATATTCTTCTCTAGGGCTGGGATTAAAGGTGCTACCACTATTGCTCAGTTTCTATGACAAACTAGTGTGGCTACTGGAATTAAATGTGTGTGTCACCACTGCCTGGTCTGTAAGGCTGACCAATGGCTCTGTGACCTTCAGGCAAGCTGTATTTATTAAAATACAAATGAACTACCACTTCATTCCCCATTTTGTCTAAAATTTAAAAAGGCTATAACTAATATAAGAAAAACTATATCCAATAAGTACAATGACTATATACAATACATACAGGCAATAAATACATCAACAATGTCTAGTCTATTTGTGTTTGACTAATTCAGAGAAAATACTCCATATCTATCCTACCTTGGTGAGTCCAAGTTCCTGTACCTAATTTACTTTTTATCATAACTTGCTTTCTGTGTAAACAAGGAACACTATAACTATCTAGTCTTCAACTCCCTCAGAAATTTAAGAAGAAAGTAATATTAACTGAGTAAGCAGAAAATGCATGCAAGATACTTCCAAAAATTGTGAGAAATGACAGAAGCAACTGGTTGAGTACTGTCACCCAAAATTCCTCGGCAATGTTTGGACATCTGTCTTTGGCTTACAGGCCTAGCATATTTGACAGAGTTTTCTGTGAAGCAGGATATTTTGAAGGGCTGTCCCTCCTTGTCTTGACAATGTTTGGCAGTCACTTTCTTTTGTGTCCTTCTTGTCCAATTAGGACAACATACTGTCAGCAGTTGAGGCAAGGACATTTTCTTGCCCAGTGGTTTACTTTTGCCACAAAGAAAGTAAACTCCATATGGAGTTTCTTCTCTGATGTATATTGGTGCTGCCAGCAACAGACATGTCTCATTGTCATAAGAAAGAGCCTATGCTATTAAGGCATCTTAAATGCCATATTCTGCAGTTCTCTGAAATGTTTGAAGATGATCTGTCCATCTAAAATGTATCTTTGTTTGACCTTGAAAACATACCTGATTACAGATTTGATGTTAATTGATTAATTGCTAACCTGCATTTCCTTATTATTCTAAACAGTTGGTAATAATAACTTTCAAAGACTAGAAATTTGCATTACATTCTTAAATGAGCTTTATAGGTACAACACCTTGAATAAGATTAGAAACATATGCACAGTATGTTTTAACAAAATTAATCTCAAATTTGTATCAATATAAAAAATTATATATAATATGCAAAAGTCAATCCAAAATAAAACATTTAAAACTAGTAGTTACTTTTTAAAAGTAGATTCAATAATCTACCTTTTTATCTTATTGTATCTATATCCTTCCTCTTTTCTTTATGGAGTAGACTCAGTAATCTACCCTTGTATCCTATCATAACTACAGCCCATTTTTCTTTTCAAAACAAACCTTGAATCTACTTTCCTTTGTTTAGATTTTTTCTGACTATTACCAATAATAACTCGTAACCAACACCTCTAAACAATAACAAATATCCATAATTTGTTGAACAATCAATCACCACACACCCCACCTCTTGGGAATGTCAGTGTCATATTCTTGAATATGCTTCCTGGCGGGGAAATAGTATCTTTAATGGATCCTGTAAAGAAAAATTTGGGTTAATTTGTCAACTCTTGGGAGAGGCAGCTTTATCAACTTTTTCCAGGCTATGCATAATGGGAAAGCACAGAGCTTGTCTCAAGTCCTGGTTAGAGTAATTTGTTAGGCTGGATCACCTCAGCTAGTCACCTTGAAATTATTCTGGGTAGTTTATAGTCCAAAGCTGATCTTTAAGTGATGATATCAGCTGAATGGCATCATATGAACCAGGTGGAATTGTTGTTGTGGGACCTCATTTTCTTCCTAGAGACTTCAGAGATTACTGTAGAAAAATTTATTGTTCACTGTGGAAAACTTAAACATTATTCATATCAAAATGGAAAGTTTGAAATTCTATAGACATATATTCAAAGAAAGGTACCACAGAGACAAAAATAGATATGGGGAGAAGTAGAATTTTTGAATGCAGAATTTTGATAACTCTAGTCTCTAAATTTTTATCTTTCTTCTGTCCCACACCAGGTGGCTCTCCTGATATTAGACAGAAACTCTGAAGTCTTCTTTTAACAACATGCTTGGATTTAGAAAAGGAGAGCCACTGTCTAACTCCAAAGCCATCTTTGATTTTTAAGTGAGTCAGGACTATCATTATACTGAGAAAGAAGTAAGAAGATATGTGTGTTTAAGTAGTGAGATTTTACGATGCAGAGAATATGGATATCATAAGTCAGATTTTCCTACACTTGGTGATTCTGAAAAGCTATCTTTTCTCCTTTCGCCATCTAGATATACAAGGTCTCTTGACTTCTCAAAGATTTTTTTTTAAAAAAAATGTTTCTATTGAGCTATATATTTTTCTCTGCTCCCCCCTCTCCCTCCCCCTCCTCTTCTGTCCTCTCCCATGATCCCCATGCTCCCAGTTTACTCCGGAGATCTTGTCTTTTTCTACTTCTTGTAAAAGGAGTGGCCGGCCGCTTCCCGCCTCCTGACTCCAGGCAGCTTTTACCCTGAAATAATCACAGAAACTGTATTCATTTAAACACTGCCTGGACCATTATTTCTAGCCTCTTTTTGGCTGTCACATCTTGATTAATCCATTTCCATTAAATCTGTAGCACCACGAGGCTGTGGCTTACCAGGAAAGATCCTAACCTACATCTGTCTCAGGCCGGAGATTCATGGTATCTGTCTGATTCTGCCTTCTTTCTTCCAGCATTCTGTTCTGTCTACTCCACCCACCTAAGGCCTATCAAAAGGCCAAGGCAGTTTTTTTATTTGATCAATGAAAGTAACATTTAGACAGAAGACCCTCTTACATCAACTTCCCATGTAGATTAGATTAATTTATGTCTCTCTCAGGGTCCTTTTTGTTGTCTAGGTTCTTGGGTTGTGGACTGTATGCTGGTTTTTCTTTGTTTTATGTATAAAAGCCATTTATGAGTGAGTACATATTATATTTGTCTCTCTGGGTCCGAGTTACCCCATTCAATATGATGTTTTGTAGATCCATAAAATGGGTATTTTCTATTTTCCTGCAAAGACAAGAACAGAACCTTGTTCCAACCCTTGTGAGGCTTTCTTACAACTTGTAGGAGTGCCACCTCTGTGGATGAGATGTCGTTTCTTTTAATCCAGAGATTTCTCTTTTTAAACCATATCTTGATTAATTTTGATGGTATTCATAGCTTTTGTTTTTCTGTGGAAACAAGAGAGAAAACCCTTTCCCAACATAGCACATCTCCTGGTTTTCATTCTGAGGCCAACACATCCTTGAAGTGCATCAGCTGATTCAATTCAGAAGGTTTTCCTATTGTTCAATATCTCTTTTGTCAGAGCCCACTCCAGCAGAAATCAGCTGAGGGTTCCCTGTGAACCTGAGATGGAGGAAAAGTTAGATTAAGAGAAATAAAGACAGAAATATAGGATAGACCAGGAGGACTGAAGATCAATACCAAACAGCCCTGAGTTTATTTTTCAGGCAGCATATGTACTACAGGCAAAAGGTAAAACAAAGAGCAATGCAGTTAGCTAAGCACCTCCCTGCACTGTCCTTGGGAGGAAGTTCAAGCAGGTGCATTAACTTATTCAGCTAAGCACCTTCTAATCTGTAATGAGGAGTGCCTCTGGCTGGCATACACCAGCTCAAATATTAATAGAAAAATGTGCTCTTCCAACTGGGCAAAAATGCTCTTTCCCATGGGCTTAATCAGAGCTTTCTCACAGATCTCAAGGTTACTGGAAAAAGCAGAGCAGGCAAGCAAGCTTGAACTCAAATGACTTCAAGTCAGAAATGACTCCAGATGGAAACTGAGTCACACATGGGCTCCCATACTCTCTGTAGCTGTTGTTCCTTTCTCATTCTCATTAAGAAAATTCAAGGTTAATAAAGCACTGTTCAATCTATTCCTGGGGGTATTTATCATCCATTTCTGTTCATTTAACATCGCTTTGTAGTTCAGTTTATTATTTCTATAACTGCCTGACCTGTAGGATTGTTTGGTATACCTATAATATGTTATATTATAATAAGCAAAACCTGTTTAATTTTCTTAGACACATACACTGGAGCATTGTATGTTTTTATTGTGGTATATCCATGATGGTCATAACTTCTAGTAAGTGTGTGATTATAGAATCAACCTTTGCCGAACTCAAAGTTGTTGCCCATTGAAAACCTGACAAAGTATCAATGGCATGGTGTACATATTTTAATTTTCCAAATTCTATACAATGAACTACATCCAGCTGTCATATTTTATTTATTTGAGTACTTCCTGCAGGTAGTGGCATTTGGTTGTAAAAAGATCAAATAGGACATCTCATTATAATTTTTGGTGTGTTTCTCTGTGATGGAAAAGTTATTTCTTAAACCTTTGCCATTAACATAAGTTTTTTTATGAAATTCTGAGGGCTTCAGCACATTTCCAATCAATAATTGATCAGTTTCAGTGTTACCTTGTCCTAGAGGAACTGGAAGACCCATATGGGATCAGATATGTGTTATATATATGAAATGATGTCTATTCCTGATTATATCTTAGACCTGGATAAATAATGAAGTAAATTCTGTATCATCTGGTATAAATTCAGTCATGTTAATATGCAAAACAACTCTTTCTATATAATGCAAATCAGTAGCTATGTTTAGAGGTTCTTTAAAATCCTTTACTACTTTGAGAAGAACATATAATTCAGACTTTTGGATAGAATCATAAGGGCTATGTTCTACTTTACTTAAATTTTCTGATTTATTTGCATTAGAATAGATGTGGGGGCTCCAGTTATTGATATTTCCCATACAACTCAGGGAAGAATTCAATTATTTCTCTTTTTAACTTGGAATAGTTGTTGTTAATCTCTTCCAAAAAAATTACTGCAACTTCTTTGCCAAGGTTCACTTTCTTCTTATAATTTGTTAATTTCATCATTAGTGAATGATATTACAATTTCTGTTGGGTCTATTCCTGTTAATTGATGAAGTCTCAATTTTCCTTTTAGAATTAACTCAGAGACCTTTTCCACATAAGTTTTTAATTTTTTACTTAGTTTATGTGGTAAAAATACCCATTCTAAGATAACATCTTTCCTTTGCATGAAAATTCCTGTAGGAGAATGATTGTAGGGCAATACGACCAGAATGCAGTTAAGATTTAGATCCACATGATCTATGGAGCACCTAGAGAATGGGATGTCCTGCTGGGGGCAGGGTTTTGTCACTTACCTTTTGGTTCTTTCTCTCTGTGAATTTACCACCTGTGTTTCAGAGTTGCTCTGAGGTTGTGGTGGATAGGAGCGCTTGGGGAAGGAGTGGGACTTGTAGCTTTCAGGGTCTGATGAACCACACTGGATTTTCTAATTTTCCTCCACAATGACTGGGAATGACTGAGTCACGTTTGACCTGAGGGTCTGGGAGAGGATTAATAGTAGCAGTTTTTTTAGAACCAAGGAGGAACAAAGTGTGGGCCTTACTAATTGTTTGTCAGGATTGTGAGGCTTTGTGGGGTTCTGTGGGGGTAGAAACATAGTTAAGGGCAGTTTGAATAGGAGGTCTGTGTTGTCTGGTCTGGACCATAAGGGAAATGGGGCTCTTAACAGCAAGGGGTGGGTGAAAGCTTTGCATAGGCACCATTTGGAGATGGCACTGCTGGTAACAGAAGAAATAAAATTGACAAATAGCTTGAAACTGTAGAGACCAAATACAAGAATCAGACAGGTATCTGAGTTGTTCCAGAAACCAAGATGTCAGAACAATCATGATCAGACACTTGTTTGAAAATTGCATCTGCTTCACATTCCTGTTCTTTGTTTCTTTAAATTCCCCACTGCATTTGAACACTTAAAAAAAAAAAACTTGTTCAGATCTTCACACAGCAGTAGCATTCTTTATAGTGTAATACACAGTATAATACATTCAGCCATAATGAGTAAATAAGGAACTTGGTAGTTTTGAAGTAGAATCACTGCAAGTGATTTAATTGTTCCTGTATTATTGGAAGCTCCTGGATTAGCACAGTTACTTGGTTTGTGAATTCTAAGGACAGTACTTGGGGTGTGAAAAATGGAAGAAGATAGCCCTCTATGCCTGTACTGATAGCAAGAGTAAAAGCAAGAGATACTAACAATGATTTGAGTTCTGTTCTTTAGTTTTGTTAAAGAGGTATTTAACCTTGATTATCAGCTTGATAGGTACAGGTAGAATTTTCTGTCTCACCCCACTCAGCTCCCAAATAATCACACAGAGACTTCTTATTAATTATGAAAGCTTAGTCGATAGCTTAAACTTGTATCTAACTAGCTCTAACTTAAATTAACCCATTTTTATCAATCTACTTTTTGCCTTGTGGCTCTATTTTCTTTACTCTGTACTGTTCATGCTGTTTTCTTTTCATCTGGCTGTATCTCTCTCTTTTTCTCAGTGTCCTCTCTGACTCCAAAATCCTGCCTAGCTATTGGCCATTTAACTTTTTATTAAACCAATCCAAGTGACAAATCTTTACAGTGTACAAAAAGATTACACCACACCAGATAGGATTTAGAATTCCCTAGACACACACCTCTGAATGTGTGTTTCTTCAGTGAAAAGTATTTGAAAGCGTTCCAGGAAGGTTTAAGCAAAGAGGGAAGACCCATTCTGAATGTAGAATGTAGACTGAGCCCCCAGTAGTCATCTGTCTGTGCTTTGTGACTGGGGACACAATGTGAGCAACCATTTCATACCCTTATGACATGCTCTCCTTGGCATGATGGACTATAACCTTGAACCACAGTTTGAACCAGCATAAATGTTTCTTTCCTCTATTTGACTTGATCAGGGATTTTTGTCATAGTAATGAGAAAAGTAACTAACATAGAACATTAATACTGAGGAGTGATGTTATTGTCATGGTGAACCAGATCACACAGTAATGATTGAACTATGGAATATAGTTAATAATGTTGAGAACTGTGTAGGAGGGGGCTTAATGAAGAAGATGGGAAGGCACCCAGAAGAAGCTGTTCTAACCATGGAAGCAGGTTTTAAGTGCACTCTCATATCAACCTGGACCCCCATTGAATATTTTTTGTGATGCTTTGAGGCTGAATCTGTTTGGTTTTTGGAGAAGCAAAACTGATTAGTTATAGAAGGAGGCAAGACCAAAAATATCAAACAAAATAAGAAGTCCTATTAATTAGTAAGAGGAGCCAGCTATGACCACAGCCATCCAAACAATGATTAGAAAAATTGGTAATGAGAAGAAAAAAATAGAGCAGTAGGTTTGGAATAAAGAAAAATTTACTCATTAGGGAAGACAGTAGGATAAAAAGGGATTGTTTTATTATATCACAGTGTTAGTTAAGTGACAGATTTTCTATAAGGACTACTAGTGTGTACCAGGGGCTTAGGGATACCTTGATGTGGGACTCAGGGGTCGAGGAAGAGGCTTTGAAGAGTGAGAAAGACTCCAGGTGTAGGTTGAATCTGAAGATAGGTGTTAAAGGCACAGTCATGATGGGGGTTTCCTTCAGGAAACAGTAAAAAGAGTTGGACTTCTACTTATTCATTGCTAGCCAGAGTAGTTTGGATAGAATAGATCATTGTAGGAAGAATTTTTATGGCAGTTAAGTACCGGGTTTCTAAGTTATTTCCTATGCTTGCCTGACTCAAAAGGAATGCTGAATAAATTTTTGAGGAGGTGTGACTTTTCAGGTAGCTAGAAACTAGCTTGACATTTTTGTCTAGGGACAACATTGAGCATTATAGAGTCAAGGTTATGTGTTAAGGAAGACATGGCTGTGGTTGGAAGATAAAGCACAGGTCCTTCTCAGCTTGCTTTCTGGGAGACCAGCTGGATGCTGCTGTAATCAGTGGACAAAGGAACTGGAGGAAACTGGAAGATGAATAAGTGCTGAGCGTGGGGAATGGAAGGAGATAAAGAAAAGCTGATAAAGTTTAATTGTCAATGTCATCAACTGCTTCAAACATAATTGGGTCTAAAATATTGGCTATTAGCTTTTGAGACACATAATGTTAGTGTTACAGCTTGGATGGAAAGGTATCCGGGTACTCAGGAGTTAAGGAATAACAGTCTGTAAGTGTAGCAGTTTACAGCTCTGCTCCAGGGAAAGGGTTCCCTAACACAAGTGTCACACACACCTTTAATCGCAGCACTTGGAGGGCAGAGGCAGCCAGACCACTGTGAGTTCAAGGCCAGATTGGTTTACAGAGCGAGTTCCAGGACAGGCTCCAAAACTGCACAGAGAAACCCTGTCTTGAAAAACCAAACCCAAACAATAAAATAGCTTTTCTCTGGCAAGGGAGGGTTTCCCCAGCAAGTTGTTACAGCTCTGCCACACTCTGCTCTGCTTGGTTATGGTGAAAGTTGTTAACTGCCTCCACTCCAGCAAAAATGTCACACAACGAAACAAACCTCCTTCAAGAGATTTATTGGGAAGGAAAAATCCAGGAGGGTGGCTGCCTCTAGGCTCAGAAGCAGCAGCAAACTGAACAGAATACAGGGTGTATATAGGGGTTTCTATGGGGGGGGTGTCTTGGATTGGTGAATTTTTGTAGCCTGATTCTGAGACAAATTCAGAGATTGGTGTAATTTTCCAGGCTGACTCTGCAGCAAGCTCAGGGATTGGTAGGATTTCAAGTTCGGGCCCTGAGGTCAAGTCAGGATCAGGGTGTTTTTCCTTGGCCCAGGTCTCCAGTCTAGTGAAGGGCAGGTTGATTCTTCCTTGGCTATTCTTGTCCGACACATAACACAAATTTGAAAGGTATCAATAATTATCTACACCTGGGAAACAGCTTGTGAAATAAAGGAAAGGGACATAGTTTTGGGGTAAATCAAAAATATCGAGCTTGTCAGTTGTTTGTAATGATAAGCTGCTGTCAAACACTCATTCCATCTGACTCGTGAGTGTCCCCCAAGAACTGCTCGCTTCTACGTCATGACTGCCAGGGAAAGTGATTTTTAATCGGAACGTGTTAGATGAATAACTGAATGACCATGTTTGTGCTGGAAGCCGGGGCTTTAGCTGAAGAATCTCAGAACACACACCGAGGAGAATACTGCCATGAAAACTGTTCTCTCTCTCCTGACTCCTTGTCAAAAATGGTTAGCCACAAATGCTCATCCACTTCCTTTTACAAGTTCATTTTGCTTACATTTTAGCTTTCCAATTACAAGTCTGAAACTGAACATCTAAATATGTCTTATTATTTTGAGGCTTTAATTGATTTTGAAAATGGCAAAATTTTAACACACATAAGGCTTTAATTGGTATAGAAAATGGTGAAATTTTAATACACATAAAATGTTTAAAATATGGTTAAACCCTAAAATTCTTTGCAAATCATAGTAAACTTGTATTTGAATATTATGTATTTATAATAATGTATTAAACTGGACTAGCACTCAATTTGTGAAAATAATATTTATAGGAAAAACATCTTGGTTATATATTTGAAGTTGATTAATAGAGTGCTTCTAAATTACTAGATTATTATAAAATTTGTTGCTGTGTGGTCTTTATGCAGTTCATTGAGTCAGTAAATTCTGTGAAAAATAAAAACCTGATAAGGAAATTCTTTATGAGTGGTAATATAGACAAAATCATTGATTTTATTACTATTCAGATATACCAGTTTTTGTTTGGGTAATTAGATTTAATTACGTGATTATGAGGTGGGTAGCTACTAATACATTTTATTTGAAATTATTAAATACAGATGGATTTGTAATTGAGCTTTATGAATAGAAAATAAAACTTAAGTGTCTATACAAAATTATCAATAATTTATATTTGTGGGTGTCTCATTTATTTCATTGTTTAAAAGTCCTAATTAATGTGATATACACGTATGGGTTTGGTGCGATATTTCCGTGTAGGCATACAGTGTGTGATGTTGCATCAGGGGATGGGCATCTCCATCACCTCAGCATCATCATTTCCTTTTATTGGGATGGAAGTCCTCTCTCCTAGCGTTTGAAAATGCTTTTTATACTTCCAAATCATTTATTTGTTTTTAAATAATTTCTTCTGGATCCTCAGTTCTTTTATAGAGAACATTGGATTGAAAGTTGTAAGACTATTGTAGTCTGAAGGCTCAGATATCTAAGTATTCAGTTCCAGCTTTATGTCATGTGGCAGAGATTTGTTGGAAGAGACAGTCACCAGCACAGGGAGATCATGGGTTATCTGTCTCAGCTCTGAAGAGAGAGTTAACCATGGCAATGGAGGAGATGACTTTGCAATACTTAGAGAGCCTTCAGGGAAGCCACATACACAAGAGAATCAAGTTATTCAGTAGATAAAAAAGGAAGTTAAGACTGGAGAAATAAAACAGGGTTGGGTCATGAAGACGTTTGTTTATCAAACTAGGCAAAGTGGGCCAAATGGAAACTGAATAAATTCATTTTAATTGAAAAATATAGACTGGATTTGGAAACAAAGGTAATTTTTTTCTCATTGAAGAGAACATTTTGTGTGTAGGGTTGGAATTATGACCACCACAGGCTGAAAAACCAATAAAAAACAGTGACTATTCCAAAAAATGATGGGGAGGGAGGATATAATTAGGGAGAGAAAGGGATATAAATATAGAAGGGGACAGGAGGGTAAAATAACAATAAGGATGTTTGAAAAATTTATAAGAAATTATAATATTAACTATCTAAAAAAACCAAAGCACACAGAATTCTCCATATAAATATAATATATACTTTAAATGACGTTTTCCCATCTGATTGCACAATACGCCCTCTAAGAGTCAAAAACCATCTAACAAAAATCCCAACATGAGGCATGAGACGCTCTTCTGAGCTGTTGGTTATGATTATTCAAAAGATTCCCCAATTATTACAGACCATTGCCACTGCCCTTGGTTGGCCCCCAGCAGTGGAAGGTAAGGTCGTATTGATGAAAACATCATACACTTCAGACGCGGTGCCTTGAGAACTGACTTGAAAGCCTCCTCATTGATGACTAGCTTCTATGGCAATTTCTAGTACCAGAAGGTGCCATGAAAGCTTCCAAAGGAGGGAAGCAACCAATAAGCCTCCCCAGCTACGGCGCCTATGAACCACAAAATTAACACCATGGCACCATAACCCTAAGAATGCAGTAGAGGCACAAATACATTGGCAGTCACAGTAGCTCTCCAGTTGGACTTAACACGCACTCAACAAGAGGGAACTCATATTCTGGTACTGGAAACACATGGCTAATGAAATCATGGATCTTGGAGAAGAACTTACAACAACCACTTTACTAAACCAGCTTCCGCCCTAACTATACTCTAAATATTCGTCTTTATATCCACAGATGAGTGTAGTTCTCGCCCCTATTAGAGAATAAACTTTTACAGCAGATAGAGACCATTTCAGAAAGCAACTAATCAAAATGCAGATTTATGGAGCCCAGTACCAACAGAAGCACCTGAAAAAACTCCTCTACCTATGGCCCAGGGACCACCACAGAAGAGGGCTGGGAAGGTTGTGAGAGCCAGAGAATAATACAGTTTGCCATGCGATTGTGTCTATTAGGATTGGCAGAAACTATGCCCGTAAAGTCTCACCAACACGGCTGCTTAACCATGAGTTGAACAAGAATAACAATTGACCTGCCAATATGGATGTGTATTGGTGGGTGGGGGAGCCCATGAGGCCTCAACCCTATACAAAGAATAAGAAGCAACTGAGAAATGCTGAGAGTGGGAGAAAGAGTCTTCCCTAGGGAAGTGCACACCAATTGGTTGTGCCATACCATACAAACAACATTATAAATACTGTATAAGTTTTATTTATCTATTTAGGATTGTGTGTTGTGCATGCATGCATGTATGCGTGTATGTATGTATGTATGCATGAGTGTGTATGTATGTATTATGCATTTATATATGTGTGAGTGTGTGTATGTGTGTATGTACGCATGTATGTATGTATGTATATATGCATGTATGTATGTATATAATAACAATGAGAAAAGAAGCTCTTAATTTGAAAAAACAAGGAGAGGCATATGGGATCTGGGCCAGAAGAAAGGCAAGGGGGACATGATGTGATTATATTATTACTTTAAAATAATAAAAGACATAATTAAAAAGAAAATTGCTTGACTAGAGACAGTGGTTGTTGGTAAGAAGTTATTTATCTACAATGGACTCCAAATTCATATACCATCAGTATACAGAGTAATACAGTGTGGAATTTGAGACTTACTGTAATACCAAATGATAGGTTTACCATGATGTGCAATGGTTTGGGTTAATATCTTGTTATATGCTAATTTTGACTTTTTCTAATTACACAACAAAGGAGGATAGTAATCTAGAGTCAATACATTTGGAGTCTATGACCTGCTCCAGATTCCATGAAAATCTGGGTTCCCCTGTAGTTTCCCAGCTATCTCCTGAAGAACTTTAGCGTGTGATTTCAAACTCGTGCTTTGAAGCTAAGAACGCAGTGGTAAACTTCAGAAGCGAGAAGCAACCATACATTGTCGCCAGGCGCCAATCAGTAGAGATTATTCTTAGAAGCCAGAAAGCAAGACATCCCTACAAGCGAGTTGCTTTACCAAAGTTGTGGTTTTTACTTTGTAAGAGCCCACACCCTTCCAGGTGAACTCTCAGTTAGGCCATCTCTCATCAGGGCCACGCTTTGCAGGAGGACCCAGTGCCGTACAGCAGGACCCTTCCACTGATTGGGAAGCGGGGACCTTGAGTTTGCCTCTTCAGGGAGGGTTTGAACTCTGCTGTGTGTTGTTCAGGTGGCCAGGACAGTTAGGATAGTCAGACTTTGTTACATACCTGAACCAGCCTAACTCTCTAGCAGACAAACAGGTCCAAACTCAAAAGGCTCATGTCTTGGTCACTATCACCGCTGTGGCTCATTCATGACTGACTGGAAAAAGCCTACGTTTTTTTGTTTGTTTTATTTTTATTTTTGGAAGGAGATACTGGCATGTGCTAGGGTTGACTTCTGGTTTTGTCACGTTTTAGATAATATTGTTTTCTGTCTTCAGTGTTTTGTAGTTTTTCACCAAAAAAATGACCAGTTACTCAAAAACTCAGATTTCATGACAGAAGATGTCAAGAAAGTGTCTTTTTGAGAGGGAAAGAATCAAGTTTTTTTCCCCAGACAACATAAGTGGAGACAGATAGGTTTAAAACAACTGAGGCCACAGAGAAAAAAGAAACTCTTAATATTCATTAGACCCCTTCCTTGAACAGTTTTTGTTTAATATGATTCAGAAAATCATTATAACTTAACTCCTCAGGGTGCCTCAACTATCCCAAGGAGAGAACTTTATTTCATTAATAGTTGACTATTTTTTTTAACTTCTCAGTGGTCAACGTATTTGTGCTACCTCAAGTAGCTGTGTGATCCCGTCGAAGCTACAATATTTTTAATTGAATCCTTGTGTGGTGACTCCTTCTAGAAACCTGGAGAGAGCTTAGTTGTTCATTATAGGCTTCTTCCCTCTGACTACTAACTATCCCCCCAGGTCCCTTTTCTGATATTTTAGTTTTAAAGAGAGCCTGGCACTCTAAGCTTAGTTTATTTTCATATTTCAAGTCTGAACTCTGACTGAGGAAAAAAATAGAAAGCCATCACCTGGGGTCATGCAGAATCCATTTCATTCTGGGAAAGTCTTTCATTAAGGATCAGTGGGTTTGTCATCTTTTTCCCTCTTCCCTGGTCATCCACTGTTTCCTGAGGAGTTTGGTGGGAAGGGGTTGGAGGCGAGCAAATTCCCAAGAGCCCTTTTCATTCTGTTACTCCTGTCATGTGCTTTTAGACTTTGCATTTCATAAATCACACACACAAATGTTTCCTGCTAGAGATTCATCAAATCATAGTGGAAAATACTGCTTCTGAATGTTGTATTTACCCCAATGGCTGACAGATTTATCCTCCCGGTAACCTCTCACCCCTGCCCCCAGACTCCTACATATTAATTTCAGCTTATTTAGTCATAAATAAAGACCGGTTAGTGATGTGCCTTGGGAATTATGGGATGCTGCTCTCAACTGGAATTTACAAATCTACAAGCAATCTTCTCAATTTGTCAGATTTTGGGATCCTTGCCATGCATACTTAGCATTTATTCAATCACTGCTCAAAATGGTGGCATCTCTAGGAAATAACTGGTCTTGCCTCATAAATTTAGTCTTTGAATGAAAGCCAGACACAGCTCATTGGGTCTTTCCTATGAAGATCTTTAAGGGATGATTAAAGAACTCTCGGGGATGTTTGTTAGCAAATTGCATTATAATTGTTCATTATCTTCTAATACAACTTTTAACACAATTAGGGAAATATTTTTGCTGTGAAAATGTAAAATGCATGAGAAAGGAGGTGCCCAATGGGGGCTTCTCTCTGGGGATTTCAAGCTGTTCTGTAGGTAGACCAGAATGCTTGAACTTTTCTCAGTAGTGCAACAAATTGAAAACGACATGAGACATCTCTGGATTAATCAAGTTTTCATCCTGATTACAACATGGTTTACTGTGTTTAATGAAAGTGAAAGCTTGGAGCTGAATGGTAGGATGGGTACTGGAAACCTCCTGTCCTCCCACTCTCTTACTCCTTTGTTTCCTTGTATACATGCATAGCTGGTTAGAAAGTGGGAACGCCATGGCTGGGATTTCATTTCTGTAGCACTGAGGGCTCCTGTAGAAGTGCCACCTTAGCAGGCTGTTCTTTGGATTGAATCCTTTTCTCCAGGCAAAGGGATCACACAATGCTGGGAATGAAGGGTAGGTTATGATTCTTAGTCATTGTTGATGTAGGCTAAGTTCCAAACAATGAATGAGTGGTGAAAGCCCCCGAGTTCTGTGACTAATCTCCTTGGCCTCTTGGGCTCCTTTGGCCTCATTACATTATTAACTGTGTATTGTCAGGGGATAGTTCAAATGCCCATAGTGGAAGCACAATGTATAAACAATTTATAGCTTTCAAAGTTCCTCATTGAGGCAAGATGCTCGTATTTAAAACTTACTATCAGGAGAAAAATAAAGAAAAAATAGCAGATTAAGAAAATGTTATTAAGTGACAGCAAGTTTTTATTTTTTATGGCTGTCATATTATTTATATTAAACTTAACTATTTTACTGGTGACCTTCCTCATCTGCTGTGGCTAAATTTTCCACAAAAGTAGAGTTTGAGGTTCCTGAAAGCAGTATCATCTGATTTTGTTTATATATAATGTTGTATTTTATGGACTATATGTAATGATTTTTTTCTTTTAAACTTATTCATTGTACATAAAGAGCTTAGAAAATGAGAGCAAGTCAAAAGATACATTTTATTGAATATTTTTATCATCTTTCTAGTTATGCTCAAACTATAGTATGCCTACTTGTAATCCAATTGATTTTCTTTCCATTTAAACATTATTTTGAACACATTTCCTTTACACAATTAGGTTGATATGTTGCCATTTAATATTTGTATAATCTTATATTTCTATGAGTTATTTTTCTGGTCTAAATTATTGGTCATTTAAGTAGTTTCTAACTTTATATTGTTATAGACAAGTTTCTGAAATATATAAAATTATTTATTTATTTTTGTGTGGGGGAGGTGTTTTTCCTGTATATGTGTCTGTGTACCATGTGCATACAGTGTTCATGGAGGCCAGAAGAGAGGGCATCAGGTCCTGTGGAACTGGAGTTATAGATAGTTGTGAGCTGCCATGTGGGTGCTTAGAATAGAACCAAGGTCCTCTGGAAGAGCAGCTAATGCTTTTAACAGTCACATATCTGACCATTCCATATAAATGGTTTTCAAGCCAGTCTCTTCATACATGAACAAATTAGAACAAATTTCTAGAAACACAAGTTCTAGGTTACTAGTATTGATTAGGGCTTTTGATATCTGTTGCCAAATTTTTCAAACTAAAATATACTTTAATAATTAATTGTTCTTGGTTACAGCACTCTTGGGTATATACCCAGAGAATTCAAAACACCACAGAGATTTGCACAACTATGTTTATTACTGCAATGTTCACAGTTGCCAAAACATGGAAACATCTTGGAGTTAAAGAAAGATATGGTATATATATTCAAATGAATCCCATGCAGAAGTAAAGAAAAATAAAGTTATGACATTTGCAGGAAAAAGAATAGAACTGGAAAGGAATAAAATGGATAGAAATCATTATGTTAAATGTAATATTCTAGAAAGATAAATGCTGTCTCTGATATGTGGACTATAAATTTAAAATTATATAAACATGAGTGCGAATGTAAATCTGTACGTTTGTAAAAGATAACTCATCTTGCTGGATATGAGTGCTCTTTCATTCACTATGTGTTTGAATTGTCAGTATGCTCACAGATGAAGCAATGCCACATGTTCTCATTTATGCTGTCTTCATGACTAATGAAGTTGAAGGCATGACCGTATTTTCACCGAAACATCTATAGTTTCAAAAAGATTGCTGTATTTTTAATGTTCGGAATACTTTTCTGTTCAATCTGTTTGTAACTTTTTCAAAACATAAATTCCTTGTCTATTAGACATAACACTTTCTATTTTGAAACAGTTAAGTGCTTAATATTTACAGTCATGCATCTAGAATATTCTGATCAGCTTCAGTGAGAGACCCTATCTCAAAAAACAAGGTGGAGAACAATTGAGGAGGACACCTAATGTCAACCTCTGGTCTCCACACCCCTTACTCCCCAAAGTCACATGCCCCTTAACCACAGGACTATGTTCCGAGAAGTGTGCTGTCAGTCTGTCTGTCTTGCCATTGTACAGAGTGTACTCCCGCAGATCTAGATGGCATGCCCTGTCTATTGCTCCTGTCGAGCATGTTGCCGTTTGAAGACAACTGCCACACAGTGGTGTGCTACAAAAGACAGAGGTAAAACACTAAACAACAAGAATTTTCTAGTTCTGTTCAAATATTTTGGAACTGCTTTTGTTGATCATATGATCTGTCATTGATCTCTTCCTTTCAGGGGCCATGGTTTCTCACTATGCCTGCTTTCATTGATCACTCTTGATATTGTTACAATTAGAATCAGGATTTATTCCCTTCTTTAAGTCTAGGATTATGCTTCATCTTCTCACTCTCTGTATTTATGTATGATCGTAGAAATATTTGTGTGTTCACACTCTCTTCTCTACCTCTTGGCATTTCTTCCACTTGCCAGTCTTTGATCATTGGTGTCAATGATGTTTACACCTGATTGTTTACAGCCATGCTGTTTACACCTGGTTGTTTACACCTGGTTGTTTACAGACATGCTGTTTACACATGGTTGTTTACAGACATGGTGTTTATATATGGTTGTTTATAGTCACGTTGTTTACACCTGGTTGTATACAGTCATGTTGTTCATAGCTGACTGTTAGAGCTGTGTTGTTTACACATGGTTGGTTTTACTTGTTCTAGCTTTAATTCTGTCTACTTTGTTGGTTAACTTGACTAATCTTAACTGTGATAGCTTGCATTCTAGAAGTAATATTTTATCATTTAAAGAATGCCCTTCAATGAAAGAATGGATGAAGAAAGTATGGAATATATACATATTAGAGTACTACTCAGCAGTAAAAAACAAGGGCTTCTTGAATTTTGCATGCAAATGGATAGAAATAGAAAACACTATCCTGAGTGAGGTAAGCCAGACCCAAAAAGAGGAACATGGGATATACTCACTCATATTTGGTTTCTAGCCATAAACAAAGGACATTGAGCTTATAATTAGTGATCCTAGAGAAGCTAAATAAGGAGAACCCAAAGAAAAACATATAGGCATCCTCCTGAATATTAACCTTCATCAGGCGATGAAAGGAGACAGAGACAGAGACCCACATTGGAGCACAGGACAGAAATCTCAAGGTCCAAATCAGGAGCAGAAGGAGACGAAGCACGAGCAAGGAACTCAGGACCGCAAGGGGTGCACCCACACACTGAGACAATGGGGATGTTCTATCGGGAACTCACCAAGGCCAGCTGGCCTGGGTCTGGAAAAGCATGGGATAAAACCGGACTCTCTGAACATAGCGGACAATGAGGACTACTGAGAACTCAAGAACAATCGCAGTGGGCTTTTGATCCGACTGCACGCACTGGCTTTGGGGGAGCCTAGGCAGTTTGGAGGCTCACCTTAGAGACCTGGATAGAGGTGGGCGGTCCTTGGGCTTCCCACAGGTCAGGGAACCCTGATTGCTCTTCTAGCAGATGAGGGAGGGTGACTTGATCGGGGGAGGGGGAGGGAAATGGGAGGCTGTGGTGGGGAGGAGGCAGAAATCCTTAAATAAATAAATTAAAAAAAAGAATGCCCATTTTACAGGTTTTTATTTATTATCTGCATTGTTTTTCTTTAAATGCAGCAAACTTAATACTTTAACTTAGCATTTGATTATTCCAGATATAGTAATTTCTGGGTCTTTTTGAGTTGCTGGGTTTTTTTTTTTTTGAGTCTTGTTCGTTACCATTTCTTGTGAGCACACAGTTATTGAAGCTCTGTCTGTGAGAGTCTACAGGGTTTTGCGGAAAGGTTCTGTTAAGTATTTTCTTAAGACATCAAACCTCTCCACTGATATAAATAATCCCAATAGACTAAATCAGACCTAATTAAAGATGCCCATGTTTAATGGCGTGCTCCCAGGTAGCCCCAGGAAAACATGGAGAGGGGAAGACCCTGTGAAACCTGGAGACCACGTGTTCATTCTCTGTGCGGGGGGGGGGGGGGGGAGGCAATTTAAATAGCCTGTGGGAGTGGTCTTGACCTTCCCTGGGGAGGGATTACTGTTTGGCAGGCTTTCTTGACCCTACCTGGGGAGGGGTCACCGTTTGGCAGACTTTCTTGGAGGTGGAATTTGGATTGAAGTGACTCCCAGGGAAGGGAACTTATGTCAGGAGCTGTGGAAAAGCCCTGAGCCAAACATTCCAGGCTTTTTGGATAAAGGGGTGCCAGCTCAAGTCTGGCTGCTTCCAGTGGGCATGGGGCGATGTGGGAGAGGGGAGAGCTGGGAGTTGGTGGACTCATGCTCAGTGAGAGGTGTGGCTGGAGCGGCATCCAGTATACTGCCATCTTGTAGACCTCAGGAAGCTGCTTCTTGAGGGAAATGAGAAGGCAGCTGGCTAGCAGAAAAAAAATATTGTTATTATTGGCCCTATGAATGGGGCTAGCCATGGGAAGAGTCATTAACTGCCAGAAAGAATGAGACACAGAAGTGCCCTGGTTGTACAGGTAAGGCTTGGGTGTATAAGTGGGACTAAAACCAGACTTTAGTTGGTAGGTGTCCTTGATCCAGGAGAGTTTGTACCAATAGTGAAGTTTTAAGAGCTTGTGCAGGTGTTGAAGTTGTCTGGTGAGTACTTAGTCAGTTGGTCTTGGCCCAGACAGCAGGAGTGACCTGTAAAATATGATTGAAAATGGGTGGGGTTAAAATAGACTTTGGAGACTGTTAGTTTTTACCAGATTTTTGATACAGCAGCAGAACTTTTCCCCAGGAAACACAATAGATTTTTAAACAAATTTTATTTGGTGGTATATTTTCTTCTCCAAAATCTTCTGAGCTACTATAAAATGGGTAACTAACACAGAAGATCCTATGCAGTTAAAAATTTTTGCGTACCTTAGGTAAAATCCAAATCTTGTGTATGTTGAATAGTCCCTGTGTCACAATTATTGGTAGTCTAGCTAAGAATTAGAAACAGAAACACACTAGTTTGGAAGGGGAACATTGGCCTTATTTACTTTCACAAGTATGGGACCTGTGACAATGATGGAGAGAGGGAAGACTGTGACAATGGCAGAGAGAAGGATGACTGTGACTATGATGTAGAGAGGGATGCCTGTGACAATGGCGGAGAGAGGAAAGACTGTGAGATGATGGAGAGAGAAAAGACTGTGAAGATGATGGAGAGAGAAAAGACTGTGAAGATGATGGAGAGAGGGAAGACTGTGAAGATGATGGAAAGAGAAAAGACTGTGAAGATGATGGAGAGAGGGAAGACTGTGAAGATGATGGAAAGAGAAAAAACTGTGAAGATGATGGAGAGAGGGAAGACTGTGAAGATGATGGAGAGAGGGAAGACTGTGAAGATGATGGAGAGAGGGAAGACTGTGAAGATGATGGAGAGAGGGAAGACTGTGAAGATGATGGAGAGAGGGAAGACTGTGAAGATGATGGAGAGAGGGAAGACTGTGATGATGGAGAGAGGGAAGACTGTGAAGATGATGGAGAGAGGGAAGACTGTGAAGATGATGGAGAGAGGGAAGACTGTGATGATGATGGAGAGAGGGAAGACTGTGATGATGATGGAGAGAGGGAAGACTGTGATGATGGAGAGAGGAAAGACTGTGAGATGATGGAGAGAGAAAAGACTGTGAAGATGATGGAAAGAGAAAAGACTGTGAAGATGATGGAGAGAGGGAAGACTGTGAAGATGATGGAAAGAGAAAAGACTGTGAAGATGATGGAGAGAGGGAAGACTGTGAAGATGATGGAGAGAGGGAAGACTGTGAAGATGATGGAGAGAGGGAAGACTGTGAAGATGATGGAGAGAGGGAAGACTGTGAAGATGATGGAGAGAGGGAAGACTGTGAAGATGATGGAGAGAGGGAAGACTGTGAAGATAATGGAGAGAGGGAAGACTGTGATGATGGAGAGAGAAAAAACTGTGAAGATGATGGAGAGAGGGAAGACTGTGAAGATGATGGAGAGAGGGAAGACTGTGAAGATGATGGAGAGAGGGAAGACTGTGAAGATGATGGAGAGAGGGAAGACTGTGATGATGGAGAGAGGGAAGACTGTGAAGATGATGGAGAGAGGGAAGACTGTGAAGATGATGGAGAGAGGGAAGACTATGAAGATGATGGAGAGAGGGAAGACTGTGATGATGGAGAGAGAAAAAACTGTGAAGATGATGGAGAGAGGGAAGACTGTGAAGATAATGGAGAGAGGGAAGACTGTGATGATGGAGAGAGAAAAAACTGTGAAGATGATGGAGAGAGGGAAGACTGTGAAGATGATGGAGAGAGGGAAGACTGTGAAGATGATGGAGAGAGGGAAGACTGTGAAGATGATGGAGAGAGGGAACACTGTGAAGATGATGGAGAGAGGGAAGACTATGAAGATGATGGAGAGAGGGAAGACTGTGAAGATGATGGAGAGAGGGAAGACTGTGATGATGGAGAGAGGGAAGACTGTGATGATGATGGAGAGAGGGAAGACTGTGATGATGGAGAGAGGGAAGACTGTGAAGATGATGGAGAGAGGGAAGACTGTGATGATGATGGAGAGAGGGAAGACTGTGATGATGATGGAGAGAGGGAAGACTGTGAAGATGATGGAGAGAGGGAAGACTGTGATGATGGAGAGAGGGAAGACTGTGAAGATGATGGAGAGAGGGAAGACTGTGATGATGATGGAGAGAGGGAAGACTGTGATGATGATGGAGAGAGGGAAGACTGTGATGATGGAGAGAGGGAAGACTGTGAAGATGATGGAGAGAGGGAAGACTGTGAAGATGATGGAGAGAGGGAAGACTGTGAAGATGATGGAGAGAGGGAAGACTGTGAAGATGATGGAGAGAGGGAAGACTGTGATGATGATGGAGAGAGGGAAGACTGTGAAGATGATGGAGAGAGGGAAGACTGTGAAGATGATGGAGAGAGGGAAGACTGTGAAGATGATGGAGAGAGGGAAGACTGTGATGATGATGGAGAGAGGGAAGACTGTGAAGATGATGGAGAGAGGGAAGACTGTGATGATGGAGAGAGGGAAGACTGTGATGATGATGGAGAGAGGGAAGACTGTGAAGATGATGGAGAGAGGGAAGACTGTGATGATGGAGAGAGGGAAGACTGTGAAGATGATGGAGAGAGGGAAGACTGTGAAGATGATGGAGAGAGGGAAGACTGTGAAGATGATGGAGAGAGGGAAGACTGTGAAGATGATGGAGAGAGCGAAGACTGTGAAGATGATGGAGAGAGGGAAGACTGTGAAGATGATGGAGAGAGGGAAGACTGTGATGATGGAGAGAGGGAAGACTGTGAAGATGATGGAGAGAGGGAAGACTGTGAAGATGATGGAGAGAGGGAAGACTGTGAAGATGGAGAGAGGGAAGACTGTGAAGATGATGGAGAGAGGGAAGACTGTGAAGATGATGGAGAGAGGGAAGACTGTGAAGATGATGGAGAGAGGGAAGACTGTGAAGATGATGGAGAGAGCGAAGACTGTGAAGATGATGGAGAGAGCGAAGACTGTGAAGATGATGGAGAGAGGGAAGACTGTGAAGATGATGGAGAGAGGGAAGACTGTGATGATGGAGAGAGGGAAGACTGTGATGATGGAGAGAGGGAAGACTGTGATGATGATGGAGTGAGGGAAGACTGTGATGATGGAGAGAGGGAAGACTGTGAAGATGATGGAGAGAGAAAAGACTGTGAAGATGATGGAGAGAGGGAACACTGTGAAGATGATGGAGAGAGGGAAGACTGTGAAGATGATGGAGTGAGGGAAGACTGTGATGATGGAGAGAGGGAAGACTATGAAGATGATGGAGGGAAGACTGTGAAGATGATGGAGAGAGGGAAGACTGTGAAGATGATGGAGAGAGGGAAGACTGTGATGATGGAGAGAGGGAAGACTGTGATGATGATGGAGAGAGGGAACACTGTGAAGATGATGGAGAGAGCGAAGACTGTGAAGATGATGGAGAGAGGGAAGACTGTGAAGATGATGGAGAGAGGGAAGACTGTGATGATGGAGAGAGGGAAGACTGTGATGATGATGGAGAGAGGGAAGACTGTGAAGATGATGGAGAGAGGGAAGACTGTGAAGATGATGGAGAGAGCGAAGACTGTGAAGATGATGGAGAGAGGGAAGACTGTGAAGATGATGGAGAGAGGGAAGACTGTGATGATGGAGAGAGGGAAGACTGTGATGATGATGGAGAGAGGGAAGACTGTGAAGATGATGGAGAGAGGGAAGACTGTGAAGATGATGGAGAGAGGGAAGACTGTGATGATGGAGAGAGGGAAGACTGTGATGATGATGGAGAGAGGGAAGACTGTGAAGATGATGGGGAGAGGGAAGACTGTGAAGATGATGGAGAGAGGGAAGACTGTGAAGATGATGGAGAGAGGGAAGACTGTGAAGATGATGGAGAGAGGGAAGACTGTGAAGATGATGGAGAGAGGGAAGACTGTGATGATGATGGAGAGAGGGAACACTGTGAAGATGATGGAGATAGGGAAGACTGTGATGATGGAGAGAGGGAAGACTGTGAAGATGATGGAGAGAGGGATTCTTGGTTAAGCCCTATGGAAAATTACAAGGTTCTTCATCTTGGAGTACAGTTGTGTTTTCTAATCAGGATTCTCTTTACCTGAAATAATTTCCATTTAAAATGGAATTTACTGGACGAAGCAATAAAATTAAGCTTTCAATTACACCTGTCACTCTGAGACTTGTGTAAAATAGCATGCATCTGGCTTTTGGAAATGACCTCAACCATTTAGCAATTATTTGTTGACCCTATCAGTTTCTGGCTAGGCTTTGCACTAGGTAAAAAAATATATTCCAGGCTTTATCAACTTATAGTGTGTAGAAATAAGTTTTATTAACAGAACATGTAAATTATTACACTTATTTAAGAAGACCCAAAAACTAGAAATTCGACTGAAATTAAGAGAATATGGCATAAGCTAGGGCTTTTCTGATGTTTCTGGGTTTCTCTGTGCTTTTCAGGTATAGTTAGGAGCTCAGCTCTTAGTGCCTGACCTGATAGTCCTACATGAGCAGATGAAGGTTTGAGTGATCACGACTGCTTTATGGATGGCATTTCTGGAAGTTGGTTTGCTCGTTAGCTGTCTCTCATAAAGCCACAACTGTACCTTTCCATGTGCCCACTTTTTCTAATATGGTGTTAGGAACATTGTAGGTATTCAATAAACACAACTAGATTAATCCAAAGGAGGCCACAGGAAAATCACCACCCTGCTTATTTTAATGTTCTGCTTGATTGCATTCTAGATAAATGGTGGCTTACAGATGAGAGAAAAAACAGGATCTGATGAAATCAAAAAACAATGTACTCAGGGGGATTTGCACCACAGCTCAGGTAATTTGAACCTGCTTTCAAGAATTTTAAATATCTTTCCTTTGATTTAGTTTGTTTTTATGTGAGCTTAAGCTTTGGGTGATCTTTGACTTGGACTTTTAAATCTCACATCAGGCTTTTAAAAAAAGTGATTTGCATTTTTGCTTTAAAACTGTTGCTCAAGAGGGGCTCTGGAAAATAAAAAAAGAAAAAAAAGTTGCCCAAAATATCCTTTAAAAAGGACGTCTGTGTTCACCTTAATACTTGAAAATCATTTGGAGGCAGTTCAGTTAAACATGAGCGAGAAAATAAACTCAAAGCAGAATGAGAAACCTCTATGTGCAGAGGCTCACTGCATATCATTTATGCCTGAAAAAACAGTAGATTTGTTTGTTTTAATGTCCAAAAACCTTGACTCATGAGTTTAAAAGCACTTGCTGACCAATAAATTAAAAATAGCAAAGAACTTACTTTTAAACTGAGATGGTATTAACTATCCATCTCTTCACTGTGGGACATGAACAGTTCGAAATAATCTGCTCACGTCAGGAACTACTTAGGCTGTCTTCTCTGTGACACCCCATGTAACTTAGCTGAGTTATCAGAAGGACTCGGCTCCCTAAGACCACCCGAAGGTAAGGAGTTCTTATTATTTTTAGTGTAAATTATTCAAATAGCTAATCTTTATAAGTTCATAACACCCGGTAATTGCTCAGTCATTGCCTGGCCACCTGACCCCTGCTGACTTGTGGGTTGAATTAAATTGAGTGAAATAAAAGGAGGGAAGGAAATGGTGTGTTAGGAACCAGGAGTGAAAGGCTTAGCTTACTTTAAAAATGTTGTTTTAAAATTAGAGATGATATATGATGATTTAGTTAAACATGAAGGAATCTTGATTAATCTCCTCATATATCTATATTTTGTTGATTAACCCTGGGAGATTTTGCTTTCTGGATCTCTGTTTTCTCTAGAGGAGTTGGTTTATGGATCTTTGCTTGGTATGATGTTCCCTCCCAGGCTGCTGATAAAGGCGGGCCTCTTTCCCAAGTGAATTTTTTATTATCTTTGTAGAAAAATGTTGATGACAATATCTTTTTTATTACTCTTTAAACAGAGCCTCTTCATTCCTTCTCAACTGAATATGATAACATTCAATTATTTAATATTTAATGAGTAATTTGGGGTCAACAAAAGCCTCTCCCTTTCGCCAGTCATTTCACAGTATAAGTGCACCCAAGAAAACATGATAAAAGCACAAGACACACAATCCTGTCCAAGTCTGAATTTGATTTTGGAGATGGCACTACAGCTAAAATGGCCTGTTAGTAATTAATCATGTCTGTTTGTTTAAGCCCTGAGCATGGTGAGGCATAGACCGTGGGGGTATAAAGGTTGATGTTGTTACAATCAACTTGCAGTTAGAAGGGGTGATCACATTTCTATCAGAACAACCAGCACTTGGGCAGCAATGAGAGACAGCTATGACCAAGCATCACTGGTAGAAGCACCATGGGAGCTCCTTGTGTATGGGTGGGGTGAGTATCCATCATGATGTTAAACTGCAATAGGGTCACGTCTCACTAAAAGATTGCGTGTTAAAGTCATAGCCCAGTATAAAAATTATATAAAGTCGATGTTCTTAAAATTATCTGCGATTGCTCCGAAGTTCCTTTATATAAAAGTCACAAATGCATGTTGCAGCGAATGGGCATGCCGTGTGTTGTCTCTGAGCATCGTGGTGTTTTCCTTGCTGTTGAAACAGACGTGGAGGAAACCAGTGTGAATTTATCCTTCCACTGTCACCTCTAGTGTTAGGATTAGGAGCTGAGGTCCTGTGAGGGACACGTGAGTCATAACTGCCCCTTCAATGGGCAGAGGGCAGAATTACTCACACTTCGGTTATTTTTTCTCAACCTTTCTATTAAGTCATATACATCAGTTACATAAATGAAGAGTTGGGGGTGCTGGAAATTATCCACTTGCGTGCCTGGTCTTTTCCGTTTTCATATGAACAGTGAATGCGCGGGCATCTGTTTTTAGTTGACTGTATTTGATGATCATGAGGCATGCTTAGTTCAGTATGTTGCTTTATTTCTCTATGATTCGTTTATCTTAAAAAATTAACTCTGCGGCTATCTTATTTAGGACTTTGTATTTCCGAGTATCACTTACATCTACTTCCCTTTTCCTTTAGTTTCTTCTAAGGAAAGACACCCTACACTTGTTCTGTTCTGTCCTGGAGTCATCATTCTCATTCTCTCCGGAAGAGAAAGTTACAGATTAGCAAAAAATTGTAGAGCACAGAGTATGATGCGCAGTGAGAGACTGAGGTTTAGAGAAGAGACTCTGCAGAGCAGTAGAGGGGAAGACAAGAACATTTGACAGCTCAAGGTACTGTGTTGTTAACTGACAACTAAGCTGGTAGACAGAGGGTAAGTTTTATGGCTATTCAGACAGGAAGGCATGCTGGTCTGGAGGTAGTGGCCCAAGAAGGGTCAAGGAGGAGGCTGGGATTGCCCTGGGTTGGAAAGGATAGGTAGGACTCAGATATAGAAGTAGAATTTGACATTCAGACAGAGATCAATCCAGCCTGGTACTGGCCCTATATAGACTGTGCGGGATAGTGATGGGTGAGTAAAAAGATAATGCAGAAAAATGATTTTGGGAAAGGTTTTGACAGAGGTTTAAACAAAGCCCGGTGTGGGGTACATGGTGGGATCCTAGTGAATTCTGACTTGAGAAGGATGAGGGATCTTTTAAGTGGCTCATTAAAGAAAAATAAGGGTCTTTTGGGTATAGAATGAAAGTCATTTTAGATCAAACACAGCACTCCTCCCAGCCATGGCCTTGGAAAGTGTAAGAAGCCCACCACAGGAGGGACCAGGGTGGGTGAAGGGTAGGCGTGTATATGGAGGAAGACTGTGCACAGTCTTTCATGCTACGAGATGATGTACATTTTATTTTGTAATGAAAGAGGAGTCAAAAGAAGCAGCAGCACTTCTTCAGGTCTGTTTTCTGGTGAGAAAATGTCTTTTGGTATGGTGGCAGGGAAGACAGGTAAGGGACTGGAAACCACAAGACAGTGGAACTCTGATCATTGTGCCTGGAGACAGGCACAGAAGAGCTGCTGTATAACCATATGCCAAATCAAAGATCTCCTTGCTCTAATAGTCTAAGGACAGGGCAGGAGCTCACACTAGGGCTTTAGTAATGGAGGTGGAGAGAAAGTCCTGCTGAGTGAGGGTTGTAAGGAAGAATTCACAGAGCCCTTTGTAGGATGGATGTTGTAGAGCTGACAAGGAAGAGTGAAAAGCTGGTGCTTCTGACTTAAGAGACCAGATACATTTACTTCAATTAAAACATAAAGTACAGGAAGTACCGTGGGACTTGGGCAGTCTTTTCAAAGTCACTGGTTTGTTTAAAGGGCCTGTACCAATCAACCATGGCCGGTGGCTGGTGGGAACATGGATCTGCAGAGGAGGCTTTAGATCAAGGCTGAAGATGCAGGCTCAGAGTCCTGCACAGAGGAGCTAGGTAAAAGGTATGTTAGGACATGATAGAACAGATGGCTCCTCTGAGGAGGAGTGAGGAGGGTATGCAGAGGTGATCAGTGCCTTCCTTCATACACACTTAGAACCCAAGCAGAGTACCTTATTCAGGAGGAGATATTCGTAGTTATCGTTTGTCAAGTTATTTTTTTCCCTTTTTTTTATTAATTTATTTATTTATTAAGGATTTCTGCCTCCTCCCGGCAAACGCCTCCCATTTCCCTCCCCCTCCCCCGATCAAGTCACCCTCCCTCATCTGCTCGAAGAGCAATCAGGGCTCCCTGACTTGTGGGAAGCCCAAGGACCGCCCACCTCTATCCAGGTCTCCAAAGGTGAGCATCCAAACTGCCTAGGCTCCCCCAAAGCCAGTACGTGCAGTCGGATCAAAAGCCCACTGCGATTGTTCCTGAGTTCTCAGTATTCCTCATTATCCTCTATGTTCAGCTAATCCGGATGAAATAATATTGGCTTAGAGTGGGTCCCAATCGAGTGGCTCCTGTCTTAACAAGAGAACACACATGTACACGCACACACACACACACAAACACACACACACAAACGCACACACACACACAAGGCCATGAGAACACAGAGGCAGGCATTGGGGTGATGAGATGGTGTGTGGCTGCTGCTGTCAGTCACATGGCCTGTGGCAGTCCTCAGAAATGTTGGAATCTGACAGTGAGGGGAAGCTCGGGAGAGGATCCAAGAAATAGGCCAGGGTGAAGAGCCCAGGGGGAAGGGCAGAGGGGGCATGAGCATGGAATTGTACAGATGTGGTTGTACTAGAGGAAATGCCTCAAGATGACAGCAGGCTAGAGATAGTCTCACAAGTACATGGCAACATTTGAAGTGCTGTGCCAACGCTCACATTTCCAAAACAGGATAAACTGGGTCTGGGCCTAATCGGCAGTCTCACGTTCTCTGCGTGTGTCTGCTGCCTCCATTTTTCTTTCACCCTCTGAGATCAGATTTCTCTTCTACATTTTCCCCCTGTCCTTTCTGGCTGCCCATCACCAGATCCAGTCTCTGCCACTTACATTCCTGACCTTCTCTGCCTTATTAGAAATTCCTCCTCTGGGTTCTCTGCTGGTCTCATTCTCCCAGGGTGCATTCATCCTTCACCGTGTATTGTGGACTAGGTGATGCTCTTGTTTCAACTGTGACTTCCAGTATCCTTCAGACACTTCATGAAATAAATAAATCACCATGATAATTAACACATACCAATCCCATTAAGATATGCTTTTACATGTGAAGTCCCTTTATCCTAATTTTGGTATGAAATATTGAACCTTAATTTTAATATTATCTGTTTAGAATTCCTTATTCTGTGTTGATTTTGGCATTTATTTCTTTAGTGTTTCTGTGGGTGCATGTGTGTGTATATCCAATGGCCTGGGAGTCTGGTCTCTCCTCCACTATGAAGGCTCTGGGAATAAAACTTAGGGTCCTTGGGTTTGGAGACAAATGCCTTTATCTACTAGACTATCTTACTGGTCCATGAAATTGGAAATGTTTCTTTTAGGAGAACATTGAAGAAAACTCAGAAAATGTGGAGAAAAGGTGAAAAAACAATTACCAAAATTTCACTTTAATATTTTGTAATGTTGAGAAATTTTAGTTTTACAAGCAGAGTTATAACCACATGTTTAAGACAGTATGTGACGCATGTTTAATGCCTTCTATGTTAATATTATATAAACATGTTCATGTTATCACTAATGTTGATAGATATTTGCCATAGCTGCATAGTATTTTCTAATTAGTTATGTAGTTTTTCTTTCTGCAATGTTGCTTTTCTGCTCTTTTCATAATAAGTAGTAGTACAGTAGTATACTTGTACACAAATATTTTATCTGAGTTTTTAATCATTTGAATGATAAATTCATCAAAGCGGATCTTTGGCTCAAAGTCATCCATATATATATACACATAGATACATATATATGCACATACATATATACACACACATATATACATACATACATATATATACACATACATATATGTCACATAGGTACATATACGTATAGTCGAGTTATAACAGGGTTCTACTAATTTGTACATGAGTATTCTGTGTAACTAGACTTTATCTTCATCCTGCTAAAATGCCTATTTAAAATTTCACTCCCTAATTACTTGTCCTTTAATTCTACAAGAATACTGATAGTGTGTAAAAAGATCTATAATATATGCATTTTATAAAATATATGCTTATTAAGAACCATTAGTAGGAACCAAGTTGGTGACAAGGGCCTGCTTTTTAACTAACAAAAGCATATTTATTTGGAAGCAGAAAGCTGAAAAGTAAAGATCTGAAAACTTGATACAGTCTTCGAGGCCAGGGGCTGTCTGCTTGAATCCGTTATACTATTTTTGTATGCCTTTCTCTATAATTCCTCAGCAGAATAAGAAAATATTCTTAATTTCTTGATCTTCAGTAAGAAAACTATCCCAGCTGAGAGGGAACAGCTTCCTTTGCAGATGGAGATTTACATACCCTTTAAACAAACAAACAAGCAACTTTTCTCAGGGGCAAGTGCAGAGGATCATCTCCCTTCTCCCTCACTGTTGCTGTCCATTGGCCAAATGAAACAATTTTGTAGCCCTGTGAGTGAAGGGAGTGTGCTCCCTGTGGTGCACAGGGTTGGCTCTGAGCTGTAATTAAATTCTTCCTCCTAATTTCCACAGAAGTCCTGTCCATTTGCAGAGGAGTCCTTTCTCTGTGAGTCTGTCCAGAGTCTGAGCGCTGACACTTTATAGAAAACAACCGATTCTGATTTCTGGAATCGCTTTCTCTACCTTCCTGGATTTCAGGTCAGAATAAAAGAGAAGGTACCAGTGGCTGGAGAATCTTAACTGGGCTTTCTGTACTCTGAGATTTATGAAAATTCAAACCACTAAGAGCCCGATTTTGTAAAATGTTAAGCAGTCATGAAAGGAGTAACGTTAAGCAAGGCGAGCTGCCTGCCAGCCTTGCGGTCAGCAGCCCTGCTCTGGCCTGATTACTTAAGTCCATGTTTTTCCTAAATCAGTCATGAACCAGTAATTATCAAGTTTTGCAATACTAGGCGAGACCCTTGAGAATAGCAAATGATTTGCAATGTTAAGTTGATAGCTTTTTTGAAAAGAAACAATTTGCCTTCTCTTGATGAATTTCTCTGGGTCCTGGGCAGAACCTGTCTTAGAATTATGGGCTTTACCTGTAGAATTACATTCACTATGACCAAACATCATGTATTTGTTTACTTTCTCCTAAAATGTTGTTAGTATGTGGTGTATTGATTTCATTTCCATTCATTTGTCTTAACCAATTAAACCAAATTCAGTGAGGGGAGGAGGAAGAAGATGGGAGAGGTCACGATGGAAATTTAGGAATCAAGGTTATTTTATTTTGTTTCTTCTAACATGATATGAGATGAGCTGCCTTTTCTTCTCCTGTAAGAGCTTCTCCTTTGTGCATTGGCACAGTGGAGTTCAGAGCAGGAAGGGACCTTGCACAAAGTTGCTGACCCAGTATGCTGTTTTCTGAAGCTCATAGGAGTCTTGTCTCAGAACTGGTTGGGTCTAGATTCAAATGCGGCTCTTTTTCTTTCTTGAAGAGTTACAGCAGATACACCAGCACCAGTGTGGTGACTTTGTTTCAGGATCAGAAAATCCCATCTTTTGCCAGTTGTTTTGACACCATGCCAGGTTTCCAACCAACTTGCTTCTTGGGATGGACCCTCAGACAACATTCCTCTTTTCCAGTCCACCTTTGAGGCTGTGCAAAGCCCTTGGGAGATCCATGTGGCTGGCCCATCCACACACCACTGGTTTTCTTCTGGAGGAAGTCTTCTTGAATACATCTTTGGTGACATATTTGCTGGAAGTCCCCTTTCAACAACCATGATGGTCACTTGAATTGGACTTTCCAGAGGTGTTAGAGGAGTCCTTCAAGGTCCTCTAGAATATTACTGCTCTTTTCTTCACAGGTGTTGTGTTTTGCTAGGTCTTTGTCTGATGATCTTGAACCCCTTTGAGTTCTGACATTCTGAGAATCTCAGCCATCCCAGCTACACTCTGTCCATTCAGGCTCTAGGTGGAAAGCGTATCTTCTCACCCTCTGGTTCTTTGCCACCATTTATTCGGGCTCTGGTACTTCAAATGAGCCTATCAATTGCTGATGCTCAGCATGGTGACATGCTGCAGTGTGGTTGCCCAGATATTGCGCTCTCTCTCTCTCTCTCTCTCTCTCTCTCTCTCTCTCTCTCTCTCTCTCTCTTCCCCCCTGTGTGTGTGGAAGTTCTCACAATCACAGGACTGGCAGAGGGACCCCTGATCATTGAGTGTTTGCATCACCCCTACAGGAGCCCTGCCAAGTAATTTTCCAGCTTTGCTAGAAACATGTTGTCTCCCAGGGAGGTTCATTGTTGTTAAGACAGCTCTGATTGGTGGGAAATTCTCATACATATTTAGGGATACCTATCCCCATATATCAAGTAAAACAGAATTCCTATTGATTAGATTCCCCAGAGCCTTTCCAAGGTTGACTTAATCTGCTATTTCTGGGAGGTACATGGATTTACATTTGCGAAATTTTGGGGACACTGCCTCTTGCTGCTGAATGTTACCTTGCGTCATCAACGGGCCTGTGGTGGGCATTTAATGAAAAACACTTGCTGAACTATGCCTAGCTATGTTCAGGAGAAAGCACTGAAACTTGGAGTATAGTGCTTACCGCATATCTTATTGTCTCGGCAGCTACTTTCTTAGGCTCTGAGTTATTTTATATGCAGAAGCCTTGCCTACAGAGCTAGCTTTTAAGCTCCTTGGGGTGTGGACCTGTCTTGAGGTGTAGTCTCTAATAAGCCTGACTGTGACCTCAAATTCACATTAAAACTTAACAGGAAAGCGAAAGCTCAAGAGCAGCACACCCAGTCCCAGAGAAGGGGCTGCTTTCCTTCTTTGCCCTAGATGTTGTTGTGATACTTGTGATGTAAATGATGGGGGTGGGGGAGGTTACCGTGGTGAATGAACCCAGGACCAGGGCTATCTTACTGTGGGTCTTAGACTGATTCCCCCAACACAAATTTTCCTAGGCTAACTTACAAAATCCTACTCCATTTCTGCCCTTGAGGAAGTGCTCTCTGGTGGCATAGCTAAAGAAGGGGTTAAATTGATGCTTGGGTGTTGGTTTGGCAATCTGACACCCACATACCAGGAACACCCTTCTCCACTCATCTGCCTGCTTCCTCATTCTTCTGCCTCAGCAGGATTGATTGTTTCTTTGTGGAACCTTCCAGATCCACCCAGGCAGAGGGTCCACTTTGGACTCCTTGCTCTCAGTGTACTGTGTGGACCATCTGATCTTCAGACATGTGACTCTGTAGAGGTACTATTTGTTTCTACCACTGTTCCCCATGTTCTTCAGGAAGAAAGAGGCTGACTCTCATCTCTCTGTGTTCCTACTGTGCTAAAGCCAGCACAAAATAGGAAGATCCTCTCCACCTATTTCTGAAGGAATCACTTCCGGAATAGGTGGGTTGTTCCCACAGACAAATGCATTTGCAAGCGCTAGAGAATCCATGTTACAAAGAAACTTGTGAAACATGCCGTTTATTTTTAAAGTTTTAGGCTTCCTTGCTCAGAGCTTTGTCTAATCTAGGCATGGCTAAATTACACGCTTTCACTTAGCCACAGTGAGGGTCTTGTGGTCTGGGTAACCCTTGAACTGAAACAGAAGCAAAGCGAAGCAGTCCTGGAGGATATAGAATCACGTGTACCAAGAGAGGGCAGAATGACAGAAAGCAATAACCCCGGGGTGTGGCAAGCAAGCTCAAGTAGGGAAAGCAATGGGCTTTACAGTCTGAATGAATAAATGAGGCTTAGCAGGAGGCAAGAAATGGGCCTCCTGGCAGGTAGAGTTCTTTCACACCTAAGGGAGTATTGCCATGAAGCCCTTTATCATTCCTCTCACTCAAGTGTTTATTGAGGAGCTACTGTGAAAATGCTTCCAGGAGGCAGTGTGTAACCTTACCGTCTTGAGAAAAGAGCATGTCTATTTGTCTGTGGAGTGGGAGCTGCAGAAGCTCATTTTCCAGCACGGAACACACTGTCAGGGCTGCTGTGACCATGGTTTGGCACACATTCCTCCTTGCAAGGAGAGAGTTCCTTTAGGAGATGTTGTTTCCTGTTAAGATTTACCCTGGAGATAGGAGCAGCAGGCACTTCCAGTGTCATTCAAATCAGCTATGGCAAAGGGAAAGTCTAGGGATTGGGTTATGCATCCACCCCAGGGCTGCTAGTTAAGCCATCAGGAAGAGATAAACACTTGGGAGATGGAGGCCACTGGAGGTGCCTAAGAGACTGCTCTGGTTTACATAGTCAACTCCAGCCAGAGGTTCCTAGTGAGACACTGACAAAAAAAAAAAAAAAAAAAGGTGGGTGGCCATGTGAAGTAGAGGTGTATTTATTTTATTTAACAGAGGCTAGGAAACACTGGTTTTCAACCTACCTCATATTTGAAAAATACTTTGTTCTTTCTAAGCACTTCTACATTTCATGAGTTCAAAAGTCTTTTGAATTGGTGGTTGGTTTTATACCCTTTGTTCTTTTTCGGATGAGGACATTGAGACAGTCGGAGCTGAACTGGGTGATCTAACTCCTGGCTTGCCAGTGACAGAGGTGAAAGGAGGACTATGGGCTCTCCCTTCCAGGCCAGTGTTATCTGCAGTGTGGTACATCTCTGCCTGTGCAATGCCATGGCAACTCTGGAGTATCACCTTTGCTGATACCATGGTCCAGCTCCCTCTGTGTCTGGGCATTCCAGAGGATGCTCTCAGCAATGACCAAGAGTCCAAGGATGGTTTAAGATTCCTGCTTTAAAAGCATACTTCAATTCTGGCGGAGAAGATTATCTATTATAAAGGATTTTCGAAAAATTGGAAATAAAATAGCCATTTTCAAAAGTATAATAGGAAGACTCCATTTTTTTTTCTCCTTTGGCAATTGCACCATTTGGCTGAATTGCTGAGTCCCCATAGGGTGGCAGGCGCAAGTATAAACTGTGAACACAGCACTAAATGGAACAGGCAATATTTGGGTTTGATCATAAGGCATTTGGTTGGAGTTGAGGAAGGGGTGTTAGTGAGAGGCCAAGTAAAACAAGTCAGATGTTGCTCATTGAATCACTAAACTAGAGTAGGGTGTGTGTGTGTGTGTGTGTGAAGGGGGCTTAGTAGAATTCTAAATAGGATGTTTAGGGGAAGGAATCACAGAACCTTGGAACACACGTTTGTGTCTATTTTTAAAAGTGACAAAAACCCCATCATTAAAAAGTACCTGTCACTGTAAGTGAAAAGCACCCTGACCCCTGAAGTGCACATACATGGGAAACCTAGCGTTTGTTTTTCAGATTAACGCCCAACTCTTTATGTACCTAAAAGATGAAGTGAATTTATGTTTTTGCAGAACTGCAAAGATGTGGAATTTAGCTATTACTAATCTCTGCTTGTTTTTATGTTTGCAGACCTCCCACTGTTTAGCTCAGTGATAAAATTCCACAATAAATTTTGATTTGAAAGCTTTTGGGCTATCACAAAAATGGGAATGACGAATGGAGCCTAGGTGATGAGGCAAGTATTTGGCGAATCTCAAAGCACTTAGAGCAAGCTTTATTAAGTGTGGCGGAATCAGATGATCATTACCGTTCATTTTCATCTGGGGTCAAACATAATTAAAATAAAACATTTTCTGCAGCTTTCCAAATTAGCCTAACAATTTATTGGTCTCCAAAGATCTTTGTAGATGGTAATCTTGGCACAGAGTTCTAAACCAGAAGGCTCTCTAGATCTGAAAAGAAATTGGAAAATAATGTTTTAAAACAAAACAATATACACTCCAAGAAACACCGTGAGAAAAGGCTGTGACATGCTGAGAACTCAGCTGAAAGGTGATGAGCCGCCTGATGAGCAGAGGCCCCAGTGCCCATTTCTTCATGGTGGTTTAGAACTTGAAGATTTAGGAGGAAATGTCCCAGCTGCCCCCTTGTGGCCAAATCGAAGGATTTGCTTTTTTTTTTTTTTTTTTTTTTTTTTTTTTTTTTGTCTTCATAGTTTTAGGAAACCATACACTTTTCCACTGAGGCTATTCATGAACTTAAGAACAAAACAGCTCACATTTTCAGATGGGTCGGAAAGACCTTCCTTTCTTTTGGCCAAAATACACTTCTCAGCCACGCAAACCTCTGATTCTTGGTCGGTATGTTCAAATCGTAGCTCTTTCTATCACCCCCATTACTGAGGCTGGGGAGGATTAAAGAAGAAATCCTCAAGTTTAACAAGTGCTCATTTGGGAGAGAGTAAAGACTCTCTACTGAAGATGCAGGTATAGAAAATGACAGGCAGAACTTCAACACCTCCCATCTAAAACTAAGTCACAGAATCTAGCCTAAGAGCTCAGGCTTTAGTTTATGCATGTATAAAACAAGTAGCTCCAAAGCAATCTTCCTTTTAGCTCCAGAATTGCAGATTGGAGCTGACTGAACAGGTAAGCTGCTTTTTGGTCTCTGGGATTTGTTTTTTCTTTCTGGCCATGTGACTTTGTATTTAGTGAACTAAAGACCCATTGAAGCTCTCATGCAATGAAAAGGTTAAATTGCAGGGCTAGAGGGAGATTTGTAGGACTGCTTGTCTTATAAAAAGAACATTTAATTGCGGTTGCTTGCTTACAGTTTTAGAGGTTCACTCCGTTACCACTGTGATGGGGTGCAGCATGCAGGCACACGCGACACACTTCCTCCAATATGACTTCACCTACTCCAACAAAGTCACACCTCCAATAGTGCCAACACACTGTCCCATTGATACGGTGAGACTTTTACATTTTTTTTCATAAAATACTAAATTTATTAAGCGGCTTGTATGTGCTGGGCACTATTCCAGGTGCCAGCAATCCAGTATTTGGGGTGGGAGTACACTCACGCTTTAGGTGATTCGTGGAATTCAATTATATGCTCACATAGTTCTTAAAATATGAATGAGAACTTGAATTAGCATGAATGTCCCCAAGGGTCTTTGAAGCAGGGGTCATTTTGAAGCTTAGCAGAACTGCCAGGGAATAAGCTGGAACTGGGGACGGAGTCTGGAGTTGAGGGAACTGTGCCCTTTGTTGAAGGACCCTGTGAATATGTGTGTGGTCCTTGAGAAAACTGCAGTTTCCACAGTCTCTTCTATGGAAATCCCAGTTAGTACCGTATCTTGTTAGAAATGTCTTTCCTACATTCTCTGTTCAAGTCGTAGAATGTTTCATTCAAAATATTTTATTAATTTTTTTTTGGCCAGATCACCATTATTTTCCCTGGTTTGTTTTCTCAGTTTCTTATATCTGCTTGGATTGTATAAAGTAGAGAAACAATCTTAAATTAGGCAGCATTAATTGTTTTGGGTGTGAGAAAACTCTATCTGTACGTTACTGAGACGAAAGCTGACTTTTAGGTAAGTGAGCAGACACGTACACATGGTGGTCACAGTCAGGTTTCTGGATACTCCTGGTTGTCACAGAGCCCCCACCCCCTTGCCTTGCTATTTAGCACAGCACACACATCATCTACGATACACGGCTTGGTAACCATTAGGCTTGGGTTAGAGAGAGCATTTGAACTCCCTTCAACTTGGCAAGAAGAGCAGCCTGGAGTTCAATGATTAGTTTTAGGGTGGTGTTTGGGGAATGACACAGTCTTTCAGAATCATTCAGGGCATTCCAAGGGGAACTGGGGAGTGGTTGAGATGGCTTGTGTGCTTCTGGGAATGCTTGAGGAGAGAGATTAGAGGAGGAAAACGCTTGTTAAATTCCACTTAGAGATCTGAAACACAGTTGGCACCACTGCAGGTTTACAATAAAGTGGAATGATAAAAATAAAAGCTGGTGATTTTTTTTTCTGTTCCTAGTTAATAAAAATGAGTTGAATGGAACCATGAAGGTGAAACTGTAAAGGGTTGCTCAGGAGGGGTACTGAAATTCCCTCTGGATGTATGTTATAAAGAGAGGGCTTACTGGGGAGTAATGCCTGGTTAAAGATCTATCTGTCCGGGAAACCTCTAGATGTAAAATAGGTAATGTTTTTGTGCAGATGGTGACAACAAGGATGGCTTTCTTGAGTGGCTCACATAGAGAAGAACTGAAGGAGGCAGTGTGAATACTTAGGTAGGACAGGGATCCGAGGGCGGAGCACGGCAGGCAGTAGTTCCTGGACTCTGTGGTTTTAGGTTCATTCTTGATTCTCTTTCTGTAGGGAGCAGAGAAAGCCCTGAGTAAGTGAAGTCCTGAGTGATGTATATGTTGACCTGAGCCAGGTCACATCAAAAGTCCCAGAGCCTTGTGGTTCCATGGAGAAACGGCAAAGCCCTTCATGGGGGATTAAGTGCAGTGTTGACACTGTGTGCAGAAAATGTCCATCATAGCTCCTCCACAGATATTTATGGTCTGAGCTGTTCCCCCACAGAGTCTGCTCCCACCCAGACAAGCCATACCTGCCTCCTTGATCCAGCTCGATACCTTAAACCATGCCTCTGTTCATCTGTATGCCACAGCCTTGCCTGAGTGTTCACTCTATGTCATAAACACACTGAGCTTCTGAGCTGCTTGAAGTTCCTCCAGCCAAGAGGACAAAGGCCCTGATCCCAGCTTTGTACCCATGTCTGTCTTTTCTTTATTCCCTTGCTACCCCAGTTATCTCTAGAGTTGTTTCCTCACTTGTAAATCAAGCCCTTCTTAATAGGCATGACCAGAGAAGGTTCCAGTCCTTCCTTATGCTGCTCTTTCCCAGAAAATTTCACAAGATACATGACTACTCTTCAAGGACTAAACACCTAAAAGAAGAGAAAAAATTGTTTGAATGTTATCCTTCAAGTTTAGAAGTATGTGAAAACTGAGACTCCTTATTCAAGTTACACCAGGTAAAGGATGCATTTAACAATGAAAGCACTTGAGTATTTGCCCCAGTGCTGACATGAAAACTTCCATTATAGGATTTAGGTGTTTGGATGTTCAGATTTATAATTCTTACACAACTGGCTAGAAGACTTCCCAAGCGTCTTCTCTGCTGGTTGTGGTTTGAAGGTGATTGTCAATTATGTTTTACACAGACTCTTTCTTAGGTTCCTTGTTCTTTAATGCCATGCAAATATTTCAGTCATGGAGTGCATAGTAATGGGCATAGTTCTTACGTCTTCATGGCTAAGACAGGGTTTGCTGAGTTGTCTATTTCTATAACACAAGCTCAAGTGAGCATTCAGATGGCAAGTGAAGCAGGCGCTAGCAAACGGGACCATGGCATGGAGACCGGTGAGCTTGAGAACTGAGTCCAGAGGGGAGCTGTTCATCAACATGTGCTGCCCCATTAGCACCCCCCACGTTTTGTGTGTCAGAAACAGAGATCCAAAGGCAGGCTCTCTCCCTATCTCTGTGTGCATTTGCCCAGGTTTATACATTTGTGTGGAGGCCAGGGCCCAACCCCACTGTTGTTCATCAGGTACCTTCTACAAAGGAGACAGGGTTTCTCACTAGTCTAGGACTCACCTACGACGGAGGCTGGGTGGTCCCAGGGTCTGCTTGTGTCCTCATTGCTGCAGTCCACAGCACATACTACCTCCCCTAGGTATTTATTTATGTGGGTTTGGGAGCTGTCCTCATGTCCTCATGCTTCCAAAGCAAGTGCTTTACTGACTGAGCTCTCTGCCAGCCCTCACCTGACTTTAAAAACAGCATGCAAACCAAATGGAGCCCAATACCCAAGGCTTACCACTAATGCAACCCCCTCTCTTCTCTCTCTTGCCTGGCATCTATAGTCTGGAGTTAGATAATCACAGTTGTATCACTTACTAGCAGAGTGCCCTTGGCAAAAACTTAGCTTCTTATCTATAAAGTAGCGCTCATGAAGCAGTTAAAGGGTTTGGAAGGCTAACCAGGAAAGTTAAAGCATTTAGAATAGGGCCTGGAGTGTAGTGGGCACAGTTGGAATGTTTAATATCATCACAATCTTCTCATGTTCTCTCACTAAGCGACCACACCCCTCTTCCTGTGAGGTCTGGGAAGAGAGAAGAAAGAGAAGGGAAACTGAAGCTTTGTTGCTTTATTGAGTACTGAATACATGCCCAGAATCCCAGGTACCATTTCCTCATTTAATTTGCATGCAGACTCCCCAGGGACAGTTCAGGTACACCTTACTTATGGATAATAAATAGACCTATAGGAATTGGTTCATGGTAGAGTTGGCATTTATATTTATTTTATTATTTCACAATGAATTTTATTTTATTTAATTTATTTTTTAAATTTCATTTTACATTCCAGCCACAGTTCTCCCTCCCATGCCTCCTCACCTCCCCCCAGCCTTCACCCCCATCTACTCCTCCCAAGGGACCAGGATCGATCACTAGTGCATGGGATAGTTTGCTGGAGCCCATTCCCTACGTTGGAATGCACTGCTCAGCCTCAATGCAGGAGGGAGGAGCTTGGTTCTACCCCAACTTAATGTGCCAGACTTTGTTGACTCCCCTTACCTGATGGGATTTAAATTGAGATGGATCTTATTCCAGATGCATCCTTCTGTCAAAAAGCTAGCCTTTCTTGAAACAGGGAAGGTTTTTTGTTTGTTTCTTTGCTTCCTTTTTTTTTTTTTTTTTGATGTCTGCTAAGAACTCTTCCATAAGGTCATTTACTGGTAGTTAACTTTTAAATTAATCCATGTGGGTCCACATTACTAGGGAGAACAGTGCTATCAGGAGCCCATTACCCCTACCAGGAAGGCCCAGGTTTCTTGATAGGGGTTGTTGCCTACACCAGAAGATCTCAATGCACACACACACTCCACCAGCTCAGTTGCTTTCAGTGGAATGAGGAAAGCAGATGAGAAGCTGTCAATTTGGGAGGATCTGGACAGGGCCTGTGATGATAGATTTCCCAAGAATCTGCTTTGATTACCACTTTTGATGCCAAGATGTTACAAACCTTTCCCTCTGCTCCAAAAGTTTCTTAAGGAATATAATTAGCATGGATGGGGGTGAGTATGGAGGTAAGCAGATAGGAGGAAGGAGGGAATGGCAGTGGGCATGGTCTTCAGAGATCAAGAGAACAGAGATAGGAAAGACAAAAGCCAGGAGAAACCTGTATCAGATTCACAAGGTGAACTTTGGGCAAAAGGATGTTCCCAAACAAGGGTAGAAAACCCAACCCAACCCAATCCAAACCAAGCCAATCATTCCTCTGGAAAGTCCCTTTGCTCATCAGGTCTTTCTGAAAACAGGAAAGCTTAGGTATACTTTATTTCAGATATAGAAAATTTACATCAAAGAAAATTTGCTGAGATAAAGTATATCTAAGCTTTCCAGTTGGAGTTTATGTCACACCCATCTGTAACTTGGAAGCAGAAAAATGGGTAAGACAGCCTTAGGATATGTGTGTGTGTGTGTGTGTGTGTGTGTGTGTGTGTGTGTGTGCGCTCATGTTGTGTGCAAGAGTGTATGGAAGCCAGTGGATTATCTTAGGTATTGTCTCTCAAACACCATCTGCCATGTTTCCTTGTGTTTATTTAGACATGGCCTCTTGCTGGTCTGGAGTTCACCAAATAGGCTGGGCTGGCTGAACAATTTGCCCCAGGGATCTGCCTGTCTCCAGCCTTCCCAGCACCAGGATTATAAAGGCATGCCATCACACCCAATACATTTTTTTAATTATTTGAGAATTTGATACAATATATTCTGATCATATTTACTCCCCAGTTCCCTATCTCTTCCCAGACACACCCCTATCTCTGTGCTCAATTTCATGTTCCTCTCCTTTTTCAGACAGGAGTTTTGCGACTTGCACTGGCCCAGGCTGGCTCACAGTGACTCTATGGGACTAGTCCAGATGCAGAGTGGCACTGACCTGATTTCTTTGGAGCTAGGGTGGAGCATCTGAATGAATGAATGAATGAATGAATGCATAGCAAGTGAGCTTCAGTTGTTTGAGTTTAGCACTCACAACATGGACAGCTGAGGAACATAGCATAGTACTTCTCTGGTTTTCAATTTTCTTATCTGTGCAATGAGAGTGATCTTAAAACCTAATACACATTGGGGGGATGATTAAAGAGATTTGTTATATGTATGTGTGTGCTTCTTTTGGTTACACTTTGGTGTTTGTTTTCTTTTTGGTCATAGTTTTATTTTGTTTTCTTGTGTTTTGGGGATCTTATTGGGATTTTGTTTTTCTTTTGAGAAAGAACTTAAAGTTGGGTGGGTAGGGAAGGGGAGAGGATCTGGAAGGACTTGGGAGAGAGGAAGAATATGATCAAAATATTTAAATTTTAAGAATTGTTTTAATAATAAAATATAATAAAAAATGAACAGAATCAACAACAGAGAAATAACATCAGGTTTCTAAAAGTGAGAACGGTTCACCATTCTTTCTGAAAAATCAAATGTGTTTGTTACGTCTATCACATTTGGGATGTTTCATGTTACTAGATATGGTTGTATTTTAGATAATCTTTGTCTTATTTTCAAATCTCTTACTATATTCTATCTTTTGCTTTAAATTATTCATACTACTTGATTGCCAGATGTTTTATCTTTTTTTTATAAGTAACTATGAAACGTGTAGCAGGCTTTCTTATTTATTTATTTATTTATTTATTTATTTATTTATTTATTTATTTATTATGTATACAATATTCTGTCTGCATGTATGTCTGCAGGCCAGAAGAGGGCACCAGATCTCATTACAGATGGTTGTGAGCCACCATGTGGTTGCTGGGAATTGAACTCAGAACCTTTGGAAGAGCAGGCAATGCTCTTAACCACTGAGCCATCTCTCCAGCCCCCAAGATGTTTTATCTTTCAACAAGCAAGATTTTAAATTTCCTTTCAGTTTCTTTGTCTTCAAATATCATGTAAATATTGCTACCACTTTTTAAACATTTATATGGTTTATTCTCAGATTAAATCTGTTATTGCAAAAAAGGAGCAGATAACCACATTTCCATGGAAATAATGCTTTAAGAAGTGACTCTGTGAATAATGCTTGAGATAGCACAACACCTGATTTCAAGTTACACTACAGAGCCATAAACAACAAAAACAAGTTGATGCTGACACGTAAATCATTTGTACACTAGAATTCAGAACCCAGATATAAACCAGATGGCTGGTCAGCTGAGTTTTGACAAAGACGCCAAAAATATGACTTGGGGAAAAGATAATCTCTTCAAGTGGTGCTGGGAAACTAGACACGAACAATGAAAGTAGATATATTTTCTCTCTATGTGATAATTTTAATGAAAATGGGTCCCATAGGAGTAGCACTATTAGGAGGTGTGTGGCTTTGTTGGAGCAGGCGTGAACTTGTTGGAGGAAGTGTGTCACCATGGGTGGGTTTTGACATTATAGAAGTTCAAGTCAGGGCCAATGTCACGCTCTCTTCCTACTGCATGCCAATCTGGATATAGAACTCTTGGCTCCTTCTCCAGCACCATGTCTGCATGCACACTGCCACACTTCCCACCATGACCCAAATGGACTAAACCTGTAAACCTGTAAGCCAGGCCCAATGAGATGTTTTCCTTTGTAAGAGTTACCATCATTATGGTATCTTTTCAACTCAAATGAATCAAAGATCCTAATGTAAGACACGAAGCTCTGAACCATAAGAGAAAAATGTAGGAAAAGCTTCATGATGTATGTATGGGCAAGAACTTCTTGAATAGAATGTCAGTAATTCAGTAAATAAATCCAACAATTAATCAATAGAACCCCATGAAATTAAAAGTCTGTGTGGCAGAGGAAGCAGTGGAATAGAAGGTGACTTATAGAATGGGATAAAGATCCTTGCTAGCAAAACATCTGATAGAGTAATAATATCTAGAATATACAGAAAACTCAAAAAAAAAAAACTAAACAAGAAACAACCCCATTTAATAAATGGACAGATGAACAGATAATTCTCAAAAGATGAAATACAAGTTGTCAATAGACATGATAAAACATTCAACCTTAGGAGCCAGCTGAGAAATATAAAAAATACCTTGAAATTCCTTGTCATCCCAGTCAGAATGGTAGTCTTTAAGAAAATGAGGATGTGGACCAAAGGAAACCCTTCTATTCTGTCAATGTGACTATAAGCTGGTCTAGCCACTAAGTAAGTCACTGTAGAGGTTTTCTAAAAAAATAAAAAAGATAAACAATAAATCTTATATATGGTCAAGCCATACTATTCTGGGGTATTTATCTAAAGGACTCCAGGTCAACATACCTAAGAGATTCTTGTCAATTGCTTATTGTAGCACCATTCACAGTTGAGAAGTGGATAAAGACAGTTTGGTATGTGAGTGCAATGGAACTTTTCAACCAAAAGAAGAAAGAAGTTATATTATTGTATAAAATAGACACAACTGGAAATAGTCATCAGGTGAATTAAATTAGGCTCAGAAAGACAGATATATGTTTTATCTAATTTGGGGTTCCTCGATTTTATATAGATACATGAAATCATATGTGTGGATATCACAGAAAAGTAGAAGCAAATCTGCCTAAAAAGAACAAGGCAGCTAATGGAAAGGGTGGGGCAGAAAGAGGACGGTGGACGAGAGTGGGGAAAAATGCTCATGCACGATATAAACACATTTGAAATGTTCTTATAGAAGGCTGAACTGTGTGTTCCCCACCACTACCCTCTACTTCAAGTATGGAAGTCTAAACTCCCAAGTGATTGTGTTTGGAGATTGGACCTTTGAGAGATATTTGGGACTCGTGGTTTGCACGTGAAATGGCCCCACAGGATCATGAGTTTACAATATTGGTATCCAGATGGTACCATTGTCGTGGAAGGTTCTGGAACCTTCAGGAGTTGGGGCACTGCTTTAGGAACTGAGGCACAGGAGAATGGGCCTTGAGGTTTGGTAACCCAGCACCAATAACTGCCTACCCTCTGCTTCCTGAATACAAATCCAGTATAAACAGCTGCCACCCACTTATGGTGCCGTGCTCTCCTTACTTGACAGACTACATTCTTAACTGTAGAACAAGAAAACCACTTTTTCCCTTAAGCTGCTTCTTGTTGGGTATTTAATGATAGTAAGGAGAAAACTAACATAGGAAGTGGTAGTAGAATAGGACTGTGCTATGTGACTCAAATTTACAGATTAGAAGCTATCTTGCAGTAGGAAAATGGAAATATTTAAAATTTTTGCCTAGAAAGGCTATAAACAAAGCTTAATGTGCATTCTTCTGGGAGTTTAGAAGGCTAGAGTACTGAGAAAAATATGAAATGAGAAGGTTCAGCTCAAAAGGGAAACACAGACTCCACAGGAACACAGATTAGAGGCCATGTTTGTATTCTGTCACAGAATCTGACTACATTTTGCCTATGTTCTTAGAATTTGAATATAGCTGAATTAGAAAGCAATGAAGTAATCTGTGGAGGAAACTGAAAGGCAGGATTGCATTCAGGCTGCTCCGTGGTTATTGCTAACAGTTCTGTTCCAGGTGTACATGAGAGGGAGTAATAAGTGGAGTAAAAGGATACAAAAATGTAAAGTGTGATGAGGAATTGCAAGCAAAGTGAAATGAAAAAAATGAAATTTGTGCCCTGGCAATGCTGAAGCAAGAATAGGCAGCCATTATATGGCGATTCTATTGAACTTGTCCATATTGGGTTTAGTGGTCTAAGTTGAATGAGGACTACTGACCAGGTCTGTTCCTCAAGAGGGCACCAGATCTCATTACAGATGGTTGTGAGCCACCATGTGGTTGCTGGGAATTGAACTCAGGACCTTTGGAAGACGAGGCAGTGCTCTTAACAGCTGAGCCATCTCTCTAGTCTCAAGGCAGGAGTAAAATCAGTTGTAATAGATAGAAATTGGCACTATTAAAACCTAGGGCTTTGTACTGGGACAAAAACATATCCTGAAATTAAGAGCAACGTTACTGAAGGCACCCATCTTGTTTAATGTAAACTCACTTGAAAATAATATGCCTAAACTGAGGATCCCACTAAAAGGAATCCCTATTCCATGAGTGATGGAGGAAGGTCATTGGCTAATAAAGGAACTGCCTTGGCCCATTTTATTGGTTAGAACATAGGTAGGTGGAGTAAACAGAACGGAGTGCTGGAAGAGGAAGTGAGCTCAGACTCGACAGCTCTCCTCTCGGGAGCAGACACCTCAGAGAGACGCCATGCTCCACTCCCGGGCAGACACATGCAATGAAGCTCCGACCTAGAATCTTCCCGTTAAGACCGGTGCTCACAGATTATTAGAGATGGATTGATTGGTATATCAGAATTAGCCAGTAAGGGCTAAAGCTAAAGGGCCAAGCAGTGATTAAAAGAATACCGTGTCTGTGTAACTATTTCGGGGCAAAAGCTAGCCGAGCAGGCGGTTGGGGTGTTGGGGACGCAGCCCCGCCACTCCTATTACTACACATGAGCACCACAAGCGGTAGTGTTTCACCAGAGTCAAAATATGTAGGCGTCTACATCTTTGCTCAATGTGGTCAGGCTACATCTCAAGTTGACAGCAGAACTTGGTAACATCATTTATGTGATACTGGTGTTGAAGGCTAGAGAGATGTAAGAGGCTTCTACTAAGGTTCCTGAAAGCTGCCTAGGCCAAGCAATGTCAGAAAAGGGGTCTTGAAAGGTTGTTGTGTGAAGTTATGTAGGTGAAGCCATTGCCAACGAGATTCCAGAATTTTGGAGATACCAGGCAGGGCCATGGGATTTCCATCCAGGAAAGCTTCAGGCTTGGGGTAGAGTTGGTCCAGACAGAGGCTTTGTGTGCTGCATGTGGCTAAACTGGAAGGATAGTGTTACCCAAGACCATTGGATGATTCTATTATGAGCCCCAGATAGCAAGCATGGAGCTGCAGGTTTTGGTATTTTCTTTGCTGCTTTTTCTCTTCTTCTGTTGTTTAAGCCGTACAGAGTACTCTAAAAGGCTAATATGATGGGGTGCTTTCTGCCTTATGAATTTTGGATATTATTAGAAGTTCCTTGAACAATGCTCAGAAAAGTAGATGCTAAAGGGTCTTACTATTACTATCAAAAAAGAATAAATAACCTTGTTCCTTTGTAGTCACCTTCCTCATATTGTCATTAAAAACTCTCCAAATCTAATTGCTGGGCATGTATAATAGGTAAGAATTGAGGGTAGCTAAGTTATTGCTTATCAACTTTGTTTTTATTGGTTAATTTCTGTATCTCTGTTTTGAGTAATGGTCTTCCAAGTCAATCAACTGTCATACTACAGAGTTTAGCTATACCCCACTGAAAAAGAATTATCCCATGTAGGTTTGTTGACTGTTTATATCTGCTCATAGAGAGATGGTATACTACCATGACTCTCACTTGGGTATCCAGGTTTTCCCTACCGCATGCCATATGAAACTCTATCTTAGTTAATTGAGGGAGGTGCTAGAGTATATAGACTGAAGGAGACCAGGAGAAAGGGACTATATGTGTGAAAGTATAGGGAAACCTTTATCCCTGCTGCATAAAGGATTTTTTTTAAGGTGTAGCCTGTTTGGGGAGGATCATCACATTCCTGTAAGTAACCCCTCATCAATGCTCTATAAGGAATAAAATCATTTATTCCTCAGGGCGATCTTTGGTGGGATTGTGCCTTGATTGTCATTGTAACCTTAGAAGATGGGATAGATGTTGCTATTTCTCCCTAGGAAATCTTTGGGTCCATACATATTTATATAATAACAAAAATGGTAGACTTGAGAAGTGACTCTATGGTTAAACAACAAGCCATGGGCACAAGGTGTGTGTGTGTGTGTGTGTGTGTGTGTGTGTGTATAAGAGAGATAGACAGAAAGAGACAGAGACAAAAGTACAGAATATAAATCTTTCAAAAAGCAACAAAAGGGACTCAAATATTGTTCCACATTCAGTTATGCAGAGCAAGCTGCCTTAGTAGCTTGTGTTCTGTGTTGTTTGTCTTCAGAGCACCCTGGTCCTTGGACTTCAGACAGTATCTCCCACATGTGTTTGCCATTAGTGTGATAAATAAAAGTGCACAGATTCCATTTTCTTCTGTAATTAGCCCAGGATGGGTGTTAATGTAGGAAGGAGGGAGACACTTATTTGTTGACAGAAGTTTCTGTCCTGCCCAGTCCTGCAGGCATTCAGTCCCAAAGAAACACACAGAAGTTTACATTAATTATAAACTGGTTGGCCTATTAGCTCAGGCTACTTATTAACTCTTACATCTTAAATTAATCCATAATTCTTGTTTGTGTTAGTCACATGGCTTGGTACCTTTTATCAGAGACACATTCTCATCTTGCTTCCTCTGTGTCTGGGTGACGACTGCATACTAAGCCTTTTATCTTCCCAGAATTCTCCTGTTCTTGTTGCCCTATCTATACTTCCTGCTTGGTCACCCCATCTATACTTCCTGCCTGGCCAATCAGCATTTTATTAAATCAGTACAAGTGACAAATCTTTACAGGTTACAAGACTATTGTCCCACAGCATTTCTCCCCCCCTTCCTTTTCCCAAAACAAATATTCTGAGTCTAATATTTTTGTTTAGCTTTCTTCTTGACCATTATCCACAACAACTTGAAACCAAAACATTATAATCAAAGACACGCATCTATAATCCATTTTTTTGGGAATGTGAGCATAGTTTTCTAGGCTACTTGCTGCTGATTGAGGTGCTGATAATCTTATGGGGACCTAAAGAAAATTCTGGATTATGGTCAAGTCCTGATTAGAATATCCTGTGAGGTTCATCATCTCAATCAAGAGTCTTGAGGCTGTTCTGGATATAGAACTCAGAGGAACTCCTACAGAGGTCCTCTGAAATGTTGGATTATCTGGACCATCTGCTCCTATTGGAGATCTTTTTCAGGGGGTCTTTCTTGATCAAACCTAATTTTTCTTAACCCAGAAAGAATCCATAGCCTCTCATTTCCTGTGGAAACAAAAACAAAACCTCTTCTCTAAAGTAGCATACATTTTAACTTAAAATTTGAAATCAAGGCATTTTCAAAATATGTATGTTGGATTAATCCAGCAGCATTTATAATAAAATGTCTTTTAGCAGTTTTTGCTCCTTCTTCAGCCATCAAACAATTCAAAGACAGAATAATAACATACAGTATCCAGATTCCCTGTGTATTTTCCATCTTTGTGTGGCTTTATTTTAAACTGTATTTCTTTTATTTATTTATTTATTTATTTATTTATTTATTTATTTATTTATTTATTGATACAGAGTTTCTCTGTGTATCTTCGGCTGTCCTGGAACTCACTCTGTAGACCAGGTTGTCCTTGAACTCACAGAGATCTGCCTGACTCTGCCTCCCAAGTGCTGGGATTAAAGGTGTGTGCCACCACACCCAATTTCTCTTTCTTTCTTTCTTTCTTTCTTTTTTTCTTTCTTTCTTTCTTTTTTTAAAGGACTTTATCATTTTTCTTTTCTCTCCCAAGCTTATATATATTTTTAAACACACTGTAAACCATTTAGAGATTTTTTTTCTCTGAATCTATCTTTATTGTGTATCTTTCTTTTTCTGACCACATGAGTCTTTAATTTGCTAAGTGATATGACTAGGATTAATGCAATGGCTTTGATGGCTGGATCCACCCAGTTCCTTAGCTTTCTGAGAGTCTAGCTTCATGGCAGAAGCACTGGCAGGAGCCATGCCTATTCCCATAACTCTATGGAATTTCAAAGTTCCTGTCACCACCAAGAAGCATGTTGTTGGCTATTTATAAAGACCATTTAAGTGTTTGGTAGTTTGGCCTCTTAAAAGAGTTGCAAGGCTTTTGCAGCTAAAGCTGAATCAGGAAGCGTCTCTCTTTTTTTGTTGAGCTCTACATTTTTCTCTGCTCCCCTCCTCCCCTCCCTGCCTCTACCATCCCCTTCAGCCCTCTCCCAAGGTCCCCACACTCCCAATTTACTCAGAACATCTTGTCTTCTTCTGCTACCCATGCAGATTAGATCTATGTTTGTCTCTCTTAGGGTCGTCATTGTTGTCTAGGTTTTCTGGGATTGTGATTTGTGAGCTGTTTTTCTTTGCTTTATGTTTAAAAACCACTTATGAGTCAGTACATATGATAATTGTTTTTCTGTGTCTGGGTTACCTTACTCAAAATGATGTTTTCTAAGAAGTCTTTCCTAAATGAGATGTATTTGCCTCTAGCAAATGGAGCCCCCCCCCCCAAAAGTGCTGCTACCAAGAAGCTATGCTAAACTCTGTTCTTTTGTGTCTAGAATTACTTCTCAGGTTCTCTCAGGTTTTAAGTGGATTTAGTTGTCCACATTGGCACCATTTGTTGACAGAAGTTTCTGTCCCACCTGGCCCTGCAGATGTTTAGTCTCAAAGAAACACACAGAGGTTTACATTAATTATAAACTGGTTGGCCTATTAGCTCAGGCTTCTTATTAACTCTTACGTCTTAAATTAATCCATAATTCTTGTCTGTATTAGCCATGTGGCTTGGTACTTTTTATCAGTGAGGCATTCTCATCTTGCTTCCAGTGCATCTGGGTGACGACTGCAGACTGAGCCTTTCCTCTTCCCAGAACTCCCCTGTTCTTGTTGCCCCATCTATACTTCCTGCCTGCTAACTGGCCAATCAGCCTTTTATTAAACCAATGCAAGTTTAATAAACCTTTACAGGGTACAAGACCATTGTCCCATAGCACTTATTTATGAATTGAAATAGACTGGATATGTGACACTGGGTTAAGTTGCTTAAACTGACTGTAGTAAAAAATTCCTCCTGGATTCCCTCTCCCACTAAAGTTTCCTGATTTATAAGTAGATTACCCAAGACTTTATGTATCTCTAATTGCCAAGTGTCTAATTACATTAAAACCATATTAACATATCAATATTAGCCCCAGATTTACAAGTAGAAAGAAAAGGCAAAGTCAGGTGTCTCTAGTTATGTTATTAACAGTATTTTATCATGCCAAATTGCATTGTAGGAATAACAGTTGGAGTTGGTGAGCTCCCATTAGTGCAGGCAAACTGTCTCAGTGGGTGAACCCCTCATGGTCTTGACCTCCTTGCTCATATTCTTACTCCTCCCACTCTTTTACTGGACCTTGGAAGCTCAGTCCAGTGCTCCGATGTGGGTCTCTGCCTCTGTTTCCATCTGTTGTTGGATGAAGGCTCTATGGTGGTATTTAAGATAATCATCAGCCTGATACTGAACTGATGATCAATTCTTATACTGTTATGTTTGTCCATACCACATACCTCAGCAGTCTCACTCCTAGGTATTTTCTCAAGAGAAATAAAGACCAACAGACATAGTAAAACAGGCACACATGCAATTATAGCATCTTTCCTCATAGTTAACAAAAATACAAACCCCTTGAGTTTTTCAGTGGGAAAGAGGACAAACAGTTCATACATACAGTAGACAGGTTGCAGCGGGAGGAAGCTGACAGTGCAACAAGTTGGTGAATTTTAAAGGCATTTTGATGATGGAAAAGTCACGTGACAAAGGCTCTAAGACATTCTTGAAGAGATAAAACCAAAGGGACATAACAGGCCCAACATTTGCCAGTGCCTCCAAACTGTGGAGGATGGTGATCTGACTGGTGATGGTTGCCTGAGTTTATACATTCAATAAAATTCAGAGAGCTGTAGATCAGTAATACATTTACATTTTACTGCCAATTTAAACATAATTCTTCAAAAAGAATTTAGCTTCAGAAGGATAGGAAAAGACAAGTGTCTCAGGAATATAGAACCCAATTTTCTTCTCTTCCTCCTCTTTTTTTTTCTTTTTTTTTAAAATTAGATTTTCTTGTGTAGCCTATGCTAGTCTTGAACTCTTGCTCCTCCTGCCTCCCCCCTAAAGTGCTGGGATTTCAGGTGAGTATGAATGCTGGTCCGTGTGGTGGTAAGCAGTGAGGTTCTGTGTGTGGGCTGAGCTGAATGTCTGGACAGGCAGAAAATATCAGGAAGGCCTTTGACTCTGCTCACTGTACTGTAGGCAGGGACGGAGAGAGCAAGTTTAGCCTTCCTCATGCTTTCGTTTACAACAACCCCAAATCACAAGACAGATGAGTTAACGACCAATACCTCTCATTTTTTTTAATGTCTCTAGTCCTCACCATTTATTAGTTTTTAATCTCTACTCCATTTCAAGTTAAGCTGCATCTGGACTGCGAGACTGAGATGGCTGGGAGGGGAAGCGATTGGGTCAAAGCGGGTGTGCACCTTCCCTACACTGCACATCAGCGCTTCCTATCCACCATCTGAAACCAATTTGTTGTATGTAATTTACTCCATAAAGTTGCTGGAATAAACAATCCACGCAAAGCTCCTCAGATGTGAATTCAGCCGGGACTTGCCTGGCTGCATGTGATTTTAGCACTCAGCACTTTCAGATGCCCTCCCGCACGTGGGGTGACATGTGGATTCTCAGAAGCGCTATTATTTATGAATTAGGATATTCGTGTGGTGGTTTGTTATCTGTGACTGATGTGGCGTGGTCCGTGTATCGCGTTCCCAAATTGCTCTTAAGGCAGATCAATGAGCCGGTAATGGAGAACAGACGTGTCCCCTCTGTCTCTGGCTCAGAGAAGCATAGGAGGATTAGGGATTGTTTGGTCAAATGTGTGACACGTTACAACATTGTGGTTCATCACTTGCCCAGAAATGAACAGCACCTCATATGGCATGCTTTCCACAGTGACAGTTACTTACAGGGTGTGGCCCAACTGCAGTTCTGCTGTGTGGATGCTGAAGCATCTCACACAGTTCCTCAAGCCTTTCTGCCATACAGCTGCTGCCTGGAGCCTCGTAGGTGACTCACGACATAAAGGAATAGGACAGCCTTCTCCAGACAATTCACAAACTTCCCTGAAGTCTTTAAGAGAGTCCCCAAACCACATACTCCAGCTTGCATTTTGCTTCTGATGGAGAGGGGCCATGAGATAGATATCCCAAGTAGCTTCTAGGTCTCTTTCTTACCCAACTCCACATTTTAACTTTGTCTTTATAACTAAATCAAAGCTGTGGAATTAATTAGAGTTTTTCCTCCTGAAACCTCAAGCACCATGATCCTTTTAAGATATACAGTACAAATTATCTAGGACATTTTAGAATGCTGACCGGTTCTAGAATTATCTTTTGTGTTTCTCCCCATAGTGAAAAGGTTTTCTTTGCTGTGGGCATCTTCTCGTGATGGCACACAGTTTTCTCTTATGTTACATTCTTGGAGTCTGTCAGATTTCACTTTATTCAGAAATATTTTCAGAACATTTTCTAGGTATGGAGCACTGTTCTAGGTACTGAAAAAGTGAGGCAAAGATTGGGAATTTGTGGAGTTGGGATGGGGGCAGGGAAGAGAACAAAAATGAAATAGGAAATTATTTCAGAACATGTTACGTTGGGAGGAAAATGCAGCATGCAATAAAATAGTGATGTAGGGTTGGAGAGAGTGCATTAGTTTAGACAGCAGACAGTCATTGGAGGAATATGGAAGAAGGTGACTTGAACTAAAATAGAAGCAAGAAACTCACAAAGATTGAACACAGAAAACCATGGCATTTATCCATTAGGCATTATGAGCAGTTTCCATTTGGAAGAATAGAAATAGGAATTACCTCGCTCACTATTTTTCTTCTTAAAGCCTTGGAAAAGTGAGTCTGTGTTCCTAAAGAGGGATCTGCTTCTGATGACACCACATTCTGTGAAACTGGGGTAACTTTGCCTCTGCTTCTGTTTCAGGTACTGACTGGAATTGAAAGGGCCAGGGGAGAAAGGGCCAGAGTGGTCCTTCTGCTTCTGCCTTTTACAGGCTGAGGATCCATAGTGGCTTCTTCTTTGACTTAAAGGCATCATTGTTCTAATTGTGGTGACCACTCTCTCCTGCCCCAGGGACTAGAGCAGTAATATATTTCTGCTGCTACTTAATTAGAAGGCCTGGGACCTTCAAATTTTCCTGGTCCCTTAACCCTGCCTTCATTTCTACAAAGCGTCTTTAGTAACCTTTTAGAATGGGTTGTCAGGTTCCTTACAGACCCTTGATCAATACAGGAAAGAAACAGTATCACATAAATCGACAGGGTAGATATTCCCTAAAACATGTGATGGTATATGATGAAGGAAGGTCATTGGTTAATTAATAAAGAAACTGCTTGGCCCTGATAGCTTAGAACATAGGTGGGTGGAGTAAACAGAACAGAATGCTGGGAGGAAGAGGAAGTGAGCTCAGACGCCATGCTCCCCTCTCCTGGGCAGACGCGATGAAGCTCTGACCCAGGATGGAAGTAGGCTAGAATATTCCTGGTAAGCGCACCTTGGGGTGCTACACACATTAATAGAAATGGGCCAAGCAGTGTTTAAATGAACACTGTTGTTATTTTGGGGCATAAGCTAGCCAGGCAGCCAGAAGCCGGGCTGTGGGAAGAGGCCCACAGCTCCCTCAACAGGTATAGATGGTAAACAGACTTTATTTTATTAAAATTTATAGGGACTTTTAGGATACTAACCAGGAAAATATCATAACCCCAAATCTTCTTGTAAGTAGATTATTGTGGTCCACCTGGCCCCAAGCAACCCTGGTGGGTGGGTGCCGCTGTGATGAACAGAACGTGGTAGAGAGATGGGAGAAGAGAAGCAGAGTGGTTTGTGTATTGTGGATGGAAGTGGAACTGAAGACCCAACCGCAGTGAGAAACAGGTTGATGTGGGTGACCTGGGCTGCCATGATGGGGCATGATGATGTTGGCGAGAGCTGCAGCTGGGGTCCATGTTGTCTGTGACCCATGTTATCACTGAGGGCCATACGGATGCCCATGGTCTGGGTCACTGATGTGGGAGTCCCCTCTGTGTGTTGCTTGCATTGGTTAATGAATAAAGAAACTGACTTGGCCTGATAGGGCAGAACTTAGGTAGGCAGAGAAGACAGAACTGAATTCTGGGAGGAAGTGAGCAGAGTGAGGGGACCGCCATGGATCTGCCGCCGGAGATAGATGTCCTGAATTTTACCTGGTAAGCCACTGCCATGTGGTGATATACAGATTAATAGAAATGGGTTAAATCAAGATGTGAGAGTTAGCCAATAAGAGACTAGAGCTAATGGGCCAAGCAGTGATTTAATTAACACAATTTCTGTGTGGTTATTTCAGGGGTAAGCAAGCAGGGTAGCCGGGAACTGGGCAGCAGGATGAACAAGTGGGCCCTTCCTGTTACAGATCACCACCTGAAACCATGTTCGTGTCTGGGGGCCATGCTGCTCTGAGAGGCCTGCGCTGCCAAAGCCATGACAATGTCCAGGCCCAAGCTGCAGCTGTCTGTGTCCCTGGTGCTACTGCAGCCAGGGTATATGATGATGTCCATAGGCTGTATTACTACCCAGGCCATTGGAGAGCTAGCCCTGCTGGCCTGTGTACCGGAGAGCTGATCCTGCCCCCTTACCGGCCAACTCATCAGAGAGCAGCCCTAGCTCTAGTATCTAAACTGGCCACAATGTTCTGAGCACAGGAGAGCTGGTTCAAAGATCCTTGATGGCACTGTGAAAACTGCCCTCCCCACTCTCGGGTCGCTTCAATGGGAGAGCTGGTCCTGACCCTCATCTGAGAGGGTGCAGTCTCAGTGGAGAACCACCATCATCATCTCAGCTATTGTCCAGGTCCACCCACATCCAGAGCATTGAGTGGGTTCACCCCAACATCTACTCCATCAATGTTCTGCTGGAGTGTGTGCAGGGACTGGTCCTGTGGACCTATAGCTGCAGGGTCTCTAAGCAACAGCAGGAGATCTGAGAGGACTTTTGGTGAGGGTCTGGTATTGATGGTATACCAGAAGCCAGAGGCCTTGAACCATACCAATAACACATCACACAATGAACACTTGCAAGTAAAGCTGTTTGGGCAAGATGGTATGCTGAAAGAGACACTGCAGCTCTCAAGGCCACTGTGATAAATGAATATGTGACGGAAAGGTAGGGAAGATGGAGGAGTGAATTATTTTTAATTAATTTTTACATTTTCCTTTGGCGTGGTGGGGGGAGGCTAAAAGGGTAGAGGCTGGACATGGAAGTACTGGAAAAGAAATGGAATTGGGTTGCTCATGTGAAATTACCAGAGTCAATTGAAGGAATGGTGTCACTTTGGGGACTCAGTATAGGTCTTGTCTCTGCTGCTGGATGACTGGGGAACTCAGCAATGGTTACAACTATATTGGTCTTACTGAGCATAAATCTATGCTATGTCAAGAATAACTACCATTACCTTCACTGTGGGCTTCCTGCACATGAGCACAAAAATCAGGCAATGGGGGGGGGGTGGTTGGGGGAGGAGACTGATTTGTATTCATAAGCCAGCCTTAATAAGAAATCATCCTTTCTAGTCACCCTTTTGTGTATATTCACAAAGGTGCAGATATTTCCCATCTGTCTGCTATGAATATGTTTTATTATCATTGGTTAATAAAGAAGTTTCTTTGGCCTATAGCAGGGCAGAATATAGCTAGGCAGGAAAACTAAATTGAATGCAGGGAGAAAGAAGATGGAGTTATATAAATGTCATGTAGCCACCCAAGAAGCAAGACATGAGGTAACAAACCATAAACCTCGTAGTAAAATATAAAATAATAGAAATGGTTAATTCAATATGTAAGAGCTAGTTAAAAATATGCCTGAGCCATTGGCCAAACAGTGTTGTAATTAATAAAATTTTTATGTGATTATTTGGTTCTGGGTGGCTGGGAAAAGAGAGTGTGGTCTCCTTTTAGAGATATTTTTGCTATTCTTTGTTTTGTCTGAAGAGGTATATCCTCGTGTTTCTTTTTAAATTTATTAAAACATTTTAAATCATCTCTCTCTCATCTCTCTCTCTCTCTCTCTCTCTCTCTCTCTCTCTCTCTCTCTCTCTCTCTTTCTCTCTCTCTTTCTCTCTCTCTTTCTCTCTCTTTCTCTCTCTCTTTCTCTCTCTCTCTCTCTCTCTCTCTCTCTCTCTCTCTCTCTCTCTCTCTCTCTGTGTGTGTGTGTGTGTGTGTGTGTGTGTTTAGAGCAGTCATGCTACTGCACAGATATAGAAGTCAGGACAAATTTTGGTAGTCTATCCTTCCAACATGTGATCTGGGGTTTAAATTTAGGTTGTCAGGTTTTTGTGCCAAATATTTTTATCCTCTGAGACATTGTGCTATGCCCTCTTCATGTTTTTTTTTTTGAAATTCCTTTTAAAATTTGTTACTTTTAAATTTATGTTTTACTATTTGTGTGTGCATGGCACATGCCTGTGGAAACCAGAGGAGGACAATGTATTCCCTGGAGTTGAAGGTATAGACAACAGCGAGCCGCTCCATGCGGCTGCTGAGCACTGAACTTGGATCCACTGGAAGAGCAGAAAATTTTCTTAACCTTGGAGTCATTTTTCCAGTCGTCAACAATTTTTTCAGTCCTGCCCATTAGCCAAATAATTAGCCACAATCAATAATTGGCATACAATCACACACCTGGTCATTTCCCCCTGTAAGCAAAGTGCATAGCAAGTGAATATATCACTCAAAGTTCTGCCCATAGAGAAGATCGTCTTTCACTATTGGCACAAAGATGTTCTACAAGGCGCACTGAAAAAGGGCAGGAGTAACATTCCTGAGTGAGGAATATATTTCCACTCCCAAACACAAAGAGACTCACTGGGCATTGTATCTCTTTCTTGATTGTAGGATGGACCAGATGTTTTGGCTTAAATTTCATTTTAGACGGGATTCATCTTAGATGGTCTTAATATGCCTCAATGACATGGAACTCCTACAACTTTCCTTGAAGTGGAAACCATGTGCATTTTTTTTGCATTTACTTTCTACCTTCTGAAATGTAAATGTCTTAGCAACGAGCATGCAATGGTTGTTTCTTATCACTTACTAGGTCCAACGATCACCATATTACCAATTTCATGGTTGAGTATCCCATTTTGTGGACTGGATACATGACTAAATTTCTTACCCTCTAGATTATAACAAAGGGTTGAAGAGCTGATACACCTCTGAGAAAGGATGGTGAAAGTAGATTGATAACCTTGTCACCTAAAAGCAACTGCTCCTGGTAGACTTTACTAACAAGTATCCGGAGAAAAGAATTTGAAAGCCAGTAACTGCATACCTGGCAGAAAATGATTTAATTTGCTCAAACATTGAAACCACATCTGATATAGCAGTTGCAATCATAGTTATCATCTGGTCAAGTTTATAGCCCACTGTCATCCTGCAAGACCCACCTGTCGAGTCACCACAATGTGTCTAGCGTGTGTATGACTTATGTGTAGTTATACAACAAGTTACATGCTTCCTTGTATATGATAGTGTCCCACTAAATAAAGCACACCTTTTTTTAAGATTGTTTCTCCTCTGAAAAGTAGTCATTCAATAGGGAAGAGAAGGATTTTAGCCTGTTCCCTCCACAACTAGATGGGCTCCATTTGAAAGTGACTTTTTGTTCACTGCTGCATCAGAAGTTTCTAGACTAGTACCTGGAACTAATATGCATTCGATGAAACTTTCAATATTCCTTATTAAGTGGAGAGAAAGGATTTGATCAAACCACCTTGACCCTCCAATTGAAAAATGCTGGAAATACAAATGAATTTAAAGTAGTTGTAAGTAGATTTTAGCTATAGTGACCACTTGGTAGCATGTAGTGATATTTCATTTGCACTTTAATAAAGAAGGTTTCCTGAAGATTAGAGAGTAAAACAGCCCCACTGGTCAGCCTTACAGACCAGGCAATGGTGACACACACCTTTAATCCCAGTAGCCACACTAGTTTTCCTTAGAAACCGGGCTGTGTTGGTGCATGCTTTTAATCCCAGCACTAGAGAGGAACATAAAACAGAAGGAGACAACTCTCACACACAGACTCATTCTGAGGATTTCTGGAGGCAGGATCGCCATTTTGAACTGAGGTAGATGTAAGAGCCAGTGCCTGACTGTTTTGCTTTTCTGATCTTCAGGTTGAAACCCAGTTTTGTCTTTGGGTTTTTATTATTTGTGCTACAGTTGCTTGTTTTAAAATAATGGTGTTTATTTTAGTGGTACTCATTAGGAAAGAATCCCCAGAGAAACAGCTCTATCATATTTAAAACCATGTAAACCTAGAAGTTTATACTAAACGAAGAAACAAAAGTACTTGGTTTTCTCTCAGGAAACGAAAGTGATGAGCAAAATTTAAATTATTTTATTTAGTACTATATTCTGTCAGGAAGGTACAATACATTATAGGGACAAGGAACTAGATTAATGTCTCTGCTTGCAGTAATAAATCCACAAGAGTGCTAAAGGTAGATGGTTTAGCGTTCTGGGACTACTTCTCTCAAAGAAACATTTTTTTTTAGGGTACAATTAAGATCTGTCAGATGACCATAAACAACAGCAAGTCTAACTCGAGGTGTTTGCTGGTGGTTGTTTAGATGCTGAAGGCAATGCATTAGGGACTGATGGTAACTGAGTCTTATCCAATCAGTTCCTGATGCAGTATCTGCGACATCAAAAACTGTGATGAGTCTGTGGAATACTTCTTATTTCCCAACACAGCAACTCCTCCTCTTTCAGTCTTTCATTTGTGGTTAGGAGAGTCTTTCTACAGGCATATAATAAGGCAATCCAAAGTCATACTCATGGACAAGTCCCTAACTGATTAAGAGAAACATAAAAATTAATGGCAAAATAGGCAAATAAGTAGTTTTTAGAAAGGATATCAAGAAACGTTTTCCTCCAGGCCACTAATTCCTGTTTTGTCATGGTAATTAAAAAACATTAAAATTTTAAAATGGATTTGAAAAAGACAATTCTAATTAATTATTAAACCATGCTCATTTATTAGGATAAAATACATGTTGATATATAATGATGGTGCTTTTTTTTCTCCCCCAAGTTTACTGAAGATAATTTGTATATAAAACTAGTAAATAATTAAAGTATACAAGTTGATGTGTTTGAACATATTTATGCATCAACTAAATGTAGGTGATACACATCAACATCATTTTCAGAAGTGTTCCTGTCTTTCATACCATTCTAGATTCTAGCTTACTGAAGAGATGAGATTGGTAGGTGCAGCTGGAATATGACATCAAGAAGAACAACATTCATGCAAACCTAAGATGTGGCGGATTTGCTACTTTATTAGTGATACTATAAGTTAGCTTTGGGCATTTCTCATTGGAAAAAAAAAAACCCTACCTTAACCTAGGGAGAGACAATCCGGCTTTTGGGACCAAGTGATCTTATAGATAATTGTTCATAACTGAATGTGATGATCTAGAAGGAAGAATGTCAGAATAGTTAGCCACAGAAGTTCAAGTCTTAGTAATTAGCACAGCTGAGGAAGTTGCTTGTTGGAAGGTGTGTGTGCTATTATGGGCCTCACCTCCTCATTTCTATTTCATCCCAGAAAAAGTAGAAAGGAAACTTTGCTGGTTTTCAGCAAACTAGTAGCAATTATTGAGCTTGTAAACAGAGCAAATGTGCTTATAAATGCTGCAAAATGATGGTAAAGAAAGACGACTAAGCAACCACTCCTAGGAAAACAGAATACTAAATTCCAGGGCCCAGACATCTTTGTAAAGGCTTGATTGTTTTGCTCCACGCTGAGGGGTTTCTTGAAGACAGAACTGAAAAAGAATAGGGAGATCTTTTCCAAATTATTCCTTGAGATTCTCTAGAAAGATTGTCTTGGCATGTCCAATGTTACAATACAATGTGTTAGGTAACTGTAGGAAAGCTGGTCCATTCGTAGACTCTATCAAAGTCTGTCCTCCCTTTCTTCCAAATTCTAAGTGTTTATTTAACTGTCTAGGTGATCTTTTTTATCCTTTGTTCATAGTAGGTAACTGTATATAATTACAGATAGTTACATAGTTGTTTAATCACCAACTCTCCAGTGTACCATGGGCCTGGATGGTTTGTTCATGGCTGCCTTCCTAACATAGGGCCCTGGACTTCATTGTCATTGAGTATTTGTTGAACGGAAAATGAAAAGCTGCTAAATTTTGTGAGGCAGAAGTTGAAGGTAGGGTTTCTTGGCTAGAAACACATGTAAACTGCACTTTCCCTCTTCCTCAGGTCATCATACCCATTTTTAGGGGTATATGGGATGTGAATAAAAGAAGTTTTGAGAACAAGCATTAAATAATGCTTAAAGGAGAATGAAATTACTTAGAGGTCTAGGATTCAAGAACTACCGGAAGAATAGGCTAGATTAGCCCACGTTGGATACCTGGCAGGGTGACTGGAGGGAACTCTAAACTGAAAGGATTGAGTCTATAAGCAGGAAAACATTCTCCATCTCTACCTCAATGATAAACAGTTCCAGTTGGTTAAAGTGGGACCTTTTGATGACTGCTGAAGACATACCTGTTGGTTTATTGGTGAGAGTATTGAACAAGATAAAGAGGATATTTTCTATGAGCTCAGTAGTTGATCATTCTCTAGTAGTATATCACGAGAGAGCCATGCCTTCTCCAGTCTACATTTCCACAGAAACAAAGCCAAAGTTGACATTGGGCTACTGTGCACCCCTTATGAGGGTTGCTTTAGGATGCTTCTGGCTGCTTAGCCTCTGGCCAGCACTTCAAAGCTTTTTTGGTATCACATGGAACACTAATTGATCTGATTTAAGACTGCCCACATTCTTTAACATACTCATTTTGATGCATAAGGAGAAAACAGCAATCAGTTAGCTAGTTCCCAAGAAAAGAGAGAATTTTTTTGTCAGTATACAACCTCCTCATAGTACAGGGGCTTCTGCAACAACTGACGGGTTAGGCCACTACCTGAGCTAGCCGAGCCACAGCACTGAGGCCAAGTGTTCTTGGAAGCCTTATTGGTACTTTTAGGCGAGGAATGAGATACTGTATTGTTCTTAGTGATCATCACAGGTCATGTCAACTTGTCTTGATATATAATGTAACTTAATCAGACTGAGACACACAGACCTGTTTTTCTGAGAGGATTCAAGGAAAACATGTCATCCAAAACTTTTGAAACACCATCCTTAATCTTGCAATGAAATTTTAAGTGTGTTGACCACACACTTAAGTATAAATTTGTTTTATACGATTTGTTTGATGTTACTGAATGAGTAAGGAAGAGAACTGACCTTGAGGAATTAGACTTTTCGCTCTTTTGTTATTAAATTATAATTATTTGTATAGATGTGTATGTACATGTTTGCATGTGTGAACATGCATAGTGGTATTAATACATGTGTGATTCTGTTTGTAGAGGTCGCAACTAGATGTCTCCGCATTCACCTTTGATCTTCTTTTTTTGAGACAGGCTCTTTCACTGACCTGCAGATCACAAATTCAGCTAAACTGGTTGACCGACAAGCCCAGCGCTTTTGTCCAGGCCTGTCTAGACTGAGTCATCTCCCTCATTTCACTAAAGGGTTCATATGATTTGAGGCCCAACAAAGATTAGGATTGGATAGAGGCTCAAGCATCTTATGGCCACCTCAGCCTGCTCTGCAGTTAGTCCTGAATTTCAGTCTTCACTAAAACATATACAGGGGGATGAGGAAGGGTAGTTAAAGGTGGCACCCTGGGGAGCTCAGTCTGAGGACAGAAAGTGCTCAGACTGATTCCCTAGAATTTAATGGACTAGTATTCACAAAGCAGGTAGGAAAGTTTCACGAGCAAACCCTTTGGGTTCAGCTTCTGAAACCCCAATCCTGTTGCTGACTTTTAAAGCAACATAGAAAACAGACAAGTGGCATTGAAAAGGAATCCTAAGTAGAAATGAATCCCAGCCAGCTTCTTTTCCAGTCACAGAGTCTTAGGAAGGCTTTAGGAAGATTGGGAAGCAGTTGAGTGCACCGTAACTACCACGGTTCGGTACAAAATGTTCTGACTCAGCTTGTCACAATCAATCGTCCTTGGGTCGAGGAGGTCAAGGAAATTGCTCTGTTTAGCATAATCCCAGAGACCACCGTGAGGGATGATAGGAACATCTCACAGTTGCCAGCTGAGATTAAGCCAACTCATAGCCATTCCGGTTAGACCTGCAAGAAAAATCTTGTGAACATAGGAACTGGAGTGCCTAGGTAGAACTGTGTGTCTGTTCGCCGAATGTACCAGGTAAAAACCTGGTACTGAAATCATATGTACTTCCCTTATCTTTTCTTGATGAGAGTGAACAAACTCTCGCTGAACTAAAATTTATTTTCACAGATACAGGCATTCTTGCATGTTATATAATAAAGGCATCTATGTATTAAGAAAGGATCCCCATGATTTAATCCTTATATAAACACTACCAAGCGTGAGCAGATGCCAATGGATCTAAAAGCAACCACCCAAGAGATATTTTAAAACAAGATCTGTAAAATATTTAGAAATGACCAAACCAACTTCTCTAGAATACCTCTTCAAACAAGGGAGCTAGCAATTATGTGAGTCAAAACAAAGAATGATCATATATTCATCAGATGGGCAGTGTGACAAGGAACATCTGCTTTGTGGATGGTGGTTTCTGTCTTCCTGGTTTGCTATGCTATGTTATGATTGCCCAATGAGTTCGGGCTATTAAGTGTGGCTCCTTCAGCCCAGCAGAGGAGCCTGATCAACAGTAGAAATAATAATCAACAAAGGAGGGGCGTGGGTACAGCTTCAGGGATTCACCACCATTTGGGTCAGTAGCACAAGAGAACACGACAAATCAAACGCACTTAGAGATTTCAGTTCAGTGCTTCTGGTTGGAACTAAGATTTGTGTTTGAATCCCCTGCCTTGCCCACTAGTTTGCTTTCAAACTAGACTTTTTTTTTTTTTCCCACATAGTCAAATTCAGTTAAAACAAACTCCCGGAAGTGCCAAGAATCTGATGGTATGTGTTCTGCCTTTGGTCCACAGGCCATAGTCATACTTAGAATGTTTTTCTCTTCCTCTTTTCTTGCTTTAGCCTACATATGTACACCTGTGTGGAGGACATACAGAGAAAAATTACCAGGCACTGAATTATCTCTCTGGTCTCATTTGCTGGCAGTCCCCTGAATTTGTGATTTCTGTTTCTGCTCTTATACACAGTGATGTTTACTGACTTAAAAATTATCTCTTTCCTGCAGCTTTGGGTCTGCGGGTCAAACACCCATGATCTCTGGAACAGAGGGCAACAACAGGATATCCAAGAAGTCTCAGTGAGGGTCTAGCATCGATGGTGCAGTAGAAACTGGAGGCCTTGAACCAGACCTTTGCAATGAATACTTGCAGGTAAAGATGTATAAACAAAGGGGTTTACTGCGTGATTCACTATGTTGCACTGCAGCTTCAGTGGTAAGATTTTAACTTTTTCCTTTCTCTCCCCTTAAACTTTATTTTATGTGGGGAGCTGGCTTGCAGAGGCAGAGGGTAGAGGGCAGATGTGAAGGGACAGGGAAATGAATGGGATCAAGATGCATGATGTGAAAGACACATTGAATAAATAAAAAGAAAGTAAAATAAATTACCTCTTCCACTAGACTGTGGACTTCTACATAAGGAGGCTGTGTTCATCCCCTTTTACATGTTCAAACTCTCAGTATTGATACACCTGACTTTTAATGAGCATTAAATCAAAAAATTTGCTGAATTAAATAAAATGGTGTTGAACCACAGAATTACTAAATCCTATAATTCTGTACAGTCCTGTAGAATTCCAGTTTATAATTTGTCATTGAATAACTGAAAATTGATAAAATTGCTGAGCTGGAAAAATGGCCCTGAGGAGGTGCGCAGGTGCATCTTTGAGGCGTATTGACTACCTCCCTAGTCTAGTCACTAAGCAGGATGCAAGTCCAGTGAGAAGTCTTGTCTAAAATAATGTGAAGAGACTGGGGGATTTTTCAGCAATTGCTGTTCTTGCAGACGACTGTGCTTTGGGTCCCAGAATCCACATTTGGAGACTGACAACCATAAGTAACTCCAGTTCCAAGGCATCTTCTGGACTCTGTGGGCATCCCCCTCCCCAAGAAGTTCTTCATATGAATTCCCCCTACTAGCATACAAAGACCACTGTGAAGTACTGAAACTCAGCCACAGATTTGTTTTTATACCCTAAGAACAAATTTTTAAGTTCATAAATAAAATGTAATTTTAAGTTTATTTTTAGTAACGAAATTAGACTCAAATATAAGCAGATTATGCCCTATTTGGTAAGAAAAAAAAACCCAAACCAAAACAACCTCCCCCCTTTCATTTCTCATGCTTTATTCTCTCAAGAGAAGTAAACTGAATCAGAAACAAGTTCAAATCAACATGAATAATGGTTCTGACTTTCTCTTAATCTTGGATTAAATGTCAGAGATATTGAAGAATGACTGTGAAATGGTTGCATGATTAAGATGTGTCTTCTGGTGCTAGAAATCATCACAAGAAAAAATAATAGACAGAAATACTGCATTGTCAGCTGGTGGGGGAGGAGAAAGGGCTGGAGGTCATTGGAAGCCTAGTTCAGGCTTTTGCTTCCACTCAAGAAGAGAGCAAGTGTCTGAGGTGAAGCGCACACGCGCGCGCACACACACACACGCACACACACACCCTCTGCCGCCTTGCCCATCTGACTGGATTGTTGCTGTGGCTACTTAAAAAGACAGAGTGATACAGAGCTTAGCTATCAAAGCTGTACTAATGTGGACAGACAAACCATAGGCCAGACAGACAACGGCAAACAGGAACAAAGAAGGTGACCAAGGAGCTGACTGGTGCACCATTGGTCATACCCTGCTCAAGTATTCTGAAAAGTTACCAATGATAGGAAGCCATTTCTATAGATGTCTTGGGGGTACCTTAATGTGTACACTTATGACGTTAATTCTATTCGAGTTTCTATAGGTTTGCACCTCGGTGTAAGAAAGAAATTTCTATTCAGTTATTGAGTCTGTCAGCTGATGACAACTTTCCTGAAGGCACTGCCGTTTTCTTTCAAAGAATTATCTGAACACCTTCTAAAAACTTAGAAGGAATTCTTCCTGATGTTTGGCTATGGACTGGAGCTCAGGGTGCTGAGAAACACACAAGTTTTGGGCTAAGGTAGACCATGTTTGTGATTCTTAGACTTAATGAGTATGCTTATTGACTTGGGCTTTAAGGGATATTATTTTATTTATTGACACCTCAGGTTCTGTGTTAATACTTGTGTATGAGACTGTGAAAAACTAAATTAATATGTGTGAAAAAGTGTTAACTAGAAGGTAATATCATACATATATCCTCAGTAAACATTAAATTTATTTGGTTTTAATTTTGCTACTGTGTGCTGGTTAATTAAATTACTTTTGCTATTGTGTCCTCAAGTTTTCAACATCTAAATTTCAGAGAACATAGTTATGTTACATTTTCATGTGTGTGCATCTGTCTTCTTTATTCTTTCCCTTCTGTAGAAAACTTTCAGAACCACTTGTGTGCCTTGCTAGAGATGCCAGGCTCTTCCTGGGACATCGGGGTGAAGTACCATGTAGGGCAAGAAGTGTCTCTGTTTCTGCATTTTGAGACTCTGGGTTTGCTTGATTCTCATCATTTCTCACAACTACCAGGCACCTAGAGCTGCTCCAAACTATATTTACAATTTATTTTCACTCTTTTTTAGATTTGAACCCTTATCATCGGAGATGTGTTTAGAGATCCAGTCTGTCCTTAAGCCTCAGATCTAAGTTCTGAATATCTCAGGTGATTGGATATTTAACCCATGTGAGCGCTAGGGTTGTGCTCATCTGGGCATATTTTGTTGTTTGTTGCAAACTCTTTCGGAAATTAAAACAAAGAGGGAAAACCTAGAAGAAGCTATGCAAGAAGAGCAGCTAAGTAAGAGGCTCACAGTGCATCCTCAGCTTCCCTGTGGACTCTGCTCATGTTTCTCAGCACCGTGGTGCATGTCGTCTCCCTCATGCACTCCCAATTGGAGAGACTGTGGAAGCAGCAGCTGTTCCCAAGCCTGACTTCTTCTTACCTTGTCTTCTTGCTTTTTCTACGATTGAAACTCTGGATTCTCCAAGGTTTGAGAGAGAAAGGGGGGGGGGCAGATACTATTTATTATTTTTTAGCCTTGTAGGCATTCAGAAAATGTTTGGCTTCAGACAGATTTTAGGAAAATATTTAGCTGCAGTGGCAAATGAACATTTTGGCTGGAATTTTGTTAAACACGAACTTGAAGCTGAATTTCGGTAATGCTGCCCTAAATACATCTATCTTGGTCTATGAATTTGTTTGTTTATCCAGCGCATACCTTCTAGATTTTGGGGGAAGAGAAGGTCAGATGGAGGAGCAGGAGGACTGCAGTGATTATGAATAGAGGAAGGGATTTGTGGAGCGTGGTGTGGAGAGATAAGACACTATGAGAAGGGAGTTTGAGTCATTGTGTGTGCAGGAGTGGGTGGGTGGACAGCCCAAGGCCAAAGCAGGAACTGCCTTTGAGCTGAGCTTCCTATTGGCATGCTTTCCGCATTCTGAATGGTGAAGACATTTTTGAGTAGGTAGTCATTAACAGAGAAATGTTGCTGGTACAAGGGACAGTCCTCATAGATAAACTTTACTTTCATCAAGTTTAAGCTGCTATAAAGCCCCCCAAATGGCCACTTCTAATTCAAGGGATCTCTTGCTTTCTCCCAAATGGAAGATAAGCAGTTGAATACAGAACTTTTAAAGAACAGGCATGATGAAGTTGGATGATGAAAATGGCACACGTGATTAGAGAAAATTGTTATTAGATTTGTCATTATGGGTTGCCTATGTAAACTGGGCTCTTATGATGGGCATCTTTTTCTTAATAAAAGAAAGAATATTTTGAAGGCTTTTGGAGACCAGAGACATAGCAACAAGTAACTGCAGCGAGAAGAGCTCGTCTGCTGTCTCAGTGGATTATAGTTACAGTGGCTCAATCAGGCTGGATCTACCTTCTTTGGTAGACTCTACCCATAGTAACAAAAAAAGGAAGTAAACCCTGGGAATTTTTAGCAGAGTACTTAGAATTTAATCTTGTTTAGACTATTGCAATAGAAAAGGAACTGTAGTCTCAGTTTTCTAAGAGTATCCTTAGTTTGGAAGGATGGAAGAGATTCTAAATCAACAAACACCAGGAATGGAAGGTGGTTAGGTACTTGAAAGCAGCAAACAAATATGTCTTAAAAACAACATGGTTGGACACTGTTCAGAGAAGATGACTTACCCATTGTCAGCCCCTTGGAGTAAATGCCAGGTTTGAGTTTTCTTAGGAATTTTCACAATAGCCAATTGGGACTCCATGTATATCTCATTGAGGGTATGAGTGTCAGTGTTTAGTCTGGGAAGATTCAGAACTTGTAGGAATGTGGTTATTTAGAAGCAAATGTTTCCCCACCAATCTATTTAACTGGTTAATGTCCCAGAAAAAGGGGCTTGGCTACCTACAAATGCTCAACTTTCTCACTTAAAGACAGGGCTTCAAAAATATGTCCCACAGAATTGCTAGAAGTTTAAATATGACCATTTACATGAAGTGTCTAACAATATCTGATATTGAACAACACTACAGTTGCACTCAAAGATACTTCAATCAGTGAACACGGTGAACCTAACTTTGCACTAAATTTATGTAGATTATCTTACTCAATCTTTTCAACAACTCCATGAAGATTCTTGAAGAAATCACATTTTTGAAGAAATCAAATGAAAGTGGGGGAATGTTTAATGGTAGTATATTTCTATGGAGTTACAAAACCACATGGAACTTGTTTACAGAAGCACCAGTGTGTGTGTGGGGGGGGTAGTTTTATATGAGAATTAGAAGGCATAGCTATTTTTGTAGTTATAAAGTTATTTGTAAAGAAGATCTTGAGAAAACCTCCAAGCCCAGCACTGTGGAAGGACATTAGGGCCTTTGTGGGCAGTAGCAAAGGGAGGTTAGAGATGGTTCTGTGAGTAAGAAGCATCATTCTGCATCACTGGGAAGATATTAAGGAGTGTCCAGGACTTCACAGAGAAGATAGGGGGCATTTAGGGGAGAAAGTTTCTATGCAAGGGTAGAGCTGGGAGCTGACAGAAGAAGATCTGGTGCCTGAATGTTGATGCTGGAAAACAATCTCTTAGGCTGGGACTTGAAAAATTCACGGCAGTAGAAAAATCAACGAGGCTTTTTTGATTGTGTGTGTTTAGAGGAAAGGATGCCAAGATTCTTCAGAAACATATTTTTAAGTTCTCCAGTTGCAGTAAAGACAAACTAAAACACAGAAATTGTTAGTACATAGTTTGACGAATGATCATAACATAAGCATACCCCGTAACTACTACCCAGGTCAAGGAAGAGGACATTCCTGTCTTCATCCATAGATACCACTCATAGTTCTCACATGCTGAGTTCCTTAAGTGAGTTTATGTCCTTTTCATATAGACAACTAAGCATAAATTTTACTAGTTAAGACAGTTTAATCATAAAGTGAGAGATGGGTTGTTTTAAAAAAATGAGTCAGAGTGAGTAAACACTTTAAACTCATAAAATTCTATCAAATCTATGCATAATTAACATAAGAGATGATTTCATATACATCCCAAATCCACTAGAGCAGAATATTAAAGTCCAGAGAGGAGCTCCATTTTCACGAAGGAGCATGTTTCCTAAAGCTTTTAAGCATATGTCTTACTCTTGGCACTGCTGTAAGTACATCCTGTACTCAGCAAGGATTTGTCAATAATGATAATGCTGATATGTTGCCTTTTAATATTATTTATCATGATCCCTCAAAGCAATAACTTCTACAAGAAATACAACCTCTGGTTCTTCTAAAGTTCCTGGCTGGAGCCTCCTGAGAGAACATTTGATGGGTGTTAGTGATAACGTTTTATGCATCACTGAAATTATTTCGCTCTGCCCCCCCCCCCGTGTCCCCAGCCACACAGCCCTGGGATTTGCAGATGTCGAAGAGGGGAGGAGTAAGAGAAAAATGATGAAAAACAGAAATAAGAAGGGAAACAAATAACCAAATTAGAGAAAGTAAAAAAGGATTGTGCCTTTGATAAAAGTAAAAAAGAGCTGTGTCTTCTTTTGCTCTGAGAATGTTATTACTAAAATCTAAGTCTGGTGATGAATGGTGCATATTAATAGAGTAGATTTCACTCTGTGTGTAATTATATTCTGGTAAGTCATAGTCTGTGAGCTCCTCTATGGCTGCCTCCAGTGGTGGATGACCACTAACACAGGAAAGAAAGTCATTCACCAAAATCTCTACAAGACACAGAATGCATTGATATGTAAATTTGATGATTACTAGTGATTGTGGCACATTTATTTGCTTATGAATGTTAAAGCAGTCTTGTTTTATGAACACTCCAAATAATTCCCACAATGAAGACATTAACAATTTGTTTAAAGTTGATTTTAAATTGGTAGTAACTTTAGGAATGGAGAAGGAATTTCCTTCATAAGATGTAAATTTTATGTTTTACTGTTTTTTAGTAGCAGACAGTTGATTTTATCATTTTGATATATGGGTTAAAGTATTCATAGATCTAGAATTTATTAGACTTTAGGGTTGTTCACATCAGCCAGTAGATTATAACTTAATAGCTTTGTCTTTCAATGAACTATTTAGCTATGACAAATTGAATAGCTATTTATTACGTTTTTCAAACAGATATAGGAGATTTCAAGTAAATATAGGAATGTGTCTAATGATACAAAAAAAACAATGTATAGTTTTGGGTAAGTAGCTGCATTACTTAGGTCTACTTTACCTTTAGGTTTTACAGTCAAGTCTTAGTGAAGATATGGAGGAATGTATCAATCTGTCTGTCTATCTATCTATCTATCTATCTATCTATCTATCTATCTATCTATCCATCCACCTATTTATTTTTGGTTTTCGAGACAGTATTTCTCTACAGCTTTGGCACCTATCCTGGAACTAGCTCTTGTAGACCAGGCTAGCCTCAAACTCACAGAGATCCTCCTGCCTCTGCGTCTCAAGTGCTGGGATTAAACGGGTGCACCACCACCACCCAGCAATGCAGAATTTCTTTAACATCTAGGATCATTAGTTTCCTAATCTTAAAATATGACCTTTAATAGTCAAGCTTCAGATTAGGTTATTGCAAGGGTCAAAGGGGCTGTGCATGTGAGGCCCAGCATGATCAGTGCTTGACAATTAATTCTATTAAAGCCACAGTATACCTTTACAGCTCTGAATGTTGTGGTTCTGAGACATACTTTAATTACATGCTTGTTAAATCCCTGGCAACCCTTGGAAGAAGAGGACACCCCTTCTGGACTCACCTGGCACAGTTCTTCAAGAGAAGCCAGGATCTTGGGATCATCCGGACAGAGACAAGGCGCAGGACCTGGAAGGGTGATGAGGAAAGACAAAGGTATATTTAGGAGGCACTGAGGGAGACTGATTAACCCTCCCATTGGCATCCTTTCTCTTGCAGTTTCATTTGTCTGAATGTAATCTACAATGACTGGACATAGCCTGAATCTAGGCCATCCCAAAGCCTGTGAGTTCACCCCAAACTCAAAAACAACATTCCACATATTTTGATGAGAGTTTTCTCCAGCAATGGGACATAAACAGAATAGAGAATATCTTGCTTGTTTTAAATATTAAGACATTTAATCCAGAGAAATTAAGTAGGGTATCTGATACTTAACCAGATTTTCTGACCCATAGTTTCTTGCTTGTTCTTCTATAGTATTTTATATGAAATACTGAGTCATATACACTTACACAATTTTTTCCTTCCCATTTTAAACCTCAATTTTTTATCAAATAGTACTCTTTTAAAAATTATTTATTTTCTATGTATCGAGTGTTTGGCTTGTATATGTGTCTGTGCACCAAATGCATATCTGGGTGCTGGAGAAGGGTGTTGGAAAGCTTGGGATAGGAGTTACTGTTGGTTGTGAGTGATTATGTGGGTGCTAGGAACTAAACTTGGGTCATCTGAAAAAATACCCAGTGTTCGTAACTGCTGACTCACCTCTTGAATCCCTAAAGTCTGATTCTTCATAATACCTTTATTGTGTTTGTGAGAAAACGAAGGCAGATTCAATATACGGCATGCTCCATGCTGGAGTATCTCTTGGATGTTCATGTCAATAGTTAGAGTACTGTGCTAGATTCCTAGCGTTGCTCTGACATTGTTGCTGTCTCTAGAAGAATCCCATGTTTTGAAAGATTTTGCATATCAATTGCATACAATGGTTAGCCTTTGCTTTCTGACATTATCAAATGGCACCTGGAACCACAGCAACAGCAGAAAGATCGAGTTGGTTTGGATTCATTGAAAGTCAAGAAGTCTAGTGTTTAGGTAACCTTTCGATTTTTGTCAATGCTAAGGCACTCCCCGAGCTGACCCCAGTGTCCTCTAAAACACCTTGCTGACCTTCAGCACTGTCTGTGGACTCTGGGAATAACTGAACGCTCCCTTTTTTTAGTGAATGAGTCAAACCTCGTTATCCTGATCTGAGTAAGTTGATGTTTTGTGTGTGATCTCATTCAGTTCTCGGTTGTTACATTTTTTTCCATCACATCATGGGAAATTGGTGTGGTCCACAAATAATCAAAAATAAATTGGTGAAGAATGAAATGGAAGATGAATTATTAACAAACTACCAGAGGTTACTGGTTAATGGGCATACCAATCGTTTAGAAACCACATTCTGATGTGTATTACACAAATTATGGCAAAATTTACCCATTGTTGTCAGAGACCAAGTTCAATTATAACTGTATACCCTTCAGCCATGCAATTTTATAGTATCAAAACACAAAGGATATTTTCTTAATATACCAAGTTTCCTTACTATATCATCTATTGCCAAATTTAACTGTTTCTGGGGCAGACTACAGAGAATGTTGAAAAAACAGTCATAGAAGGCCATCATTTATTTTGCCAAGATACACTACATAGAAAATAAGTCTTGAGTCTTTCAAATATTATTGGGCCAGGCTGAAATAATTTCATTGTAAAAGCATTTTCCTTCTCTGTGTGCCGGCTAAGTGCATATTTTGTGACCTTAGGAATAACTTTCCAAAGCTGTGTGAAGAATGTAGCAATACAATCTAATAAGAATTATGGCTCACAACTTGAATGATGTCAGTATTCTTTTAAACCCCCCAGACTACGTTTTCTCCTTCTACTAGATTTCTTAACTCTTTATTTCTAAGATAGGAGAGTTTTGTAATCTCATTGACTAAGTAAGAGCTAATGAAAGGTGAAAGTTTCCCTTATTAAAACTTGTGCACATTATTAAGATGACTATTTTAAAGACTATACATTTGAGACAGTATTTTTATGACTGTGTATTAGTTTGTTGGCCTTTTTGGTCTGGTTAGTTTTGTCCATTTGACACACACGTTGACATATCTAGGAAGTGGGCATCTCAATTGAGGAATTATCCTCATCTGATTGGCCTTTGGGCATGTCCATGGAGCATTTTCTTGATTGATGTGGGGAGGCTCAGCTCCTTGTGGCAGTCTCTCCCTTGGGCAGGTAGTCGTAGGAGTATAAGAAAGGGAGCCAATGTAACACTGGGAACAAGTCAGTAAGCAGCTTTCTCTATGGGTCTTACATCTCCTCCTACTTGAGTTCCTCGTGATGGACAGAGAGCAGGACATGGAAACCAAACACCCCTCTGCTTCCACAAGCTGCTTCTGGCTGGTGCGTTATCACAGCAGCGGAAACCTAACTGGGACGTTTTTCACATCTTATAAATAAGTGTGAGAAGATTCTTTTGAGTTCAGTTTTCTGGCTATGACTTTTTCCCCCTCTTCTAGTCAGTGGTCACAAACTGGACCAGCAGCCAGCATTACTTGGCTGCCAATTGCTGGGCACATTTGGAGGTCCTGACAGAGGATTTTTCGGCATTAGAGTGAGAGCTCACGTTTCTGTCTGATTCCCAGATGATGTGAGCAGTAGGCAATCACACCTTGATTACCACTGCTCTAAGTCAGGTTACAGACTTCATTTTACAGTTTCATTTGGTGAGTCTGAACTAGCATGAGCCACGTAGTCCTTTAAGATAAAGTCAAAGTTCAGCAAACTAGCTATCATTTGGCTCTTTACCAGACTTGTTACAAGCCAAAACACTGGAGATAGAAAAATCACAGTTTGATAAAGTGGTCTGATGGCTGGTGTTGGCAGACTGAAGAATCTCTCCAGGTAAGTGTGTGATTTCTTCAGTGATATCACATTTGCCTGCAGAGATTTCCCAGTCCTCCACTGAGGTGCAAAACAGTTATTCAGTCTACAGTGGCCCTCCTAGTCATGCCAGACCCTAAAATGTATTTGTGAATAATTGACGTTAGATAGGAAGTAAGGGTTCTAGATGGGGTTAAACCAGAGAGCAGGACAGAAGCCATTATCTGCTCCTGCCTGTATCTCCGCAGAGAAGCCCAAAGTGAGAAGCAAGTGCATCCAATCTTACCTGTCATGATGCACCGCACGCCCCTCAGCCCTGCAGTGCCTTCAAGTTTCAGGCAGCCTGTATGTTAGAACTTGCAGTTGGGTTTCTTCACATCTTTCTTCATTTATAGATACACCTAGGAAACCACAGGAAGAGTGCAATAGGAGACGCTTGTCACCTTCATTTTCCCTGTCTCTCTTTTTACTTAGTAACACCTTATAAGTCACACCGCCTGTGGCTAATTGTTAAAGAATTGAAACAACGCCCGATGTGCAGTATCTACTCAGAGTACAGCCCAGATTGAAAATATCATGATATTAACTCTGCAGTGCTGGCAGCTTTTGCTCATGGAACCATTTTCTCTCAGTTAACTATGCAGTTTTTCATTATTTTATCAAAATAGAAATATGGAGCATTTCATTCCTGCTGTATCTCAGCATATAGTTTAGCTCCAGTCTATAGAGAGTGTTAATAAACATTTACTACTGACTGTTCACTGATTCACAGAAGTGTTGTATTTTAAATATCTATTATGTAAAAGGGGCACATATATGTATATATATATACATATATATAGTTTCATTTATTGATATCAGGGTGAACGTATTTGATTTCAGACAAGGTAATATAAAAGAAACTTGAAATTCAGAAAATAAATGTTTTATATATTTAGTCACATATTAAGGTATGTTTTAATGGAAAATTTGAGTAATTTTTGGTTTAGAGGGAAAATTAATAATCTTTTAAAAGTCCAATGATATTATGCCTTCCAAGCATATAATTGTATTTTAGAATTTTTTAACTACTGGGTTCTTTCCAAATTTATGCAATAATGATTCACAAAATTGGATTTGATTGTGTTTACATAACACAGTATCTTGATTATCTACCAATCTGCCCTGTACACATCCTTGGACCTCGGGATGATTTTAAAAGCACCCTCTTAATTGTATTCTGGCTTTTCCAAATAAACCGTAAATACAGACTTAACATCAAATCTCTCTTAAGTGTTGAGAGGATGTAGCAGGTGGCCTGATCTGATGTGAGTGCAGCTGAAGTCATGTGTTGAAATAACTGCTGCCTGGAAAGATAGAAAACATCTGGGCTCTAAGGGAGACCCACGCTATCAGAGTGGGGGAAGGAGGGAGAGAGCGTATGTAAGCATTACATCGTTTTGGGCTATGTAGAAAAAAAATAAGGAGTGGCAGGGGCTCATGCTTCAAACTATGAACAATTTGTTCCTCTAACCTCTAAAGGTGGGGAACGGGACACCTCAGTTATGGAAGAAAGATGAGACTTGTGCAACCATTTGCACCCAGCGCTGCCTTTTGTCCTCCATGTGCTTGTGGGGCGTGGTTTGACACGCACTTGTCCTCTTGAAGGAGAATTGAGTTTAGAATCCTCACTGTCATGTTTCTGGCTGTGCTCTCTTGCTTGCTATTATGTTCCTGGCTTTTGTTTTCCTGTAACAATTTTGTTTTTAATGGATTCATGTAAAGGCATAGCTGAGGCAAAGTTTTGGGGTACCTCATAATTTTAGTAGCCCATATTTCTAGACTAGTTAGAACTTCCCCTCTATAAATGCACATTTTCCTATGTAAGCATTATCTGCCATTAGCATATCAGTACAGAGGCTTTCACAAGACTGTCCCAAGCACAGATTGACAGCTTGAGGAGCCGAATGCTTTAACGAGCATTTTGAACTCTCACAACAAGACTTACCTGGTAATTCTCAAGTCTGGCTAGGAAGCAGAAATGTGCTGGACTATGAAATAGAGTTTAAAGCTCCAACCAAGATATCCTGAACCCAAGTTTCTAAGGTGTGGATTTGAGAATTCTCTTAAATGTATCATCTTCTAGAACAGTTTTATGTTAAGAGCAACATTGAACAAAAAGTACAAAGAGTTTCTATGTGCTTCCTCTGCCCACGTACAGCCTTCCCCACTACTGACACCTCACCCCTGTGGCACAGTCTTTACAGTGGATGTGCTTGTACTATGGACATGTGAACATTATGTCAAAGCCACAGCTTTCACTAGGGCTCATCTTTGGGGTTTAAAGTAATGTACTTGTCTAGTACTATGGTACCATACGGAATTTACAGAATGCTCTCTCCCTGCTCTACAGCCACGTGTGCTCTGCCCACCCCTTTCCTTCTACCTCCTGGTCCTCACTGATCTTTCTACTGTCCCCACCATTCTTACCTTTGCTGGGTCTTATTATTGGACTCATATAACTGTATGTAGTCTTTTCATATTAGCTTCTTCATTTAATACTAATACTAATAATATATACTTAGTTTCTTCCATGTTGATATGGTTGATAACTCAACAAATATCAGAGTTTATTCATTCATTTCCTGAAAGCGATCTTGATTACATGCCAGTTCTGTGATTATGGCTAGAGGAAGTATGAACACTGAGTTTGAGTTTTTGTGTGGACACACTGCCACTTTCTCTGGGTAAATATCAAAGAGTCCGATTTATGCGTTATACATGTGTAGCATCAAAAGACCCTGGTACACTCTCTTATTAGTGGTGGTACAGCTTGCTTTCCCACCAGCAGTGGATGAGATATTCCATTTTCTAAATCCTCTCAAGCATTTGGTGTTATGAGTGTTTTGGGTTTTGGCCATCTCAATTGCACCACATTGATACCCCATTGTTTCCATTTATGAGTCCCCAATGACATATGGTGTTGAATATTTTTATGTTTGCTTCATACATCTTCTTTAATAAAATGCTGATTCGTGTTTTTCTTTCTGCTTTTTAGTGAGGGCTACTTTTTCACTGAGTTTTAAGAGTTATTTTGTATATTTTGGGTAATACCACTTTATCATATTTAGCTTTAAATTTTTGTTCTTGTCTGTCTTACCTCCTCAGTCTCTTGACATTACATTTTGAAAGGCAGAGTTTTAAGTTTGTAATGAAGTCCTGTTTATCACTTCTCTTAGGGGTCATGATTTTGGTGTTAGACCTAAAAAAGAAGACCATCTAGGTTTTATGTTGTTATTCCTAGAATTTTACAGTTTTGCATTGTGTATTTTGTCTACAAACTACTTTGAGGTAATTCTTAATCTCATGAAGATCTGTGTCTAGACTCTTGTTTTTCCACATAAATGTCCATTTTTTAGCACCATTTTTGAAAAGACTATCTTTTTTCCACCATGTAACATTTATTGATTTGTCAAAGTTGAGTTTGCTGTGCTTACGTGCATTTCTGTCCTGTTTTAATGACCTCTCTATTCTTCCACCAGTAGAGCTTTGTCTTATTTAGTGCTGCTGCATTGAATTTGTCCAGTACCGGTCATCAGGTTTGGTTTTCTTTTAACACAGAATTGTTATTGTGGATCTTTTGCCTTTTAGAAACATGAAGTTTTGACTATGCAGGTCAAAGAAAAACAAGAGCTAACACCTTGAAAATATGAAATCTTTGTATTCATGAACATGAAGCCTCGTTCCATTTCATTAGTTGTTAGCACTCATCAGAATTTTGTAGTTAGCTCATAGAGATCTTACAGCGTTTTGTTAAATTTATAGCTCAACACTTCATTGGAAGAGTTCTAATGGCTATGGTAAAACGTTTTTAATTACAAATTCCACTGTCAATTGCTGATTAACCTGCTGATTATTTCCTGCACCTTTTCAATGGTTGCTTATTAGCAGCAGAAGTCTCTATGGCTCTTACGGGCTCTTAGATGATCCTGTTATCCACGGAATAAAACCATTTTACTTCTTTCTTGAAAATGTGTAAACCTTCCCTCTCATTTTCTTGTTCTATTACATTGCTATGATTTTTACTAAATCATGTACTACGATGTCAAAAGGCAACACTGACAGGATGTTCTTGTCTTATTTCTTGATTTCGTAGTCATACTTCAAACTTTTCCTCATCAAGACTGATCATTTTTCTTGATCCTTTTGAGGAACCAGCTGTTGTTTTTTATCAAATTTCCCTACTGATTTTCATTTTTCACTTTCATTGATTTCCGCTCTATTTTTAAAAGTATTTTATTCTCACCTTAGATCTAATTTTTCTATTTGTAGTTTCCTTCAGGTGAATTTTCTAAAATCTCCCTCTATGTACTGCTTTTAATTATACTGAAATTTTTTTCATGAGTCATATTTTTATTCATATATATTCATTATTTTATTTTTATTTTATATTTTTTAAAACTTCTTGTGGCTATTATTTATTGAGCCATGGGTTAGTGAGAATTGCATTAATACTAACGTTTAAAGCTGTTATGAATTTTTCGTTAGATTCGCTATGGCAAATCATATACTATATGATTTTACAAATTTCAAGGTGTGTTTTATGGCCCAGAAAGTGTTGTATTGGAGTATGTGAGCCTGAATGAAGTGTCTATTGCTGTCCACTGTTGAGATGCTGTCAAGTTCAACTCTGTCCTTATGAGTTTTTGAACATTGGTTCTGTTCATTTCTGACAAAGGACTGTGAAGATCTCCAGCTGAATCCAGTTACCCTTGCAGGCTTATCAGATTTTCCTGTGCATGGCTGGTCCTCTGTTGTTGGTCACATACACACAGTATTTATACCGTGTGTCCTTTGAATGGGTATCACGTCATACCTTTTCTCAAGCTGTAACTTCTATTGCTGTGAAGTTTTTATTTTCTTTATTTTATTTTTTAACCATTGGCATTCTCTTTTGATTGGTGTTAGGATGACATATCCTTCTCCACAACTTCACTTTTTATCTGTTCCTTTTGATATTTAAAGAAGGTACTTATAGACAAAAAATAGTTGGGCTGTAGCTATCTACTCTCAACAAATCTTGCCGTTTAATTGATGTGTGCAGACCATTGATAGTTAGAGCTGTTACTGTTACAGGTGGATTGGGGCTATCACAGTTCCCTTTTCCTGTTGCTGGCCCAGTGCTTCCGTTATTTTTATTTTATATTTTGAATTGAACATTTTATTTGGCGCAGTTTTTTCTTCTTTCCTATCAAGCCAACTTTACTTCTTTTTAATAAATGCTGTTTGTTAGTGGCCTAGACTTGCATTATACAGATATGATTACAAATGATCCACATTCACATCACAAGATACAGATTCCCGAGTTTTGCAAGGGCTAAATATCCTCAATTCCTCTAGTATACCACTTATATTATTGCTTTATTCATTTCACTTAAACACACATATCTATATTATTAAACTATATATTAAATCCTGTCTCTATTATTAAATCTATAAAGATATAAATCTGATAAGTGGAACTATTCTGGCATGTCTAGATGAGGAAAGGACCTAGGGCTTTGGCCTCTCTCTTCCTCTCCTTACTGGTGACCCCAGCCAAAAGCAGTAGAGTCCACCCATTTGCCCACAACACTGATCTGTCCTCCATGCGGGGGTCACGTCTCTTTGCGGCCAATCAAGGGAAGGAGAACAGCTCCCAGTCTTACAGGGGCTTCAGAGATTTGCCCTGCAGTTGACACCGGGCAGGGTTATGCAACTGAAATCGGGAAGAAACCTGTTTGCTGAGGAAAAAGGTTTTCTTTTCTTTTCTTTTTCTCTTTTTTTCTTGTCTCCTTTAAATGATTCTGCACGGGCAGGGTGTATTTTGCTAACCCGGCCTAAGGGGATGTTTTAAAGGTGGAGAATTGCCCTGGTGATGAACAAATATGAGAAATAAACTTCCAGCGGGGCTGGGTTGCCTGCTGACTGCGATTTCCTGATGACCTATAACAATGGGTATTCAGTAACAGCTGGCGCGCGTCTTTCTCGGACAAAGCCACTGGGAAGAGCAGGCTTTCTGATTGGTGAACCAGAACCGTTTCCCTGGTAACCCTTAACTAGCACGTGTTTTATTGTTTCCAACTGCTTTTCCTAGGGTATTTGCAGGTGGTGGGAGATGCTTTCTTAAAGGGGGGTCATAACCTCATGAACTTTCAGATGTTGCAACAAATTGCAGAACAAAACGGTTTTTTCCTTTTCAAATATAATAAGCAAATTTTATAACATAGCATTTTCAAGATAAATGCAGTACAGCAGTTTTTCTTCTTTCTTTTTTTTTTTTGCCATAATTTTCCAGATGTTCTCAATTTTAAAGCCAGGCTTTCATTTTAAGATCATAACCTCTAGGAAGGCAATATGAGTGGACTTCATGGTCTGAGAATATTACATTATTATTACTATTACTATTATTAATTATTTTTATTAATACTTATTTTAGGGAGGGAATACTCTGAGTATATGCTTTGTCATGAAATATGAGATAAACCATAAAATGTGCATGCATTTTTCAGTCGGGCTTATAAAGGTTTTGCCTCTAGTGACTTTTTTCTTTATTGCTAGTTTCTGTATTCATTTAAAATGTTTCAGAAAATTTATAAATGTTGCTATGAATAAATACTAAATAAGACTCAATTACAAGAATTTCCCCCAACATTTATTTGACTTGTTTTTTGAAGGACTCCTTGATTTCCAGATAGATAGCTCCCTCTTCTGTTTGGTTTGCAGAATTTGGGTCTTTGGAAAACACATTGGCTGGTGTTTCATTTGTCACTGAATATATTCTGTCTTGGGTGAAGCTGAATTGCTTTTTGCAGAACAGCAAATTTGTAAGGAACATCGAGGAAACAAAGATGTTTCCATGTAATAATTTGGTTTAAAGTTAAATCACTCTTCGGCCAAAATGGTGGCAAATAGAATTAAGACGTTAGTTTAATATTGACTTTATCTGCAGACCTGTGTGGGAAAAGGATGTGCAGACCTGATGGGTCACTTCTCTGGGCTCTGTTTGAAGCACCTGGGCTTGCGCTGGCCAATCGTTGCCATGCGATCTGAATGGCGGTCAAGCGACCCTGCAGTTTGTCAACTCTGGAGCCTGACTTCTCAGGACTCTGCTCAAGTCTCCCACGGGTGGACAGCATGCACTTGCAGACACCACCTGCCAACAGTCTTCTCCACAGCTCCTGATTTTAATGTTGTTTATTGTTTGTCTCATTGGGTACAATTTATTTCTTATATCAAGAGTTAGGGTTGTGTTTGTATGCAAGATGATTTACAGGCTAACCACAAAGAGCTGGGTCTAATGACTAGTTAACGGTTTTCATAGTGAGGTTATTTCAAGCCTCTATTTCTAGAAGCCCAGAAAAGCAAAACACTTTGACTTCAAAGAGGAAATGGCAGGTAGCACAGATATACTTTCCTTGTTTCCCTCAATAGAGGAAGGGTGGATATTGTAACTCTGATATGAATTGTTAGAGGAACACTGTGCATGTTTGTCTGTTGTCCCTGTCTTCCTCCTCGGAACCTTCTGAAGAAGAAACCATATTTTACCTCACACACAGTCAAGGAATTCTTCCCTAAGGCCCTTGGCTGTGGAGTTATCAATACACAGTTGGATTTTTTTTCTTTCTCTAAATGCAAGTTTTGGCCTCACTTTTCAGGGTGACATCCCTGGGACTTAGCTTAATGACCTTGGACCAATTAACCAACAGTTTTATAGTGTGTGTGTGTGTGTGTGTGTGTGTGTGTGAGAGATCAAATCCAGCTTATCACATATACCAGGCAAGGACTCTAACACTGACTTACCTCTGTACCCAGACAGGCTTCGGTCCCAGCCTCTGGAGTGGCTGGGATTAGAGGCCTGCACTACTAAGCCTAGCCAGTTTTCACTTATACAAAGTGTTCGTTTCTAAGAGTTTAAACCACTGATGTGTTTGGTACAGAGCCCCGCAGGAAATAAGCAATTATTAAACATGAGCTGTTTCATTGCTGTAATCTTTTGCTTTTCTTCCCTCAGTATAAACTGTGCTCCCAATTTACTGTGCAACATGCAAGAGTCACAACCTAAACAATTAGAGGTTTTGCATTCATCTTCATAGCAGCATTGCTCGTTACAGCTAAAAGGTCGAAGCCTCCATAGTGTGCACTAACAGATGACAGACAAGCAGGAAAGTGCTAACACTCTGTGGGTGAGTACCAAGCTTAGCAAAGACAGAAAGGGCGCTGCCTTCCAGGGGCTGGAAGGATCTAGGAAGCAGGAGCTGTTTAAGTGATAAAGAGTTTCAGCTATGCAAGATGAAGAACAGTTCCGGAGGTTGAATGTACAACAAGGGGTCAAGGGTGGTGATGATAAATTCGACATGTGTATTCCTCAAGCTAACAGCAGCAGCAGCAGCAGCAGCAGCAGCAGCAGCAGCAGCAGCAGCAGCAGCAGCAGCAGCAGCAGCAGCAGCAGCAGCAACACTCCCTTGAAACTGAAGGGCTCCGTGAAATTAGATCCTATTTGTTATATTAACTAGCCTTGAACATTTTGACTCACTTGCCCCAGAGTTCTAGGTGAGAATCAAGAATGTTCCAGTGTGTGGCTAAGTACACAGTTATACTGCTCAACTATTGTACCTGTTCTTCCCTTCACGGCCGCTGCCTTCCTGCCGGGTGTGAACTTTATTCTCAGGGCTGTAGAGCTTATGGACTTGGACGGAATTTCAAAAGTGCATTTCCCGCATAGTCACAATGAAGAAACCCTCAACAGGCCAAGTATGTGGAATACAAACTGGATTGAACAAGTTTACCACTGAAAAATTCTCCTGGGAGCGGTGCCGGAAATGGAGGTGGCACTGGGAATGGGATGAAGGCAGGGGAGGTGGTGGAGGTGGAAGAGGCAGGGGAGGTGGTGGAGGTGGAAGAGGCAGGGGAGGTGGTGCTTACAAGGAAGCTTAACAAGGGGCTGTTAAACAAAGAGACTAAAGAGACAGAGTCAAGGAAGGAGAGGGACGAACACCACAGGGAGTTTAATGGTTTTTCATTCCAATTTCTGCTTAATTATAGCTCCTTCATACCACAGTCTTCAAGACGGTGTGTACGAGCCAGTCAAGGGTCAAAGCTTAAGAGCAGTGGGGAACGGCTCATTCTAAACTATAAGCTGAGAACTGATCGTAATTGACCCAGTTAAAGGCTGCTTTACTTCAATTCAGGAATTCAATTTATCTTTTACTTCATATTGAATATCCCTTTATTTCAGGACGATAATATTTACTGAGTATCTGCTATCTGGTGAAGATCCCATGTCAAAGAGGGAAACAGTGAGTTAGGCTTTAAAACCTTCTTCCTTTCTATTTCAATTTAATATTTTCTAGCATCCACTTTCAGAAATGTATTTACAAATGAGAAGCTTTCTGTTTTGTGCTCAAAGTAATTAGGTACACTGCAAATCACAATACGTAATCATTTTCCCAAATAACATTTTTAAATCATGGGCTAAATATTTGTGGAGAAAACGCTCCAGTTCTACCGTTTGGAAAAGGCCATCTTTTCAGACTTGCTGCCTGGAGACAATGCTAACAGTGTGAGATGGGACTGTTCAGGCCAGCATCGAAAGAGAGGCAAAGTCACCCTCCTGCCTCCCTATCACAGACAGCAACTAGGATTCCTAGTAATGAGGGGAGGTGCAATTCTGCCTGGTCATTTTGAGAGTTGCCTTCGATATTTTTACCTTTAATTTTGTTTGTCCTTTTGAAATAGTAGTCATGGGTTTTGCTTTAATTGTTACAAGCATAAAATGCAACAAGCATTGCCATATAATTATCATCTTATGCAAGAGTGTCACCTCACCTTTAATTTCTGCATAAAAAACCCTGAGCTTATACATCCACCAACATGCTTTTAAAAATATAATCTCAGAAGACCAACAACAACCTTGAAATCACAAATCACAGATAAAAGAAAATAGTGGACTTACCAAAGAATACAGTTGTTAAGAGTGTGTGATAAAGGCACATTTTGGTGACAGTGTCCAGTTTTCTGTTTTTCAGCATCAGGTTCTTAGGTACAGGTAAAACAAGAAAAGGGTGTGTGCATTAATATTTAGCACTAGGAAATGTGAAAAGAGGCCCTAACAGCACATCTAAACACGCCAGTGTACTCCTTCACAGAAGCATCTCCCTTTTCATCATTAATATTTCTAGCAGGGTCAGCATCCAACACCCTAAAGATTCTTAAGCAGAATGTTTTACCCCTTTGAGAGGTAGACATTATCAAGTGCACTTTTACATTTAACCTTTGGTGTCTCTTGAATCCTTTTCAAGACCGTGAAAACTTAGGGAGAAACTTAAGACAGAAAGACCGGATCGCAGCCTACCTCTTTCGGGCCCCTGAGAATTCCCTTTCCAAGGGTTTCTTAAATAGCGACGCTACCTCAGAACTCTCAACTGCTTCTGCTTCAGAAGTTACTAGATCAGCGGGAAAGACTGACAATAATGGCACATGGAGTCTAAGTTTTGTCTAGGAAACAGACAGGCAGTCTATATTTGGTTATTCAATTGATAGACAGCCATGTTGACAGCCCTAACCTTGGAAACCACAGGCCCTGCTGAGCTCAGCAGGGGTCAAACGCTGAGTACCATCTGTCAAAGCTTTACTCCCCCTCCTTGTTCACTTTACCACAAGATGCTAATGAGCGCACTGAACATACTCACTAACCACAACTAAACTTGTGAGCACTGTCTTGTAGATGTGGCTGTAAAGATTTCACTCTCGGAATCTGCTAAATTTGAACAAACTGAACCGATTAATCCTTCTCTATGATTACAGACAGAAAAACAGTGTGGGTTAAGGAATTTCATAATCACAGTCCTTTGTCAACTCACAGCTAAAATGAGGGATTTGAAAAGTTTTGTTCTCAATGTGTGCCAAAACAAAATTCCTTCTTTGCGAAAGGTAGAGAAGATTCTAATGAGCTAAATGATTCATGGAAGAAATCTCACTCAGAGACACATTCTCCCTCCCACTAGAAAAGCCAATTCTAAAAACCTAGCAGGTTGAATCATAATAAAACCAACGAAATCAAGTGTGGCATTGCTCATGCTGCCCCTGTGTGGAGATGCTATAGAAACTGAAGGAGAGGGACAAGGTGCCACAAATGTACCTATTCATTGAAGGGCAGTTTTATTTTGGATGGCCTTACAAGATTTTGTGTTTGTAATAAAGAATTCTCGATGTTTTAAAAATTCTTAATGTAGCCGGGCGGTGGTGGCGCACGCCTTTAATCCCAGCACTCGGGAGGCAGAGGCAGGTGGATCTCTGTGAGTTCGAGGCCAGCCTGGTGTACAAAGGGAGTTCCAGGACAGGCTCCAAAGCTACAGAGAAACCCTGTCTTGGAAAAAAAAATTCTTAATATAAAGTACCATTTTAGTACAATTAAGTTTACTCAAATCTGTTTTATATTTTTCTGAATGTGATTTTTTAAATAAAATTCTTATATATAAAGTACTTGAAAATGTGCAAGCAAACTATTTTTTAATAAATTACATATCAAAAGCACTGATTTTGTTGTTTATGATGACATTTGAAGTGACAATCCTGGCTCACTAGTTAGTTTCTACTCTTTTTTTTTGTATTTTTTTCCGTTTATTTATTATTAAAGATTTCTGTCTCTTCCCTGCCACCTCCTCCCATTTCCCTCCCTCTCCCCCAATCAAGTTCCCCTCCCTTATCAGCCCATAGAGCTATCAGGGTTCCCTGCCCTGTGGGAAGTCCAAGGAACCCCCACCTCCATCCAAGTCTAGTAAGGTGAGCATCCAAACTGCCTAGGCTCCCACAAAGCCAGTACGTGCAGTAGGATCAAAAACCCATTGCCATTGATCTTGAGTTCTTATGAGATAGGCTTTGTGTATCCATTTTGTAAGAGACTAGCTGTATACACGCACATGAAGGCAGTTGGAAGAACTCTGAGTAGGTAACATTTGAGCTGGGGCTTTCCTCACTTGTTTTTCTGACTACACAGGCTCACCTCACTCAGGAAGCTGCTGCTGCTGCTGCTGGTAGACAGAGTCCTTGCTCTGTCTATCCCCACCCCCACCCCCCCCCCCCCAGCCAGCCAGTGCCTGCAGTCATTCTCTTGGGGTCAGGATACAACTTCCACCACAGAGGAGCAGGGGAGGGATTCAAAGGCAAATTCCGTGGGGAGAAAAGGCACATGGACTTCAGTGACTCTATCTGACAGTTACTCATCACCACCCACGTAACCATCACCACCCACGTGCCCTTCTTCAAGACAAGCAGCTTTGCAAGGTGCTGTTTCTTTCCCCACCTTGATGAAGAAGTGGAGAGATTCCCTGTCCTCACCCCTTTGGGTAAGTTATATCTTATCTTTCTTTGTATATTGAATTTATGTATGTATGTGTGTGTGTATATATATATATATATATATATTTATATTTATATATATATGCATTCAGTATATATATGCATTTAATAGATCTATCTATACACACATGGCACCCAACAATAAATGCACATTATTTTAAGAAGGATGAAATGTTGCAGGCTCTAGTTTATTACTGATCTCAGAGAATTTAATGAACAATGTTATAAACGTTTTAGCATTGAGTGAGGGTTCAGTAGGTGTCCAGCCTATTCCTTTAGCATTGAGTTAAGATTCAGTAGGTGCCCAACCTATTCCTTTAGCACTGAGTGAGGGTTCAGTAGGTGCCCAACCTATTCCTTTAGCATTGAGGGAGGGTTCAGTAGGTGTCCAACCTATTCCTTTAGCATTGAGTGAGGGTTCACGCTTAAGTGATTGGCCAAGCAGTGATTTAAATAATACAATTTCTGAGTGATTATTTCTGCTCTGGGCAGCCAGGAACGAACAAGCAGGCTCCCCTACAGCAGTCACCTGTACTCATTTATCTGAATATAGAACAAGATAGGTTTAGTCATAGTTTCTACCTTCTTGAAGGGATTTATATAATTTTATGTAGTTGCAATTACATTTTATAGCTTACTTTTACTTTTAGCATTATACCAGAATTTTTAAGATGACTGGTAAATCTAGGAGATTGTAATTTGAAGAGAATAACTATTCCATAATTTAATTTGCCTTATAAATTGAATAATCATAACTGTTTATTACATACAACATTTTTTTGTGAACAGATTTCCTTATATTTTCTGATGCTTGGTAATAGATTGGTTTAAAACTTGTATAATTTTAGTATTTGCTACTTGATACTAAATCATCGCTTTTCTTTTCTATTTCATGAAGATTATTTTTATAGTGGCCATTGTGTGAAACTTCTAGTCTGTTGTTTCGAAAGTGTGATTTGGTCAGAGTTTTGGGAATAAATAATGGCAGAACCAAGATCAAATCCTTCTCCTTTGTGAGTGATGGCAATGGGCAGCAATTCTCACGATCCAGGTGTGGAGGAGCCAGCCGCAGGCCGACTCAAAAGCAAGGGATGGGAATCTTGGAATCAGAGGGTTCGTTCTGAAAGTCCTGCTATCACTTGCTATGTGCTCATGGACCTTGGTCTTCTCCACCATAACATTGATCTGCTGGTGCTTGCCCATGTTGGGGAACTGGTGGCCTCGATAATCACTCAGTACTCCAGGTGGCACATGACTCTCAGCCACAGAGCAGAGCAGCTTACTCTCCGACCCAAAGCACCGAATTCACTCTAAGACACTATGGTGTAGTGTTTCTCAGGCTTGGTGACCTGGGAATTAACCGAGCCGTCTGTTAAAGTCTTCTCAGAGCTTGGGTGAGCCTTGGAGGTTGCATCTCTAACTCCTAGATAACAGAGCTGATTGTGTTGCCCATCCACGTGAGAAGCAGTCACTCTGAGGAGCAGAGGTCACTCATCCGCATAAGTGGAATCAGTGCTGCAGAGAGCATCAGAATGGTAGAGCAGTTCTAACTATGGATAAGGGGCAAGGATAAGTAGGTAGCCAGATGGCACTGTCTGCCGTGCTAGAGTATGTGATTGCTCTGACTTGTTTGTGCGGGAAGCATTGGCTTATCCTCTTCCTTCTCGATGGTAGAAATCTCATGAACCTGAAAATGTTTCTCTTCACAAGATGTAGTAGGACTGGAAAGCGGAAAGATGGAATGATGGGGTAGCCTAGGAAACCCCTAGCTTCTGTATGGTCATTTCCCCTATCTGAGCACAGACATGAATGATCATTTCCATTCTTGTTTTGTTGGTGATTCAGCCCCAGCCCCCTTAAAAGCTAAGAAAGTTGCCAGCAGCGCCTTCAGAGCCACAGCGCATCATCGCACATCTTTCCAAACATCTGTTCCATGAAGGGAAACAAGAGCCTGCAGTGTCTGAGGGCAGGAGGGCGGTGTGGAATCAGATGTCCAGACACGGCTCTGCAGAGGCCCTTCCCCTGCAGGCAGGCAGCCAGGAGGCTCCCGCACCTGTCCTTACAAATTCCCGCTAGCTTCTGCTGTTTTCAGTTGCTGTCAAAGCCTCCCAGGAGAGGACTGGGACAGGCCTTGTCAAGGAACAAGAAAAGCTGGGTTTGTGGCGGTTGTGTGGAGACTCATTTTCCTGTCACAGCAAAGGCAAACTCATGTCACAGGAGATCCTTCGACTTTAGGCACGGTGGCAGAGAGCAGTCTTTAGAAGCTCAGGTGACACAGTCTAGTTTTGCTTTATTTTTATATTTTTACTGAAGTTCCATGAGCTGGACAGGGAGGTAGGTACACAGGCATCCATCTCCGTCTGTGGAGTTTATTGTCTAAAGAAGCAAGTGGCACATATTTAAATAGACTTGGAGGTGGGGAATAGAGGAGAAGCAGTTGGGGAGAAGCGTGCCTTCCTTGAAAACCTTGAAAATGTCCTTTTACAAAAATATATAATTTTTAATTTATTTTATTTTTAAAGCAATCTTTTTTATTTTACATAACAATTCCAATTCCCTTTCCCTCCCTTTCTCCTGCTCCCCAATTTTCTTCCCACACCATTCCCAACCACTCATCCCCATCTACTTCTCAGAGAGGGTGAGGCTTTCCATAGGGAGTCAACAGAGTCTGTTACATCACCTGAGATAGGATCAAGGCCCTCCCCCTATATCTAGGCTGAGCAAGGTGTCCCTTCAAAGAGAATGGGCTTCAAAAACCCAGTTCATGCACTAGAGAAAAATGCTGGTTCACTGCCAGTGGCCCCACAAACTGCCCAAGCCACACAACTGTCACCCACATTCAGAGGGACTGGTTCGGTCGTCTGCATGTAGCTATCGATCTGGAGTCGGTGAGCTCCCACTAGCTTGGGTCAGCTCTTTCTGTGGGTATCCCCATTACGGTCTTGACGCCTTTGCTTATATGATCTCTCCTCCAGCTCCAGACTAGCTCTTGAGGCAGGAGCAGAGGAGAAAGTGTAACAAGCACATTTTTACCTTTTTCTCTGCAGACCTCTGTAATGTACTCCTGTGTTTTTCTACCCCAACTTAATGCCAGGGGCCCTGTCCCTGTGACTCCGACTTACAACTTAGGAAATGCGAACAAATTTTGATAGGAGAAAGGGATAGCTTTCTTTAAAATTTTGTTTTATCATAAGCAGTGGATAATGAGACTCTTTTATCTGTACTTAAAAGTTTTTAGCCTAGTCCCTCAATTGTCAAAGCATTGCTTCATAATTTCTAACTCAGATGATAGCTTTCCAAAATGCAGAGAACTGCTTTTTAGAAGGTGTTTAGCCAGTAATCAGAAGATCTTATATGATTAAAAGGGAAATAGTGAAGTATGCATTTTCAAAAAAATCTAAATCTACAATATCTGCAACTAAATTGACTATCTTTCTTCAGGTCAAATTGCCTCTTTATCTTAACAGTCTTGGAAAACAATGAAATTAAGGACTGGATTTCAGAACAAAATAATCCAAAACACAATCACCAAGTCAGAGATCCTGAATTTTTATGCTTAAAATCATATTACATAGAGAAAACACAAACCGAAGGAATCCTGGATATGGAAAAACTGGGAAAATAAACAAGAACTACAGACACAAGTATAACCAATAGTATATAAAAGATAGAAGAAAGAATCTCAGGCACTGAAGATACTATAGAGGAAATAGACTCATTGGTCAATGAAAACATTACATCCAAAAAAAATCTTAAAAAAACATTCAGGAAATCTGGGACACCATGAAAAGACCAAACCTAAGAATAATAGGGGTAGACGAGGAAGAAGAACTCCAGCTCAAGGACACAGAAAATATATTCAACAAAATCATAGAAGAAAACTTTCCCAACCTAAAGAAGGGTATCCCTATGAAGGTACAAGAAGCTTACAGAACACCAAATAGACTGGATTAAAATAAAAATCACTCACTATATAATAATCAAAACACAAAACCTACAGAACAAAGAAAGAATATTAAGAGCTGCAAAGGAAAAAGGTCAAGTAACATATAAAGGTAAACCTATCAAAATTACACCTGACTTCTCAGTGGAAACCACGAAAGCCAGAAGGTTCTGGGTAGATGTGCTACAGACACTAAGAGATCACAGATGCAAGCCCAGACTACTATATCCAGAAAAGCTTTCATTCACCATTGCTGGATAAAACAAAATATTCCATGACAAAAACAGATTTAAATAGTATGTATCCATAAACTCAGCCTTACAGAAAGTATCAGAAGGAAAACCCCAACCCAAGGAAGCTAATTGCACCCAAAAAAGCACAGGCATTTGATAACATCCCACCAGCATAATCCAAAGAAGGGAAACACACAAACCACAAACACTACTACTAAAAAATAACTGGAATTAACAACCACTGGTCATTAATATTGCTTAATATCAATAGACTCAGTTCACCTATAAAAAGACACAGGCTAAGAGAATGGATATGAAAACAGAATCCAGCCTTCAGCTGTACACAAGAAACACACCTCAACCTCAAAGACAGACACTACTTCAGAGTAATGGGTTGGAAAAAGATTTTTCAGTCAAATGACCCTAAGAAACAAGTGGGTGTATTTATCCTAATATATAACAAAATTGATTTCAAATTAAAATCAATTAGAAGAGAGGGAGAAGAACACTTTATGCTCATAACAGGAACAATTCATCAGGACGAAGTCTCAATTCTAAACATCAATGCCTCTAGTACAAGAGCACCCACATATGTAAAAGAAACATTACTAAAACTTAAATTGCACATCAAACCCTACACACTAAATAGTAGGAGACTTCAATACTCCACTCTCTTCAATGGACAGGACAGAAACTTAACAGAAATAACAGATGTCACGAATCAAATGGACTTAACAGACATATATAGAACATTCCACCCAAACAGAAAAGAATATACCTGTTTCTCAGTTCATCATGGAACCTTCTCTAAAATTGATCACATACTTGGTAACAAAACAAACATCCACAGATACAAAAAAATTCAAGTAACCCCCTGTGTCTTATTTGATAACCATGGATTAAAGTTAGAATTTAACAAAAATATTACTCTCAGAAAGCCTACAAACTCATGAAACTGAACCACCCCTGGGTCAAGGAAGAAATAAAGAAATTAAGGGCTTCCTTGAATTCAATGAAAATGAAGGCACAATATGTCCAAACCTATGGGACACTATGAAAGTAGTGCTAAGAGGAAAGTTCATAGCATTAAGTGCCCACATTAAGAAAAGGGAGGAAGCTCACATTAGTGGCTTAACAATCCTGAAAGCTCTAGAACAAAAAGAAGCAGACTCACTCAGGAGGAGAAGAAGACAGGACATAATCAAATAGAGGGCTGAAATCAACAAAAATAGAAACTAAGAAAACAATACAAAGAATCAATGAAACAAAGAGCTATTTCTTTGAGAAAATCAACAAGATAGACAAACCCTTATCCAAACTAATCAAAAGGTAGAGAGAACATCCAAATTAACAAAATCAGAAAATAAAAAAGACATAACAACAGACACTGAGAAAGTTCAGAGAATCATTAGGTCATACTACAAAAACCTGTACTCCACAAAAATTAAATCAAAATCAGGTGAACAATTTTAACAGACCTATAAGCTGCAAGGAAATAAAAGCTGTCATCAAAAGCTCAGGGCCAGACAGTTTTAGTGCAGAATTCTACCAGAACTTCCAAGAAGAGCTAATACCTATACTCCTCAAAGAGTTCCACATAATAGAAACAAAAGGGACATTGCCAAATTCTTTGTATGAAGCTATAGTTACCCTGATATCAAAACCACATAAAGACTCAACCAAGAAAGAGAATTATAGACCAATTTCACTCATGAACATGGATGTAAAAATACTCAATAAAATACTGGCAAACCAAATCTAAGAGCACGTGAAAAAAATCATCCACCATGATCAAGTCATGAGCAGAGATTCAGGGCTGGTTCAACATCTGAAAATGTATCACTGTAATCCATCATATAAATAGACTGAAAGAAAAAACCAATATGATCATTTCATTAGATGCTGAAAAAGCATTTGACAAAATCCAACACCCCTTCATGATAAAGGTCTTAGAATCAGGTATACAAGAAGCATATCTAAATATAATAAAAGCAATATACAGCAAGCCGACAGCCAACATCAAATTAGATAGAGAGAAACTCAGTGTTTCCACTACAATCAGGAACAAGACAAGGCTTCTACTCTCTCCATATCTCTTCAACATAGTTCTCGAAGTTTTAGCAATAGCAATAAAACAACAAAAGGAGATAAAGGGGATTCAAATTGGAAAGAAAGTAGACAAACTTTCATTATTTACAAATGATATGATAGTGTATATGTGACCCCAAAAACTCTTAACAGAAAACTCCTACAGCTGATAAATACCTTCAGTGATGTGGCAGGATACGAGATCAACTCAAAAAATCAGTAGCCCTCCTATACAACAAAGGATCAAGTAGCTGAGAGGGAAATCAGAGAAATGACACCTTTACAATAGCCACAAATAGCACAAAATATCTTGGGGTAACACTAACCAAAGAAGTGAAATACCTATTTTACAAGAACTTTAAGTCTTTGAAGAAAGAAATTGAAGAAGATGCCAGAAAATGTAAAGATATCCCATGCTCTTGGATAGGTAGGATCAATACAGTAAAAATGGCAATCCTACCAAAAAACAATCTATAGATTCAATGAAATCCCCACCAAAATTCCAACACAATTCTTCACAGACCTTGAAAGCACAATAATCAACTTCAAATGGAAAAACAAAAAGCCCAGGATAGCAAAAACAATCCTGTACAATAAAGGAACATCTGGAGACATCACCATCCCTGACATTAAGCTCTATTACAGTGCTACAGTAATGAAAACAGCTTGGTATTGGCATAAAAACAGAGACATGACCAATGAAATCAAATCAAAGACATGGATATTAATCCACACACCTTTGAACACCTGCCTGATTTTTGACAAAGAAACTAAAATTATAAAATGGAAAAAAGAAAGTATCTTCAGCAAATGATGTTGGCAAAACTGAATGTCAAGATGTAGAAGAATGAAAATAGATCCATATCTATCACAATGCACAAAACTCAAGTCCAAATGGATTAAAGATCTCACTATAAATCTGAACCTGACAGAAGAGAAAGTGGGAAGTAGTCTTCAATATATGGACAAAGGAAACTACTTCCTAAATAAAACCCCAGTACCATAGACAACAAGAGCAACAATAAATAAATGGGATCTCCTGAAACTGAGAAGCTTCTGTAAAGCAAAGGACACAGTCAATAAGACAAAAAGTCAACCTGATGAATGGGGAAAAAGATCTTCACCACCCCACATCAGACAAAGAACTGATCTCCAAAATATATAAAGAACTCAAGAAATTAGACATTAAAATTCTAAATAACTCAATTAAAAAATGGGGTACTGAACTAAACAGAGAATTCTCAACAGAGGAATCTCAAATGGCCAAAAGATACTTAAGGAAATGTTCAACACCTCTAGCTATTAGGGAAATGCAAATCAAAACAACTCTGAGATACCTGTAAGAATGGCTAAGATCAAAACCACTAATGATAGCTTAGGCTATAGAAGTTATGGAGTAAAGAGAACACTCATCCATTGCTGGTGGGAATGCAAACTTGTATAACCACTTTGGAAATCAGTAAAGTGGTTTCTTAGAAAATTGTGAATCAACCTACCTCAGGATCCAGCAATACTTTGGCATATACCCAAAAGATGCTCAATCGTACTAAAAAAGCATTTGTTCAACTATGTTCATAGCAGCATTATTTGTAATAGCCAGAATCTGGAAACAACCCAGATGTTCCTTAACCAGAGAATGGAAAAAGAAAATGGGCACATTTACACATTAGAGTACTACTCAGCAGTAAAAAAAACAATGGCATCTTGAATTTTGCATGCAAATGGATGGAATTAGGAAACAGTATCCTGAGTGAGGTAACCCAGACACCAAAAGATGAGTATGGTTTGTACTCACTCATAAGTGGATGCTGGCTATAAAGAAAGGACATTGAACCTATAGTTCATGATCCTAGAGAAGCTAAATAATAAGGAGAACCCAAAAAGAATATATATATATATATATATATATATATATATATATATATATATATATATACTCACCTGGAAATTGGAAACGAACAAGAATGACAGACAAAATTGGGAGCATGGGGTAGAAGAAGAAGGGAAGATAGATGAAGAAGAGGAGGGGAGGAGGGGAGAAGGAGAGGGTTGAGGAGAACTTGAGGGAATGGGATAGTAGAGATGAAGGAAGGACAGAGATGAGAGCAAGGAAGAGATATCTTGATTGAGGGAGCCATTATAGGGTTTGCAGAAACTTGACTCTAGAAAAGTTCTCAGGAATCCACGAGGATGATCTCGCCTAAGACCCTAAGTAATAGAGGAGAGGGGACCTGATCTTGATTTGCCCTGTAGTCAGACTGATGATTATCTTAAATATCACCATAGAACCTTCATCCAGCAACTGATGGAAACAGAGGCAAAGACCCACATGGGAACACTGGACTGAGCTCCCAAAGTCCAGTTGAAGAGTGGGAGAAATGAGAATATGAGCAAAGAGGTCAGGACTATGATGGGTTCACCCACTGAAAGAAACAGTTTGCCTGAGCTAATGGGAGCTCACCAACTCCAGCCAGACTGGGAAGAAACATGCATAGAGCTAAACTAGTCCCTCTGAATGTGGCTGATAGTTACATGACTGGAGGAGACTGAGGGACCACTGACAGTGGCACCAGGATTTATTTCTACTGCTTGTACTAGCTTTTTGGGATCCTATTCACTTTGGATGTAAACCTTGCTCAGCCTAGATATAGTAGGGAGGACCTTTCAGCCTAGATATAGTAGGGAGGACCTTCCACAGAGCAGTGTGCCTTACCCACTCTGAAGATTAGATAGGGTCAGGGTGGGGGCATGTGTGAAGGGAATGGGAGGGAGGGCAGGGAGTAGGAACTTGAACTGGTATTTTTTTTTAAAAATCTAATAAATTTTTAAAAGTAAAGAAAAAAATAATATTACAGACTTAATTGACTTTTTATTGTTATTAAAAATGGGTCACACAGGGTTTTGGAGACTTTGCAAATCTAAATAGCAGAAAAATCATGCAAATTTCTTTTGCTTTGATTAACAGAAGGTAGTTTACATTAGGAATCACATTCATAGCTGTGTAGGTCTGAAAGAAAATGGCCCCTTGAATGGAGTGGCACCATTAGGAGGTGTGGCCTTGTTAGATGAAGTGTGTCACTCTGAAGGTGGGCTTTGAGGTTTCATATAGGCTCAAACCATGCCCAGTGAGACAGTTTACTTCCTGTTGCCTGCAAGATGCAGAACTCCTTCTCCAGCACCATGTCTGCCTGCATGCTACCATTTCCCAACACAGTGATAATGGACTGAACCTCTGAACTGTAAGACACCCAATTAAATTGTTTCCTTATAAAAGTTGCCATGGCCATGGGATCTCTTCAGAGCAGTAGAAACCTAAGACAATAGCAATCAGTTTAAGATGAAATTTTTAGATTTATTTTTTAGAATGTTTTTCCTCTTTTGACTTAATTGTTAATTGGGTTTTATTTAAACTGTTAGTTATTAGTTTCTTTGATTCATTTAGCATTTCAGGTCTATTTTAAAATAAAATACTATCATCTATTTATCTATCTATCATCTATCTATCTATCTATCTATCTAATCTATCTATCTATCATCTACTTATTTTGGTTTTTTTGGGACAGGGTTTCTCTCTATAGCATGACTATCCTGGAACTTGCTCTGTAGACCAGGTTAGCCTGGATCCATCTGCCTTGACTTCCCAACTGCTGGTATTAAAGGCATATACCAGCACTGGCCAGAAAAGTTCTTTTTTCTAGAGATAATTGTTTGAAAAAGCTGTAAGAGGAGTTATGGCTACAACATAGCTGGGAGAGTGCTTGTGTAGCTCACAGAAAGTTCTGCATTCAGTCTCCTGTACCTGATCAACTTGGCATGGTAGTGAATGCCTGTAACCCCAGCACTCAAAACATTAGAGGCAATAGGATCGAGTGTTTAAGGGTAACTCTGAGGCTAGTCTGGGCTGTGTGAGACCCATTTCACCATACACACCAGCAACTGTAAAACTCTTGCACACTGAAATCAAGCCACTTAGCTATCACCACTATTTACTTTTGGGTTTTGCAATTCTTCTGTTTTACTTATTAGACTTATGGACTTTTAGTGTAAAGTAGATATCTGTACTATGGCTATTGACTGCTGACTAATGGAATAGGAGTTTAAAGAGTGTTTTCCAAGTGGACCAACTCACGAGCAAAAGAAATGTACTTTAAGACTTGTTTTAGCTGTTGCACGGCCTTAGATGAGTTAGTGAGAAAGTGCTAAAGGTTGGCCACCTTAGCTCAAAAGAAGGAATTAAGTATGATTATCCTTTATGTTTACTAAAGTCAGGCTTTGTTGAGGTTGTTGTTAACCTGTAAATAGAGTAATGTCTCAGAAGACATTCTGAGTTTGTAAAAGCTCTTACCAAGGATGTTTTCTTTAGATAGAGACTCATGGTTGGAGGCTTGAGGTTGTGGGGGATCCTTGGTAGCTTAGAATAGTGGGAGGCATCGTCAGAAAGGTAGAACTGCTGTTCTCATGAAGAGCTTATGAACAGCAAGTCCAAGTCCAAAGCCTTTCTTGTACTGCTGGAAGCCAGCAGAGGGATATGGACTCCAGAGAAATGCTTATCATGTCAGAGAAGAAACTGGGCTCGTGTGCTACCACTTAATAACCAGCGGGAGCACCAGGCAGACTGGCAGGTGAAAGTCTATGTCTCCGAGAAAGTGACAAAAATAGGGTTTCCATACAGGGAACAATCTTAGATAAATCTTTTACTGTAAAAAGTAATTGAAGATAAACTCTAGTTTATTCATCAGTTCAATTTTAGTTTTTTTTAAAAAGATAAAAATAAAAGTCAACTTTGAAATTGGACATTATTATGCTTTAAAATCCTGGAAGAATACACTATTTGTAGACTCATATAGTAACTGAGTTACAGAAAGCTTGAGACTCGTTTTGCCAGAGCAAAAAGTTCTGTTTAATGGTATTTATTTAGCATATAGAAGCAGTTTCTTCCACACAATACTTTTCCTGGCAGTGTATAAATTGTTTATTGGTACATGCATTATATCTTTGAGTGCTTCTGATACATTTTTCATGCCGAAGGAAGCTATGGTATGATTAAGTTCATAGGTCAAGAGATAAATTACATGGTGAACTATGCTGTCCAGCTTCAAGCAAATGACTTATCTGAACTTCGATGCAAGTAAAATGACTGACCTTTCAAATCTTTGTTGGACTTCAAGTGTCCAGAACAATCAATATGTACATGATTGTTTATATTTTATGATTCTGATCATATTGATGTGTACCTCTGAAGTGCTGGGACATCGTTAACTCCGACCCTTCTGTAGCTATTGGGTGGTGTTTATCAACCGTAAAGGCAGCACGTAGTGACTGCTGACAGGTTTTGCATTTCTTCAACTCGATGCTTCATGAGCTGCTTATCTAGTTTTCATAAGCAAGGCTTTTATTGCTCCAAAGCCTCCTCCATTAAATATTAATGAACCAATTTGTTTAAGGCCAATCGTTAACTCACAGACTCATTAATTTCCCCATTGTTGAGTGTCAGAAAATGTGTGTGTGGGCGAGGGAGATCAGAGATGTGTACTGGAGCGGAATGATTGCTGGGTGTGGGCACTGGAAGAATGGCAGTGTCTGTCTCTAACTCTATGTGTAACTGCAAACATGTCTCCTAATGGCCCCAAACCTCTGGGTCCCCAAATCTTTAGGGGGTGAAGTAGACCAATCATAGATCTTGATGAGCTTGGACATTCAATTAATAATGCGATTTCAATGTGCAGTAGTAAACCCTCTAAGTAGGTGCAGACCTGAGCTCCCTCACCTAAATAAGGAAATAAAGAAAATCTGTATTTCTTCCCATTTGTTTAAAGTGCACCGGACTTGTAGGTATATGAGGGGGAATTGTGAAGTATATGGATATGTGCAAGTGCATGCATACATGCTACTGTACATGACCACACTCTTCCCATGCCTCCATCTCATTCTTGTGCATTTACATATGCCTGATGTCTACCCCACCCACTGGGGCCCATGGTAAAAAATGCCTTCCTGTTATTGGGGTGGAATTAAAACTGAGTTATAACATGAAGGTACCTATTTACATCTATGTTAACTTTCTCTTTACATCCATTATTGGAGAGTTTAATCACTTAAAAGTAACCACACACAGTCCAGTTAAAATTGTGAATTAATTTCTAAACTCTCTGAGTTATTGTCAAGTTGCTACATCACTGAAGCTACAAGACATGCCATTGATTATTAAGTTTGATGACATTAAAAAGATAAATTATATCTTTTGAGTTGAAATGGGTTCTCAGAGGCCATCATTCACGTTGTCTCAGTGTTTCCTGAAGTCCAATCTACTTGTTTGAGTTTATTTTTGTTGCACTTAGATTTTATTGATTGTTTAGTAAACATTAACTGCTCACAGTAGCTTTTTAATATAAGCAGATAATATATAATCAATGAGTAATGCATTTAAGTGATAAAATGCCTTTTTGAGAAATCTAAGCTCCACTAAGAAAACCACTACCACTTTCATTTAAGTGAGTAAACTTCAGAATGATACTTGAGGAAGGAAGTCACCTCTTCACTGCACAAAAGGTTAAAATTCCTCCTACAGACCACAGCAGTGCACAGCAACTTGTAAATAAAACATGCTCCCGAGGCACACTCACGATACAAATGTAAACATTTCAGAAAGTTAATGAGCTGTGAAACTTGAGGTTTGCATCAGGAGAAAGCAAAAAATAATAAGTGTGAATGATTCAAAATTTAAATTCAGTACTGATTTATGACAATAGGAAAAATGTCCTTACCTTGACCTTTGAAAAACCCCTTCTTATTATTTATTTCTTCAACCCAAAGCAATTTTTGTTCCATATGGAGGATCATTTTTATAGTATTGTAAGTATAAGGATCCCATTAATGACTCCAGTAGCTGCTGTACCACAAGATCTTGGATTAGGGGTAAAATGACCGAGGTAAAGTTTTACTACTTCGAATATGGCCCGCCCCATACCCTACACCACTCTGTGTGTTCAGTTGCCTATTAGAGTTATGGGAATTACTAAGGCTGTGTTTTATTTGACTGTTTATCTCCTCAACACTATTATCACCATGTCTGACTTTTCACACGTATGATTCTGTGTTGGTTGTTCATTACTGTAGCCTCCCAATGGGATCTTATATTTACTAGAAGCTAGGAGTTTCTTGCAAAATTGATGTAAGGCAAGTTTAGGTTATTTTCCTTTTATATAGCAATACACCTTGAGAATATTACTATAGTGTAATTAGCAGTCCCATTCATGGTACAAGGAAACAGAAGACGTAGCTCCATTGAGCTAAATCTATTTTTTCCCCTATCTCCAGTAGAAATGTGTACTGGCTGCCTGGAAAGGATCTTAAAGATTACATGATCATATCAGTAGTTGCTGGGAATCTCTTTATCAATGTTAGTGTCTCATGTACCTAATAAAATCAAGTCACTTCATAACAATACTTTGAGACATATAACATTATTTCCATTTTATAGCCAAGAAAATCACATCATTAGGAAGTGGCACAAGTTCCAGAGCTAATTGTGGTGGCAGAACTAATCAATATATGACCACAGAGTGTTCCTGGCCATGGCTCCTTTGTTGCTTAGGCCTTCCTCGTCATAGGGCAGACTAATGCCCTGTGTATTTTCTCTGTGCAATGACTCCGTATGCTGCCGTTTTTGCCCAGTCCTGAAATTCTTGTGCACAGAGTGGTTTTCCAATAAACGCTGCATGAATGAATAACCGAAAAAATGTAGTTGACAATGAGGACAATGTGAGCGGAAGGGACTGTAGGCCTGAGGTTAGCTCTCAAGTTGATAATAAGGTGATGGAATTTCCCTAGCACAGGAGCTGGATAAGTGAAAGCAGACTCAGCAGAGACAGGCAGATCTCTGTGAGTTCGAGGCCAGCCTGGTCTACAAGAGCTAGTTCCAAGACAGGAACCAAAAAGCTAAGGAGAAACCCTGTCTCAAAAAATAAAAAAAAAAAAGGCTGACTGCAAGGAAAGGAGGGGCTAAGTGTAGTATTGTGGTTCTACTTCCATCGGCAAAGCTACTGGGAAACTCCCTCCCTTGCATTTTCGGCATGCTCCTCAATGTTACTTACTGGTTGTGCAGACCCACCCTAGACCCTTCTTCCGTCTATTTTATCTACTTAAAACTGAAGTGAGGTTTTGCTCCAGATGTTTGCCCCAGGATCATTAATGGGGTGTGGGGACCGTCTCTCATCCACTGGATGTAAAGACAGAGGCCTGTAAAATACCAGTGCTTCACCTTTGAACATCAGGAAACTTGTCATCCCCTTTTGACTTTCTTAGTTGTTTATCTAATTGCCGAGCACTTCACAACTAACTTATAGTTTCTTCCTGGACCTTCTATTACAAGAGAGACCATAGAAATAGAGAACAGCTGTTCATCACCAGAAGATGATTCCAGAGAATTTACAATTAAAACTTTAAATGGAGTTTCATTATCTCATTCTCCGGTTTCTCTGATTAAGGATTAGGATGAAATTGTCATGGAAGGAACATTTTTATTAAAAAAAAAAGCTGATAAAGACATTTATTTTATTACCCCTTTTCCAGGTAAGTCAAACTGTGTTACCTCTCAGGATGAACTACAAATAGTCTTTTTGGGAATCTTGGTGTATTCTCTTGTTACAAATCTACAAAGGTTAATGACTTAAGTAGAACAACATCATAAACCAGGCAGCAATGAACACTTAGGGTACACACTGAGTAGCAGGCAGTATCTGACACTGTGAGCCTCAGGAGAGCTATGGCAGGAATTTGGGGACAGGAGCCTTGAGAAGAACTTGCTGACCTGGCTCAAGTCACCAACACAAATGCTAAGTGAGAACATGTACAACTGGAGTGGCCTACCCTGTGCACACAAGTGAGAACCTGTCATAGCTGGAGTGGTCTACCCTGTGCACACAAGTGAGAGCCTGTCACAGCTGGAGTGGTCTACCCTGTGCATACAAGTGAGAGCCTGTCACAGCTGGAGTGGTCTACCCTGTGCACACAAGTGAGAGCCTGTCATAGCTGGAGTGGTCTACCCTGTGCACACAAGTGAGAGCCTGTCACAGCTGGAGTGGTCTACCCTGTGCACACAAGTGAGAGCCTATCACAGCTGGAGTGGTCTACCCTGTGCACACAAGTGAGAGCCTGTCACAGCTGGAGTGGTCTACCCTGTGCACACAAGTGAGAGCCTATCACAGCTGGAGTGGTCTACCCTGTGCACACAAGTGAGAGCCTGTCACAGCTGGAGTGGTCTACCCTGTGCACACAAGTGAGAGCCTGTCACAGCTGGAGTGGTCTACCCTGTGCACACAAGTGAGAACCTGTCACAGCTGGAGTGGTCTACCTGTGCATACAAGTGAGAGCCTGTCACAGCTGGAGTGGTCTACCCTGTGCACACAAGTGAGAGCCTGTCACAGCTGGAGTGGTCTACCCTGTGCACACAAGTGAGAGCCTGTCACAGCTGGAGTGGCCTACCCTGTGCACACAAGTGAGAACCTGTTTCCCTCAGGCCATGCCTGCTTAGGATACTTAGGTGGCATCCTTGAGTTTCCTTTTCTTCTGCATCCCCGTCCTATCATGTAAGCCAGGGTTTGTTTTCTGTCTCCACATCTGTTTCATTTGTTCAATATTATACTATGTCACTGCAAATGGAAACAATTTAAACCTGAGGCTGTCAAATCTTGCCTTGTGAAAGCCGGAGGTAATTCATTTGGCTGGGAGAACAAAGTGAACAAGAAGGATGTGGGAAAGGGGACAGGAGAGGAGGTGGCAGGAAGAAACGATAGAGAAGAAAGTATAATGACACGTGTATGAAGATACCACAGCAAAACTCAATAATTTACATGCTAACATAAAGAATAATTAAAAATTAAAAGTCAAGCAAACCAAATCCTTGTCTTTTCAAGAGCTTGATTGTGCTTTGCCTAAGAACACATGCTGCTTCCTCAGAAATGCCCAGTTTGGGGGTCTGGGATTTTTCAATACTAAAGATGTGTTTGTGTTCTTGGTCCAACTGATAGCGGGAGACAAAGGATTGTCCTTGATGCCCTATTAATGCTGGGAAGAGATTATGGTAGAACTAAAAACTTGGCCCATTTCAAAGCATAGAGACTTCCTTCCTGCCTTCTTTACCCCTAGCCTTCAAGTTTAAATGGCTCCATTGGGTTGGAACTGTCTGTGACAAATAAAGCATACTCTTTCCCCACCTAGCTGTCTCCTTGGCTACAGAACCCAAGAAATACAGCCTTAATGGTGAGCTTAAGCAATTGGATCCTAGGGGTTTTAGGTAGAAAATATTTTTCCTCAATGTGTCTAAAATTCCCAGGTATCAAAAACATATTTCTCTTTTATATATTCTCTGAGGATGTTTTATGTGTACAGAGATTGTTAGTTCACAGATTTGCTTTTCTCCTTTTCCCTCCACGAGCTGCAGTTTTGTATTTGGCAGATTTGGAAGAACATGTTCTTGCCCAGCTGTTTGGTTCCCAGGGTGTTTTCCTGTCTTTTTCAAGGCCCGCCTGCGTTTTGCCTGATAAGGTCAGCGGCACACATAGCTTTTCCACATCTGCTGTGTTCTTTGAGGGCAATCAAAGTTTTCTTCCTCCTGGGACTAATGGGAATCTCCCGGAGAGAAACAATTATTGCTCTTGACAAATCTATTGATCTGCAGTGTAGGCTTCCTCCGTATTTGGGATTTAGAGACACTTTTTTAAAACTGGGAGATCAATTCCAGGGATTCAGAATGACTAGATACGGGTGAACATTTCTGAGTATTTGTTGCTACTGTTGTTAAAAATCACAGAATGCTGAAACCATGGCCACAAATATCAGCAATGTAGGAAACTCATTATTAATTTGTTGTTTAATTAGAGGCTTGTGATAATAGAGTAAAACATACCCACAGATGACTAATCAATAAAACTGTGTTCCTCCATGATGTAATTTCCCAGTTCTTTGTCTTCGCTCTAAATGCAGGCCCCAACTCTTGTTTTTCCCTACTACAGATCTGGATAGAAACAAGAGGAGTTAATGACTCCATATTGCCCAAAGCAGAAATGCTGAGAAGCCTCTTGTGAGCTATGACACTTGTGAGCTGTGGCGCTTGTATGCCACTTTTTGTCTTGAAGTGAAAATTTCTAAAAGACACTTGGAAATGTAATAGTATCCTACAAACTGCTACCCAAAACCAGGAACTGTGAATACACAGTTAGAACTCTCAATGAATTATAACACCTGCTTCTCAGTTTTAATATGTTTTTGTTGCAAAAATATTTTTCCCACCGCTGGAAGCTAATTAACCATATCTCTTGCTCTCTTAGGAAAATTAGACCTACGTCTAAATCCCAGACATGATACTTATCTGTCTTTGCTTGATATATGAAAGATATTAACCATCTCAACTGTATTGTAAAATATAAGTTAATTCATGAAGTAATAGACTTATGTGTCATATAGTATACCCTTAAAACATTTGTCAGAATGATTTCCTTGTGTTCTGAGGATGTGATGAGCAGTGGCTGAAATGCTGGCATGTCACAGAATGGTGCAGTTGACATTTCTTGGGAAAATATGTTGACCTAAACTTTTATTTCTATGGGGATGTTTTCTGAGACCAAGAAATGAAAACTCGAAATTAATTATTTTGTTCGAATGGAGGATTAAGTTATTCAAGATCTTGCAATGAAGTTCTTATTAGGTCAGCCTAATATTTTGAATCTACTGATTAATGAATGTTAAGTGATGACCCTGGTCTTCCAGACTGCGCATCAGGGTTAGAAACAGTGACAGTTTCAGTGGTTGTGTCATTACCAAGTGTGATGAAGAGCTGTGCACAGTGTTGGGTTTCTAGTAAGTGTTCTTTTAGCAGTTCATTGCTCTTTGCACTCTGGTAACTTTGAGAAATCTATGGCTTCAACATGGCAGCCATGTGGAAGGTGCCACTCTTTAACTGGAACAACTTGAAATGACATTTCTTGCATTTGAAAAATCCTCATTTTAAAATTTTTAAATGGTGACAAGCCTACAACAAACTCTAGTAGCATTTGACTGTTTCTTCCTTACAAATGAGTATACTTTGACACCAGCTTATCATTCTTGGTTACGGAGATCCTCAATTCTGCTTTAAAAGTTTTCCAACTAGAAATATAATAATAATAATAATAATAATAAATGAAAATAAACTAGTCTGTATAATCTTTTCCATACCAATTAGAGAACATGGTGATATTAGTTGTTTGCAAGGCTGAAGTGTCTATGCAGATAGGGCTAATTATTAGAACAATGTAAGGGCTGGCTTAGCACTTTAGGTTAAATCCTTGGAAAATATACATTCTTGATGTAAAATTAAGTGTATTTCAAGCATCTTACTACCAGATGTCAATATTTTCCCTTGTCATTTGTCCCCCAGGTGTGAGTTATGGAGTTGGATCATGCACTGGCAGCTTCACATCAGAGTTGAAGCTGTTTGTGGACAGGAATTAAATGTTCTTCTCCTTTTTGTGTTTTGTAGATGCCTCCTTTTGCCAGTAGGACAGCTCAACTCAACACATCTCTATCTTCTATTTTGGTATCCTGCAGGCTGTGACTTGCCCCTATTATCTGGTGGATGGAGGGGAGAATTATGCCCACCTCTTTTTTTAGGACTAGGGAGGCAGGCAGGAGATCTTTCCTCAAAGTGTCAGGCTTTTGTTGCTACTCACACCTCTGTATCTATGAGTCCTTTCCCTGAATACGCTGAGTGGGTCTGATAGGATGATAGGATGTGACCAGATGATCAGCAAAGGTTTTGTCTCCCTTTCATAAAAGTTACTCATTCGTAAGGAAGAGATAGTCACATGATGCATGGTGTTTGTCCTGGGATTTGGCAACATTTTAAGATTTCAAAATGAGGGCTTTCCTTGACATCAAAAGAACAAATAATCCAATAAAAAAATGAGGTAGAGACCCAAGCAGAAAACTCTCAACAGAAGATTCTGAAATGACTAAAAGACACTTAAGGAATGTTCAACATCCTTAGCCATCAGAGAAATGCAAATCAAAAAAACTCTGAGATTCCATCTTACACCTGTCAGAATGACCAAGATCAAAAACACTGATGACAACTTATGCTGGAGAGGTTGTAGGGTAAAGGGAATACTCCTCCATTGCTGGTGGGAATGCAAGCTGGTACAGCCCCTTTGGATATCAGTTTGACGATTTCTCAGAAAATTAGGAAACAACCTTCCTCAAGACCTAGCAATACCACTTTTGGGTATATACACAAAGGATGCTCAATTGTACCACAAGGACATGTGCTCAACTATGTTTGTAACAGCATTATTCATTACTTCCAGAACCTAGAAACAACCTCGATGCCCCTAGACCAAAGAATGGATAAGGAAAATGTGGTACATATACACAGTGGAGTACTACTCAGCAGGAAAAAATACTGGCATCTTGAAATTTTCAGGCAAATGGATGGATCTAGGGAAAAACATATTGAGTGAGGTAACCCAGACACAGAAGGACAAATATAATATCTACTCACTCATAAGTAACTTTTAAGCATAAAGCAAAGAAAAATCAACCTACAGTTCACAACTCCAGAGAACCTAGACAACAAAAGGACCTTAAAAGGACATACATGGATCCACATAAGAAGGAGGAAAAGACAAGATCTCCTGAGTAAATTGGGAGCATGGGGGTCAGGGAGAGGAAGGGAGGAAAGCAGACAGAAATATATAGAACAATAAAAATAGTGCTAAAATAAAAAATGAGGGATTTCATGTGTAAATTTCTAGACCATTTTATTGGCTACCATAATAGGACTTAGCTTTCTTGTCATCAACTGGTATGCTAATGGGTAGATGTGAAGATAAAGGAGAGGGAAATCAAAAACAACTATTAGGTTTATAGATTCGGGTACTAAATGGCTGGAGCTAGGAGCACCCAAGATATGAAAGGAGACGTAGGTTTGAATGGGAAAATGAGTTTAATTTGGAGGTGAGCTGGCTTTGCCTTCATATCATCTTTTAGGTAGAAATGTACAAATGAAGGGGCTGATGCTAAGCTGCTTTTGGTATCCTCAGGTATCAGGCTTGCTGCTTAAGAAGTTTGAGCTTTAGAGAAATGGTTACAATTTCAGAGTGAGATAGGCTCTTATTCACCTGATGGTGCTGTTTAGAGTTTAGAAACATGTGAGTCAAGGACGATATTCCTAAATTCAGCATAGTAACTGTATGTTACAGCCATGAGTGGAGGTTTCTCAAAACAAGTGCATTGAAGACAGCAACAGTTTATGGAACTCCTTCCAAAAGTTTTCATTTATAAGAACATACACAATTGTTTGATAGTCATTAAACAGTGGGGTATGTTAGACTGTCTCTATCAGCATAAGTCTACTGCACAACTTCTAACTTCAAGGTGCTCAGTTTGTTGTTGTGATGGGTTACCACTGAAATCTTTAGTTGTGGAGGTTGAGAGACTTGCCATAAAATGTAATTCCCCAACTTCAAAAACAGGTAACTGTGATTATTTGACTGGAATTTGACGAAGATATTAAAAGAAAATTGGTATGAGATGTCTTTCTATATGCTGTGAATATGTGTTGTTCTTGTTGGTTGATAAAGCTACTTTGGCCTATAGCAAGGCAGGATAGTGCCAGGTAGGATATCCACTCAAAAATACAAGAGAAGGGTGGAGTCTGGGAGATGTCAGCAGCTGCCTATGGAGTAAGACATGTAGAAAATGAGGTAATGCCACAGTCACATGGTAATACATAGATTAATAGAAATGGGTTAGTTTAATGTAAGAGCTAGCTAATAATAAGCCTGAGCTATCGGCCAAAAATTTATAGTTAATATCAAGCCTCTGAGTAGTTATAAAAGCAGCTGTGGGACCCAGCAAGAGGAAGAGCCTCCATTTACAAATGACATGCCAACACAAGGCTCTCGAATTTCCACAGGGCCTGAGAAAGTTTTAAAAAAGGGTGCTAGAACACATAAATGAAGGCAAAAATAGCTTCCTAGTTGTGTCTCTCATCTGGCTTGTGGGCTTGAGCACAGCATGGAAGATTCCAGCCCTGGTACATAGAGGTGTCTCAAAACCATGCAGCATGCCGCATGACGGATTTAGCTTTTGATCATATAGACAAAAATAGCCAAACAATACACAGTAAAAGAGGTCCAGATAGAAAAGCCTCTAAACAGGTTCCAATGGGTTTTACAATGTACATAGGCTTAAGAAGAAAAGAAAATGGGCAAGGGTAGTTATTGAAATAAATAAATAGTTTTAAAAATACAACAAAGCCTTTAAAGAGACAGTAAAATTAATATAAGAGAAAAAAATTCATGTAAAGATGGGAAATACACAGGGAATCTGGATCCTATATGTTATTGTGTTGATTTTGAATTTTTTGGTGGCTTATGGGCAAGCGGTAGCTGCTAGGAGACATGGAATCAAAAGAGAAACTGATAAAACACACCAACCTAAATATTTTTAAAATGCCTTAACTTTAAAACAGAAGTCAAAAATACATTTATAAAATGAAACTTTAAAGATCATTGCATTAATACCACTCTTGGGCATATACCCAAAAGATGCTCAATCATACTACAAAAGCTTATGTTCAACTCTGTTTATAGCAGCATTATTTGTAATACTAGACATAAACAAGGACACTGAACCTATAGTTCATGATCCTAGAGAAGCTAAGTAGTAAAGTGAACCCAAAGAAAAAAATATATAGACATACCTGGAAATTGGAAACAAACAAGATCACCTGACAAAATTTGCAGTAATAAGAGCGGCGGGGCTTCGTCCCAGCGGGGCTTAGTCCCTAACACTTCAGCCGCCTGCTCGGCTAGCTTTTGCCCCGAAATAATTACCCAGACACTGTATTCTTTTAATCACTGCTTGGCACATTAGCTCTAGCCCTTACTGGCTAATTCTGATATCCCGATCAACCCATTTCTAATAAACTGTGAGAACCGGTCTTACCGGGAAGATTCTAGTTCAGAGCTTCATCGCATGTGTCTGCCTGGGAGCGGGGCATGGCGTCTCTCTGAGGCGTCTGCTCCGGAGAGCAGAGCTGTGGAGTCTGACCTCACTTCCTCTTCCTCCCGGCATTCTGTTCTGTTTACTCCACCCACAGGGCCAAGGCAGTTCCTTTATTAGCCAATGACCTTCCTCCATCATGGTGGAGGGGGTCAGCATGGGTGCAGGGGGAGAAAGGAGTGTAGAAGCAGAAGAGGAGGAGAGAAGGCGAGGGCTGAGGAGAACTTGAGGAAATGTGATAGTTGAGATGGAGGAGGGACAGAGATGAGAGCAAGGAAAGAGATATCTTGATTGAGGGAGACATTATAGAGTTAGCAGAAACCTGACTCTAGAGAAATTCCCAGGAATCCACAAGGATGACACTACCTAAGACCCTAAGAAATAGAGGAGAGAGGGCCCAATCTTGACTTGCTCTGTAGTCAGACTGATGAATATCTTAAATATCACCATAGAGACTTCATCCAGCAACTGATGGAAACAGAGGCAGAGACCCATACTAGAGCACTGGACTGAGCTCCCAAGGTCCAGTTGAAGAGTGGAAGGAATGGAAATATGAACAAAGAGGTCAAGACCATGATGGGTTCATCCACTGAAACAGTTTACCTGAGCTAGTCGGAGTTCACCAACTCCAGCTAGACTGGCAAGGAACAAGCATAGGACCAAACTAGTCCCTCTCAATGTGGTTGACAGTTGCATGGTTTAGGCAGACTGAGGGGGCATTGGCATTGGCACCAGGATTTATCTCTACTGCATGTACTGCTTTTTGGGATCCTTTTCTCTTTGGATGTATACGTTGCTCAGCTTAGATATAGTAGGGAGGGCCTTGGACCTTCCACAAAGCAGTGTGCCTTACCCTCTCTTAGAATTTAGATGGGGTTGATGTGGGAGGGAGTGCAGAGGAAATGGGAGAAGGGGAGGGAGTGGGAATTTGGATTGGTATTTTTTTAAAAAAATCTAATAAATTTTAAAAAAAGAACACACACACACAAAGATCATTACATTAGAGAAGCAGTCTTGCTTTTGTTTCCACAGTAATCAAGAGGCTATGGGTTTGTTAAATGGACCACCTTTGATCAAGGGAGACCTCCCGAGTCTTGCTATATATATTATACTTGGTTATAATTGGTCTTCCCAGGACATGGCTGTCATCTCAAATTTTCTCAGGGATCCTAAAGATACTTTGTCCACAGACAGCAGGAAGCAGTTTGGAGAAAACGATGTCCACATTCCCGAGATTTGGGGGGGGGATATGGATGATCTGTGGTTATTTGGTGGGCTATAGATGTTTGTTATATTTACTAATATAGGCTAAAACGTCAACTATTAATGTCAAGTATTTTGCATTGGCATAGATTTTGGTATAATAATAAAAATTTATAGTTATTTTTTGTTATATAGTATATATGTTTCTATTCTTGTTTAAAAGGTTTTTTATATTGATACAAATTTAAGGTTATTTTTGTTATAGTGTCTATATGTTTCTCTTTCTGTTTAAGAAATTTTTGTATGTTGATACAAATACAAGGTTATCGTTTTTATACTTTACATTTATTTCTACTTTTGTTTAAGGTATTACTTATACAGCTCATACCTATATAGCTTGCTTAATTATGAAATATGAAAATTTTAGTCCTTATAAGCTATTCAAGATAATAAAAAATACAGGCTAAAAGTCACCCATATCTATCAAACTTCTAGTCATGTTAGTTAGGTTTTCAAGTTAATATAGAGTTATATTTCACATAGATAGGTAATCTTCAAACACTTCAAAGACCTATAGAATATGACATTTAAAATGTTTTCATAACCTAGAATTTTCTTGAGATAAGATGCGTCTACTCCTGGCAGTACTAATTACTTCAAAGAGAATGATAGGCTTTGAAGAAATTTGTCATAGTTTGCTTTCAATGTAACAAAGCTTGGACCAGAAACTGCTCTTGCCTGAATTGCTTGACAGTATGCTGTATAAATTGGACATGCAGGACCCACAGGAAAATGATCACTAAAATTTGCCAAAACAAGGTGGGGTACTCCTTCAGGGTTCCAGCTTTATAAAGAGTCTGCCAGATATTCTGGAAAGCAACAGATGAACTGCCAAAACAGGTGGTACAGTCCTTCAAAATTCCTGCTTCACTAAATAGTCTTTCAGATACTCTAGGCCTGTAGGCTGAAGATGGTTGCCCCAATGTTACAAAAGAACTTTGGGTGACTGTCCAGATGTCTCTGCCAATTCTAGAGTTTTCTCAGGTAATAATATATTCTTCTGGGGTCTTTGATGGGGTTGAAGACTACATAGTTATAATTATAGTTTTCTTGGTCATGATAAAAGATCAATTAGATATGAAACTTTAGACTCACGAAGATAGGATGGATGATAGACTATTTTCTTTAATCTTACCAAATACAAAAGACTAAATGTTGAAACTAATTCTTGCTTGATAATTGTTTTGCTATATGTAATTTTACTATGTTAAAATTCTTTTTGATTGGATAGAAAGGGGTAAATGATGTGGGTTGTCTTTTTCTATGCTGTGAATGTGTGTTTCTCTCATTGTATGATAAATAAAGCTGCTTTGCCCTATGGCAATGCAGGGTAGAGCCAAGTGGGAAATCCAAGCAGAGATACAGAAGGGAGGAGTCTGGGAGATGCCATTCAGCCACCCAAGGAACAACATGCCAGCAGATCAATAATGCCATGGCCACATGCCAATACTTAGATTAATAGAAATGGGTTAATTTAAATGTAAGAGCTAGCTATTAATAAGCCAAACATTTATAAGGAATATTAAGCCTCTGAGAGATTATTGGGAACCAGAGGGCAGGATATAAACCTCCATTTACAGGGTTGAGTTTACTGATATATGTTTGTCATTAGCCTTCATCCCAGGGCAGGTGTCACAGGCACCTTGGCATTTTGTATCCACCATAATACTTTCTACCAATCCTCTGGCTAAAAGGAGAAATTGAATCTCGCATCTTCAAAAGCCATAACTGACTGGGTTAGAATTCTTAACCTGTAACTAGAGTCTGTTGGGAACCTACGCTCCAGGCACAGCCATGGGCTGCTCTTATGACATTGGGATAAAGAAAGAATTTAGGGTTTCCAGTTGCACAGTGATTTCTGGGGTGGATAGAAGCACAGATGTAGTTTACATAAACACACACACACAACCAAAAAAAAAAAACTCAAGTAGCTGGCATTTACACCATGGTTTCTGAGACTGGATAGAAGCACAGATGTGGTTTATATAAACTCACACACACACACACACAAATAAACCTTAAAAAATGAAAGCATTCTCACCAAACAATCAGGGATAGATATATGGAACTGCAGGAGCCTGTTTTCTTTGACAGTTGCCTTACTATTGTTTTCCTAGACCAGATGAAAAACTGACTCTTGGAGAGCCTCAAAGAGCATCTGTGCTTTGCCATGTCACCGGTGTGGGCTTAGCAGTGGATGCCAGGGGACACAAATGGGTGCCCTGCTGTCGCCAACTCCCTCTTTGCTCCTGAAGGAATAGCAGTGTCAGGAAAAGGAGACTATGAGCTTCCTTTGCTCTATCTAGACTTGGAAGCTCCTGCGCTATTAAGCAATCAGCATTTCACAAAGACTTCACCTTTTTATTCTCCTGGTCCCATTTCAAAGACCAGCAAGAGAAACAGCCACAGACACTGGCTAGGAACCTAGTCCTGCACGTTGATACCTACCATACACTCAGCCCTGCATGCTGATGCCTGCCACACACACAGTCCTGCATGCTGATGATACCACACACAGCCCTGCATGCTGATGATACCACACACACACAGCCCTGCATGCTGATGATACCACACGTACAGTCCTGCATGCTGATGATACCATACACACAGCCCTGCATGCTGATGATACCACACACACAGCCCTGCATGCTGATGATACCACACACACAGCCTGCATGCAGATGATACCACACACAGCCCTGCATGCTGATGATACCACACACACACACACACACACACAGCCTGCATGCAGATGATACCACACACAGCCCTGCATGCTGATGATACCACACACACACACACACACACAGCCTGCATGCAGATGATACCACACACAGCCCTGCATGCTGATGATACCACACACACACACAGCCCTGCATGCTGATGATACCACACACACACAGCCCTGAATGCTGATGATACCACACACACACAGCCCTGCATGCTGATGATACCACACACACACAGCCCTGCATGCTGATGATACCACACACACACAGCCCTGCATGCTGATGATACCACACACACACACACACAGCCTGCATGCAGATGATACCACACACAGCCCTGCATGCTGATGATACCACACACACACACACACAGCCCTGCATGCTGATGATACCACACACACACAGCCCTGCATGCTGATGATACCACACACACACAGCCCTGAATGCTGATGATACCACACACACACGTAGTCCTGCATGCTGAGGTCTACCACACACACAGCCTGCATGCTGATGCTACCAGCTTTGTGACCTTGGACTAGATCATTTCTCTAGCCTTCAATTTTCTTACCCATCGGTTGGGGAAATGTGCCTACTTGTGTTTGCTGTCAAAATACAATGAGCAGTAGCCTTGTTGACAACAACACTGTGTCAGGCACATCAGTGTCCAAAACATCTGGGTTGGTTGTTGTCAGTTTACACCTGGGAGTCATGAAATGAAGGGCTTAACCACATTCCTCTGACCTGTGCTCCATAGTACTGAGCATGTGCACAGACATCTCAGGCTTTTACTGTTACTTCTCTCTCTTCCTTTCCTATACCCATAGAAGTTACAGGCAATATTCACAATGTGAAAAGGGCAGGCTTCTCACCATTGTCTTCCTGCATGCTTCTTCCACATTCTCACCACTTGTAGACAAAGGGAAGGGTCTCACCTTCACTCCCAGGCCCCACTCCTCCACTTATTAGGCTCCAATTCCATGGACTTTTCCTTTGAATGCCTTTTATCTACAGTGAGTAGATTCCTGCTCTGTGGGCTAGATCTAACCTCAGAAATCTTCTCTTTGGCAAATATTGTGTTAAGTAATAAAAATCAGGTTTTGTTTTGTGTTTTAAAAGGAAATTTCACCATTAACATCAGGAAACGATGCCCATTGCGGTGCCACCTTTCCTGACAGCAGTTTCCAGCTGAGCAGCAAGGTTATGTGGCATCTCAACACCCATCTGTCCTTAAATCCTTCATTTAATTTCGTAAATTAAAACATTTGAATCCCAACATGCACTAACTGGAGGACTGACTTTAACGTGATACATGACCTTCTTATGTTAAGCATGAATGTACATGAATGCCTTTTCACCTGAACCAAGGTGAAAATACTCAAGAGGATGTGAAGGAGTCTATCTGCCACCTGAGGGTGTCACTGTCTTTACTGTCCGTATCTGGCAATATAGAAATCTGCATTTATATTTGACCTTTCCTGTTTAAAAATGGAATAAAATCACCTGGACACATGGAAAGGTTAATGCCAGTATTATAAAGCTTGCAATTTCTCAATTCCATGCTTGTTAGTCTCATTCTGTAGCCCATCAGGACTTTCCGTGGAAATTTAGAGAACACGTTAAGCAGGCATGCTTTGAGACCCTGTACCAGTAGCTTCACTTTTCTAATTTTGGGTTTTATCATATGTAAGGTTACGTATGTTGTGTTACATGGCGTTATAATTCCTGGCACAAAATAAGCACTCACTCAGTAAATTTTGACTGTTGCTATTTAGAGTAGGATACTCAATCCCTCTTTGTTGAATGGATGCTTGGGCTTTCCTAGGTAGGGCTAGCTAGGTTCAGCCTCTGGAGGGCAGAGATGGAGTGTCCCTGCTATGACTGGAAACTGTCTGGAACTAGTTCTGCCTCCAGTGCCCCCACCTCTCATGCTGACCTTGTGCACAGCTTGACTTCGGTGGCACAGTGGCTTCCTTGCTTAGCACAGAGTGAATTTCCCCCCAACACCCTCCTCCATGGTCAGTGATGCTATTTCCCAGTAACGTTCAAGTGATTTCATTGGACTTTTTAAATGGCTGTGAAAAATGTGGAACCAATAGTCTTAGTCTAGCTGACAGTTTTAATTAGAGTGCCTCTGTGTGTGTGTGTGTGTTGTTAATTAAACGAGATATTTTTAGATATGTGTGTTCATTAGTCCCTTGGAGCACCTCTTCCTTCAGATATCAAAAAAAAAAAAACCCAGGTAAATTTATGGCCTGGTTAGAAGCAATTAACTCTTTATGTCATGCTTACCCAGTAGATCCCCTCCTGGGACTCTTGCTAGAAGCCAGAGGAGGGCAGAATGGCAGGATGGATGCAGCACCTACAAAGTGTGTTACCTCTTCCCTCCCTATGAGGATTGTCCCCAAAGTCAGAGCTCCATGCTGTAGAGGCTTCCTCTAAACCCTCCATAAGTGGTGACTTCTGCATTTTTAGCAGAATTCAGTACCACGAGGCGCCAGACCCCTGAAGATGCCCGGAGCTCTGCAGGCATCAGGAAAGGGGCGTGAGTGCGCACTTGAAAAGGTCATCCCCAGGCTCTCTCTAATCTTGGACACTGAGTAAAGTTATATTAAAACCATTTTTTATAGAAATGAAGTTAAGACTATAAAAAGTCAACCCAGGCATGTGCTTGCATGGGTATGTATGTGAACCATAGCGGTGTCATTAGAAGCAGGATTTACATAAGGCTCGATGCCAATGAACATCCTCAAACAGGCAGCGTTTGTGAAAGGGAGGCAATGTAAGTGGTTTCCCGGTACCAGGGATAACAACTGACTATGAAAGCAATCCTTGGGGGTGATGACTCACTCTGATTTGATTTGGCACGCTTACAGGACTTCTACATGTGACAAAACTGCACAGAACCAAATGCAGGCAAAAAGGGAAGGAAAAATGAGCAAGTTACTGATACCATTGCTGATATCCACTCAGTATACAAAATATTGTACAGGAAATAAAATAAAACGTAAAGAAGGTGTGTTGCACTCCTGAGTAGACTCCTTAGCCGTGGCTAGAGCAGTAAATGAACAGTCCTTCAATCAAATCATGTTCCCAGCTGTTGTGGTAGTGGAAACAGCTTCACCAAAGCCTGCTGTTTTGTGCAGTGTCTATCAGTGAACGACAATGCGTTTGAGTTCTCCACACGTCTCATCATTTCAGTACTGTGCATTTGGCTTTGTGCGTAGTCAATAAATGCAACGTAGCTCTGCCTGTGTCCAAGGGGTAAAAATATTGAGTTAACAAAGGGTTAATAGGTTTTTTTTCATATTTAGAGCTTTAATGCACAGTTTATAAAGGCTTGTTCCTGTCGTAAACATTAGCTGCTGTCTGGTTAGTCATCAATAACACGGAACTTATGGGAAATCTCCATTTTTTTATTGGCCTTTTTCGCCATTTATTTCTGTAAGACTATCGACTGATTGACTTTTAGGAGTGGGGGCAACTGAGGAGACAACCCTTTATCTGCTTTTGACTTCTGTTTTTCTTGGTACCATCGATTTGATTAATACACTCAGTTTCCACACTTGTGAGAGATTGTTTCTGTAATTTTCCCCTCCTATCTTTGCATCGTTCCTTCAGTGACCCTTCACAGGGGAAAGTGACTTGATGGATACCATGACAACACCTTAATTCATTTATGGCTAATTCTTAAACCAGATTGGCCCCAAAAGATAGGCTACCATAAATGTATTTAAACAATTCTAATATTTGAAATGCCCATGATTAAATGTGCCCACTGACACAGGAGGGAAGTGGCTTCTCTTAAGTTTAAGATGAATTTGCAGAGTATAGTAGAATTTCAGTCACTATGATACCCCAGAAAGCTGAAGGATTATTTTAGGGGGTGCAGGCTTTTTCACACTGTTTGGGAAATAATATTCATACAATTTATCTAAATCAAGCATAAAGCCTTGCTACTTCTGAATATTCATCATGTTAAATTTTAAAATCTATATTAAATAGAGAGCATTGAAAAACTGTTTGCAAATTTTCCATCCTCACTGGATTTTAAGGTCTCTAAAAGCAGGGACAATGTCTTTATATGTCAATACTACACAATATTTTGTATACTTACACCAAATAAATTTAATATCTGAATAATATTTATTCAGTTAAGAATAGTATAGTTAACTAGCATTTTGGCAGATTCTAAAACATGTACTTGTACAAGAAAAGAAAACACAAAAACACTGTTGTTGTACTCATGGTCTCAGATTGATGATGCATATTAACTAACGTCACATTGACAACCGTGTCTTAATATCCTTTAAGAGGCCATTTGGCATGACAGTATTAAACATATGTTGTAAACATGTGGAAGAAAAGTCCACTCTTTATCCATTTCTAATACAGCATTTCATGTTTGAGAAGATGCTGTGTGTTGTAGAGGAACACAAGCCTGTACTAAAATCTTCAGAAAGGAATATTGCTACTCCTTTTTCAACTGCAACAACACAAGAACAATAAACTATCCACACAATTACAATAATGTGTACTAAACTTATGGGTTTATGTGTTCAAATTTCATTTGTAAGAGTAGAAAAGTATAATTATCATTAACTCAAAACATAAACCTAAGCTTTAAAATTCTGAGTTATAAAGAAAGGGAGCTCATGTTTGGTTTTTCATTTTTATTTTATTTTATTTTTTATGTTTAAAATGTGTAGCCCAGGCTGGCCTCGAACTCATGATCCTTCTGCCTCTGCCTCCATCAGCAAATCCTACCAGAGTGCACCACCACAACTGGCTCATTTTTATTTTTTCATAAAAAGTCCCATTGACAAAAAGAGGGCCAGGCAACTTTTTCTAAAACACAGGCTTTCTAAACAGTTGCTTTCTCTTATAACTACTCAGTGCAGTGGGGGGCCAGATAACATGGAGTAGAAAAGATACAGCTTAATTAGTCTGCAGTTCTTCAGGGTTCCTTACTTTCCTCTAACAGACACCCTATAGTCTAGAGGAACATGGGCTCTATTTTGTGGTGGAGGGCACTGTCATCGAGGTGAGTCATCCAGGGTCACTATGGGTGTTAGATTGTTGGCAGTAGCAAACGAAAAGATTAATAATAAACTTTGGAATCTGAAGGACACTGTCACGGAGGAGAGTCACCCAGGGGCATGACATGGGTGTTACAATGTTGGCAGTAGCAAAGGAAGAGATTAATAATAAACTTTAGAACCTATAGTGACTAGTGCACAGAGTTGGCACCAGCTTAAATGGAAAACCGAGTCCCCGGTTACCCAAGGAAAGGGGAATAATTTGTTCTTCACCCTGCCCTAGTGATATCAGTTGGTAAATACCCATTGGCTCTCTGTCAAGGCAATGTGTGCATAGCAGGTGCTTAAAGACCAGCACATAAACACAGGCTGAAGAAGTTATTTTTGATTGGTTACTCCCTGCCATTTCTTTCATACTAAAATGATAGCATAGGCACTAAGTTTCTACACCAGATAAAAGGAAAACATAGCAATCCATTACTGTTCCACTTAAACCATTCTAAATTGATTGTCTTCCTTATTGTCCATTTACTCCATTGTGCTAAACCGTAACTTCAGGAGTAAAAGTGTTTATTTTTGCTGAATTCAAGGATTTAATGTGATGGGCAACATATCATTCAAGGAGCTGACTTGCAATTTTCTGATTGATAGTGGGCATGTTAATGTACTGTTAGCGCTCTTATACCCATTCTAAAGTAAGTTCCTAACTAAAATCATTATGTCATGTTTATAAAATATTTATAGAAAAAGGAAGGTGTAGAAATTGAGAATAGTGTCAAGTAGATAGATATAATGCTGGGAAAATGAACTCAGTGGAAGGAATGCATAGTTTTGCTTCCTGATTAGTCTGTTGAACATAAAGGAACAATGGAGTACCCCTTCCAGTGGCCTGCTTCAAAAAAGGGCTCAGATGAAGTCCTATCCATATCCACAACTTCTAATTATAATTGCTACACATCACTCTTGCACATTCTGACGTATTATGGAATGAAACTGTTTTTCTGTGGTTCTCCTTCCATTCTCTGCCTTTGTGCTCTCAAAGAACCATAATGTGCACAGAGTGTCACTCTCATGGCGGACCTTCTCTCTCTGAAACATGCAAGGGTGAGGAAGAGTGTAAGAAAGAAACTCGGTGCTCCAGAAAGGTCTGCGGCTTTCCTCCTTAACCAGGTCTCAGTGAATGAGTTCCACCCAATCTCCCAAATCCAAGACTTCTGACCAACCGAAGGGGCATGCTACATAAACAGAACTACATTAAAAAGCCAACGAGGCACAATTAGGGCAGAAGACATCTATGCTCTTGTTAGAAGGATTATTGCTAAAGTTCTCAGGCAGTGCTCTGTGGAAAAGAAGGAGGACCCTTTGCCATTCAGTGACACCTGACTTGATCAAGTGAACATTGGGTATCTTTTGCTGGAGGGTCATTCCAAAACGCAAAGGTGACCCGTGTTTGCCTATGTGTTTATAGCATGAATGTTCTCAGACTCCATCCTCACAGGACTTCATCTTCAAAGCCTAGCCTCACATGATTCCCTGACTCCCGCTCTCCAGAACTACCCATTTGGCTGTCCAAACCACTGTCAACACTACCAGTCATGTTTCCAGCCACCTCACAGACCAGCACACACGGTATTTGTAAAAGAAGTTCTGAGTCTTGAAAATCTTGGGAGCAAAAAATAGAAAATGGAAAAAAGAAAACGTATTTAACAACTGGTGCTGGCATAACTGAATATACATTTAGAAGAATGAAAATAGATCCATATCTATCACCATGCACAAAACTCAAGCCCAAATGGATCAAAGTCTCAAAATAAAGTCAGCCACATTGAACCTTATAGAAGAGAAAGTGGGAAGTACACTTGAACGCATTGGCATAGGAGACTACTTCTTAAATATAACCCCAGTAGCAGAGACACAGAGAGAAGCAATTAATAAATGGGACCTCCAGAAACTGAGAAGCTTCTGTAAAGCAAAGGACATGCTCAACAAGACAAAATGCCAGCCTACAGAATGGGAAAATATCTTCACTAACCCCACATCAGACAGAGGTCTGATCTCCAATATATACAAAGAACTCAAGAAATAGGTCATCAAAAGAACAAATAATCCAATAAAAAACGGAGTACAGACCTAAACAAAGAACTTTCAACAGAGGAATTTAAAATGGTTGAAAGACCATTAAGGAAATGTTCAACATTCTTAGTCATCAGAGAAATGCAAATTAAAACAACTCTGAAATTCCATCTTACACCTGTAAGAATGGCCAAGCCCAAAGACACCTTTGATAACATATACTGGAGAGGTTGTAGGGTAAAGGGAGAATGTCAGTGTGGCGATTTCTCAAAAACTTAAAAAAAAACCTTCCTCAAGATCCAGTAATACCATTTTTGGGTATATATCCAAAGGATGCTCAATTGTGCCACAAGGATATGTGCTCAACTATGTTCATAGCAGCATTATTAGTCATAGCCAGAACCTGGAAACAATGCAAATCCCCCTTGACCAAAGAATGGATAAGGAAAATGTGGTACATTTACACAATGGAGTACTACTCAGCAGAAAAAAAAATAGCGACATCTTGAATTTTGCAGGCAAATGGATGGAGCTAGAAAGCATCACTTTGAGTGAGGTAACTCAGACCCAGAAAGACAATTATCACATGTACTCACTCATAAGTGGTTCTTAAACATAAAGAAAAGAAAACCAGCCCACAAATCACAATTCCAGAGAACCTAGACAACAATGAGAACCCCAAGAGAGACATACAAAGACCTAGTATGCATGGGAAGTAGAGAAAGACAAGATTGCCTGAGTAAATTTGGAGCATGGGGACCTTGGGAGAGGGTTGAAGGAAATGGGAGAGGCAGGGAGGGGAGCAGAGAAAAAAATGTAGAGCTCAATAAAAATCAATTTAAGAAAGGAAGGAAAATCCCTGCCTAGATATGACACAGCAAAGTTGTCCTGTGGGACTGTGCCCAAAGCTCCCATTTCCTTGATGAACAGATGGCAGGGAGCAGAAGCAGAACTTTGGACTTGGGACTTGGTTTTCTCTACAGTTTGTGTCGCTCTGTGATGGCAGCTCTCATTCAGAGCTGGCCAGTTGGCATGGCTGTGGCCTGTTCTGCTTGCTAAGTTGGTCTTTGGGACCCAGCCAGGTGGGCTCCAGAGCCAACATGTCCCTAGAAAGCATTTAACTCCACAGGGTAGGGCTGGCACCTGTCTGATAGTACTGTTAGGGTTGTCAAGGGTTGAGTGCTCTATCCACAAAAAGCCTGACCTTCACTCTTTACAGAGTGAAGGCTTGGAGAGACATCCTTGGGGTTCCTCTATGTGGCAATTTGTACCTCCAGGATGGTGGAGATGAAAGCCTGGAAAGGCATATCCATACCCTTAGCTCCAGTGGGATGTTTTCCAGGACTCAGAAGATGGTGACTCAGGAGCACTTCAGGTCGCTCTGATGAGTATGGGGGAGGGGGAGGAAAATTAAGTGACCTTGAACATCGCTGGACATTGTCTTCCCCGCTTCTGGGTAGTGCACAGACCCAACTCTATTGGCCAGCAAGGGAGCAGGCCTGGTGTTGTGGCCCAACCACAGGACTGCATCAATAATAACACCTGACTTCTCTTTACATGGAAAATGGACGGAGGGCCCAAAAGCAAGTAAGAGCTTTGGGCAATCCCCCAGCCTCAAGCAGACAGCATCCATCATCTCTTTTAGTGAATGCTAACAGTGCCTGCCCCTACCCCCACCTGTTGAGCTGGAGAGTTCCACTTGAACTGGGAACTCCCGGCTTTGTATTCCACTTTATGTGGTCCTGGAATCCAAGAGGAGGCCATCTGAGTGACAAGCCATGAAGACATGTTGCACTGTTATTTTTAGAATGAGGAATTTGATTTGCTTCACCTGCCACTAATTACAAATTCTGTCATGATTTGCTCTCAATTATCTGCAATGGAGGCAATTGGAGCACATACGTGTGTGTGTGTGTGTGTGTGTGTGTGTGGTGTGCGCACGTGTGCATGTCAGTATGCTCTGTGTGTGTGTGTATGTGTGTGTTCATGTGAGTATGTTCAGAGTGTGTGTGTGTATGTGTATGTGGGTAGCTCAGTGTGTGTGTGTGTGTGTGTGTGTGTGTGCATGTGTGCATACATCCACACATGTGGGTATGCTCACGATGGCACTGTGTGGTGAGGGAAGCTGTACTTTGGGTGGTGGTGAGTGAGGGTTCTGACTATCTCCTTTTTGGCACTCATTCAAAGGCTGCTCCATCGAGTTAGGTCACATGTCACTAACTTGTACTACCCCCTCCCCCCAACAAATCCCTCTTCGTTCTTTTCTTCTCCCACCTATATCCTCTTACCTAGAGCCTTGTCCCCATCAAACCAGTCTTCTAGAATTGAGAGCAGAGAGAAAAAAGACTGCAGGATGCTGGAGATCAGAATAGCTGTTCTCACTGAGAGAGATTCAGCAGCATCAGGAGCATAGGTGCAGCCGGGCTCCCTCAGGGCTGCAGCAGTGATGTTATACCAACAAACTCCAGTGATTGTACTAACACTCTGTGGTGGTGAGAACAATCAAAGCAATACTTTAGAGAGCATTGATCACATTTAATTGTCCAGGCACCTTTGGAGTCACAGAGAGGCTAAGTAACTCACGTCACACTGCTCAGGATCAGGGAAGTCTAGAAGTGAGTGTAGCCAACCCAGATCCTGAGAGGAGTCCAGGACTGAAGGGCAGACAATGACTGAGAGAAATCCCTAGGGGTTGATGAATCCTCTTTTAGGGAATCCTTTGAATCCCATACTTGTTTTTTATGATACATGTTAGGTTCAGAAAACTGGAAGACCTTAGAGACGGCTGAGAGGGCTGATGAGAGCGGTGGGAGCCACTGAGGTATAGAAAAAAGGTGTGATGGATGGAGCTTGCAACACAGCAAAGGGTTAACGGTGTTAGAATAGGAACAGAGAATGAATGGAGTCAGACATGGGATGGGGTCACTTAACCAGCCTCTTTGACCTTGAAACCACCCTGACATCTGGACCTTCTTTTTCTATCTCTACTTGATGTGGAATTCCCCTCTATATGCTGCAAATGTTTTATTACCATTGGTTAATAAAGAAGCTGCTTTGGCCTATGGCAGGGCAGAATATAGTTAGGCAGGTAACCTAAACTGAATGCAGGGAGAGAAAAGGCAGAGTCAGGCAGACACCATGTAGCTGCCAAAGGAGAAAGATGCCAGAATATTACTGGTAAGCCACAACCTCGTGAAGATACATAGATTAATAGAAATGGGTTAATTTAAGATATAAGAGTTAGCTAGGAATATGCCTGAGTCATTGGCCAAACAGTGCTGCAATAAAAACAAAACAAATCAACAATAACAAAAACCATAAACATTCTTCCACAACCAAACAATCTGAGAAAGAGAATTAAAAAGTCCAAGAATTCCTTCATTTGTTATGTGCTTTGAAGGGTTGCGTCCTTCTACTGATTGAGGGAAGAAACAGCACTAAGAGCATAAGTTGCGAGGACGGCACAGGAAAGCACTAACAAAAAGCAGATCATGTCTGATTAGAAGGATCAGGAACACCATCCTGGAGGTGATGGTGGCAGAGATAGAAGGGCCTGCTCCAGAAGGAGGAAAGGGTGGGCACAGGGCATGCATTGGGAACGAACCAGGAATCCCAAGGGAAGGAGCAGCTGCTTCTTAGACTAGGGCATGGCAGGTGGCATTTGAGGTGCTAGTTCTGCTCTTTGTTAGGGCAGGGAAATGGGGAGGAGATGATCGCTGTGGCTCTGAGATGAGACTGCTCTTTAGTTGGCTTGAGTTGGGGCTCAGTGCACCCTTCTCAAAGGGCGGCTACCCCCTTGACAGCAGCCGGACATCAACAAGAGGGTCTTGAAGGAAGAGTGTCAAGGGGATCTACTCTGTCATTGCTAAGGATTTGGTGGCTCCTGCTGAATATAAGAAAACATCCCAGAGGACATGAGATTAGGTTTGGGTAGGTGAGAACACATCCTGTGGCCTTGGTCTTGGAGAATGACACACATCTTCAGCGTTTATTGGGACACTGCCAGGTCCTGCCCCCACCTGGTGCTGCTATCTAGTGGATGCTACTGTTTCCTTCTATTGCCGTGGTGCAGCTGGTATCTGAAGTACCTGTGAGGACTCTGAGAATGCCTGTTTTCAGTCTCAGGATAATGCAGTCTTGATCACTTAGCTGGTCTAAAGTATATGTGATATGAGCCCTTAGCAGTTGTTTTATGCTTCCAGATCTGAATAAAACAAACATCAAGGAGGTCTTTAAAACCATCTAAATCTCTGCTCCTGGAAGATGGCCATCTTAGTAATCGAGAGGGGGGTTACTGGGAAGAGAATGGATGGGTGGATTTTAATTCTTTTCTGTTTGCTTGTTAGAGAGCTTAGAACAAATCTGTTTTACTGTCCCATGTCTCCTTTCTATAAAAATGGGCTAAAATGCTTGATATTTCGTAGGGTGGTAGCGATTAAGAGGACTGTTGCAAACACCGAGAACAACCGTGTTGGGTACCACATGCACTGCAGGGGTGAGCTAATTTCCTCCAGGAATTATTCACTTAGTGGCAGGGTCAGTCAGGACGTTATCTGTTGGCTCTCTCCGGTAGCTATCTTCCCACTCCTCTTTGCTTTCTGTTTATTTTTACTGTTGTTGAAAAGTTTTAATTGAAAGATGATGGACACATTTTTTTTTTCCAAGCATCTTCAAGGGAGGAAAAGTCACATTTATGCAGGAAGATGGAAAAGCCTCAGGAGGACCTGTGTAAAACATGCCCTTGCATGCAGACTACAATTTGCATGGATCCCTGGGAGCCCTTCACCCTGCACTCACTCCATATTTTGTGGTTGCTTTTTAGCATCTGCCTGCAGCACTCACATCAATGTCACCTACAGGTTTGGGTCTCTGGCACACTATGAAAATTACAGGAGGTTCTCCAGGCCTCCAGGAAGAAAGAAATTGTAGACCACTGCCTCAAGAATAGACGTTATGTGCTTGGATTCCATGCATCCACCACAACAACTCAGAGGAACTCAGTAAGGGTCACTGGTTGACAGAGCAAAGAGAGTTCAGCTTGTAAATTCTGTTGATGCAGCCTTGTTGGTTGCATGAGTATCTACCTGCCAATTTTAGTCAGCTGAAGTGAGCTGACACAAGGGAGGCGGGGAGTTGGGAATCCATGTAACAGCAAGGGGCACCATGAAGCAGCCTGTATCCAGGATCCTGGAAGGGACAGGGAAGTCAGCCTCAGACAGGATGTGCGAACACTGAACACTCTGGCAAGAGAGTCCAGTGAGGGCTTTTGCCTTCTAACCTGGAAGAGGCTAAGGAAAGCAAGTATCCAGAAGATTTAAGACCTGAAAGAGGCTTGTTCAGCTATATCAGGGATGGAATGGAGGTGCTTGAAGGTGCAGAGATGCCAGCTGTAGGAGATTGGGGCCAGCAGGCCCCTTTGTGGGTACTTGGCTTCCCATGGTAACATCGTGCCCTTTAATGGGAACATGAAATTATTTTCTCTCTCTCTCTGTCTCTCCCCCCCCTCTGTGTTTGTGTGTGTGTGGTGTGTGTATGTTCATGCATGTAAGCCCATCTGTGCATACCTATGTGCATTCACTCATAAGTGTACTGGAACGATGCGTTCACATATGAGGACACGGGAAGTTTTCTCCCCTCTGATTTGTGTTTCCATATCTTAATGATCAAAATTATCAAATGTCTTTACTTGAGTAAAGTGATTGCTAGGAAATAATAGTTTGAAAAAGAACAACACTTAAATCTCTAAAACCAAAACCTCTTTACAGGGGAAAACAAGCTGTTGCCCTAACACATGATCAGTCTGTGATCCCCCAAAGCCAAGGACGCATTTGCGGAAATGGCTTGTTTGGACATCCCTGAGTGAGAAGCTGTGGAATGTACCACTTTGCCCAGAGGCTCAAATCTGTAAGAGGGTCTTCAAGAAACTTCTCAGTCTGGAATTTCAAGTAAAAGGCAGGACTTTCACTCCGGCCTATCTGGGGGGAAGACGGAAGAGCATCTTGTGTGGAGTGCTGGGTTTGTACTAGGTCAGGACTTCTGTCCGAGCAGGGCCAGAGCTGCATGCACAGAAGCAGGAAATATAGTGACAGCCACAAATCGAAGCTTTTCAAGTCTGCTGACCTGACAGAAAGATGATGCATTTCCAATCCACGTATAAAATGTGAGCTCACCTGCTACTCTTCCCATCCCAGGCCTTCATCTTCATTCTTGCACATGACTGAGTTCAAAGTCACATTTTAATTACTGCATGATATGCTGATAGGAAATCTTACTCTACTGACTCATACACAGCAATGTCTTCATGAGCTAAGGCATGTAATTATAGCCAATCCATGTTGCTTTCCTCAGAGAAATTTCAAACTGATGCTTGTCCTCCTTTGACATGGTCGTCAGCAGAGAGGAGATAATACTTGGTATTTCTCTAACAACATCTCCCAAATGTCCCTTGCAGAATTCTAGGTTGGAACAAATATAGTGTTATCTAGATCACAGGCAGAAATGACAAAACTAGACAGCAACGTCTTCAGGCATAATGGTAGGAAATTATTTATCTTTTCTAAACTTCATAGCTATCCTACACGTCTTGTGAATTTCCATTTAGAAATGAAGAAACTCAGACTCGGGGATAGATTAATTTTCCCAAAAACAGTTCAAAAGGAAGCTATCAGGCTTGAGTTCCAGCCTGTGCTGACTGTCCACAATGTGGGTTCCGTACAATTAACAGCCACTGTTTATCTCACTGTGGTTCGGGCACTGTGATGTACTCTTCATGTGTGCTGTATCTGCTAGATTGTCTAAAAGCCCAGTGAGGGTATGCATGTGTGTGTGGGTGTGTGCAAGACAAGTTCAGAGTCGCCTCGTGGCTGAGTAAACAGGAAGGTTCTGTGACTGAAATCCATATGACTCACACAAATCAAAGTTCTATGTCAATACGAGGTAAAACACCAGAAGAAAGACAGACTTGTGTCCAGAAAGCACGTAAGTTTCTGAAAAGGTAAGAAAACTTTTAGCAAAGGGACATTTTGGAGGTACGAATAAAATCCTCATCTATAAAACTCACTGCCCCGATACTGTAAGTGTGTTGTGTAGCTAAGGCACGACACCAACACCTAAGCAACTGTGAGAAACAGATTCAGGGAGCTACTGAACCAGCACCTCTGAGTTGAAGCTGGCAGTCTCTATCTGGTACCTTTGTTAAAAGCTCCACGTGCTGGCCGCTGACTTTCTCCCCAAGTCTGGCTCAGTTTAACCCTGGTAGTGCTCCAGACCTGAGGACATCACCTCAGCCTGAGAGACTCGGCACTGAACACCCAACACTCATTCGGCACCAGAACCTGGTGTCCTAACCAGGCCACTTCCCTATCAGTGTCTGGAAGCACGCAACAGTTCCTGGAGAAGTTCAACGACAGCCCACAGGAGATATCAGCTTCACTTTCCACGCGTGTCCATGGCGATCTGAGCAATGACAGGTTACAGCTATTTCTGGCCCAGAAAAAGAAAACCAACTGTGCAAAATCCCTGTGTCAGACCTTTTGGGAACATGTTTTCTATAAAATGGAAAAGAGGAAGCTCAACTATAGGGGAAAGTGTAGCATGGGGAAGGTTGACTGTAGACGGACACCCAGCAACTCAGTCATGTAAGAGAAAACAGAACTCTCAGAACTAGCAAGAATCAGCTCGGGGCAAGTGTCTGCATTTCTTGCCTAAAGCTAAAATGCTCATTCTGCTTTGAAATGAGTAAAATATGAAAACGTGACCTGTTGTGTGGTCTAAAGTTTTAACTTAAAACATACCATGTTGTTGTTTTTTTTTAAGTAATTTGTTGCTGGTTTGGAGCATGCTCAAATGGCAATCTCACAGAGTCCAAGGAGGCTATGCTCTAAGTACCTCCCTCACAAAATGCCTGAGATGCTGTTGTTGGAGATGCGTAGTTTTGGAGTAAATATATCAGCCAGGCATCTTCATTAACTGATGGAGGGCAGATTTGGCCTATTGACTTTAAAACCTCAATACGAGGTGCAACTCTGCAGAGCAAGGTGGGGGTGATGCAGTGGAGGTCGGATGGCTTCAGAGAGGCTAGAAAATATGCAGAGAAGAGACGATTCCTTTCTTAAAGTTTACTTTCCTTGAACCCATCTCCCTTCTGGTGCCCCAAATAACTACATCAGCAACAGAGTGGACAACTGTGCCTTCATCAAATACCCCTGCTCAGGGGTACTGGGCAGAGAACACACTGCTCCTTGTGGGTTTAGTCTGTAATTGAGTAAAGAGCCGTTTCTTTTCCAAATCAGCCACTGTTGCCAACTAGCCATGTGTGGTGCTAGGTCTTTCTTTTTCCTCCCTCAGTGGGTAATTTTTAACCCACAAATGGTGACATTTGCCTCCTTAGATATTACCTCCCTTTTTAAAAACTACTACCACCAACCCCACATCGACATCCTTTACTGTACTCTACTGGTCTTGAAGACTCAAGACTAGCTTCTGGAAAGGTATCTTTGGCTATGGCAGTAATCAACTTTTTGTTATCTCCTTAACTATGCACCACTGACAGCCCTAGTCATTGTTAGTCACTGACAGCAGGAAGAAGAGAAGTTTAGGAGCTTAGGGTATGATGATGCCAAAATATTTTTCTATCAAGAGTGATAGCTACAAAGACTTCATAGGGATGTTGGAGGGACAAGAGAAAAATAAAATAAGGAAAGAGAGATTTCTAAGATTCCTGCAAAAGACAACTATGCAAGAAGTTCTAATATAAAACATTCTTGTAAGAGGTCAACAACTTTGCAAATGAGAGTAGCTGAAGTACTGTCTGTTTAAAGTTTCTATTTCATGGATTTTTAAATAAATCAATTGCCTGATATACAATTAGGTGCATGATAATATATGCACATATTCATGATAATATATGTATGTATCAGTATGTAGGCATTCATCACGTTGGTTCAGAACTAGCATAGCACAGAATAAAACATGGAGAAATTCCTAAATGAACTAAATTGTAAGTCTAAGTGAAAAAGAAACTGTAAGGAAGAATTGCTATTTACTGGGATCAGCGTCAGCTGAGAGAGGGAAATGCCACACAGAGAGCTCTTGAAATCTGTTCGGCAGGGCTGAGTAGCCAAGACAGGGAGTCTGGGACACACGTGGAAGACAGACAGAGGCTGTTAGAGCAGTCTAGTCCGGCAGCCTTGGGAGGCACATCCAGAGGTTGTTTAGCAGATTTCTTAGCAGAGAGATGACTTCGTATGAAGATATGGTGAGAACTAGGTCAAGCCTGATTGCTGGAGAAAAATCAGGCCACATTCAGATGAACCCGAGGAAAAGGGCCAAGCAATGTTTCTCCTGTAGATGAAGGGAGGGCCTGCTTTCATGTCTCTGGGCACTTCTTAGATGGTTCCTTTTCACTAAGACTTTGGGAAAAGAGTCCTTTCCAGGTGACTCGAGTCTTTCTTCTAGAAGGGACACTGGTTTCCCTCTGTATATCTCTTTTGAGATAAGTCAGCAGCAAACTTATCATGGCCGGGGACCTGGAAATATTCTCCTAGGTGATTGAAAAAAGACACACACGTTGCATCTGGTGGCTATCTCCATTTTTGGAATCTATGGAAATCATTTATCTGAAATTTCAGATTAAAAATAGAAGATTCTCATCTGAAAGTGACTCTTCAAATGAGAGGGGCAATGTATTTTAAGAATTTAAGAAGACACCCCTCTCCCAATTATTTTTGAGACTGGTTTTCTTGAAGAATTGAAAGGGACTAGAGAAAACTCACTCATTAAATCTGACTTGTTCTTAATCTGCTATGGGGTAAGATGAACATTTCAAGGAGAAGAAGAGCGGTCCTGATGGAGGAGGAAAGCTTGTTTTTCTCAGCCTTCACAGGCCCCAGAGAATTAGGAAGCCCTGGGAGATTTACACCAGACTAACAGAGGAGCAAATCACCCTGCTGCAACTTTCTGCGATGATTTTTTTCCTATTCTTTTTTTCAAGAAATAGGAAACCTTCATGCATTGGATTTTTCCAAACTGGTTGCAAGGGCATTTTATGCTAATGTCTGTTAGGTTCACTAGAGACATTTGACTTTCTACTCTGAATTTTAGGCATGGAGGAAGCATCATGCTTGCTGTGTCATACTTATACATCTGATGAAAAAAAAGGGGATTGAACATTAAAAACTGAAGGTCATCTGTACGGTTGTCCCAATAGCAATCTGTGTACCTTTAACCCGGAGGAGGAAAAGTAATTACCCTTTGGCTTCTGGTGACCTCAACTAACCTCTGTTGAAGGGCCAGAGAAAATAAAAGCTGACCATCAGCCTGCCCTGGCTGCCCTGGGCTTAACCTGCTGTGTGAATGAGGAACAACCCAACAATAGGAGCAGAGGGTGTTGCCATGGAAATAGCCCTGGATGAAGGAGTAAAACCCAGAAATTTATCACAATTAATTGTTTTATTGGGAGCCTCCCATCTTTTGGATTATTCCCTGGGGCTGCGAAGGGAGGACGCATTCTCATTTAGATCTTAAAGAAAAAAAAAATCTGCTCGAATAAATGAGACAGCCCATACAGTAAAACCATTTGAGGTTGTGGCCGGAATTGGACAGCTTTGTGAGAGACGGAAGGATCTATAGCTTCCCATCATCTATAAAGATGCAAATGCAAAAAGCCAGGACAAGGGCCAAAGAAGCTCGTCCCACTAGGCAAACCAGCTGAGGTGTTGCTTTGAGCATCTGGGCAAGCTCTGGAGTATCCGGGTGCCTGTGTAACAGTATAACAGTGAGCAGATATGGGCTACCACATGCCTTTGTTAGCTTTTCTGCCAAATGGAGTCCAGGCTCAATATGGTTTTAGTGAACCAGTTTAGATCTGAAAATAGAAATTTGCCATCCAATTATGCTCAGATTGAACTGGCATAATTCTGCCTGCTCCCAGCTAACTGGACAAAAAAAAAGAAAAGAGAAATAGAGTGAACAAGTAACAGTTCTTTTCTGGGACTCTGGCTAGTCATCTCTCAGGTCGGAGCACTGGGCTCTTCATCGGAGCTAATACTATTTTTGTTTTTAACATTAGGATGCCTTTGGTCTTATTTCTGATGAAACAAAGAAATTAGACTTGAACATATGATTTTTAAAATCATTGCCTTCGTTAATTCTTACCAGGTGGATTAATTGAGAATTTAGGAAAAGGGACCAAATACGAGCTTACCTTTGTTTTATTGGGTGCTGGAATAACAAAGCAAAGCTCATATCTTGTACTTTTAAAATAGTTATTTATGCTAATTGGTTTCAAAATAATTTGTGGTGGTATCAAAACAAAGCAGGAGACTAAGCTCAGATATTGATTTTTCTCTTTAATGGATATTTCATCAGTGAAATTTTAACCACCGATAAAGGCAAGCAAACCGTAGTAGTTGTTTATTGAAGACCCTTGTTTACCAGGAGATTTGGTTTTATGTCACAGTATAAGGTGTTGACGTGAGATTCATTTGTGAGTCTTAACTCCAGATGTTTATAAGAAATTGATGTTACGTTGGGGCAAAAGGAGTATTGGCTTTCATTAAAATCCAGATAAAAGCGGTGTATAATACAAATAAACTTTTTAAACAAAAAGACTCATAGAGACTCTGTTACCAGTGATGAAATCGAGTTCTTGAGCTGTGGATAGATCTGTGTCTTGCTTATAGTCAGTCTCTCATTTTGTGTGTTCTCCCTATTATGAGGCCAGCTTTCTGTCTGCTAACACCTCAGGTTCCCATGTTTGCAAGGCCCATTTCAAATAACATTCTAGACCTGGCTGGACTCATTAAACACTCTGTAACCACTGGCAGGCTTTCTGTCTTTCTCTGCTACAGATAACAGCCTTCCTTAAGTGGCAGTAACACATCTCTGCTAAACCCGCAGCCAGGTTCTGAACATGCTTACCTTATTTATATTTTGGCATCACCTTGTTGGTGAGTGTGCTCCTGAATTTGCAGTTAGTTTTCTGGTAACTACATACCTGCTTGCAGGGTGTTAAGAATACTCCTTCTGGCCGAGGCTCCGACTGCCTTGAGCTTCACGGTCTCCACTCCATTTGGACCATCTCCAGGTTTTCTCATTTTCAGCTGTCACCGAGGCGGCTTGGCTGAGGCAACAGAATCAAAAGTAAAGACAGTGACGAGTCCTGTTGTACATGGTTGGGGCAACAGAAGTGTGGGGGAGTGGAGTGATGACCAAGTTCAGTGTAAAATGTTTCAGTCTTTTTTTGCACCAGGAGAAGAGGGTGGGTTCATTCTGCTGGTTTGGGGAAGCAGCTGTGATTGGAACTACTGAGAGATAATTTATTATTTATGTTCTACTTCTGCACTGTGCTTTCTGTTGTTATTCCTAAGTTTATGTCGAGGAGAGAAACTAGCTGTGCTTGCTTAGTCTGCATAGAAATAGTCCCCAAATAATTTTATAAGTAGAATAGATCACATAATAATAAATAATAATGAACAATAATATTAACTATTTTCTAATGGCATCCACAAAATGGCATTAAATATTAAAAGTCACTTAAAAGACTAGGGCCTGTCTTGCCATTGAAAACAGTTCTTATATCTCTCTAAGTGTCTCCACTTTATTTCCAATCTTTATTCCTATGCATGCAAACTCAACTAACAAATAAATGTCCAGCTCTGAGCGTAAACATAACATGGATATGGATATATATATGCATATATATCCATGATTATTTTATGAATGAAATAAACTAGTTAACAAAAGCACATGTAAAATATGAGTAAAATTGTCATGTAATAGACTGTGAATATATCTTTAAAGTACCATGATATTTTAATATTAGAGGTCAAGCTAATTTGTATCACATAAGTATGCTTATTTTTATATTTGTGTCATTTTATCAAGAGAGTTTATATTAATACATTTGTCAACTGAAGATGGGAGTTATCTTTACAGTGATTAAGTAGCAATACTGACACTAAATTAAGCAAACCTTAAGAATATGATGCTATTCTTGACCCATCTGATGTTTAAAACAGCGTCCTGTTTATCATGTGTGGAGCAGTGGATCACATACAGAATGCAGGATATTCTACAGGACTACCCAACTTTGACATTAACACTGTTCTGAGTCAAAGGACATAAAAACATGGTCATGTTTATTTAGCATCAGTTTCCCTAAGAAAAGGACACAAGTCAGCTTTTCAATAGGCTGATGAAAACAGAGTACTGTCAAGTTCCCGACATTTTCACAAACACCGTAGAGAAAGAGGATAATTCACAGAAACGAATTTACATTTATGTAATTAGAATAAATCTATTTCAAAGAAATCTCCCTCTCACAAGATTTTACAAGGTTCATTCTGAGTTTGAGGCAGAAAATAGGAGTATTGAAAAAATTATTTTTCATTTAAAGATACATTTGCAGTAGTATCTTAAAGGAAAAAAAATTAAGCTGGTGTAAAGTCACAACTACAATTCAGTATACAATAGGACACATACCCAGCTACGAAGTGGGGCCCTCCCACTGCGAGCTCATAACTACACTTCGTAGTTCAGCTTTCAGCCAGGGTATGAGCCCCTCTAGAAGTTACCTTGAGGATTAAATACCTTTAAATGCGCAGCTCCCTGGATTTCCAGTTAACCAAACTATATTTCCAGCAGGACCTCATGAGGTATAGAGTAGTTTCCTTGTGCAAGCCCTTGCCGTTCGTCTCCTCAGGAACCGGTGCTGTGTGTGTGTGTGTGTCTGTGTGTGTGTGTGTAAAATCCTGTTGATGACCTGACTCTCTGTCAACTAGTGCTTGTCAACCCATCACTAGCCTTGCGTGGGATGGAGATGACTGGAAGGCTGGAGGGCTGCAGGCCATGCATCATTTTCTCTTTCTCAGTGCACTTTAATATGAACATGGCATCAAGACTATGAGGAGAGGAGGGGAAAGCTGAGCCATCATATAGTCCACAAATTGCAGGCTTTCCTATGTCCTGCAGAGCCGGAGATGGACATTATTGCTTCAGGAGGAGAAAGAGAAATAAAGGAAAAAAAATCTGGCCACAATTTAAAAATAATCTCTGCAGCTGAGCTTGCCTAACCTTCCTCTCTCTTTCTCTCTCTTTCCGTTTCTTCTCCTCTCTTTTCCTTGCTCTCCGTACGAGGCCCCAGCTGATTCAGGCTGCATCCATCCATACATAAATCATTCCCCTTATTCTATTGGTTACATGGTACATGGCAAGTATTGATTTTTCTCCGCTGCCTCATTGCTGGAGAACACTTGGTTTTTGTGAGACAGAAAAAAAAGAAGAAAAAAAAACAAATAAAAAATACCCTCACCATAGTTTTGTCTAAATCAAATAATAGTCAGGTATTTTTGTGCTATGTTAATGATAAGCATGCCCCCAAAAGCACATTTTCTGAGGTCTTTTACCCTCTGTATGTATGTTTTCAGTAGATATTGTCTCTAAATTAGAAAAAAAAATCCAGTTGAAAAGGGCTTGGGTTCCGGAAGCAGGACGTCATATAAAGAGGGTGATGGTTCTAACTGCTCAACCGGGAGGCTCTGGTTGGGCATTACTAACTCCGGGACTAGAAGGAAGTTTTGTTAAAATCCATCGTGCTCAAACAGGAATCAGGAAGTGAAAATGACACTATCTGGGTAAACAACACATGTGATAGGAAAAATAAAAGGCATTTACATAGGTACTCCGTGTGGCAGTGAAGTGAGCGATTTTGTCTTATTCTGTTAAATACACTAAAACACTGTCAAACTTATCTCACAATGCTCAGGAAATAGCTAAGCGTGAGCCTGTGAGTGTAGGACTCTGATGCCTAAAACTGGAGAAAAATCCTCCTCGGAACCCGAGTTGAAACACACAGGAATCAATATATTTTTTGTCACAATCAGCAATTCGTTTCAAAATGACAGTGGCTCTCAGACCCTAGCCAAGAGTGTGTTTACTTCTAAAATCTCAAAAGGACTTCCTTGTGAAGTAATGCTTTTGAAACGGCCACCCAAGATACAAGGTTATTGTAAGACCACAGTGTGAATTTAAGAACTGTGGAATCTCCCTTTTAATTTATTTAAGTAATAATGTGTTTATATTAGAGTTTGCTAGTAATTCAGCAAAGGGTGAAATTTGGGAAGAAAATTAATTTGGCACACTGTAGAGGTAACCGGATACTTTCTTTGGGGTTCCGCTAGTGCCACCAGCGAACAAGTTAGCAGTGCACACATGGCAGGTGAGAGTACTGGGTGTTAATCTGCTTCCCTGCACTAAATTAGTCACTCCCTCAGAAATCGACTCAGGAAATCTCTGCTAGCGGATTTCTTATATGTACTGGTCTGTTTGTTTACATGACGGTCCTTGGCCCTGACTCCAAGTTTCTGATAAGGTCTGCCAAACAGAAGAGCCTGTGAAAGTGACTGTAGGAGGGCTTGTTGAGTGCGATGCGATGGCCCAGACATTTGAAGTACCTTACATCTCCTCTTATTATCCATTCCTTTTCTTGAAGGATGTAGGATATCTCTATGTATGTGACACTGGTAGTTTCTGTAAACTGATGTTTTAAGGGATGCCCCATGAATGAAGATGTTGAAAGAAGGATTGGAAGGCCTGCATAGATTTTTGTCAAAATGAATGTTTTGTTGTTTGTTCATTTTAGTTTTGGGTTTCTTCCTGATTGTTTATTTTTGCTGTGATGTCATAGCCATATACCAGAATAATGACGGTTGCTTTTGCGTCCATCTCTAGACAGCGGAAGACTTCATTAAGAACAGAGAACGCTTTAGGATAAAAAGGAAACAAAGAAGAAAACAGCACCATGCATGAACTTCCTGAGGTGACCTTTCTCTTTTCTTCCTTGTTTCCATTGTTTCAACAACTTGAGCAAATGTCTCCTGGCCACTTTATATCAGTGATCTGCTGGGCTAAGGGCATGCTGCATGTGTGCCCATTGCCTTCTCCCATTACAATGGCATCTCTGAGCAAACATCCAGGGTGGGGAAGCTACTGCCCGGACAGAGGCGAGTATCACTCCTCAGACTGGGTGCTTCAGAACTCTCTAGACCTTCTTCTCTAGAGAAATAACAATTAAATTAAGTACTGAATATTGCAAGTGGCCTTTATTTTAATGTTTTTCCTCAATATAAGAATTGTTTCAGCATCTTATTTAGCTTCTATAGGATCACGAATTTTAGGCTCAATGTCCTTGGTTTATGGCTAGAAACCAAATATGAGTGAGTACATCCCATGTTCCTCTTTTTGGGTCTGGCTTACCTCACTCAGGATAGTGTTTTCTATTTCCAACCATTTGCATGCAAAATTCAAGAAGTCATTGTTTTTTACTGCTGAGTAGTACTCTAATATGTATACATTCCATACTTTCTTCATCCATTCTTCCATTGAAGGGCATCTAGGTTGTTTTCAGATTCTGGCTATTACAAACAATGCTGCTATGAACATAGTTGAGCATATACTTTTATTGTATGATAGGGCATCTCTTGGGTATATTCTTTAATAAATAAATAAATAAAAATAAAAAAGAATTGTTTCAGCAAAGACTTTAAGTGACTAACACAGAACCTTGCTCACAGCATACCCTCTACACACATTTGTTAGTTTACGTTTGATGCAATGAAGGCCTCAAAGAAGAGAAAACTGTATACAAAGCTATCAATTTTTGTGCACAAGGGATGTTATTTGCATAGTCACACAACTGTTGTTAAATAACCGTATTTTAAGTTCACTTTAAGGATGGAGAAATTGAGGCTGAGCTAGGTGACACCTGTTGTCCGAGAACGTTTAGTTTATCTGTGGTACACCGGAGTGTCAGGCAGACCCCCTCAGTGCATCTCAGCAGACGCAGACCCCGTCAGTGCACTGAAAAATATGAAGAATGCCTATCTAAAATATATCTATGTACATCTAGAAAAATCTTAACTAACATGACTACAAGCTTGACTATTATGATTATCTATTAACAAGCTATATATATATTACATTTTAAGTGAACTACACAATCACAATACCTTAATCAAGATCAGAAACACGTATACATATAACGATATTGACCTTAAATTTATATCACTAAAGCAAAATCCATATCAATGTAAATTATTCATATCTCTATCATATCCCCCTTTAAATGTAAAAGAACGTTTATAAACCATATTTGGGAACATGGGCGCAGTTTTTTCTCTCCAAACTTCTTCCTGCTGAATGGGGGCATTGTTAATGAGGTCTTTCATGGTATAACCTGTGTGCTAGTTTCATCTCAGTTGGCAGTTGAGCCAAGAAATTTTCTGAAGATGTTTACAGCAACCCTTCAGGAGGGCATGGTCCATCATACCATATTCGGATAGAAGAAATCCACAGACTCTCACCCTCTGTGAAAACAAAATAAGAAACTCCTTTCCAAAGCATCATGTCCTTAGATCCAAATTTCAAAGTCAAGGCATTTTCAAAATATCTATGTTGGATTAGTTCAGCAGCATTTATAAACAAATATATTTTAGCAGCTGTTGCTCCTTCCTCAGCATTCAAACAATTCAAAGAGAGCATAATAGCATACAGTATCAAAATTCTCTGTGTATTTTCCATCTTTGTGCGCTTTATTTTAACCTCTATTTTGTTTATTTTTACTTCTTTGACCTGGAATAACTCTGTAGACCAGGCTGTCCTTAAACTCTCAGAGATCCGCCTGTCTCTGCCTCCCAGGCATTGGGATTAAAGGTGTATGCTACTACACCTTGAACTCACAGAGATCTGTTTGTCTCTGCTTCCTAGGCATTGGGATTAAAGGCGTGTGCTGCCACACCTTGAAGTCACAAAGGTCAATCTCCCTCTGCCTCCCAAGTGTTGGTATTAAAGATGTGTACTACCACACCCAACAACTCTCTTCCTTTTTGTTTTGTTTTTTACTTTAAGAACTTCAACTTTTAGCCTGCACATATTTTTAATACACTGTAAATCATTTAAAAATTTTCTTTGTCTTTGAATCTCTCTTTACTGTATATCTCTTTTTCTGACCACATGAGTCTTTAATTTACCAAGCAATGTCAGTAGGACTAAAGCCGTGGCTTTGCCGGCTAGATGTAGCCCATTCCTTAGCTTTCTGCCATTCCAACCTTGTGGCTGAGGTACCGGCCAGAGCCGCATTCAGTGCCACAAGTCTACAGTGTTTTAAGGTCCTTGCCATCAAACAAGCTGCAACAGACAACACTCAAGTCCTCTCTATGTAGCTGGCCCTCCTGCTTCAAACAGTCAGAGTTTGCCCTGGCAGGATGACCCAGAAAGCCGGCATTTTAAAACAACACAGGTTTTTTTCCTGCTACTGCTGAAAACAAACAAGCATTCAGTCAGCTTTTATCAAAACCATTTAAATGTTTCGTGGCAGGACCTCTTAAGAGCTGCAGGGTTTTGCAGCTGAAGCTGAGTCAGGAAGCCTCTCTTAGATGAGAGCACTTGCTTACTTCTAGCAAGCAGAGCAGACCCAAGAAATTGCTGCTACCACGTCAGGCGCCATTTTGTTGTAATAGGAGCGGTGGGGCTGCATCCCCAACACCCCGGCTGCCTGGCTAGCTTATGTCCCAAAATAACAACACACAAATTGTATTCTTTTAAACACTGCTTGGCCCATCATATCTATCCTCTTCTCGGCTAACTCTTGCACCTGGACTAGCCCATTTCTAATAATCTGTGTAGCATCAGTCTTACTGGGAAAGATTCTAGCTTACGTCCATCCTGGGTCAGAGCTTCATCGCCTGTGCCTCAGAGAGCAGAGCTCTCACGTCCACCCGGGAGAGGGGAGCATGGCGTCTCTCTGAGCTCACTTCTTCTTCCTCCCAGCATTCTGTTCTGTTTACTCCTCCCACCTATGTTTTAACCTATCAGGGCCAAGCATTTTCTTTATTGCTTAACCAATGAAATCAACAGATTGATATATGATACTCCCACATCACCTTAGCACAGGAAGAAAATACAAACCTGTTTTGACAGGACTCAGATGAGGTGTTCCTATTCAAGCCCCTCTTTCCAGGGCTGTGGTCTCTGGAAGAGTGATTTCTTTTAAAAGCTTGCATGCAAATACTGAAAGTGGGCATTCAAGACCGTAGCAAATGATGATGCAGAGAGTAAGCTGATAAAACATTGGGCACACACTTACCTTTATTCCTATGGTTCCCACTTGTTATTGGTCACCCTTTGGCTTTTCTTAAAGAGCAACTTCGAAGCTGAGTTCCAGAAGGATCACAATGACAGTGGCCACCAGAAAGTATAAGAACAGCTCGGCAGCTAGTAACAGCAGTGCAAGTCCTAGCAAGCAAGTCACTGTCAGAGAAGTGATCTGCATTCATTCTGTGCTCTAAGTAGGTTAAAGGTGGAGCAAGATATCCTTAGAAACATTTTTTTTCTAGAACTGGTGAGAATGACAAAATGGTTCACCTGAATCTATTGTTTAGCAACTACGATGTGTGTTACCCATGTGTGTCACTAAGTAACTGGCTGGGACAATTATCAACAGCTGGCCTGCTAATCTTCATGCCCTTTGACCCCAGCCAGCTAAACAAAGGACCACAGACAGCTCACAGACAATAGCCACACATGTAATATTTTATTTAGGAAGCGTCAGAAGCCACAGCTGCACACTTCAGGGTTCGATGTTTTAATGCAGATGTTTCACATGCCAGTGTCTGCTCCACTGGAAAACATGGGAATCCACAGCAAGTCCTAGAAGAAGGCTGTCCTGTGATACTGTAGGGGCAAAAGAGCCCCTTTTGAACACGAAGTGCAGAGTTTTCTTGTGTATGAAGACCTAGAGGTAAAGAAGTCAAATTGAAATGTGCTACTTTGCATTTTCTACAGACAGGTACTGATTAGGATGCTGACAGCAAGCTAGCTTGCTGTAGGAGATTGGAAATGGTTAGATAATAGATACAGACCAGTATTTAGTACTAACTGAATCCAAGCGGATTAGAATTAGATATACTTATTCTACATAACCTTGTGCTAAGGCAGGATATGTAAAAACTATGTAAGTTTTTCTAGACACGGGGTAACAAAAATGAAAGATACTTCTGTTTGCATGTGTTATTTATACTCATTCTTAGAAGACTTACATCTTCAAATACTTTTTCTGTATCTTTGACCCTACCTCTAAAGACAGTACTTCAACTTGTAGGCTTATACACTTTCCACAGATAGACAGCCTGCAGGTGAGTCGGTCCATGGCTCACTGGACCATCCAGAAGAGTTTTAGTTTTTTTTTTAGTATTTTTGAATTTTTAAATTATTTTTATTGATTTTATTAAGCCATACATTTTTGTCTGCTTCCCTGCCCTTCCTCCCCCCGTCCCCTACTACCCTCTCCCATTGTCCTCATGCTTCCAATTTACTCAGGAGATCTTGTCTTTTTCTACATCCCATGTAGATTAGATCTATGTATGTCTCTCTTGGGGTCCTCATTGTTGTCTAGGTTCTCTGAGATTGTGAATTGTAGGCTGGTTTTCTTTGCTTTGTGTTTAAAAGTCACCTATGAGTGAGTACATATGATATTTGTATTTCTAGATCTGGGTTACCTCACTCACAATGATGTTTTCTAGATCCATCTATTTGCCCTCAAATTTCAAGATGTCATTTTTTTCAGCTGTGTAGTACTCCATTGTGTATATGCACCACATTTTCCTTATCCATTCTTCAGTCGAAAGGCATTTAGGTTGATTCTAGGTTCTGGCTATGACAAACAGTGCTACTATGAACATAGTTGAGCACATGTCCTTGTGGCATGATGATTGAGCATCCTTTGTGTATATACACAAAAGTAGTGGCATTGCTGAGTCTTGAGGAAGGTTGTTTCCTAATCTTTCTTTCTTCCTTCCTTCCTTCCTTCCTTCCTTCCTTCCTTCCTTTCTTTCTTTCTTTCTTTCTTCCCTTCCCCTTCCTTCCTTCCTTCCTTCCTTCCTTCCTTCCTTCCTTCTTTCCTTCCTTCCTTCTTTCTGCCTGCCTCTGCCTCTCAAGTGCTGGAATTAAAGGCTTGTGCCACCACCACCGGGCTTGTTTTTTAGTTTTCTGAGAAATCGCCACACTGACATCCAAAGGGGCTGTACCAGTTTGCACTCCCACCAGCAATGCAGGAGTATTACCTTTACCTCACATTCTCTCCAGCATAAATTGCCACCACTGTTTTTTGATCTTGGCCATTCTTACAGATTTAAGATAGAAACTCAGATTTTGCTTTGTTTTCATTTGCATTTCTCTGATGGTTAAGGATGTTAAGCATTTCCTTAAGTGTCTTTCAGCCATTTAAATTCCTCTGTTGAGATTTCTTTGTTTGGGTTTGTACTCCATTTTTTTTATTGAGTTATTTGTTCTTTTGATGACCAATTTCTTGAGTTCTTTGTATATTTTGGAGATCAGCCCTCTGTCTGATGTGGGGTTAGGGAAGATCTTTTCCTATTCTATAGGCTGCTGTTTTATTTTGTTGACCATGTCCTTTGCTTTACAGAAGGTTTTCAGTTTCAGGAGGTCCCATTTTAAATTGATTCTCCCAGTGTCTGCACTACTAAGGTTATATTTAGGAAGTGATCTCCTGTGCAAATATGTTCAAATGTATTTCCAACTTTCTCTTCTACGAAGTTCAGGGTGGTTAGCTTTATTCTGAGGTCTTTGATTCATTTGGACTTGAGTTTTGTGCATAGTGGTAGATATGGGTCTATTTTCATTCTTCTACATATTGATATTCAGTTATGCCAGCCTAAATTTTTGAATAGGCTTTCTTTTTTCCATTTTATATTTTTTGCTTCTTTGTCAAAAATCAGGTGTTCATAGGTGTGTGGATTAATATCTGGGTCTTCAATTCAATTCCATCGGTCCTCCTGTCTGTTTTTATGCCAATATCAGGCTATTTTCAGTACTGTAGCTCTGAAGAAGAGTTTGAAGTCAGGGATTGTGATGCCTCCAGAAGTTCTTTTATTGGACAGGATTGTTTTTGCTATCCGGGCTTTTGCTTTTCCATATGAAGTCGAGTACCATTTTTTTGAGGTCTGTGAAGATTTTTTCTGGAATTTTGATGGACATTGCATTGAATCTATAGATTACTTTTGGCAAGATTGCCATTTTTACTATGTTAATTCTACCTACACAAGATCATGGGAAATCTTTCTATTTTTTGGTATCTTCTTCAATTTCTTTCTTCAAAAATTTAAAGTTCTTGTCATACAGTATTCCACGTGTTTGGTTAGAGTTAATCTGAGGTAATTTATGCTGCTTGTGGCTATTGTGAAGGATGATTTTCAAAGAAGAACTAACACCAATACTCCTCAAATTGTTCCACATTATAGAAACAGAAAGAACATTGCTAAACCCTTTTTATGATGTTACAATTACCCTGATACCCAAACCACATAAAGACATTAATTACTAAGAAATAGAATTATAGACCAGTCTCACTTACGAACATGGATGCAAAAATACTCAATAAAATACTGGCAAACCGAAACCAAGAACACAAGAAAAATCATCCACCATGATCAAATCAATTTTATCCCAGAGATGCAGGGATGGTTCAACACATGAAAATCTGTCAATGTAATCCACCTATAAACAAACTGAAAAATAAAAACCACATGATCATCTCATTAGATGCTGAAAAAGCCTTCGGCAAAATACAACACCCCTTCATAATAAAGGTCTGGGAGAGAACAGGGATACAAGGAACATATCTAAACATAATAAAGGCAATATACAGCAAGCCAACGGCCAATATCAAATTAAATGGAGAGAAAATCACAGTGATCCCACTGAAAACAGGAACAAGACAAGGTTGTCCACTCTCCATATCTACTTAATGTAGTTCTTGAGGTTCTATCTAAAGCAATATGACAAAAAAAGGAGATCAAGGGTATTCAAATCAGAAGACATCAAACTCTATTTGCTGATGTCTACCAAAATTCTACCACAAAAATTCTACCAAGCAGCTTCTACAGCTCATAATCATTTCAGTAATGTAGCAAGATAGAAGATTAACTCAAAAAAAATCAGTAGCTCTCCTTAATATAATAATAAATGGGCTGAGAAAGAAATCAAGGAAAATCACCCTTCACTGTGTTCCTTTAGGTAATTTCCCAGGTCTTAGTCTAAGTTTTACAAAGTTGAACTTTAACCAACAAATGTGTTTTTATTATGAAACTGCAGCATTTTAAAAATGTACTAGACTTGAGAGCCTGGAAGGGAGCATATACCCTCTGACTGTGGTCTTTCCTGTCATCCAATTTGACTGCAATATTGGGGTCTTCCTTAATGCAAGGTTCCAAATAGCTATCATTGCAGTTGATGTTACTAGGCAAAATCTACTTGTAGCCCATAGACTTGTAGACCATATCATAATGCAAAAATGCATCCAACCCAACTTCAAAAGTCCCCATAGTCTATCACAGTCTCAAGCTTGTTTTAAAGTCCAAAGTCTCTTAAGAGACTCAGGAATTTCTTAACTGTAATCCCCCTTAAAATCAAAATGAAAAATTAGATCACATGTTCACAGATTAATTCCAGCAGGTAATATAATTTTCAAGGTCAAACATAAAATAATGGAGCTATATTAAAAGAAACATTTAGTGCCTATTTACGGAAGTATTTTAAAACTTTTGACTGAATCTCATAATAATACACTTTACATTTCACATTTAATTTTAAGATGAAAGGACAATTGAACAGGATATTGATACATTTTTGCAAAAAGATATTTATCTTAATTCTGCAATGTTAGAATTAATATAGATTCACTTTAAAGTAATTCTAACTGTTCAGAACTAAAGAATTTGTGTTTTAATGCTTTAAATGATTTGTATAATTAGGTTGAATAGCTTTTGTCCCAAGCTCTGTGATTTATGTGAAGACAAAAGTCCTCATTTTTATTCTCCTGAACTTAAGTACCCCCTCGGCTTGCACTAACCTCAGTAGAAATTTGCCAAAACACACACACACACACACACACACACACACACACACACACACACACACCTGTAACATCATCAACCCTCAGGCCAAACAATATTCATACAATATTCATTAAATGTATGGTAGATTTATAGCTTTGAGGATTATCATTATTTAGTTAAGAAAACACACATTTGCAAGCCTGTGGCCTCACTAACCACAGGGCAATTTCCTGCCACCTCAGAAGTAAGCCACTTCCTTCTCCCCTCCTCTTTCTTTCCTCTGCAAATCACAAACATATTTCTCTTTGAGCATTTTTGGTCACTTCATCTACAGCTTCCATTCCATTTTTCTCCAAGAATTAGATCATGTGTGTGAAGCCTTGGTATCAAGTGATGCCAAGACATGCTATTATGTAAAGATGCTAATTCAGGTCTGCCTGAAGACTAGTTCAAGGTCTAAGTCAAAATTCTTTTTTCTAAGGTTTCAGAAACTCCTTAACATCAACCTTCATATCTTTGTCTTAAATTTTAAACAACATTTTACTTCTTCCTGACATTTATAGTTTTCTTTAATTTTTTTCCCACTGGTTGCAGAGATGTGAGCCATCCTCAGGATACATCACATCTAAGCCCACACCATTTGCCCATCTGAATTAGTGTCTGATCTTTTCTGCCTTTTCAATTCCAGGTCTCTTCATAGAACAACAGCTCCCTTCATTTTGTCCTTTTCTCATGTCCCAAAGTTGTTCTTTGTCCCTGACCTGGTATACAGTCTCATCTACCACCCACCTTCAGGAAAATGGTCTCATTCTTTGGCTACACATGGCCTGTCCTTTCTAGGTCTCTTGACTGTTGTTTGATTAGTATTAAAAACTCAGGAGAGGTAGCAGCTTTAAATAGGTTCAATATATTGAAGCAAATATCTTGGGTAGATACTGATACCAGAAAGGATTATACATATAAAATTTACAGACTGTCTACAAGATCTTAACTCACAGAAAAAGCATTTATTTTTATGTATATGAAAATTCTGTTTTGAGTTTAGGGTGTCCTTTCCTTGCCTTTGATCTCTAATAGATTTGGAATTAAGATGCCAGCTGAAACTGAAAACACTATAAAGACCCCAGATGTGGCACTATCATCTTTGCCATTATAAGTTTCCTAAGTACAGAAAACAGACCTTGGCTGATTATCAAGCAAGATAATGTCCACAGTCTCCCAATTATTCAGAGACAATTCACTTCCTGAGAGGAACTTAAATATCACATACAACTTTCCTGAATTCAGAGAACCATAAGTTGGAGCCCAAACAGAGGTTTGGCTTTTGTCAAATGGTGGTCTGATTTGGAAAAGAATTTGCTGCTGTTCAATGGTCCTCAGGGGGTTTCAAGAGACAAGACTGTATTCTCTAACTTCAAGGGTAGAAGTGGTATTTTAAAGAGGCAGTGTAGTAAGCATTACTTTAAGTTAGATTTCATAGGATGTCTTTGTTAGGGTTTTATTGCTGTAAAGAGACACCATGATCACAGCATGATGGGGGAGTGTCATATATAAATCTGTTGATTTCATTGCTTAAGCAATAAAGAAACTGCTAGGCCCATTTGATAGGCCCACCCTTAGGTGGGTGGAGTAAACAGAACGGAAGGCTGGGAGAAAGAAGCTGAGTCAGAGAGTTGCAATGATTCTCTTATTCCAGGCAGATGCAGGTTAAGATCATTCCTGGTAAGCCAGCTCGTGGGTTACAGCAGATTATTAGAAATGGGCTAGTCCAGGTGTGAGAGCTAGCCTAGAAGAGGCTAGATAGAAATGGGCCAAGCGGTGTTTAAAAGAATACAGTTTCCGTGTAATTATTTCTGGTAAAGCTAGCCGTGCGGGCGGCGGGGTGCTGGGGACGCAGCCCTGCCGCTCCGTATTTCAATTGGAACTGGCTTAGAGTTACAGAGGTTTAGTCCATTTTTATCACCTCAGCATGCAGACACACATGGCACTGGAGAAGGAGCTGAGAGTTCTACACCTGGTCAGCAGGCAGCAGGAAGTTAAAGTCACACTATGTAGGCAGAGGCTGCTTGTTTGTTCCTGGCTATCCAGACCCAAAATAATCACACAGAAACTATATTAATTATAATATTATTTCAATATATATATTTCAGGCTTTCTTAGTGTTACATAACCCCTCCAACCTCACCAAATACTAAATTGTTAAGATATTATTTTATTTGTGTTTAAAATTTGGATTGACAAGAATAGTAATTTTTTTATTTAAAATTTTCAGTTTTTGATAAGTTGGCATTTGAGCACCATATTTACATATTTGGCCAATAGTTTAAGCATATTTTTAGCTAGCTCTTACATCTTAAATCGACACATTTTTATTATTTTATATTTTACCATGAGGCTTGTGGTTACCACTAAAGTTCTCGGATGTCTGTCTCCTTAGGTGGCTATATGGAGTCTTTCTGACTCCACCTACTCCCTCTCTATATCAGAGTGCCCACCTGGCTATATTGTGCTCTGCTATAGGCCCAAAGAAGATTCTTTATTAACCAATGGTAATAAAACATGTTCACAGCATACAGAGGAGAATCCCACATCAGCACTAGATCTGGCTTCAGCAGATGAGACCTCAAAGCCTTCCCCTGTAATGCACTTCCTCCAACAAAGCCTCATTTACTCCAACAAGCCCACACCTCTTGATAATGTCATTCCCTATGAGCCTATGTGGTTCATTTTCTTTCAAACCACCATGTTCCACTCCCTGGCCTCCATAGATTTGTAGCCATATCATACTGCAGAAATGCATCCAACCCAACTTCTAAAGTCCCCATAGTCTATCACAGTCACAAGCTTGTTTTAAAGTCCAAAGTTCAAAGTCTCTTGTGAGACTCAGCAATTTCTTAACCATAATCCCCCTTAAAATCACATACTTCAAACACACAATGGCACAGGATATACATTACTGTTCTGAAAGGTAGGGAAGGGAACATAGTGAGGAATACTGAACCAAAGCAAGACCAAAAACCAGCTAGGCAAATTCCAAATTCTGCTTCACTATGTCTGATGTTAAAACACTCTTCAGATCTCCAACTCCTTTCAGCTTTGTTGACTGCAACACACTTCTTTCTCTTGGACTGGTTGCACTCCACTGCGACTGTTATCCTTGGTGATTGTCCCATGGTCATTGTTCCATCATTTCACAGCATCTCTAAAACTGCTGGGGTCCTCTGCTGCAACTGGGATGCACTTTCCCAATAGCCTCTCACAGGCTCTCTTATTGGTGCCAGACCTCAACTTCTCTGTATTACCTTTCATTCCTGAAACTTCAACTGCACCATCCCTAAAGGCCTCTTTTGGCCTCTCACAGTGTCAAGCCTTAGCTGTTTCCCATGACCACTTAACTGCCTTCAAAATCAGGACCACATTGGTGACTCTGGCACTTACATCTTATCATCAAGTTCTTGTGGGTAATAAAATGCAATGGCAATAACCTGTATTGTTTTGGCAGGTCTTTGGGACACCCCTGACTAACAACTTGAGGAATCTCATACCTGGAACTGGACCTTTTTTTTGGAACCTATGGCTTTTAGGAGGAGCATCATTTGCTGTATGGGCTAACTCCAATTAGACACTTATGAACACACACACACACAACTCTTAGGAATTTTATAAAATAGTAGGTTTTAATATACATTTTTCCAACATTCTTAGTGTTATATAACCTCTCCAAACCCACCAAATACTAATTTGTTACGATATTATTTCATTTGTGCTTAAAATTTGGGTTGACAAGACTAGTAATTTTTTTTATTTAAAATTTTCAATTTTTGATAAATTGTCATTTGAGCACCATATTTACAGCATTTCTACCCCTCCTCCATCCCACTTTCAACTTCCCCCATGTCAACCCAGTCTTACATTCATGACTTCTTCATTAGTGTTATATCGTCCATTTAGTGTTGCTCACATATTTATGTGTTTAGGGCTGACCATGTGATACTGGGAATAGCCTATGGGAATCTTAGCTCATTAACTAATACTTAATAATTAATACTATTAATATGGAAATATAGAGGCATGTTTTCAAGAAGCGAGGATGTCAATCTGGGATCAGCAAGATTATAATTTTTTGATGTTGAAGTTTCATAATTTGAAATTAAAAAAAACGCTATATTTATTTTCATTTTATCCAAGAAGCATTTATTATTGATTGCCTATCATTTTTCAGGAAAGAGCATTATGAGGATAAAAAGGTGAATCAGAAGCATACCATCCTCTTTGTATAGAACAGTAGGATGGAGGCAGGCGCACAATCAGTTATAAAATGTAAAGCAGATGGGAGATGCCAGGAGGTGAGATTTTACTGCATAATCAGAATTTCTTTGTCCTTTTTTTTTTAGGGGGAAGTTTTGTTAGTGACCTTTAATTGGGTAAGGAAAATTGGATGTGAGTCAGAAGTTTTAGGTGGTGCTTTGGTTCTTGGTATGTAGCTCTAGACAGAGCATTTAGTTGCTATATGCAGTTTTTATTTATTTATTTATTTATTTATTTATTTATTTATTTATTTACTTACTTACTTACTTACTTACTACTTATTGTTTTGCTTTTGTTTTTTTGAGACAGGATTTCTTTGTATAACAGCTCTGACTGTCATGGAGCTAGCTCTTGTAGACGAGGCTGGCCTCAAACTCACAGAGATCTGCCTGCGTTTGCCTCCCGACTGCTGGGATTAAAGGCGTGTGCTGTTGATGAAGTGGCTGGCTGCTGCGCTACTCTGTAGTGTGAAGCTGTGGGCCACTTCCCACTGCTCAGCTCCTGGCCACCGGCTAGCTTTACCCGAAATAATTACACGGAAACTGTCTTCTTTTAAACACTACCTGGCCCGTTATCTGTAGCCTCTTATTGGCTAATTCTCACATCTCGATTAACCCATTTCTAATAATCTGTGTAGCACCATGAGATGGTATCTTACCAGGAAGGGTTCTAGCCTACATCCATCTGGGGTCAGAGAATCATGGCGACTGCCTGACTCGGCTTCTTTCTCCCAGTATTCTGTTTACTCCGCCTACCTAATTTTTTGTCCTATTAAAGTGCCAAGGCAGTTTCTTTATTTAACCAATGAAATCAACACAAAACAGAAGACTCTCTCATGTCAATGTGCCACCACCGCTTAGCTTGTTCCATGCACTTTTACTGTCTTGAATGTGGGACAATAGTATTTTTCCTATAGTTATTAGGAAGCTTATGAAAGACATTAGATATAGTTTTATATGAGTAGCATATGTAAGAAGAGGTCCACTTGCTCGTCCTGGCCGCCCTGCTAGCTTAGTCCCAAAACAACCACACAGAAACTGTATTAAATAAATCACTGCTTGGTTCATTATCTTCAACTTCTTATTGGCTAACTCTTATATTAATTTAGCCCATTTCTATTAATATGTGTATTGTCACATGGCAGTTGTTTACCCTGTAAAATTCCCAGCATCTGCTTCTGGTGGCTCCATGGCATCTCTCTATCTCCACCCTTCCTTCTCCCAGCATTCAGTTCTGTCCTCCCCACCTACCTAAGTTCTGCTCTATCAACAGGCCAAGGCAGTTTCTTTATTCATAAATGGCAATGACAGCACACAGAGGGGACTCCCACATCAAGCATAAGCAAAAATAGATTATTTCTTTCAGGGAATCAACATTTAGTTTTATTGTATATGCTATAGTTGTGTAGCTTGGTCTACTTGTGGGACTCCTAAGAACAGGAGCAGAGGTTGTCCCTAATGCATTGGCTGGCTTTTGGGACCCTACTCCTCATACTGGATTGCATTGTCCTGCCTTAATACAAGGGGAGGTGTTAAGTCCTACTGCAAGTTTTTTTATATATATATATATATATATATATATATATATATATATATATATATATGCCCATGCTTTGTTGATACTCATGGGAGGCCTGTCTTTTTCTGAACGGAAATGGAGGAGGAATGGATTGAGCGGGAGGTGGGAGGCACAGGGGGGGAGTGGGGAGGGACTGGAAGAAGAAGATGCAAGGGAAATTGCAGTCAAGATGTAAAATAAATAAAATAAATAAATAAACCAAGGGATTTCTTTATATTCTTCTAATCCCAATGAGGTGTGTCATGGGTCAATCCAAGTAATAAGAACATTTATTCAACTTAAATTATTTATGGATCATACACAGTCTTGATGGAGATTCCAATGACTGCCACTCTCTTCAAGGCCTGGTCAGAGCCGGTTACCAGACTTTGATGTTGACTGCCTTTGAAAGCCCATGCTGTGAAGAGCTTTGCCCAAAGTTTTTCTTTCCCATTGACTCTGACATTTGTTGTCTTGTTTTTCTTGATCCTCTCCCTTAGCTGTTTCTGTGCTGATTATAGCTGACATCACAGAATGCATCTGGGCTAGCATGGTAAAAGTAAAGTCTGAAGCGTGGTTCCCAGCCTCCATGCACTTTAGAATTATTTCAGGGCTGTAAGTTTCGTTCCAAATTGAGGAAAACTTTAACCACTTTCAAATGACAGTGAAAATAATGGGGAACAAATGACTAGACTTTAGCCATATCTTTGTGAGGAATATGATAAAATCGAAGATGCTTTGAGAAAGTAACTAGACAAATATAAACATGTATCAAGGTTCACAAAAAGTATATATAAAGTGAGACACATGTCTGAAAGAAAGACTAATTCATTTCTCTTAAAAAATAATCCCCAAATAAAAATACAAACAGAATAAACAGGTTTGCTTTTTTTTTGGCTTTTGCCATCATAAACATTGTACCATGGATCTATGCCAACCATCTGCCATGGCCAGGAAGGAGTTTGTATCACATACAGCTCCTCCTTCCAATCAGAGTATAGAAAGCTCTGGCAGGTCCTTGGCTCCACAGTGCCATTTTGCAGTCTTTGATCTTGAGTGAGGGCACAAACTGCTTCACTCCAGAGGCTAGTCTTCTCAGAGACATTTGACAAGGCAGAACCTGTCCTTTCCAGTGGTTATTCCATGGAGGTTAATACTCAGGTTCACACAGACCACGAGCTCCCATGGCTGTATCTGAGAGTAAGAATGACCAAGAAATATGACTTATTTTCTCACTGTCCTTCTTGGCTTACTTTGGGGCTTCCGTAAACTTCTGATAACTTGGCCACTTAGTTGTGAACCACCCTTAATGTTAAGCACCTGGTGTGAGGACAGACGAGGGCCTGCAAAACCATGTATTTCACTCGCAAAGATTCTGAGTTGTGTTAACTGGCTGTTAGATAATAAAATATCTTCTCACTTTCATTTTGACACCTATATTATGGCAATGACAAATGGACAAGTGACAAAATAATCAACATAAATATTTAAGGAGCTTCCAAAAGTCTAGAGTTGACAGAGACCCTCCCTGCCTGGACAGTCATGCAGTTCTTCTGTAACACTGGAGTATTCATCTTCAGTCTACAGAGCCATAGTGTCTGACAGACTTGTCCATGAAGCAGGAAATTTGAAAAACTGTTTCACTTATATTGGCAGTTTGTCAGTCACTTCTTCTGTGCCCTGCAGAATGTCTGCCAGACTCTTTCATGAAGCAGGAACCATGAAAGACGGTCTCATCTTCTTTTGGCAAGTTCATCAGTCCTTTTTCTATGAGGTTTGCATATCCAGTTTATATAGCATGCTGTCAAGCAGTCCAGGCAAGAGCAGTTTCTTGCCCAAATGGCTAACCTTGAAGGCAACTTCCATAATGAGTTTCTTAAATGTCCATCAACATCTGTGAAGTAATTGGTGCTGCCAGAAGCAGATATGTCTCACTGTAGAGAAAAGTCTAAGATCTCAAAACTTTTAAATTCCATATCCTGTAGGTCTTTGAAGTGTTGAAGATTATCTATCTAACTGAAATATATCTCTGCATATCTAGAAATCCTAACTAACATGACTACAAGTTTGATTATTAAAATGACTATCTACTAATCTGTCATTTTTAATTATATATTACACTTTAAAATGTGCTACACAAATATAATACTTTAAATAAGAGTAGAAATATACATATAACAAAATTGACATCAAATTTATACCAAAAAACCAAAGTTCATACTGATGTAGAGTTTAATTTCTATATCATATTCCCTCTTATTATGACGATTAACCATTTATATCCAGCCCTTTTTAAATGAAAATGCACATTTATAAACAATTGTTTTTGGAATTTGGGTGTTTTTTTCTCCAAACTGCTTCCTGATATTTGTTGGGCAAAGTATTTTTAGGGTTCACATAGACATTTCAGGGGGTCTTGTTCCATTAAGCCACAACAGCTTAGAAGGAAACCACAGGTGGAAACAAAAGCAGAGCCTCTTTTCCAAAGTAACATATTCTAAGACTCAAAATTAGAAGTCAAGGTACCTTTAAAATATATATGCTGGTTTAGCTTAGCAGCCCCTAAAGTCAAATATTTTTCTGCAGTTAACTCATTAACAGTTCAAAAAAAGAGAGGAAAACACAACAATGCATATAATCCAGACTCTCTGTGTATATTCCATCTTTACATGGCTTATATTTTTCTCTATTACTTTTTATTATTTATTTTTATTATCTTTACTCCTTTAATCCATGACTATCTGTACTCTTTTCTCTCTCTCTCCTAAGCCCATGTACATTTACACAACGCTGTGACCCATTCAGAGGACTTTTTTTGCCTAAATCTGTCTTATTGCATATCTGTAGCCATTTTCTGACCAGGAGAGTCTTTTTTTTTTAAATGCTTAGCAGGCATGGCTAGTACTAATACTGTGGCTTTGTCTGTTGGCTCTGCCATGTCCTAAATGGTAGAGGTATATTCACTGCCTCTGTGAGCCATACTCACTGCCCCAACTCCAGGAATGAAGCGGGTTTGTCTCTCCATTAAGCAACTTGTAGTACTCTGCTCACAAATCTCTGTAGTAGGACCACTGGAAAGATCCAGATTCATTTCTACTGCCAGTATAAACCATGAAGCCATCTCTTAAAGAAACCATGCTTCTGCTTGGGGCCAGCAAACAGAGACTATCTGAGAAAATGCAGATACTGAGAAGTTCCAATTGATCCCATTTTTGTGGGTCTAGAATCCCTTTCTTAAGCTTTCTTAGGCTTCATGGGAATGTAGATTGCTGAATATTGAGAGCCATTATGTAAATTGAGCCTGTGCTTTCATATACCAGCTGCCCTGACCCAAACAATCACAAAGGAACTATATTAAGTATAACACTATTTGGGCAATGGCTCAGGTGTATTTCTAGCTAGCTTTTACCTCTCAAATTAACTTATTTCTATTATTTTATGTTTTACCATGAGGCTTATGATTTGTTACCTCACTACTTCTTGGGGGTCTACACAGTGTCTCCCTGACTCTGCCTTCTTTCTCCCTGCATTCAGTATAGTTTACCCACCTAGCTCTATTCTGCCCTGTCATAGGCCAAAGTTGCTTCTTTATTAACTATTGGGAATAAAACATATTTACAGGATACAGAGGAGAATACCACAACCATTAGTTATATATTATACTAAACATTTTTTATAATTTATGAACTTTGTTTAGAAATGGGTTAGTAAGAATATAATGTATTCATGAACAAATTATATGATTTAATATTATTCTTCTAAGAATGAAGTAAACATTTTTAAAAATTTTATACATACATACATACACACACACACACACACACATATATATATATATATATATATATGTATGTATATTTCTGAAAGACACATTTTTCTTTTTTTTCTCAAATAGGGTTGCTGTTGTTGGGATGAAACACCATGATCAAAGTGACATGGAGAGTGGAGAAAAAAGGTGTATTTCACCTCACAACCCTCAGATCATACTTTATCACGGAGAGAAGTCAGGACTGAAACTCAAGGCAAGAACTGACATAGAGGCCATGCATGAGTACTGTCTACTGGCTTGTTGTTTGTGGCTTGTTTCAGCCTGCTTTCTTAAATGTCTCAGGACAATCCAGCCCAGGGGTAGCACTGCCCAGAGTGGGCTGGGCTGTCCCACATCAATCATTATTCAAGGACATGCTTGAGAAACTTGTCTATAGAGACTTTTTATGGAGGCATTTTCTAAACTGAGTCCCTTTTCCCATTGAACCTTGTTTGTATCAAATTAACACAAAACTGATCAACACAATTTTAGTGAAACCACTAGTTATGTTATTATACTTAATATTTTTCACAATTTAAGAACTATTTTAAAAATGGGTTAATGATTAAGAATAAAATTTGTGAACAATCTATGTAACTTAATTATTCTGCTAAAAATGAAATAAGCATAAATATAAAATTTCAGTTGTTTATTATGTGTTCATTGAAAGTAACATTTGTTCTTAGATAACCAAAAATTATTAAAAATAAGGTAAAGTAAAAATTGTAATTAACAAACATGGCAATTTCTTAAAATTTAATATAATTTTTAAATTTTTGCTATTTTTATAAATTTAAAGCTAATTCTCCTTCTAACACTGAACACCCACCATCTGGTTGCCAATGCAAACATTTTATTATTCACCACACATCCTATTTAGAGGTACATAAAGATAAACTTGAATAATGTGTATTGCACAACATTGTGAAATCTTCTCCAGTCTCTGTCTGCAGCTGCTGTGAATACAGTTCTGATTTGTGAGCACTTCCAAAATCTCACATTGGCAATTGGAGGTAGGCAATAACTTTGAGTTATGTGAGATTCTATCACAGACCTGCTGTCTACACGAGGGTTTTAAATGGTCGTTTCTCTTGCTGAAATTTTTGTGGCTTAAATACTCCTCAGCTCTGATGCTGTGCCCATCCTTTGTGGCAGCATAATCCACAAGCCTTCCTAGCATTTTGAAACAGCTGCCTTTAATTTGGGGAGCACTGAAAAGAGATATGCAGGTTCCTAAATGCTGTTTATCATAAAAATGAAAGTTTGTGGTTTACTATAGTAGTGGTATATGAGCACTGAGTGGCCAGTCCTGCGAGTGACAGGACTGTGTGTGTCACTGTGCATGTATGAGTGTGTAATTGTGTATGTATGTGTGAGAGTATGTGAGTGTGTAAGTGTGTGTATGTGAGTGTGTGTGAGACAGAAAACATGTGTGTGAGAAAGTGTGTTAGAGAGAAAGTGTGTGTGTGAGAGAGAGAAAATTGTGTGTGTGTGTGTACGTGAAGGAATGGTGTTCCAGGCGGTATGGATTTACTTGTAGGTATTTATCACAACATTGAAGACCCTGAGCTTAAGAATTTTGTTTCACCCATTGCTATAGGCTCAGAATTCAGTTCATTGATACATTTGACACCTTCTTGATGGACAGTTGAAATTAATGAAGCACTTTTTTGATGAGTGCTTCAGGAAGTGTTGTCTTCCTCTATCTATCTATCTATCTATCTATCTATCTATCTATCTATCTATCATCTATCTTTTAAGTAATGAACATTCTACATTTCAGACCCATCTGGGACATAGATTCAAATTGCAGTAGCTTTAAAGATCTAGCCTGTAGTTCATTCACTGCCAAAGATGAGACCAAAGGCAGCCTACCTTGACTCTACTCATCCTCGAGGGCCCTCTTTATCTACATCTAACAGCATGTCCTGTATATTTCCGTATTTGTCCCTTTCATACCTTGCCAAGGCTTGTCATAAGGCCTTTGCTTTTGTTAATGCCTCTGGAGAGGAAAAGGAATAGAGCAGTGGGTGGTTTGCCTACTCTTGAGAAACCCAGACAGGGGCATGGATAAAATAGAAGGTGGTAAGTTCTGCTATTGAGAGTTTCCAAGTACAACAATAAGTATAAGAACAGAGGAATCTCTGCTGAGGATCCAAAGTGAGGGATGCCTGTGGGGTGCTAGGATTATTTTAATGTCAAGTTCCTCATTGGTACAAGAGTCATTTGGGCCCCAGTTTTGTTCTTGTCAGCAACAGACATGGCAAGAATGTCTGGACCAGGATCAGTGACCAGGATCCAGCTGTGGCAGAGGAGAGTTGGGGTTTTGGGTGATGTATATTTTCCCATAGTGGGCTCAGGGGAGAGGGAACTAGATAGGTGAACTTCCAGGCAAAGTGCTCAAGCTTTAAGAGTCTCCTTTCTACAGTGGCAGTGAGAACTGTGGGAGTAGAGGAAGAAGTGACCAGGTGGGGGTACACTGGGTTCACAAAGGGCTTCAGAGTCAGAGTCAGGGCTCTTAAAGGAAAGAAAAACAAAACAAAACAACCGCCACAACAAAACAACCCCACACCACCTATCTCTGCCTGTGAACCATTTTGGCCAAGAAACAGCACCACGTCTGCACATGGCAAGTTCTTGAGACATGCTAATCAGCAGCTGCAAGTATCTGCATTTAATAATTGCTGTTGCAGGTAATTGTTGATTTTTTTTTAAAGAAAACTAGTATGATACCAAAGAGCAGTCAAACAACCCATGTGAGTATCTGGTTGCTTAGAAGTAGAAATGAAATATCGATTAAATTCTAACCACATATTAAACAAATGCATCTCTCTGCGTATCAGCTGCCAATGGCATCCTGCAAAATAATAGCCTTCGCCTTTGCAAAATGCTTACTTGTTAAATAGGAGAGGAAATGAAGATGCTGGAGTGCCTTGATGTCCACTGGGAGCCTGCACTGGGAGGGGTCTTGCTTCATTGCTTGCCTTGTCTCAGATATACACAGAACAACTGGGCACCAAAATGAACATTCTAAATAAGTTAAGGGTGACAGAGCCCTTCTCATATTTAGGCCGGGTGTTGATGAGACAGGTGTGGCTAGGCAGACACTGGGACTATTTTAGGACTCCAAGGATGAGAAAGCAGGCAGGGCTGGAGCTTTAGATTGAACCATTAGAAAAAGAAGCTTTGAGGCATTACATTTTCCTTAATTCTGCTTTGTATGACACAGCTGATGGGGAAGTTACTTTCATTTAATAAAGAAACTGCCTTGGCCCATTTGATAGGCCAACCCTTAGGTGGGTGGAGTAAACAGAACAGAATGCTGGGAGAAAGAAAGCTGAGTCAGGGAGTCGCCATGATTCTCCCACTCCAGAGAGACGCAGGTTAAGATCTTTCCTGGTAAGCCACCTCCTGGGCTACACAGATTATTAGAAATGGGTTAGATCAATATGTAAGACCTAGCCAATAAGAAGCTGGTACTAATGGGCCAGGCAGTGTTTGAAAGAATACAGTTTCCGTGTAATTATTTTGGGGCATAAGCTAGCCAGGCAGCCATGAGCCCGGGCGGCAGGAACGCAGCCCCGCCACTCTTATTACAACAGACCATTTTCCTTAATTCTGCTTTGTATGACACAGCATTAGTAACTGACACGTAGAAATACAATTTTTATTATGAGTATTCTACCTCTATTCCAGAAAATAAAATACCATTAACCCCCATTGTTGGCTACCTAATGCGTGACTGAACATTTGAAAATAACCTTCAGTGAAGGTAAAAAAGCCATTTTTGGCTTCAGAGAAAACTGTTCTCAGATATCACTTGGAACCAGAACACACAATAGTGTGTCTAGATATCCACAGGGCATCTCAAATCTACACTTTGGGCTTTTTTATTCTAAAGCAGTTAAAGAAAATCTAGTTAGGGCTGAACTAAACACATCTAGTGTAATTTTTTGAAATGCCTTGGAAACAGACCAGAGTAATCCATATCAATAAACCAAGATCCATCTGTATTTATCTGTACAGCATATCCCCTTCTGAATGTCCTTCTCACCCCTCACCTGAACACCGCCCCCTATGGTGCCACTCACCTGCACACTGCTTTCCTATCCCTCCTCCTCCCTTCTTGCTTATACAATCAAATACCCTCATTTTCTTCTTCAGTGTTTTTGCCCTTTGCTCAAATTCTCACCCCTTTACGTATTCTCTGGCATACAAGCTCCTCACTTTGAACAAAGAGTAACATTTCTACTCCTATAAGTGAGAGTTATCTTTTATTGCTTTCAAGTTGTACTGTATTGGCTTATTTATTTTTGTTCTGTAACTTTCTGTTGTTATGTATTATTCAGTTTTTACATTACAAGGTCTGAAAAGTCTTTGAGATGTGGGTAAATTATATATTTGTTTCTGTGTCTTAAAATGTCTTTTAAATATTATATTTGTTAAGTTGCTTCCTAGACATAGCTCTAACACTACCCTCCCAGTTAGTTTTGTCTGAAATGACACGTTAGGGTAGATATTAAAATGTATGTCTAAAAAGATTGTACCAAAAGCAATGAATCTCTTTCAGTCAGTAGTTTAAAAATTAACAAATTCTTGGTAGCAGTGCCTTTAGTTGGTAAGGGAGGTGGATAGAGGCTAGTTTTTGAGAATCTAGAACCAATTAGGCCAGGCTAGGAGTAAATTCCTCAACCTTCTTAATCCTCAGTTCTGTCATCTAAATTATTAGGTTAGTTCTGATAAATGAAACAATGATAAAAAAAACCACTTAGCAGAATATCTGTATTCATAAAACAAGAGTCATTATTAACACAATAATAATTCTGCTTAACACTACCAGAGATTATGAAATCAGCCATTGAAATTCTGTACACTGCAGTTTTCTCAGGGCCTATGAATATACAATACATCAATATTTATACATTATTGAATTAGTTGTGTAAATGGTACCTACTAGCTGGCCCCACAATGCTACAAGGAGACTAATAAAGAGGTGAAAGGGTTAAGAAATGAAGTTCTTATGAGTTAGTTTATGGGAAATCACACCCTGCCCCCATGCACTAGTTTTCATCATCTATGCAGAATTCTATCTGTACAGAGAACGCTTGGAAATCCTGAGCATTAGAACTAAATCCTGTATAGGAAGGAGGAGGTATACAGTAAGTCAGGAGTCACAGAGGTTTCACTACTTTGTAGGGTATTAAAAAATTTGGAGAATTTTAATTTTACTTGTTTATTTAAAAAACATGTATCATATTTATTTTTTTTGTCTGTGGGGGATGGAGGCATGATCCAGTGTACTCCTGGAAGTCAGAAGACAGCCTTCCAAAACTGGTTCTTTCCTTCCACTGCATGGATCCTCAGGGCTTGGCCACAAGTCTTTTTCCTGAAGTGCCAGCACCAGCCTCATTTTTTATTCCTAAACCTTTCAATGTGTGTGTTCAGGTGCTATTTTTGTTTGTTTTCTAAATGAGTTTATGTCTGTGTGAAATTAGGGCTCTACATTTAAATAGCTGTAATACTAGAAAGAGTGTCATCACTAGATTGAGGCTACTAGTTACCACAGTAACATTGGTAAAATCCTGGACTAAACTGAGTGTCTGTAAAATGGGGAGCAGTGCATCTACTTCTCTCTAACTTTCAGGGTTGTCATGAGGGTTCAGAAAGGTGTCAGTGTGAATTACTGAGGCCTGCAAATATTTTACTAAAAGTACCCTCTGTTACATAGCTGCTTTGAACCTTTGTTCCCACATCAGAACTGTTTCTTTGCACTCCAGCAAACTTCGGTACTCTGTTTCTCAATCCATTTACTATTTTCTCTGAATTTCCCAATCAAGAACTGTAAAAAAAAAAAAAAAGACAGCAAATTTGAGGGTTACTTAAACAATTAGCAAGCTTGTGTTGCTCCCTCACCTCTGTCAAGGTTGAAAAGTCATCAACACGAGGTGACTGTTCAAATCTCAATGCTGTGCTTTCTCTAGTCCACTGAACAATGGAAACACTGGTGAGATCTATAAAAAGGACTAGGAACCAAGAGGAATAGATATAAAAAATGGAGTAGCTACTAATGAATATATATGACTGTATAGAAATTTTGTATGATTTGATGTTATTGCTGTTACAATGGTGAAATTTTTTTCTCTGAGTGGCACTGAAGATTGCTCCTTCAAAATCAGCCTGCTCAACAGGATATTCAAATAGAGCTGAAATGTCTCATTCATTCTTACCAAGAGAGAAGCAAATTGCAATTCAAACTCAAGAAAGCAAGGCCCTGTGAATCCTCCAGAGGACGTAACCTCTACTGAAGTCAAAGACACTGACATTCATAAGATTCTAGAAAGCTTGATATTAAAGCCACCACTAACTTCAAATAGAAAACAAACAGGTGGGTGGATTCAACTCATAATATTGGGAGGAAAGTCAGAAGCACAGAGGGAAGAAAAGACAGCAAAGGGATGAAAAAAAATCAGCAATATTTATGAAGCCATCAGCATGGAAGAGAAACCTATTAGGGAAGTTAAGATTTTTAAAAATTAGAAATTTTGGAAATTAAAACTTCAATTAATAAATTACACAATAGAATGAACACTAATGGACTCCATGTCCCAAAAAAAGAACATCATGAGTGGAGGCCATGGTTAAGGAAATATTACCTTGAAACACCAATACAAGAAAAATTATGTCTACAAATTCTGGGTACAATAAAAAAACTGAATTTAAGAATCTACATGCTAGAAGAATCTGAAATAATAACTAAACACACAGAGGACCCATTCAATGAAACTATAGTAGAGTTTTCTCCAAATTTGGAGAAAGAAACGGGCATCCAAACACAAGAGACCTTTCTTGGAGATCCTGACTCTGATTCTAGGATCTTCCTGCTTCTGTCTTCTACCTGTGGGGTTATGGCATGTGCCACCATCCCTTCTTTTTAATTAATGTATTTATGGATACCATTTAGTCATATTTCCATATCTTGACTCCTAAGTTTTCTATTGCTTCTCTGTTCCAATGCAAATTCTGGTTTTTGTTTGTTTGTTTGTTTATGGTCAGATATGTAACATTTTCAGTTCAGTCTTCCTGCAAGTGTAGGTATTCCACTGAGGAGGGTAAAATAATTTCTTCTTTAGTCCATATATCTTTGTGTGATAAATACAAAATGAATACATAAAAAGCTTCTAAATTTATATGCAAGTAGTCTTCTCTAGAGAGTAAGAAACTTAGTGTATTCAATAAAGATGCTTATGGCTCTGGAAGCTACAGAAGGAAACAAAATCCAAGCAGAAAGTGGGGTAAAAAGACAGGGATACAAAGAGCACTCTGTTAAAGGGAGGCTGCAGAGACTTAAAGTTACATGGCACCTAAAATGTATTCAGGTAATAGTTAGGGTTCCTATTGCTGTGAAGAGATACCATGGCCATAACAATTCTTATAAAGAAAAACATTTAATATTCTCATTTCTCCCATTCTTCAACTGGACTTTGGGTGCTCTGTTGCGGGTTTCTGCCTCTGTTTCCATCAGTTGCTGGATGAAGGTTCTATGGTGACATTTAAGATATTCATCAATCTGACTATAGGACAAGGCCAATTCAGGCACCCTCTCCTCTATCACTTAGGGTCTTATCTGGGGTCATCCTTTTTTTTTAAATCTTTTTTTTTATTGAGAAAATGAGAAAGAAAAAACAAGTTTCCACCTCCTCCCAGCCTCCCATTCCCCTCCCCCTCCTCTCACCCTTTTCCCCCTCCCCCTACTCCTCTCCCCCCTCCCTCTCCAGTCCAAAGAGCAGTCAGGGTTCCCTGCCCTGTGGTAAGTCCTAGGTCCTCCCCCCTCCGTCCATATCTAGGAAGGTGGACATCCAAACTGGCTAGGCTCCCACAAAGCCATGATTGGGGACACCCACTGAAACAGTTTACCTGAGCTAATGGGAGCTCTGGCCAGACAGGAAAGAAACCAGTATAGGACCAAACTAGACCCTCTGTATGTGGGTAACAGTTGTATGGCTGGGGCAGACTGCAGGGCCACTGGCAGTGGCACCAGGATTTATCCTTACTGCTTGTACTGGCTTTTTGGGAACCAGTTCTCTTTTGATGGATACCTTGCTCAGCCTAGAGGGGAGGAAGTAGGAACTGGGATTGGTATGTAAAATGTAAAAAGATAGTTTATTTTCTTTTTTTAAAAAAGAAAAAAGAAAAAAAAGAAAAACATTTAATTGAGGTGGCTCACTTACAGTTTCAGAGATTTAGTCAGTTATCATCATGATGGGGAGCATGGTGGCATGCAGGCAGATGTGGTGCTGGAGTAGCTGAGAGTGCCCACACCCAGAGTGCCACACGTCCTCCAACAAGGCCACATCTCCTAATAGTGGCACTCTCTTTGAAAGCTGTTTTCTTTCAAACATCCACAAGTAATATCAAGAAAACTAACCAGCTTTGTTAGTGCTCAGATCGTCACATGTAGTACTTCCATACTTTCTCCTTAATGTTTTGGAGTGCAGGCGGTCTATCTTGGTTATGTGTGCTGAGTTCTGTCTTCTCAAATGATAGTGATGGTTATTTCAGCAGATACAGTCAAGTTGTTTCACTGAGTTTAACTGTAAGTTGGAGCTCTTTTGTGTAGTTTAAACCAAAAGAAAAGTCCCTAGTGTGGTACATGCTGATGACATTGCTGGGAACTTCTCATGCTGGTAGCAGATAAACAAATCAATAACTTGCAGCTCTATAACATTGCAACATCATGAATGATTAATAACACCGCCATTTTCGTTCTAAGTATATGGTCATCAGAATCTCCTTTGTATACATTTCTACCTGTGGAAAGACTAAGAGTATGAACCTAAATTTTGCTAAACTTTGGTATAGGAGGTCCTCCTTTATATGTGTTGCTTTCATTGGTTAATGAATAAAAGAGCTACCTTGGCCTGTGATAGGGCAGAGTAGAGCTATGTAGGGAAAACTAAACTGAATGCTGCGAGAAGGAAGGCAGAGTCTGAGATACCATGTAGCCGCTAGGGACAGAATCCTCCACTGAAGCCCACCAAAACTTTGCTGGTAGGCCATGAGTCTTGTGGTAAAATAAAAAATTAATAGAAACAGGTTAACTAAAGATATAAGAGCTAGCTAGCAATACACTTAAGTGATTAACCAAGCAGTGGTTTAATTAATACAGTTTTGTATAATTATTTCAGGAGTCTGGGCCACCAGGAAACAAACAAGTGGCCTTCCCTAACAAAACTGGAATGCATGGTGGCATGGAAGGAAGCTGCATAATCAAAGCAATTAAAGTTTTTTGTTGTGACAAAGCGTCTCTCTTGTCAGGATTGAGTTCTAGGCTCACAGACGCATCCACACTTGACACATCCCACCTCATAGAACTCGTGTCTAAAATGGCAACGTTGTTTTCTAGTACTGCTTGCTGGGCCTTCTCTGACTTAATCATGGCATCTGTATGTGTTGATGCAATGACCCCACCAGTCACCTTTCCCTCACCCAACTCCACAAGTCCTCTTAATTCTATTCTAATTCATAGCTACTGGAATCTAGTTCCTCCCTACCAGCTCAGGCGACCACCATCTCTTATTTCTGTTAAAACATCAATCTTAGTGTTTTCATATTGTCTCCTTCAGAAACACAAAAACATTTTTTATTTTGATGGTAAGAATAATCTTGTTGGAGGGGGGCCACTTGTTCTTCCTGGCTGCCCAGCTAGCTCAGCCCCAAAATAATCACACAGAACCTGTATTAATTAAAACACTGCTTGGCCCATTAGCTCTAGCTTCTTATTGGCTAACTCTCACATTAATTTAACCCATTTCTATTAATCTGTATATTGCCACATGGCAGTGGCTTACCGGCAAAGACTCAGCATGTCTGACTCTGGTGGCTCCATGGTGTCTCTCTCTCTACCCTTCTTTCTCCCAGCATTTACTTCTGTCTTCCCTAAGCTCTGCCCTGCTATAGGTCCAAAGCAGTTTCTTTATTCATTAATGGTATTCAAGAATACAGAGGGAAATCCCACATCATAATCTCATAAAAAGATGTACAGGGTTGTGTTGCTCCCATGGTTAAAACACCCAATGTTACCATGCTGGACTGGGACATTCCCCACATGCTCATGTGGAGCTGTTGGGGTACATTGTGGAACCTCTTAGAAACGGTGCCTAGTTGTCAAACATAGAACTACAGGGGTGGGGCTATCAAGTTATCCCTTTTCATCCTGAAGTCCCTGCTTCCTGATTTGCAATGGAAAGGGACCATCTCTGTGGCTGTGCTCTTATCACCAGTACATAGAGGGAACATAGCAACTATTTATGGAAGGAATGAAAGAAAGAAAGAATGCGGATGGTGGGAAGTATCTGAAGTAAAGATAGCTTATATGCTCTGCAGGGAAGAAGATTGATGTGAGATACGAAAGAAACTATGAGACTCTGAGTGAAAAAGAAAAGAGATGCGCAGTTTGGCTGTTGCTGGGCCAGGGCTGCCTTTGAGAATCCAGAGAAGTGATTTCAGTGGCTAAGATGAAATTATGGGACTCAATAATCCAAGTCATAACCTAGGGAGGCTGTGAATGAACAGGGGGGCATGGCGAAAGATTCTGGAATATATGTTCATTATCTGGAAAGACACAGGAAAGGACTAGGGGAATTCTGGGTCTTAGGGGAGGGGACAATTCCAAATTCTGGCAGTCAAATGAAGCTTAGATGATTAAAACAAGCAAGCAAGCAAACAAATAAACAAAAAGTCCTTACAGAGGAAGGATAGGGACCTGCTCTGGTTCCGTTTTCCTTCTTAGTCTCTGGATTTTAATTTAGGATGAGTCAAAGCAAACACCAAACCTATTTTAAAACCAAGAGCTCTTACTCAATGTTTTGTCTCCCAACTCTATCTGATGGTCACTCTTGTTTCACTGGGGAGAAAACAGAAGGTTCAGAGGTTAAGTGACTCTGTAGCTCATGTTTGTTGAGGCAGAAAGATGTGCAAATGTCACCATGGCAAATGTCACCAACCCAGATTAATATTCAACATTCCAAACCCTAAGGAGAATGTCAAAATAGAGAAAGTTGCATTTAGCATTTACTTCTCATTCTTTTATGTTATTCGGTAGCCCATACCCAGGCTCCATGGTGGATTCCTAGAACTCCCAGCTGGGTAGATTCCCTTTAGAATAAAGAAAGCTGATAAGTCATTAACACCTTAGCATGAATTAGCTAATAACCCTACTGGAAAACCTCTGACCTCTGTGAGGTGATTTTTTTTTATTTGGCCAGAGGCCTTCCCCTCCCCCCTTGTCCCAGAATTCCCTGATTCCCCTCCTGTGTCCTTCTAGATAATGAGCGTGTATGGGCAGAGAGCTCAATAGGATTGACTGACGTATTGATCGACGGGAGCAAAGCTAGGCTTAATCTTTCCTTGCAGCTGCTCCATTCCTCACTGTCTCTAGAGAAGCCTCTTTGGCTTGTCCTCACATCCCCACACATCACCCACTCCACTCCTTTGAACCAGGCCTTCGTGAGGGTTTGATTTGAAGTTAACCAGTTGACAGAGAAACATCTTGAGGTCCTAGAGAGGAGGGAACAAATCTACAGTTGGTGAGGTAGGACTATCTACGTCACACAAAGGGAAAACTGACCAAAGGCTTTCCCACTGATGGAAGGGTGTGGGGAGAGGGGACCTTATTTTCTTACCCAGCCCCTTGCCTGTTTATGTGGAGCTGTCCTGGAGCTGTGAGGTTTCAGAGGCACCCAGCAGACAGGCAGAGGAGACAACAGGCTCAGATTCCAGCTAGAGGCAAGCTTCCCAACCAGACCACATCATGCAGGCTCCAGCTGCACTGAGAGCTACCTGGCAGCAAGGACTGAGGGTCTACTACTGATGGGGAACCTCCTCAGCCAATGGCCTTTGAGAGGCTGACCCAGGTTGGGTGTGGCTTTTGGATACCAAAAAGCCCTTGGATGCACCTGGTCAGGATCCTCCCACTTGCCACACCTGGTTGTTGGACCCCATTTTTGTTTCCTCAATGTGATCTGTAAGTTTCTCTTTTAATAAAGAAGAATCTTAGTATACCTTTATTCAGAGCCAGTGTGGGATTATTTGATTAACATTCCCCCCATCTGACACGTTCCGCTTCATAAGGTGCCCAATGTAGGGCTGAGTCCATGCCAGCCCAGCATGTTTCTTACCCATCCATGGCCCACCTGCTGCTGCTTAGGAACCAGCATATTTTCCCCACCTCAGCCCGACATTGAGGGGACTTGTGACTGAGGGAAAGCTTTGGGTGTCCTTCTTATTCTGGCAACCAACTCTCTCTGTGTGTGGAATCGCTTTAATTGTCCTTAATAACTGCTCTTATTTTGTTAAACAAAGTATCTAAGTAGGCGACAGCATGTGCAAAACCGGTAAGGTAACACCACAGATCATGCCCCATCTTCTCACTTCTCTCCTTGAGTCCCATCCAGCACGTGGCTGCAACCATTACACCTGCTAGAGAATAAAGATTATTATACCTACTCCAATTTGCTGAAATTACAGGTAAGTCAATTGTAAAATTTAAAAGTTATATGATGCTAACAATATTACCATTCATAAATTGAATAACAATTTACTTATGCTATGGATGGTATTCTGTAAGGCTTATATGATTTTCTTTATACATATATTTATTTGATTTTGGTAATTAGTTTTGTTTTTCATATTATATCTAAGAATAATGGTTTGATAACAGAGCCAAGAATGAGGCACTTTTAAAAATGATACAGTCTTTACAGACTAATACTGAACAGCTAGCTAAAAACATTAATACTATTAAAAAGGATAACATTAATTTGACAGATGAAATTCAGTCCATGTTGGAGGGTGCTGAGAAATTACCTGAAAAAAATTCATACTGTTAAATTTAATAATCAGAATATGTTGAAAAGTTATGATAGGTTAACAGATAAGGTATCTTTTCAGGAAGGCAATATGCATGCCATCCAAATAATATCCAAGGATGAGAGACATTATCTTTACTAGACAATTTCCATACCTTGGAATCATATGTGCAGAATAAGGGCCAGAAGCTGAATGAGTTGATGAGGGCACTAGAACAGCACACAGGACTGGAGATTTAGACTTTAAAAAAGGCAGTGGTAAAAAGATTTAAAACAATTGAGAAAATTATTGGAACTGATTAGTAGGGAAAGAAGGTACAACAGGATTTAGCCTCCCTAGTACGGGTCAAAGATAGGGATGACTTACCCAGAGTTTTAACTGCTTATTCCATAATCATCTCTAAGAAGCCATCTGGTACAAAATACCTTAACATAGTCAACAAATATAAATGGCAACCTATAGGTATGAGTGATCTAAAAGAAATTAAGCAAGCAATAATATCTTATGACTTGCACTCACCATTTGTTAGGGAAATGATGAAAACATTGGCTTCAAGTAATAAGGCTACCCCACACAATTAGATTCAATTAGTCTCAGCGGTCCTAGAAGATGAACTCCAGCTGCTATGGAAATGCTTTTTGTGAGAAGAGGCAAAAATTTCAAAACAACAGGAAAAGCATGGGATAACAGGTAGATTAGAGTAAGCTTACTCACACTAATAATAATAATAGTGAATAATAGAGTTTTCACTGCATAGATAGGTAATCTTCAACTACTTCAACATGGCATTTTAATAATTTAGGGTTCTGTTGTTGTGACAGAAGAAATGGGAGAGATTATGTTGACCACAGCCCATTTACATAATTGCAATGCAGATAGATGACCTTGCAAGTGTGTGTCAGCAGGGAGAAATAGACTGTGAATTTGGATCTAAGTTAGATGTGAACTGTGTGCTCTCAGGCAAAGGACAGTCACATGCACACCATTTCCAGAACCTGACAGTATCAGAGTTGACCATCTATGGCTAGCCTGAGCTATGGGCTGGGATTTCAGCTGGGACAGAACTGTTTCTGCTCCATCAACAGCCTTATGATGAGCAGTTCCTGTTGGGCATCCAGGGCAGACCACTGAGGCCACAGGAAGAAGAAAATTACAAGCTGTGTTTGGGAGAATCTCATAGCCCCCTTGATTCCAACTCAACAATACTAACTTGCAAAAAGAATCAGCCTGTATATGGAACAATTCCACTGGACCCAGAAAGCCATGTCCACTTTTCTTTTCTAGCTGGGTTGTGAGAGTAGATGTGTTTGAACGGGGTGCCTTACACTTTCTGATTCATGTAAGGTACTTTCTCCTGGTTGTTTGCCTGGTGCCTTACAAGAGAGATGGCTGCTGCCTCTGACCTTGTTATAGTCGTTAAGTATCTTCAAGCAGCTCATGGGGTTCTTTGGCTGCATGGTAGGTACTTGGGAGGCTGTGCCTTTGGAAGACTGCTCTCAGGGGATCACCTCCTCCTACGCTGGCACTTTTCAAAAACAGAAGATGGCCAATCAATGACAAAACTTCCGCAGCTCTGGGCTAAGTATATAAAAATCCCTTGCCTTGAATGACATTGAGTTGAAAAGACTCATGAGAATTGAGGTAAATGGGCTGTACAAAGTGCAGCTGAGGAGATGGGGAAGCCAGGGTGATGGTTTTGTTAGCCCAAGGGGAAGGAGTTAGAAGGAGCTGATTGACTTATATTTATACTGTCTAGAGACCCTGGGAATCATGACTGCAGAAAATGTTTTGAGTTATCCATAGCCCTAGAGCAGCAACAAAACTCCAAGTCCCAAGGCTCCAAAACAAGTTGTCTGTAGTCACTTCTGGCTCACTCATGAGGTGGTGTGGAAATTAGAAGGAGAAGGGGACGTTGGGTGTCTTATGATGCTCTTAGCGATAAGCTACAGATGGAGCACTTTTGGGGACTGTAACACTTAAGATATGCAAGAAGGAGTAGGTAAGTAGATTAGTTAGAAGAAGAAAGATTTCATAAACAAGTATGCGAAAAATTGAGAGTTCCAGAATGGCTTGACAGTGGCCAGTGGGTGCGATAGCCAGACACACATCTATCAGCTCTGTATTTAGATCCTAGAAAATAAATCCAGAACCTTCTGATGGAATGTAGCTGTTGTCTTTGATGATGACCTTGGAAAGTTGCAGCAGCTTCTCATTCAGCATTTACTAGACCAGCCTGCTGGTCTTTCAAATCCACTTTTTCTTCTGGCCTGTTTCTGCTAATCAATGGGTAACAGTAAGGGGTCAATCAGGAGTCAGAAGGAGGTGAAGCAAGGCAAGAACAGCCATCTTTGGACGGAAGTGACTGTGTGAAACTTTCTTCATACAAAGGAATCTGTGTTAAACTCTCCTTGGCTCTGTAGTGTAATGTGTTACTGTACCTGGAACAAGGGCAGCATTTCAGGTAGACTCTGGAGGTAACACTCCCTTTCCGCTAGCTTCAGTAATCCCATCATAGTTTTATTAGATATTCATAGAAACAAATGAATAAACTTAAAGTTTTACTTATTTTGAAGGTCATACTATGCAATGTTTGTGAAAGGAATATTGCACAGTTGTAAAGTGCTGTCTTTCCACCTAGACCACCAAGGACCTTTGTCTGTACCCCTGCTGATCTATGTCAGTGATGGAGGAGACTTACTGCAGATAGACCTCAGTTCAATGGTGGCGGAGACTTATTGCAGATGGATCTCCTTGGTTCAGTGTCTTCCCTCCATGGCAGCACAGGTGAAATAACCATTCCGTTAGTTACTTTTCATGACCGTGACTAAATGCCTAATGAACCTAAGGGAGGAACAATTTATTCTAGATCACAGTTTAAGGGGGTACAGTCCATAATGGTTGGGATTCATGGAGGCAGGAGGATGAGGCACCTGGTCTCATTGCTTCTGTAGTCAGAAAGCAGACAGAGATGATACTGGTGCTTGAGTCACTTTTCCTGGTTCTTTTTATTCAGTCTATAACCCCAACCCAAGGATGGTGCCACCTACAATCAGGGAAGATTTTTCCTCCACAGCTAAACAGCTCTGAAGATGCCCCTGAAGTCATGTCCAGAAATATGCTTTCTAAGTGGTTCTAAGTTCAGTTTAGTTGATGATAGAGACTAATCATCATACCTATTGATGATGCAGACTAACCATCACAGCCATTGATGATAGAAACAATACTACACCCATTGTTGATGCAGACTAACCATCACAGCCATTGATGATAGAGACAACACTTAAACCCACTGATGATGGAGACTCACCTTCCCACCCATTGATCATGCGGACCAACCATCATATCCATCGATGATGCAGACTAACCATCATATCCATTGATGATGCAGATGAACCATCATATCCATTGATGATGCAGATGAACCATCATACCCATTCATCACAGCCATTGATGATAGAGACAATACTATACCCATTGATGATGGAGACAACTCACACCCATTGAATGATATCAGTTCAGCAAGAAAAAGTATACATCTCCTTATTATGGTATGGCTAAATGTTCCTCAAAGTTTCCAGTGTTACAAGATTAGTGTTCAGGATGCTGCTAGAGAAAGGCAGTATAATGTAGGAGGTGCAGCCCAGTAAGCAGTCAATGAGTTACTGGCAATGCACTTTCTAAAGGGATTATGAGATGTTGGTGTCTTCCTCTTTCTGGAGACCTTGACCTCTCCTATTTTTCATTTGCTTCCTGGCCAAGATGAATGACTTGTTCTGCAATGAATTCCATTGTGCATTCTCACCACTCAACTCATATACTAGAGATTGAAAGCCCATATTTTGAGTGGAATGACCCAAATTTTCCCCTTTATAATTTAAATATCTCAGCTACTTTGTTATGTTGATGATAGGTAAGATATTTCTCTGGTAGGGGAGGCATGCTATTTTAGGTTTCATAGAGGAACTTTCAGTGTTCTGAGAAAGAAATAAACAAAGCTTTGGTAACATTAAAGAATGGATAATTTAGAAACCCAATGTGAGATGCCCAGACAGCAACTGGGACAGTAAAGGGGCTATACAGTGTCCAGCTGAGGAGAGACAGAAGCCTCAAAATAAAACTAGCTAGCAATCTCCCACGCCACCTCTTTCTCAGAGCAGTGTGGAAAGCAAACCCCCCACAGCTCCTGCTCTGCCACACAGTGTTAGCAAGGGAAGTGCAGGGCAGGCCACAATATTTCTAATTCAGATTAATGACCCCATTCAGCCCTGTCTCCTTAGCAGGAAATTAGAAAGTGGAGGAAGAAGCAAAGAGTGATTCATTATGTGCAGTTCTGGCTATTGGCAGTTGTGCTAGTTAAAAGCGAAGACATTGTTTGATATTAAATAATTGAATCTGACTTCTTTATGGGAGAAAGTGCTCTCCATTATGGGGGATTCCTTTTATAAAGCCAGCTGGTTACATACCCTTGTTTTTGAAGGAAGGAGAACTAACCTTTGCCTGTTTTGTGTTTGTCTCAGCTCTGAAGCACAGTTTAGACCAAAAGCTGATGGGTGTTGTGGCTTTTCTGGTCCTTTGTTATTGACTCTATTATCTCTTCTGCCATCATCATCTCTCCCTACTAAGGTTCGGTTCTTGTTCTTCATTTTCCACTCTGCACCTTTACTTTTTGAGGGAACTTATTTAATCTTCAGCTTTTTCCTCTGTCTAGTAACGTTCCTGCCCAGTCTCACTCATTGCCTCTCTGTCACCCGTCTCTTTCTCATACACAAAATTCTATTTGATGCACATAGACTATGTGTAAGAATGAATTCACTGTTGTATTCATGTAATTTCCACTCTTGCTTCAAATCTACCTTTGTGACCAGACATAACAATTCTGTCCATCCGCATCAGGAGGTGTTGACCCTTATCTGATACCACAATTGCTATCAACTTGACTTAGATTCTTGCTTGCGGGCAGAACAATTTCTTTGAATAAAAACTATATAAAATCCAGTCTCTGGAAATGCCTTAGAAACCTCAGTCTGCAAAGCTGCATTCTGTGTTACATGGTTACCGAGCAAGGGAAGGTGTCACAAGTCCTTCTCACGCCTATGCTCACTTGATGCCCTGGAGACCTTAGAATGCAGATTGCTCCTGTCACAGTCTCTTTTCCTAGCACTCAGCCTCCTGTTCTCTCCCCAGAAACCAACCTTCTTGCCCTTCCTAATACAATGGATATTTTTCTACCTCAGAGACTTTGCACCTGCCATTGTCTTTGTAACTTTCTACTCTGGCTTGCTCCTTTGCCCTAGTTAGGCCTCTTCTCTCATAGATAATATCTCCTTAGAGAGTTAGCTAAAATTTCATCCCTCCACCTCATTCACTGTTACTGTATCACTTGTTGCATTATATGTTTATGGTTTTCTGTGTCCTGTCCATTCTATGCAGAAAGCTCTTTGAGGATCTACACATTACCTGGTCAGCCTTGTCCTCCAATCAATAAAGATGCAGCATATACAGAAAGCTTTCAAGGAGTATCTGCTGAGTCTGGGGATAAAAGACAGATCGGAAATGCTGCTGTAATCAAGGACAGGTTTATTCTAAAAGGATAGTCCTTAAAGTTTATGGTCATGAGCCAACATTTGTGATTTCACTTGAGAACTTGTTAGAAACCCAGAGCCGTGACCCTCATGGGAGTTCTGCTGGGTCAGAAACTAGACAGCAGTGGTGCTCTTTATTGCCCATTCCCTCTGGACAATTCTGGTCCTCGCTAAGGCTTAGGAAATGTTGTTGTATGTTATCTCTTGTCCTATTTCCATTGGCAAGGACCAAAACAGGCAAATCACCAAAGCCCACAAATCCCACTAGCACCGTTACCACCACCATCACTACCATTGCTACAATAATTATCACAACCTCAACAACCACTACCACCATTAACGCCACCTCCACCACCGCCATCGCCACCATCACCACTACCATCAGTACCATCAATACTACCATCAATACCGGCACCACCAGCAGCACTGCTATCACCACTACCATCACTGCTATCACCAACAACAACCAAAACTATCTGTGGTGCTCATATTGGACATTCACTTGGACCTTGGTTTGCTCAAGATTGTTCCTGCGATCAGTAGTTCAGGGACCTGGCTTTTTCTGTAGTCCCTGGGTATGGAGGAAGAAGCAGAGCTAGAATACTGTTTCGGGCAGGTTGATTCAGCAATATTTGAGTAGCACTTTGTCATTGTTGTTGTTCAAAGTAACATAGGGAGAAAGAAAAGTTATGTTCTTCAGTTTAGAATGAGCATAAACACGTATTTAAATGCAGTTATATATACAAAATATACATAGAAAAGATATTGAGTCTAGATACTTTCAGGCCAGTCAGTTTTAGAAACTCTGTTATTATTGTATGCATGTCCAGGTGCATGAATATGTGATGTATCAGTGGACCTGACTGACACTGTGTTGGAAGGTGGAGATGAGAGGATGTCCCTTTGGAGTTGGTTCTCTCTGCTCACCCTTAAATGGACTGTGGGGCTCACACTCAGGTTGCTGATACAACCAGAACCTTTACCTTATGGGTCATTACAGACATCATCAGTCTGAGCCCAGTTAATTTCAACTCAAGCAGGTAGAAAAATATTTAAGAACATGGGCTGAAGAGTTCGGTTTGTGCTGGATGGGCATTTAACTGGGGCAATGATGCCTGCTTGGAAGTATTTATAGCCCAGGTACTAGGTGAGTATTCAAAATCTCTGTTAATAATATTTTGTGCCTTTGTAAGGTTTGTTTTCATTGTTGTTGTTGTTATGTGTGTGTGCATGTGTGTAAACTATCAATACAGAAGGAAGAGAGTACACAGTGAAGATTACAGAAGAGGGCACTGGGACCCTCAAACAGTTCAGTATAAAATTTTCAGTATAACCTAGAAACTGTCAGAATTCTAATACCTGGACCCTACCCAGATCTACTTTAAGAGGACAAGGTGGCATTAGTAACCAGTTGAATAGGTTTCCCTGGTGATTGTATCAAGTGCTCAAATTTAAAATCTTTGCTTAAAAATTTTACACATACACACACACTTTTCACAGGCCATCCATTCCTTGTCTGTGGTGTGTTTATTTTGGTAGTGGAAGGACAATGCATTAATAAATAAAAAAGGATTTTCTATAGAAGTTCTTCTGAGGGACAAGTCAAGAGGGTTCAGATCACTTGCATTTAGGAAACAACCACATTCCTGGTTACTGTATAAACCCATTCAGTTAGAGGAGCTTTCTGACACCTCTGTGACAAATGAGGTCTTGCTAGCAAAGCCTCTCTTCCAAATGCTTCCCTGGCTCATAGCAATTACACAGCTAAGGGAAGCAGGGCAGGAGCTCTTGTTAACCCTTTGTCAGCTGCAGCTCAGCAGCCATTCATCTTGGTGGAAAGATTTTCATTCCAATCTTTCTTCCCTCCACTGCACTACAAAGGGAAATCACCCCCAGAAACGTTGCCCTGTCTGGCTCCTGTGTCTATGTGATTAAAACAGCCAGGTCAGAGGTCAGCAGAGGTGAAAGGTCACTGCAAACTAAATGTAGCTGCTGACTCTCCTTGGGCTTCTCCTTGGTGTCACAAAGACAAATGGCATTACCTAATTCCCCAGTGCAGCAGCAGCTCTGGCTTTCCCTTCCTTTCCCTTCAAACATTCGTTAATGAACTACAGCTCCATCTTCAGTAGAGCGAGAGCTGAGTCACTGAAGCAATATTACAGAGTGCTTGTGTCCCATGCTAGCACATTTCCTTTCTGTTCCTACAATCCAAATCTTCACTGTGACTATTTGTGAAAATATCAAACACATCCACAGTAAAGCCAAGGCCACCCTTCGGCTATAGGCAGAACTGACACGGCACAAATGCTTCCCGCTTATTAATAACTGTGCCGGTGTTGTTCCTGTCTTTCACACGCGTTCACTGTTTCACACACACTCTCCTACCATCTACTCAGAAATTTCTCAGGGAACTTCAATGTGCTCAAATAGGAGTTTAAGCTAAAACCATTGGAACTTTAATCATATTAAGTTACATCTGTCGGTTACTATTTTTTGAGACAAGATTTTGTTATTAGCATTGGTTGAACGAATACTAGGCCTGTAGACCAGGCTGACTTCAAATGCCTTGCCTGGCAATTATTCTATCTCATACCCAATGTGCTGGAAGGACAGGTGTGGGCTACCATACCCAGATGAACCCACTTTCCTTTTGTTAAAGAAGAGCAACCCTAAACTGGATATAAAGGCATGTTCTTATAATTCTAATTACCACTACTCCTGTGTGAAGAAAAGAAAGAGGGGGGAAGGAGAAAGGGAGGGAAGGAAGGAAGAAAGAGAGAGGTAAAGTGAGAGAGGCAGAGATAGAGACAGACAGACAGATAGATAGATTGAATGGGGAAGGAGAGAGGGGAGGAGGGAAGGAGCGAGGATGGCAAAGGGACTCTATTTTCCTCCTTTCAGTTTTCCAGGCTGGGAAGTTTTGAATTTAGGAAAAAGATTAGGTATCTATCAATGGTGTCCCAGGCGCTACCTATTTAATAATAGGAATCCCTGTGTTCATGTGAGCTAACTTTGATGAGGTCTCCACAATACAAGGGTTTGTTCATAGGCGATGATCAAAGCCTTTGTTGATTCAATTCTATTTACAAATGTGAATTTCCAACACAGAAAGCATAAAAATGGGAGTGCAGAGAGAAAATCTATCACTACTCAAAACAGTGTTCATTTTTTTTTCATCTATTTTTGGTAAAACGACAGTTTAAAAAAATCTGAGTTTCTGTTTTTTTGGTGTAAGTGACAGAAGAGATTATTCAATTCTTGCTTTCAAATGACAATAGGATATAAGCAGAATCGTGACTCCACTGCCATCGCACAGCCACTGTCTCACAATCTACCCTGCCTTTCCCTCTTCTCAACAGTGAAGGACAGTACAGAGGAAGGGTTTGCAGAATGACCTGAAAGCATTTGAAACCATGTGTGTACACAGAACTGCTTGTCCAGAGTAAGTTTTCTGTTATACAGAGGGTCTACTTTCTCCCTAACACCTCTACATACTACTAAGATAAATAACTAACCACATATTTGTTATAAAATTAACAACAGTCTTTTAAATTTTCATTTTTCAACTACTACCAACTTGTGAAAGAGATGTAGGAATTGTCAGAAGCAAAATGGACTTGTCAGCGTGCGTTTTCACAACCCACCAGTGTCACGACCTTGCCAGGAGGTCACCACAACCATGTAAAAAAATCCTCTTTACAACGATCTCTCCCAGCAACTGGCCACTCAACCTCTGACCGATACTATTTGTTCTTAAATATTAGCAAAATTTGAGTATATTCTGCTCAGCTCCATCTCTGGCTCTGAGGATTAGAATCTTTTGGGTGGAGATTTGGAAACCTGCTTTCTAACAAATCCCCGAATGTCAGCTTTCCTATGCATTGAAGCTAGAGACCTATAGGCATAAAGCATCTAGAAAACAAAGGGTCAACACCTAAGGTTGTTTCACCTAAAATGAATTTTTTCCTTTTAAAAATCCATGTATCCTCATGCTGGCACTCATGCCAGACAGATTAGAGACACCTTTAAAGAACTGTAACTTTAAAGAACCTGGAACTCTAAATGGCTTTGGATCGTCTCCAGGTGTGGCTTAGGCACATAACAGTCTGCCTTTACCTCCGGACATATTAAGTGGCAATGCATGGAGAAGCTATATCCAGACCTGAAGTCATTAGTCACCAGACTCGTGTGTATTCAAACATAATCTTTAATGAAATTAGAAGACCTTTGGACCATCTGGGTTGCTATAGCAAAACTCAGGGGCTGCAAACATCTGGTTCCACGTGTTGTTCCTGGCTACAATGGCCAGCAATTCCAGCAATTCTTCCCTTGCCTGAGAGTACTTACACCTCAGAATGCTGTACTACCAGCACCTGCTGGCAGACTGAGTGACTGGAGGATGCAGTCTCTTCCCTAGGACTTGGGTGCTCAAGAGCTTGAGTTTTGCAATTAGATGGCTTAGGAGGCTCAAATCCAGGCTTTAACACCTGGGAAGCTGTAGGACACAAAGCAAGGTATGAAAGATGTTTGGGGACTCCTTTAAACCCACTTTCCAGATGATAGTCAGGCCTTGTAGGGATGTTATGAGGGTGACAGAAAGATTGCTTATGAATTTCCCAGTACACAGAGAATACTCAAAAAATCACTGAGTCTAAGCCACATCTGTAAGTGATGCAAATTGTTGTTTTTAATACAAATGAGCACAGGACTAACTTTGTGTGGAAGAGGAGCCAACCAACATTGAGGGACTACATGAATTGGATGAAGCCAGTGTAGGGGTGTCACAGCAGAGCACAGCCTTATTCCAGTCCTCTTTGGGATTATGCTGTTTATAGCTACTACGTACAAATGTCTTAATGCATAGCAGAAACTATTCTAAACACTTTGAAGGCTTATTCATTTAACCTTCCTGAGAATGCTAGCAGGTTGAAGCCCTTATCCTTGAATTATATACGGGGATTGCAAGATCCAAGCATGACTGGAGCTATGATGATATTCTTTTACATATATAAAATAAAATTATATTGGAACCAGCAGTACATAGGATGGGATAATTCAGGTTTGTAGTTCTATATTTTGTTCATTCACATTTCTGTAACAATTTCGACTTCCAAAAGTCATAGTTAATCTTATGTTTGCACATCACTGAGTTATGAAGGTTTAAAATTATGCAACTGCAGAGAATACCTGACTTCTCATATATATATATATATATTTCAGTTTTATATTTTTAATACCTGACTTCTCCTATATAATATATATATATATATATTTCAGTTTTATATTTTTAATATAAATATAAACGACTAAATATATATTTAAGGGACAGAGAGAGTGAGCACGAGAGAGAGTTCTTTAAAATGATGTCTCATGCTGCTGGCTGCAGCGGCTGTTTGCTGAAAGTGAAAATTCTGAAGCTCTGCTCTGACAGCCCGGCGGGAAACCCTGTGGCTAGGGCTCAGATGTCATTTTAACCTCCAGGTGATTCATTTAACTTCAGAACCAGAAGCCAGAAGGCAAGGGCGGTTGGCAGGACAAGAGGATGCTTAGGGATCTGTAGCCAAGTGGAGAGGCCATCCCAGGTTTTTCCTACCACAGGAGTAGGCATGTCCTTTCAGAAACCGTCGTGTCCTTTCTCTATGATTCCTTTCCATGTTTTCTTCTAGTACATCTTAAATTCTGAATGTGCTTTTTCTCTAAATAAATAAGGTTTTTTTGTTTCTACTTTTTTTCACTTTGAGCTACGTATTTCAGTTGAATAAATAAAAATTCCCTTCTTATCTGCATTAGATACCAACCAGTGCAAAGGACACTCTGACCTCTTTTCAAGTACCTAACCTTCTTAATTCATGTTGCAGAAGTGAGTAGAATGCCCACTTTTGTTCTCTTGCAGGCTCCCTGTCTTCTCCTAGACATCCTAGTCAACCTAATAGGTTCTGGACATGTAGGAAGGGTTTAAATCTGGAAGTGCACCCTTAGAATTCTGTGGTGTTTAAAGGCACACTCGGTGTCTTCATGTATTAGTCAGCACTCATTGAAGCTTTGTGCTTATCTCCCAAGGCAGACCCCACATCTATTCTAACCAGAGCAACCCTTGCTTTGTTTACCAGCCGTCCACTTGAAAGCAATCTAATCTGCCCAGTGTACCAACTACAGGGCAGGGTGCAATCCCGGTCTCTCTGACTTTATGGATTCCTCTCTGTATCACATGCTGCAGGTCATAGAGAAGGGGAAAGAATATGAAATAGAAGGTCAAACAATCTCACTAAGGTGGAGAAGCCAGGCCAGCTTCTCAGGGAAACGGAGAGCTAGCTTTAGAGCTCTCTTTGATGATTTTGTCCTTGTTTGCCCTCTAGTCTTTCAGGAACAAGGGGGAGCTATGGAGCTCTCAACAGTTGCTGCTGTGACTGGACTCTATCTGATTCTTGTTTAACTTTCCAAGGGACAAAGAGTCTTCAGTTCTGGGATTCTGAGACCTCACAAGTGCGGGGGGTGGGGCGGGATGGGGGAGCATAGTCTTTAGTTCCCAGGGACCAAAAAGAGCAGTCCCGTGCTGATGAGCAGTCTCAGAGACTTTGTGGGTGTCTTCGCAGGACTGTCCACTTTATGAGTTCTGTATTTTATACTTTCTGTTCTTATCTATTATTTAAAAAAAAAACAAAACGTGGAAGTCAGCTCTCTCCTTTCACCTTGTAGGTTCTGAGAAATGAACTGATTTCCTCAGGCTTGGTGGCAAGTGAGTTTACCCACTGCGCCATCTCATTGACCCATATTCTAGCTTATTTCATCTTGGAATTTTGAATCAAATAATCCCTTAGAGAAAAAGTATTTATAATACAGCAGTGGCTCTGACAGACTTCTAACTTAAAAACAATGCCATAAAGGAACTGGCCAAGACTATGAGTTGGTAGTTTGTAGAAACAAAAACAAAATCACCATCACTGCAAAAGAATATTCAGCATTATTTTTATTTTTTATTCTTCTATCATAGAGTAAATCCTTGAGTGCAGCTTTCCCTCCCTCCACTTTTTTCAGTCCACATCCACCTCTCCTTTTCTTCAGATACAGTCCCCAACCCTCTTACCCTGCTCCCCCAGAAAAGAGCAGGCCTCCCAGGAACATCAACTGAACCACATACAACAAAGATGGAATAAGACCACAAACCCTCATATCATGGCTGGATAAGACAGCCCTGTAGGAGGAAAAGGGTTCCAAGCACAGGCAAAAAAGCCAGAGACATCCCCACTTCCACTGTTGGAAGTCCCACAGAAACACTAAGTCAACAACCATCACATATATGCAGAGGACCTAGCTTACACCCATGAAGGCTCTGAAATTGCCATTTTAATTTCTAAGAACCCCCATATGCCCTGTTTAGTTGATTTCTCAAATTGTGCTCTCTCTTGATCCTCACTCCTCTAGCTCTCACAATTCTTCCTCCCCTTCCCCTCTTCCAAGGAGTTCCCTGAGCTTGGAGGGAAGGGACCTGATGAAGACCTTCAATCTGGGCTCTCTCTCAGTCTAGTGTCTTGCCATGGGTCTCAGCATCTGCTTACATCAGCTACCAGTGGAAGCCTCTTTGATGAGGACTGGACTAGGCACCCATCTATGAGTATAGCAGAACATTATTAGGAATCAGTTCATAGATTTGTTTTTGGCCAGACTGAAAGTAATACAAATAAAAAACATTGGCAACCCATTTGTGTTCATCATGAAGACCCACTATAAAGAACTGATAATGAGGGAGCCTGCAGGGAACTGATCAGGCACTGTGATATATGTTACAGTTGTGTAGTTTGGTCTTCTTGTGGGACTTCTAATAGAGGCAACAGGAGCTGTCTCTGACACTTTTGCTGGCTTTGGGGACCCTACTCCTCATACTGGGTCATCTTGCTCAGCCTTAATACACAGCGAGGTGCTTAGTTCTTACTGCTACTTGATACACCATGCTTTGTTGGTACTCTTGGGAGACCTGACCTTTCCTAAACAGAAATGGAGGAAGAGTGGATTGGGGGTTAGGAACAGAGGGGTGGGGTGGGGGCAGGGACTGGGAAAAAACGAGAAAGGGGAAAGTGCAGCTAAGATGTAAAATAAATAAGTAAATTTTTTTCAAAAAGAAATATGTATAATATAACAGAGCGTAAGAATGATAATACTCAGTGTTAGAAGATGTGGGGCAAATTTAGCAAACTTGTCCCAACTTAATCGTTACTTATAGAAATATAAATTATATTATCTTTTTAAAAAGCTATTTTTATTTCACACAGCAATCCCAGGTCCTCCTCTCCTCCAGCTCACCCCACCACTCATGCAGTCCTCAGAGATTGTGAGCACCCCCCCGCCATGGAGAGTCAACAAAGTTTGTCAGCTCACTTGAGGCATGACCAAGGCCTTTTCCCCAGTATCTAGGATGAGCAAGGTGTGCTTCCATAGGGTATGGACTCAAAAAAGCCAGTTCATGGACTAGGGATAAATCCTGATCCCACTGTCAGTGGCCCTGTCACTGCCTGAGCCACACAGCTGTCATCCACATTCAGAGAGCCTGGTGCAGTCCTATGCAGGTTCCCCAGCTGTCAGTCCAGAGTCAGTGAGCTCCCACTAGCTCAGGTCAGCTGTTTCTATGGGTTTCCCCATCATGGTTTTGACCCCTTTTTGCTCATATTATCATTGCTCCCCCTCTCCTCAACTGAACTCAGGCACCCTAAACACTATTGCTAGAGTCTTAGCTGGGGTCATCCTTTTGGATTCCTGGGAATTTTTCTAGTGTCAGGATTCTTGTTAACTCCATAATGGCTCCCTCTATCAAGATATCTCTTTCTCTCCTCTCCCTTTCTGTGTTTTCGCCATTTTGTTGAATGCTTTTTCAGCATCTAATAAGATTATCATGTTTTTTTTCTTTGTTTGTTTATATGTTGGATTTCATTGACAGATTTTTGTGTGCTGAACCTTCTCTGTGTTTCTGGGATGAAGCCTATTTGATCATGGTGGATGATGTTTCTGATGTGTTCTTGGAAATTCTGGTAGAATTCTGTGCTGAAACCATCTGGTTCTGGGATCTTTTTGGTTGGGAGACTTTTAATGACTGATTCTATTCCTTAGAGGCTATAGGTCTATTCAAACTCTTTATCTGGTGTTAGTTGGCATCCATGGTCTCATAGTGTCTACACTATATCTGTCCAGGACCTTCTGGCTTTCAGAATTTCCACTGAGAAGTCACGTGTAATTCTGATAAGTCTGTCTTTATATGTTACTTGGCCTTTTTCTTTTTCTTAATATCTTTCTTAATTCTGTATGTTTAATGTTTTGATTATTATGTGGTGAGGGGACTTTTGTGGTCCAGTCTATTTGGTGTTCTATAAGATTCTTATACTTTCATAGGCATGTCCTTCTTTAGTTTGGGAAAGTTTTTTTCTATAGTTTTGTCAAATATATTTTCTGTGTCTTTGAGATGAGTTCTTCTTCTTCTATCCTTATTATTCTTAGGTTTGGTATTTTCATGGTGTCCCAGACTTCCAGGATATTTTGTGTTAAGACTTTGTTGGGTTTAGCATTTTCTTTGACTGGTGAATCTATTTCTTCTATCATATCTTTGATGCCTAGATTCTTTCTTCCATCTCTTGCATTCTGTGGTTATGCTTGCATCTAAAGTTTCTGACCATTTACTCAGATTTTTCATTTTCATAATTTCCTCAGTTTGCATGTTCTTTTTGCCTCTATTTTAATTTTCAAGTCTTGAACCATTTCCTTCACCTGTTTGATTGTTTTTTTCTTGATCCTCTTTGCTTTAGAGACTTGTTGATTTCGTCCAATTTTTTGTTTGTCTTTTTTATTTTTACTTCTTTAAGGAAATTTTTCATTTCCTCTTTAAGGGCCTTTATCATGTTCATAAAGTTATTTTCAAGGTCATTTTCTTCTGCTTCATCTGTGTTGGGATGTTCAGGTCTTGCTGTTGTAGAACTTCTAGTTTCTGGTGGTGCCATATTGTTTTTTATGTTGTCGAATGTATTTTTACACTGACGTTTACCAATCTCGTCATCTAATTGGTGCAGGTGGGGCCTGTGGCTTAGGTGGTTGGTTTTCCTCCAATTGGTGCTGCTGGGGACTGTGGCTCTGGTGATCACTCTTCTGGGTACAGGTAGGAATTCTGGTTGTGGTTCCTCCAGGTACAGGCAGGGTCATGGTTCTGGTGGTTGCTGATGTGGTGGGAAATGGTTAGGGGAATGGGTGGCAGCTGCAAGGTCTCTGGGTCTTTGGTGGGTGTGGTTGGGGCTTGGGACATGCCACCCGGGGCTAATGGAGAGCAGGGCCATCCAGCCAGGAGCCCAGACAGTCACGTCCTCCAGGTGCTGTTAGGGAAAAGACTCTGGGGATCACTGATGCAGTGTGGGATAGTAGGGGGTGTGGGGAGGCTTCTGCCAGGTCTCTATAAATTCTATTTTCAAAAGGACAACTCAATGCTGTCAAGTTTTAAAATTTGCATATTCTTTTATTTAGTCACCTCATATTTGGAAATAAATTCAGCGGTAGCTAAGGACTCATGTACAAAAAATGATTGTTGTCATGTTCCTTGTAATAGTGAAATAAAACAAAAGGCAAATTATAGACAACAAATCCATCAATGATGTGGGAGTGTCATATCAATCTGTTGATTTCATTGGTTGAGCAATAAAGAAACTGCTTGGCTCATTGGTTAGGAGATAGGTGGGAGGAGCAAACAGAACAGAGTGCCGGGAGGAAGAGGAAGTGAGGTCAGACTCCACAGCTCTCCTCCCAGGCAGACACACGCGATGAAGCTCTGAACTAGAATCTTCCCGGTAAGACCGGTGCTCACAGATTGTTAGAGATGGGTTGATTGGGATATCAGAATTAGCCAGTAAGGGCTAGAGCTAAGGGCCAAGCAGTTTATAAAAGAATACAGTGTCTGTGTAATTATTTCGGGGCATAAGCTAGCCGGGCAGGTGGCTTGGGGTGTTGGGGGACACAGCCCTGCCGCCCCTATTATCCCGATTTGGTATGATGGACCACGTCCTCCTGAAGGGTTGCTATGAACATCTTCAGAAAATTGCTTTGCTCAACTGCCAACTGAGATGAAACTAGCACACAGGTTATACCAAGAAAGACCTAATTAACGACGCCCCCATTCAGCAGGAAGCAGTTTGGAGAGAAAAAACTGCGCCCATGTTCCCAAATATAGTTTATAAATGTTCTTTTACATTTAAAGGGGGATATGATATAGACATGAATAATTTGCATTAGTATAGATTTTGCTTTATTGATAGAGATTTACGGTCAATTTTGTTATATGTATAAATGTTTCTGATGTAACTTTTACTTGATAACTGTTTTGTTATATGTAATTTTGCTATGTTAAGGTTAAAGCCTTTCTTTTTTGTTTAAACAGAAAAAGGGGAAGTGATGTGGGAGTGTCATATCAATCTGTTGATTTCATTGGTTGAGCAATAAAGAAACTGCTTGGCTCATTGGTTAGGAGATAGGTGGGAGGAGCAAACAGAACAGAGTGCCGGGAGGAAGAGGAAGTGAGGTCAGACTCCACAGCTCTCCTCCCAGGCAGACACATGCGATGAAGCTCTGAACTAGAATCTTCCCGGTAAGACCGGTGCTCACAGATTGTTAGAGATGGGTTGATTGGGATATCAGAATTAGCCAGTAAGGGCTAGAGCTAAGGGCCAAGCAGTTTATAAAAGAATACAGTGTCTGTGTAATTATTTCGGGGCATAAGCTAGCCGGGCAGGTGGCTTGGGGTGTTGGGGGACACAGCCCTGCCGCCCCTATTACTACACATCAAGATGGAAATAAATTGTTGACAGGAAATTATTGACTACATTGTGGCAAGTTTGTATCATTGGCTATTGTATAGTCATACTGAAGAATAGACTCATGCTATCCTAGTCTAACAGGAAGGATATTCACAGAGGATTGTTCAGTGAGAAAGACAGGATGTCAAGAACTATCTACTATGTAATAATTTCACATGCATTAACAACAAAATAGTCACTTCTTGTAGATTTATAATATGTCTATGTAATTTTGGTTGAACATAAAGGCATAGAATGATAGAGAACAAACTATTACAGTGGATACTTAAAAGAGGAAGATAGGAGAGCAACTAATGAAAGAAAACACCATAATTCAATACAAAGTTTAAAACAAAATATTATTGTAAATATTTAAAAATCAAATATGCACATAGGCATTGCCATAAGTGGCTAATACACACTAATCAAAATGCTAACTATGCTTCCTTCCTATTATGATGTGGGCAGTCTTGGGTTACTCCTATTTCAATAGTCTTTGTACACTTATTATTATTTTAAATGAGTTCCTTCACCGTTGTGTATGGCAAGAAACTGAATCAGATAATCCAACTTACAACTGTAGTCAAGATTGTGAAGCTGAGAGGCATCAGATCTTTTACATTTTTCCAAGGTTCATTAGCACTACGTGGGACCACCAAGTGGGAGAGGGCCATGTTCCCATGTCTGTATCCTTCTGCTCTAGATTAGCCTTCCACTTCAGCAGCTAATATATTATCCCACTTGTACTTAGTTTGTCAAGGTTTACTTTTAATTATCACTGTGTGTGTGCGTGCGTGTGTATACATATGTGTAGGTGTCTATCTGTGTTATGTGTAGGTATGAGTGCATGAAACAAATATCTGCAGGTGCCAGAAAAGAGTGTTGGACCTTGGAGCTAGAGCTACAGGTAGTTGTGAGCCAACTGATGTAGGTGCTAGAAACTGAACACAGATCCCCTGGGAGAGTAGTCCATGCTCTTAACCATTGGACCATCTTTATAGCACCTTACTTATATTATGTATTGGAATTTTATATACAATTTTGTTTGAAGTAAAGTCTTGGTACTTAAAAACTCTATTTGAATACTTTAATGTTTGAGAGTGATGCCTGGACAAAGACCACTTTAATACAAATTACTCTAAAATATAGTTATAATTATCTTTTGAAAGAGTTAAGAATGGTTGCCATAAATGGCTACACATAGGGAATAAAATTATAATGGTTCTGAAAGGTCCTGTCCTATTTTCTAGCTAATATTGGAAATTTCTCCATTATAGACACAGTTATTTAGGCTGGCCATTTACATCAGTGTGGCTGGGTGTCATAATCATACCCCTACAGCTCCTTGACCTAACTGCATTTGGTGATATAGTCATTAGTTCCAAGTGAGAAGTCCCTCATAAGTGTTTTTGGGGCTGATTGGAATCCATGATCATAACTTTATTATTCCACAAGAGTGCGTTCTGTGAAACATTTCAACGACTATTGTCTGCAATTTTTTCTTGTCACTCATGGAACAGCTATATCATACATTGTCTAAGTTATTAGTTATCTTTTGTTGCTGCATTGTTTATAATTGTAAAACAAAAACAAAGACAAAACCCCATGAAATCAGGGGCTGGTAATGTAGCTTAATGGATAGATTGCTTTCCTAGCATGCATGAAGCCCTGAGTCTGACTTCTAAATTAAAAAATTGGGCATAGTGGTACATGCCTATTATCCTATCTCTAGAGGCAGAGACAGTAGGGTTCAAAATAATCCTAACAAACAAGGTCAATTTTGGTAATATTTTATTTTTGATCAGAGTGCAGAACTAAGCCACCAGTTAGCCATAGAAGCCAGGCAATAGAGGCACACACCTTTAATCCCAGCACTCTGGAGACAGAGACGGATGGATATCTGTGAGTTCAAGGCCACCCTAGGCTACATGAGATTGATCCAGTCTAAAAGAGAAACAGAAGCAGGCAGAGGAGGTTCACATCTTTAATCCCAGTACTTGCGATTCACATGTCTTTAACCTCAGCACTAGAGATGTGGAGACATAAAGAGGCAGAAAGAGGAATATAAGGCAGAAGGAGACTAGAGCTCAAGGCAGACAGCCTGAGAATTCCTAGAGACAGGATCTCCCCCATTCAGTTTGAGGATTCAGTAGAGGTAAAAAGTCTCTCTAGTGGCTGGATGCTCTGCTTCTCTGATCTTTCTTTCAGCTTTCACCCTTGATGTCTGACTCCAATTTCTTATTACTAAGAAGGAGAATTTGTGCTACAGCTTGCCTTTGTCTCAAAACAAAGTCAAAACCCCATCTGCAAAACAAAAATAGCAGACATAACCTGGATACCTACTGATTGAATGACTGATCTAGTAAAATTGTTCAAGGATGATTAAGTTGGCCAATTGGAGCACACCCTGGGTTTCTCCTTAGAATTAAGAAAGTGGACGCTCTCTTCTCACTGGGTTCTGTAGCTATCTGGATGAGGTTAACTTAGAAAAGGAAATGACCTTCTTAGGTACCACATAGAAAGAGCTGAAAAAGGAAGTCAGAGTTCCAAATAGTTTGCAACCCTGAATCCGTTCATTCAAAGTCAGTTTCCTGCTTCAACTTCTCTTTAGGTCATCATCATCATCAATATTTGGAGATAACAGTGGACTGTTCACTGGGCTTAGTTTTCAATAAATGCTCATGAAATGATTCTAATTTGCAATGAGATCAGATTCAATAATATAGTGATTTTATATAGTTTAGGAACTAATGAATTAAGATAACAGAAAGAGAAAATTGTGAATATTTGTGTTTCTAATAACTAACTTAGTGTGAACTGAACAAAACAAAGGAAAACAATGCCATCAGGATATTTATCTCTCTGAGAAAATGCTTCTTTGTGCTGCAACTACCTCTTTTTGAGTGAAGATCCATGAGTGATCATACATTCTGCTGTTTTCTGTTCTCTCAAAATGAATAGAAAACTGATTCATGATGGGATGTCTACCACAGGAGTGTTTTAAGTGCATGCATGGTTACTGGTAATAACTGTTAAAGGTCTTCAGAAGATTGTTAAGGAAATGAGAAGACAGAACAAGAATTATCTTGCCTAGGTGTAGAGAGAAGGATTATTTTTTTTAGATCTTTAGGGAAATGGCTACAAAAGAATGATAAATATAGAAGGAAAGTAAGAGTTACAGCAGGCTAGATGTTGCAGAGAGACTGCAAAAGTGGTAGACATTGAATCTAGGCTGGGAAGCTAATTCAACTCTTACACTACAGGAAATGCACAGCAACGACAATGGTTAAGCTGTGAAAGAAGAGTACTTTTGCTTGTTTTGGCCTTTATTATCACTGGTGAGTGCATCCACCCTGATGCTGCCACTGCTGCCGCCACCGTTGCTGCTACTGATGATGATAATGATGATGACAATGATGATGATGATGGTGGTCATGCTGCAGTGGTGGTGGTGGTGGCGTTGCTGCTGCTGCTGCTTCTGCTGCTTGCTTCCCTGGAATTAGAGCTTCTTTAGGCTTCCCTAGACTGAATATCAGTGACTCTCCACAACTCCTTCAGGCTTTCAGCACCAGACTTGGACTGCTGTGCTAGCCAGTCTGGTGGACTGATTAACTATCAGATTATTGGCTTTAAGTGTGAGACAGCCATCACTGCACTACTCAGAATACAGCTTGTGAGGCAATCTGTAAACTCCAGTTTAATATATATATATATATTTATATATATATATATATATATATATATATATATATATATGTATATTCATTCTGTCCCTTCTGTTTCTCTAGGGAATTCTAATACAGATTATAGGGGGTAGGAGGATTGAGTAAGACATAATAGCTAATTCTTGTACTGATGAAGAGAATATACACCCAAAGTGGCTTGCCTGGGGTTCCAAAAGTGTTTGAAAGCTAGCACTTTGATTAACTCCTTTCCTCACTTGACATAGTTCCCATTTCATCAGGCGTCTGCCATGCACACGAGAGTCACAGGATACACAGCTGCCACAGAGCAGGGCTGGGTCAATGTTATCTCCATTTTCCCAGTGTCCAGTTAGTTCCCTAAGGTGGCAGCTATGACAGTGACTCACACCATAACTGGAATGGTACTCATTTAGCACAAGAACTGGGCAGGACAAAATCAACCTCAAGAATAGGGGTCTGTGCTTCAAAGCCTTTTTATAGTATTCTCAACAGGAAGTATGGCCAAGCTCATGAAAATGAGTAACAATAAACTCACTTGTAGTGTGAACTGTGTCTGAAACAGTATACATGAAGTTGGAAACCAGTGGAAGGACTTCCTTTAAGATTCAGTTTCTGGGTTGATGGCAGGAATAAACTTATAAGATTAACCTGTGGCTTCATGAACAGCTTGAGCCTGTAATATTTTCCCTGTCTATCCCCATTGGCAAATATTATTGTAACTCCTTCTGTGACAGCAATAACCAGCATCTGCTGTCTGGAAGGCCTGGTGGGGTCTGTGTTAACCTTAGTTGTATAAACCCAAGGTTGTATTGGCTCTTGTGGTTTTGATATTTTTCTTTGTAGCTGCACATAGAAAAGATAATCTGGTTAACCTAAGCTAAAGCTATGTAACACTTACCCATCTTTCCAGACCTTCTGTACAAGAGCATATAGTTACCCACTGTGTTTCATATGTGATGGATTATCTGCTCATGGATTTTTCTTTCTTATGGAACAAGGTCTGTTGTTGTACAAGGCCACTTGTTTGTTTCCCAGCTGCCCAGATTTCTGAAGTAACCACACAGAAACTGTATTAATTAAACCTCGTCTTGGCCTATTAGCTCTAGGTTCTTATTGCTTAGATCTCACTTCTTAATTTAACCCATTTCTATTAATCTGTGTATCACCACATGGCTGTGGCTTACCGGCAAGGTTTCATCCAGGCTGGGCTACACAGCATCTCCATCACTCTGCCTTCTTTCTCCTAGCATTCAGTTTATTTTTCCCCACCTAGCTCTGCTTTGCCCTGTTATAGGCATTTATTCATTAACCAATAAAAGCAACACATAGACAGACAGACTTCAAACACCAAGGGTCTTTCTATTTGGGCCAGGCCTTGAGTTTTCCCTATCTTTCAACTCTCTAGTGAGGGGCTACAGCTGCAGGCCACTGTGCAGAGCTGAGAAATCAAGACAGATTTCTGAAAATATTTCTCAGACCCTTGGTCTGTTCATTCATGTAGTGAGCTTACTGTCTATGTACGCTGTCTCTCTTGGAGTTGGAGAAACTGGTCTTGAGGATCTGTTGGTACAGAGAATACAAAGGGCCATTTCACAGTGCAGCAAGCACTATTGATAAAGGCTTCAGGTTTGTGGATGTAATTTGGAGATATTGGTCGCATGGTAAGAAGAGGAGACAAAGGGAAGTGGGTTGAAAATTATTAAAGTTTCTAGAGCAGTCAATTCCAATCCTTTGAATACCTCATCTATGGGTCTGAGCTCTTGGAGGGGTTTTCTCTCCGTGTTTATATACACGAAAATCCTTTCAGCAGAATGTTGCTAGAAGTGCCTTTTAGGAACCAATATTCTGAACTAAGCATTTGCTAGAGTGCAGAGGAGATCTTAGAAGGAGTGCTGCCAGTGCCACCAGGGCAGCACAGAGGAGGATTGCTGCTGGTGGGTAATACCAGGACAGCACGGAGGGCAGGAGAAGATGGGAGTTGGAGGTGATTACAAATTAGAAATATAATATTTCTACATCTCTGTGGGAGAGCTTCTCGAGAAAGCAGATGTTTCAAAGAATGAAGATGACTTTGCATTGAGATCCATGCTGGAGTTTCAGAACTAGCTAATTTATTCAAGTGCCTTCATGCTAAATAGCCAGGCAAGTCTGAATCCCACACTGAAGTTGTAGCTGTGGCTGAGGTATACAGGTTGATACAGTTTGAGTTCTGACACATGCACTCTCTGATAAAACAATCACAAATCCATTCCACTCTCTGCTACTGTACTCTTTATATTCCTTGAGGGGACAGTATTACAAACTTAGGTCACACATCAGCCACAATTTCCATTTACTTATGACCATTTTGTAGTCCCTGGCGAGGGCAGTGGCAGTTGGGTTTTGATTGGAGATGTGTTTCCTCCATGGGCAACCAGTGTTACTGATTCACTGTTCCTGAGAGGAACAAGCTAGAAAGGAATCACGTGATTAGTGAGCCAGTCCTGGGCAGCTGGCTCCTCATTGATGTTATTGTTTATTTCCATGGTTCCCAGTGTGTCAGGAGCCATTTCGGCCTTCTCCTTTCTCACATCTCACAGGGCCTTGAGGTGGAAATCTTGAGACAGAAAAACTTAAAGTTAACTGAGATATTGTATACTGACCTTGGAGATTCAAGCTTCAGACAGCACCTTAGAGTGTCTTCTTTGTTTGCTGCTTATCACTAACAGCAGGTGCTCTAGCCACTGACCTTGCAACGAGCCCCTCCTTTTCTTCCCCTCTTTCCCCCTCCCTCAGTTCCCCCCTGCTAGAGCTCCTCACTGAGGAGTATATAAGACGTAAAACTTGCTTCAATAAAGGGGATGCCTTGACAAAAAGAATACTGCTTGGCGTCTGTCTCTTTCTCTCTCCCATGTCTTTCAGATAGTGCCTCTTCAGACCCTGGAATAACTTAGGACCTGCTGGGCGGGTCAAGTGGCACCCAAACAGGGACTTGAAGCACGGCCTCCTATCAAGTGACGGAGCGCACCCCGGGACCAGGAGAAAAAAGGAGATTCTGCAGCTGTAGGACTCGGACAGATCTGCAGGACAAGGTAGGCGCAGGATCATTGTCGCCCCATAGACATGGGCATTTTCAAAGGAATAAAAATTCAGACAAGAATTTAAGCAGTCATTCAGGGAGAGAGGAATAAGAGTTAAAAAGAAAGATTTAATAGACTTCTTATGTTTTATTGATGAGTAATGCCCTGGTTGGTGTTGAGAGGGCCAGGAATTCACCTCCAAGCATGGGGCAAGCATTTGGTAAACAGGAGATCCTGAATGAGCTCATTTTTATGTCTGTTTGTGTATTGTGTTCCTGTTTCTGTGTAATTGTGAATCAGTAATTTGAAAATTGTACCTGTGCAGGGTGTGTATTAAAACAGGACAAAAAGAATACTGCTTGGCGTCCATCTCTTTCTCTCTCCCATGTCTTTCAGATAGTACCTCTTCAGACCCTGGAATAACTTAGGACCTGCTGGGTGGGTCACCAGTGACATTGTCAGTAAGACCAGAGAAGGACAACTAGGAATGAAATGAAAGTTGTCAGTGGAATAAACACAAATGAAAATCACTCACCTGCCCCAGAAGCAGTAGGTGAGTAAGTGAACAGACTATAATAGGTCCACAAGCTGGCTAGTAACTTGAAGGTATTTTCTTGGTGAGAAACTGCCTACTGTAACGATCCTGATCCAGTAATGACTCCTTCCCTGCGAAACTAGGTATATCAGAGTCCAGAAATATCCCTCACATAAATCATGCCTCTTCCAGCATCTGACAGCCACTGTCTCAACTTAATTAGCCATCAGGCACAAGGAAAGCCAACATCATCCCAGATTCACACGCATTTAATGGATAAACATGATGGGGAGAGCACTCTCCTCAGCTCCATCTCCGCAGCTCAGTGTTCAGTAGATATCATGGCTATTAAAGTAAGTAGGGCAATCAAGTGTCTTTTGAGCTGGTTTCAGCAGATAGGCTTTCTCTTTTAAAAGACTGAATTAATTTTATCAAAGATGCATACAAATAAGATTTGGGAGGCAGAGCAAGTGAAATAGGCAGCAGAGGACAAGAAGAAACTCCCCCAGAAAGCTGCTCTCAGTGCCTGGACAAGGGCCTTTCCTCTTGAGCAGCCTGTTTCTGAACCTTAGAGTGTGAGCCGAGAACAGATCCAGACCTCTAGGGAGCCAGCATTGACTCAGGGCTTCTGGGGAAGATGCTAAACAAAGACCATGCTCTATTGTGAATAGGCAGTAAATGTATAGGACCACTTCTATTAATCCGGGTTAGAGGATTTCTAGACGGTGATGTCTCCTCTACATCAGGCTTCTGTTGAGGATAATACAGGTATACTTAATAAATTTTATGCCAAATTGGGTTTATTTGTAATTTCCCAAGGCTTTACCACTAACAGGCTCTAATATAAAGACTAGAATAGATTCTAGTCTGGGAAGCAGTTTTAAACAGTTACCTATTTGTGTATAGTAGGGAGTCCACTTGTTTGTTCCAGGCTGCTCAGCTCTGAAATAACCACACAGAAACTGTATTAATTAAATTTCTACTTGGCTTATTAGCTCTAGCTTATTATTGGCTATCTCTTACATCTTAATTTAACCCATTTCTATTAATCTGTGTATCACCATGTGGCTTTGGCTTACCAGCAAGATTCCATCTAACATCTGCCTCTGGCAGGGGGCCACATGGTGTCTCTCTGACTGTGCCTTCTTTCTCCCAGCATTCAGTTTAGTTCTGCCCGCCTACCTCTCTTCTGCCCTGCCAGGCCCAAGACAGATTCTTTATTAACCAATGGTATTCACACCATACAGAGGGGAATCCCACATCATTTGTGTATGCATGTGTGTGTGTATGTGTATGATATTTTTGAACAGGTGCCTGTGTGTTCTTATACGCATATGCACATGTATGCAGAGGCCATAAGTCGACACCAGGTCCCTTTTTCAATTTCTGCCTATTTTATTTATTGGAGACAGTCTCTCATTGAATCTACCTAGACTGGTTGAACAGCAGTCTTTAGGAGTTTGCCCATCTCTTGCTCTCCCCGGCTGCCAGCCCTGATAAACAGGTACATGCTAGGGTGCCCTGCTTTTGTGAGAGTACTGGGGATGTGAGGCCAGGTCCTAGAACTTGTATGGCAAGCACTTTATCAACTTGTCTACCTTCAAAGCCCTCACTTTTTCTTTTTATTATTTCTTTTAATTTTGAGGTTATAGCATACTTATATAATTTCTCCCTTCCCACTCTCCAGCCCTACCACATACCCCTCCATGATTTCTTTATTAAGCATGGTCTCTTTTTTATTAATTGATGTTATAGGCATATGTATATTCATATATATTCAGAAATATAATCATCTCAATCTGTATGTTAGTTTTATGTTTATCTTCAGGGTTAGTCATTTGGAACTGGATAAACTATTGGTGTGTTCTTCCCTGAAAAATACTATTTCTCCCACTCTCAGTCTTCTTACAATATGAGATTTTTAATTGCTCCTAATTGTAAGCAGCATTGGGCATTGCCTTTTAAAATTGTTAGCCTTCTCCTTACTGGTACCCACACAGTGATATATATTACATGCTTTTATTTACATTTGTTAAATATATTCCTTCCCCCTTTTAATGGAGATTGATTTTTTCTCATATAATATATATAATATAATATATCCTAATTACAGTTTCTCCTCCTGTAGTTTTTAACCCAGAGACAGATATTGTGGTTGAGGTTGAAGATCAGAAAAGCAAAACAGCCAACCACCAGAGAGTTTTTACCTCTGCTAAGGCTGGGAGAGTGTGTCTTCAGTGTGACGGCGGACTGACTGCAGACTGAAACCCTAAGCTCCTGACTCCTCCAGTCTTATATTCCTCTCTGATGCTGAGATTAAAGGCATGTACCACCACCTCCAGGCTTCTATGGCTAACAAGTATGGCTGCTGGGTTTAAAAATGTGTGGAACCACTGCCTGGCCTCTATGTCTGAATAGTATTGCTAGCTTTGTATTCTGATCTTCAGGCAAGCTTTTTTTTAAAAAAAAAATATCAAAAAGTATCACTATATCCCCCCTCTACCTATCCAAATTCTTCCCCACATCTCCTCCCATCTGAATTCACCCCCTTCATGTCTCTCATTAATAAACAGGCTTCTAGGGGAATATAATAAAATATAAAATAATATAATAACATATAATAAGATGAACATTTTTGTAACACATCTGAATAGGACAAAATAAACAATCAGAAGGAAAAGATCCCAAAAGAAGGCACAGGAAACAGAGATCTACTTGTTTGCATATTAAAGAATCCCATAAAAACAGTAAACAGGAGGCCATAATACTTGGCTGAGGACCTGTAGGGAAAGTAATATATTATATTATTTTATAAAATATATAAATTACATTATAATTTTATATACTTTTATTAATTTTATATTATATAATGTAAAATAATAAGTTTTTTTTAAAGGAAGGGCCCATAAATGACATTACAAGACAAGAAACTTTCAAGTCTGTATTTGTTTCAAATATTAAAATGCCCACATCAGCTTGCTTTTTAGGTCATTTGCTTGTAATATATTTTTCCATCCTTTTACCCCTGAGCTGATGTCTACTCTTGACGCTAAGGTGTGCTTCTTGGGTACAGCAGAAGGATGGATTCTGTTCTTACATATATTTGGTTAGGCTGTTTCTTTTTATTGGGAAATTGGAACTATTGGTGTTGAGATGTATCAGTGAACAGTGTTTGTTTATTTCTGTTATTTTGTGTGTGTGTGTGTGTGTGTGTGTGTGTGTACATGCGTGTGCATGGGCGTGCGAGTGCATTTACCCAATTTTTCTTTTGATTTGCTAGTCTGGGGTTATTTATTCCTTGGACTTTCTAGTGTGTGGCTAAACTCTTCAGGATGGAGTTATCTTTCTAGTACCATCTGTAGGTCTGAATTTGTAGACAAATATTGCTTAAATTTGTTTTTTACCATGGAATGACTTATTTTTCTCTTTCTGACAGTTGAAAGTTTTGCTGGATAAAGTAGTCTAGGCTATCACCTGTGATCGTTTAGAGTCTATAGAACATCTGTCCATTTACTTCTGGCTTTTAGAGTATCCATTGAGAAGTTAGGTCTGCCTTTATATATTACTTGGTCTTTTTCCATCACAACTTTTAATATTCTTTTTTTGTTCTCTACATTTAGTGTTTAGATTATTATGCAATCAGAGAACTTCCTTTTTTGGTCCAGTGTCTTTGGTGTTCTGTATGCTTCTAGTACTTTGATAGACATCTTCTTTCATTAGGCTAGAGGCATTTTCTTCTATGATATTATTGGAAATATTTTCTATGCCATTGATGTGGGTTTCTTCTCCTCCCTCTATTCCTATTATTCTTTGATTTGGTCTTTTCATAGTGTCCACGATTTCTTGGGTGGTATGTGCCAGAAATTTTTTAGTTCTAACATTTACTTTAACCAAGGTATCCATTTCTTCTTTTGTGTTTTGGACTCCCAAGATTTTTTTTTCTACCTCTTGGTTCTGTTGGTGAGACCTACCTCTGAGGTTCCTCTCTGAGTCTCTAAAATTTTCATTTCTAGATTTTTTCCGGTTTCTGCTTTCTTTACTGATTCTATTTCCACTTTCAGGTCTTGAAGTGTTTTATTCACTTCCTTCCCTGTTTGTGTTTTCATAGACTTCTTTAAGCAATTTTTTTTTCATTTTTTTCTTTAAAGACCTCTATTGTATTCATAAAGGCCATTATAAGGTCTTTGTCTCGGGTTTCAGCTATGCTACTGTTGTACTGTTGCTGGACCTAGTGGGGGCATATTGTCCTCGCTGCTGGTGTGATTTTACACCAGAGTCTAGGCATCTAGATTTCAGAAGATTTTAATTCTAGGTGCTGACATGTGTTTTTTCTTTGTTGGATGTATGTTTTATTCCTTTGTTTCTTTTTTCTCTCCCTTTCTTTGGAGAGTGTGGTGGCTTTGCCTGGCCTAGCAGGGAATTCTGGGATCCTGATAGTGGAGGCTCCTGGCGGTTGTGTGTAAAATGTACTTCCAGGTATTGGGAGCTGACACTTAGTAATGTGGACTGGCTGGGAGGGTGGCGATGTAGGGATCCACAAGAGGGAGAAAAGCAGGATACTCCACTGGAATCTGCTTAATACCCTAGGAAAAGGGGTGGACAGTGAGGAGGCCACAAAGGTATTCTAACATATAGCTGGGGATGTGATTGGGGAATTGCATATGTGAGAGGGGACATGAACGTGAACATCTGAAGCTGGCCTACCTACCTGCTTTACTGACAGGGTTGACTGGTAGGTTCCCAGGGAGTTTCTGCTAGAGTTGGGGACTGTGCTAACAGGATGAATGGGGAGAAATGTTGGGAAAGATCTGCTTAAACTGGTAGAGGTGAGGCCGAGAGGAGAGAAGATGGAGGCTGCAGCATGTGTTCTGTTACAGAGATGGCGTGAGACCTGGTGATTAGATTTGGAGGAGAGGAGGGAGAGCTGAGGATCTGCAATTAGGCTGCCTGTTTTCCTACTCTGCTAGACCAGCATGTTCCCAGGGAATGCTTGCTGGAGTTGGGGGATGAGATAGTGTGATGAATGGGCCAGGGAAGGTTGGAGGAGAAGGTCTAGGTGATCCATTAAAGAAGGGCCAGAGAGGGAAGAAGGACTACTGCCAGTGGTCTGCTAGAGAGATGGGGGATTGGCTTTGGAGGAGAGGAGGGTTGAAGATCTTCAGTTAGCCTACCTTCTTGCCTGGCTGGAGTCAGTACTCTCCCTTAAAAAAATTAGTTCAGCATGTTCACCTAAAATTTTCTGATTATTTTACTTGCTCAGGTCTACATCAGACAGTTTTGTTTTGCCTTCTGATACTGGAGATTGAACCAGAGATTGAATACGTGTTAAGGACATGCTTTATCACTGAGCTTCAGCCCCAGTCCTGTAATCATTGATTTTTGTTGCTGGGGTTGAAATTATGGGACCTAATTTGAACGCAGTCAAAGGGCAAGGTCTATAAAAGGAGGTTCTTCACATCACTATACCCTTCATTGTGTATTTTTAAGTTATTCTTGGAGGAGTTGCAAGAGCAAGGGTCACTCCTGGTTAATCTAGAAGAACTGGTATCCAAGTGGTTGAAGAGTTAATCCTAAATTCTAGGTCTCCTAAATCTTGGGTCTGTGTAATGAATACAAGTCCATTTCCTTTCAGTGCTGATAGGTGACCTCAGGAACTCATGGGACAATTTCAGAGCCTGTAGCTATAATTTTATTATAAAAACATGTCTAAGACCCATATCTGTAGGACCTGAAAGTGGGTATTGAATGCACCACTAAAAACCAAATTTTAAGAGATTTTGGAGAAAATAGATTCAAGTACAGAAAAGTTAGAAACGGAGTCAACCCACATGTTATCTCCTGAGATGCGAACCATCTTTGGTCAGCGTATCTTCAGTGAGTGTACTCCTTGCCTATCAACCACTTAGTAGACACCAGAGTGTTTTAGTAACTTCAGACTGATTGTGATGGTGTGCTAGTGATTGTGTTCCTATAACCCTGAGTTTTTCCTAATAATGATTCCAGAGTATAAGAGTAATGATGCTGATGATTGTATTACTAAGTATTGGTGTTATTGTTTTTATTATTATTAGTTCTTACTGTGAACATCTTATTCCACTTAATTTATAAATAAGTGTAATTATAGTTATGTGTGTAAAAAAAGCATAGTATATGTAGGGTTTGATATTCTCTGTAGTTCAGACATCTTTCAGGACTTCTGGAATGAATGCTCCATAGACATGGTAACTACTATACTTTCTACTTTATTTTATTTTTCTTTCTTTCTTGTTCTGTGAGACAAGATCTTGTTATGTAGCCTAGGTTGGTGAGAAACTCATTATGTAGCCCATGATGCCTCACATTCTCTGCTATCCTCCTGCCTCAGCTCCTAACGACTGGATTATAGGTATGAGCTGCCACTTGCAGTCGAGTTCTACTTTTGATGATGATAAATTCCATAACTTCATTGTTATTGATGTGAAGTAGGACTTTTCCTCCTTTGTACAAAACCCAAGTGGGAAACCCTTTAGAAGGACTCAGACCCTGTTAGTTACATCTACCCAGTTCAATGTTGTAGGGGAGAGGAGCAACAGTGAACAGCAGTCTGGAGTGGGCGAGAGATTCCTCATTCCCTGCTCACTCATTATAAAACCCCGTGCCTTTGTAGGGTAGCTGAGCTCGTCTCACTTTCCCCATCCCTTCCTGGCCCTCCATATTCACAAGCTCCCTAGTTCTTGGCAAGCTCACGTAAGCAGTTCCTCTTTCGTAGTCTCTACAGGCATGGTATCAGTCTGATTCTTTCTCGTGTGTGATCCTATTTAGAAGCTGGTCCCTCTGCTACTGTTAAACTTCCAAAGGCACAGGCTTGGAATTTCTGAGTGAATTTTTTTGTCCTACAGAGGCTAAAAGCTTCCTTTCCTCCCAAGGATCTGCCTGAGCCGCTGCAGCGAGTCTGAGGCCTCTTTAAGGTACCTACAGGCTCAGATGATTAACAAAGCAGTGTGGATAAATAGGAGAGATAAGTATTTGCTTTTCTGGTTTGTAGCACATGCGAAAAGGTGAGACAACCTTTTGAGAAATGAGGGCAATAATCATGGCAATCCCATAGGGTTGTTTTAGAGAGTAAATAAGTTCATAAGAACGGAACGATAAACAGGGACTAGCACGGAGTTAATGCTCACTGTCAGTCTCGTTTTAGTTTGCAGGTTTAACACTGAGGAGGATCTTCAGACTGCGGGAAAACACATTTGAAGGCTAATTCCATCAATCAGAATCAGTGAAGATCTGCCCAAGGAAATCTATCTTGGGAGTAAGGGAGACTTTCCTCATCAACTCAACCACAAGACTTCTCCTATCCTTATAGAGGGCGGAGCTGTGTCTAAATCCACAGATCTTCAGTTCAGCTTTGCACGTGAGAGGCTTCCACCACCAGAGGGCGCGAAGAAAGGCTCCCGAAACCCATCTCTGAGAAGATAAAGCTAGTGAAACTTGTTCTTGAGATTGGATACTTGTCAAAGAAGACCGTGGCATTAACCTTCGGGATTAACTCAACCCAGCAGCTTTAGAAGGGTCATTGATGTATTCCACTCTCCTAAAATGCCACTGAGAGGAATGGGCAGAGGTTGTGGTAGTCCACATCTTATTTAGCAAATCAGGCCACCTACCTAAATCTTTATGTTTAAAGAATCTAACTTCTATACAGAAGGGAAATTGGGGCTTAATGCAGGTCTTAAGAAATACAGAATAGAAAGGCCTTAGAACCCAGTGAGAAGCTGGACAGTCCTGTCACCCCTGTAGTGCAGGCTGCTGATTGGCTGGTAGCAGCACCACACATTCCCACGTCCACAGAAGCTGTGTGATGGTGATGCTTGGAAAGCCAGCAGTAGATCCCCAGAGTCACTTCAGGCTAGGTTTTCCTTTCTAGATGGGGGAGAAGAATACGTCCAGGTAAAGATCACCATTGGGTACAGTTTGGTCTTCTTTCAAGGGTCTTCAGTAGCTCATTTGTCTCAGGAGCTGCAGGAAGCAGGGCCAACTCTTTGAGGCCAAGCAGTATTTGATTCTGCATGACCTGAGACTGGTAAGTTGCTTGTTTACTTTTTTAGTGTCCTATAAAGGAAAACTCACATTTGCTCTCCAAAGTATTTAAAAGTGGTTGGCTAGATTTTTTTTAATCATTTGGAATATTTGAAAATAACCTACCTTTTCAAGATGGAAGGAAGAGAAATTCTCTTATTTTTAAAATTAAAAATTACTTTCTCTCTCTCTGTGTTTGTGTGTGTGTGTGTGTGTGTGTGTGTGTGTGTGAGAGAGAGAGAGAGAGAGAGAGAGAGAGAGAGAGAGAACTGTAGTATATTTGTGCAGATCGAAAGACAACTTTGGAGAGCTGGGTCTCTTCTACCAATTTGTTTAGGCGCTATTGTTCTTATTGCTTCTGCCACAGTGCAACCTTCAGACTATCTTGTGGCATCTTTAGGTACCTGTGCCATATGATATACATTCACAAAAACACACCACATAAATAAAAATAAATTAAAAAAAAAAACTCTGACTCTTGTTGTTAGAGAGTGCCCCCTAGGCGTGATAGGAAAAATCATGAAATTTCAATAATACAATTGCCTGAACAAGACCAGCATAACTGCAAAAACAGTTGACATGTCAACCTGGGCAGGGAAATTCCACATGGAAATCCCACCGCTAGATGAAAAGCTATAGGTGGTCCCATGTCTGCTGAGAAAGGGACAAATTCCTGCATAGAATGACCAAACCAAAAATACATGCAACACTAAATGGACTCTATAAACTTTATGTACATTATTATTACTGCATGCATATATAGATATAGTAGTAGTAATCAAAGAAGAAATCATATATTTAGGAGGGGAACATGAGAAGAGTTGGAGAGGGAGGAGGACATGGTGAGAGTAATGTACATACAGTGTTTATACAAAGGTCTAAATAAAAACACTATATATTAAAACATTTGAGTTACTTAATGCATTTATTTTTCTGGCTAGTTATTTTGCAGATTGAAATGAGCATTTAGGCAAAAAGTAACTGAAAGTTGTAATGGGGTGCCATCTACTGGAGAAGAAGAACAATACATTTTTAAAAAAGAATAAAGAGTTTCATTGCATGGGCAAAGAACTTGAATGTGAAGTAGATGAAAACAAGAGAAGAGATGTAATTATGTTTATATTTCACTTAATGCTGGGATTTTTATTTCAACTATAGTATGCAATATTTACATGGTATTTGCTTTAACATTTGGTAAGATATTAGATTAGAGAAACCAGCATTTACTTAAAATCCTGAAACTTTCAAATGGCTAAGATCTTTGCTCTCTTGTGCTGCAGATGAGAAGTGAGGGCTCAGTGAGAAGGGACTCACCCATGCTCTCTAGCTGAGTTCTGGCTGAGCCCTGGGTACTTCTCTCACCAGGATGGCCCTCACTTAGATCAGTGGCTATTTGGCTGAAGGCATGAGGGCTGCTGGGAAGTAGCTTAGGACCAGGGTGGGCACCTCTGCTTTCGGCTGGATGGCCTTACAGAGTTGTGTGATTGGTGCTGCTCTTTTGTTTGGCTCTGTGTTTCCTTGTTTGTGCTGTGGGGCCCCATAGACACCTTTACAGAGGCAGGCTCTTCTGAATAGTTCTGTGACCCTGACAAGTTAAAAGGCGGTTTGCTGTGTAGTACTCCATTGTGTAAATGTACCACATATTTTCCTTATCCATTCTTCGGTCAAAGGGCATTTAGGTTGTTTCCAGCTCTGGCTATGACAAACAATGCTACCATGAAACTAGTTGAGCACATGTACTTGTGGCATGATTGAGCATCCTTTGGATATATACGTAAAAGTGGTATTACTGGGTCTTGAGGAAGGTTGTTTCCTAATTTTCTGAGAAATAGCCACACTGACATCCAAAGGGGCTGTACCAGCTTGCATTCCCACCAGCAATGTAGAAGTGTTCTCTTTACCCCACAACCTCTCCAGTATAAGTTGTCATCAGTGTTTTTGATCTTGGCCATTCTTACAGGTGTAAGATGGAATCTCAGAGTTATTTTGATTCGCATTTCTCTGATGATTAAGGATATGGAACATTTACACAATGGAGTACTACACAGCAGAAAAAATAACATCTTGAATTTTTCAGGCAAATGGATGGAGCTAGAAAACATCATTTCGAGTGAGGTAACCCAGAAAGACAATTATCACATGTACTCACTCATAAGTGTTTTTTAAATATAAAGTAAAGAAAACCATCCCACAAACCACAATCCCAGAAAACTAGACAACAATGAGGACACTAAGAGAGACTTACATAGATCTAATCTACATGGGAAGTAGAAAAAGACAAGATCTCCTGAGTAAATTGGAAGCATGAAGACCTTGGGAGAGGGTTGAAGGGGAGGGAAGAGGTAGAGAGGGGAGCAGAGAAAAATGTAGAGCTCAATAAAAAAGGCGGCTTGCGTATTTGCTGCTTTAGGTCTAGTTCTAAAGAAAAGAGGGCAATAAGAAATGACTATGGCCGAGCAATGGTGGCGCATGCCTTTAATCCCAGCACTCGAGAGGCAGAGGCAGGCAGATATCTGTGAGTTCGAGACCAGCCTGGTTTACAAAGCTAGTTCCAGGACAGGGTCCAAAGCCACAGAGAAACCCTGTCTCGAAAAACCAGAAAAAAAAAAAAAAAGAAATGACTATGGCTTCATTGATCGGCAGGATTCCTGGAGTACACTTGACCTCCATAAGGCTCCCGAAGTCCAAAAGAAGAAGATAAAACTATTTGCTTAAATTTCACGGAATAAGAAGGAAGAATAGGATAATTATAATAAAACTGTCCTATAGAGAGTCACATCACAGAGATAGTAAACTGCTTAGAATCCAGTCCTCTGAAGGAGGTCACATGTCCTGTTACAATTCTGAGAGAGCCTGTAAATGATTAGTGCAGCCACAAACAGAGACGAAATCCCATGTATAAGAAAGGAAGGAAGGGAAAGAGAGAAATGGAGGGAGGGGATGGAAGGAGGAAGGGAGGGATGGGAGAAAATGGGAGGAATAAGAAGAGATTAGATCCTGTGTATTGAAAAATGGTAAGCTTGATGGAGATAGTGGGTTCTAGGATAGGAAGAAAATAACCCTAAGCCTTAAAGGGGAAACAAGTACCCAGTCAGGATGCTTAATGACATTCACTAGTTTTGGATATATTGAGGACCAGTCCATGACTGCTGCCATGATGACCTCTAGAAAGCTTAGCAGAGCCCTTCCTTCAAAGGTGGAGAATTGGCAGGGAAGCTAGCCACAGGTGATGACAAAGCTACAGAAGCCTCAGATAAGCCAGGTGCACGAGCACAGATAAGAGCCCCAGGACGCACATAAATCAGATTAGAAAGAACGGGAGAGGAGGTACCTCAAGTATAAATTGTTTTTCCCATTCTTTAAATAAGTGTCTAAAACTAACTTTCATTAAAACTGAGGTTGAGGTATATGTGGTATGCTGTCATTTCTGAGTGTCACCGATGGCCAGGCCTCATCAGCTTAGCAGGACCCAACCTTATGTAAAGTCTTAAAGCACGATATTTAAATCTTACTATCACAGTGGTAGAAAGTGCTTGCCCCCATCCCTTCTGCTAGACCCCCTCCAGGCAAATGTGTATTATAATTTCTTGATATTCCATCGTAATGATACCTGGTAGAATGTTATGTGAGGATGGGGACTTGGCTCTCTTCACCAGCACCGCCTTACATACTGTGTGCCTCTACTTTCTGGCATTGTTATGATTTCTGGGGATTCCCTCTTCATGTTTGACTCATTGATGTCAGAAGGGAACTCCCAACTCTCCCTTCTGTGAGAATAACACTCAGCTAAACACTACAGTGCCTTCTCTGCATCTTGGTTCATGTATTCACTTGATTTTCTCTAGGGTCAGAATGGCTTAATCTGGTTGGCATTGTAGGTGGAACAACTCTTTCCCTGTCTGCTCTTCTGGAGTTCTCTGAAAACAGCTAGCCAGCTTTTCTTCCACATCCAGGATTGCTTTACACTGTTGAGAGGGAAAATCTGCCCATTTCTAGTACTGAAATCCCATTTGGCATTCATACTTAATCTGTATTAGCCAAACAAATATTTTCATTTGTTTGGCATTATAAATAACCAGTCTCTTTCTCTCAGTTCTGGGCTTTGGGAATTATAGGTCAATAAGACCAGTAGATTTTGGCGTCTAAGGAGGTTTTCTTCCTTACAGCTACTCTTTCATTTTAATTTTACATGGTGGTCATTAGCCATACGGTTGTATCACTGAGAAAGTGTGTGTGTGTGTGTGTGTGTGTGTGTGAGTGTGTGTGTATCTGTGTATGTGTATGTTTGGTACTATTTCCATTTACCTGTTAAGCTATTTTGAGTAACATTGTCATAAACATTTGTGTACATTTTGTTTATAGACATAAGCTTTCATCTCTTATGGCTGAGTCACTGGACAGGTCTATATGTACTTCTTTGAAGAAATCCTGTACCTTTTCTCAAAGTGACTGCACTACTGTATCTTCCTGCTGGCAGTGAGTGAGAGTTTCAATGTTCAGCATCTTTCCTAGCATTTGCTGTGATATGCCTTCTATACATGAGCATCCTAGTGGGTGTAAGTGCTATCTCACTGTGGTTTCTCATGTTAAATATTATTGATATTCTGCATGGTTATTTTAATTTCTTTTTGAGAGTTGGCTACCCAAATTATTTGCTTATTTTTAAATTAAGTCACTTGTCTTTTATTAATGAGTTCTAAGAATTATCTTTGCTATATTATTTTGCCAGACTTTCATTAGTATGAAATTGTAAATGGCTTACATTAAACCAAAGAACCCACACCTATGAAATTCACACTTGATATAAAGTTATTGGGAAATTCAGAACTGTGTATGCACATATTTGCATGCACACATTTCTATACTTGGGACTTAGAATAATGGTTTCATCAGTAAATAATGAGAGATATGGGCTTGATATCATGAAACTGGACTTCCAGCACTTAGAAGGCTGGGGCAGGAAAATCCTAAGTTTGAGGCCAGTCTAGGCTATGCAGAGGGCACTGTTTCAAAAAAATGGTTTGTTTCAATAAGTATATGTCAATAATAAACTTTTTGTGAGTAAACAGCCCAAAAGCAATTATGGTCTAAAACCTTTGATATGTAACAGTCAAGGGAGAGGATAAGCACACACACCATAAAGGTATGTTGTGACCTTCTTCTTTTTTTTTTAACCTCTTAAAATGTTGCTATGCTTTCTAAAAATTTAGATGTATATCCTCAACAGACAGACAAGAGACACTGAAACATTTGAGTTATGCAAATGATAAGGTTTATTTTTTGAACTAATGATACTACAGTACATAAATTGTTCTATATAAGAACATACCTCATCATGATTGATGTAAAAATACACTCTCTTATCACTGATAGGAAATCAGTTAGACCTTTTGTGAGTCTGAAGCCTAGTGGGTTCCTCAGATTTCAGAGGAAGTCATTAACACCATCCTTCTACTGCAGAACTGAACTTAGAATGCATCACAGTGTGGCCCACATAGAGCCGATTTTACTGAGTTTTACTTTGGCATTAACTTATACTAAAGACTGCTCTGGAAAGAATGTCTAAATATTTTAGTTTGCACCATTTTTTTCTTTGGGTTTGCCCCATTCCTCTGCCTTTTCCTCCTCCTCCTCTCTCCCTTTTCCCCTCACCTTTCTTTCTTTGACATAGGGTTTTGCTAGATAGCTCAGGCTAGCCTATAATGAGCTATGTAGCCCAAGATGTCCTCAAACTGTTTATCTTCCTATATCAGCATTGCAAGCATTGAGATTACAGGTTAGTGCCATTATATTCGGCACACTATTTATCATAATCCCACTTCCCAGAAGGCAATGATTTTCCTTTGCAAGTTTATATAGAAGGTGGTTATGGTGAGAGACCAGGAAAGCAGAGAAGTAAGAAGGTTTCCTGTGTATCTGGGAAATGATGGTTATCTCAGTTTGTCTAAAGAAACATAAAAACAGATTTGGAAAACAGGACAGAGCTAAACTGTGTCATGTATGAGAACGAATGTGTAGGAGGAGGGCCACTTATGCCTCTGAGCCATGCATACCACCCCAGTTCCAGGCACAAAGCTGGTCCACATTGCCATCAAGCAAGTTGCAGCATGCTGCTGCTCACAAACCCCACCCAAATGCTCTGTAGCTGGATCTTCTGCTTGAAAGAGCCAGAAGTAGTGCTGGCAGCACAATCTAGAAAGCTGGGATTTTCAAACCGCCACTTTTTTAATGCTGTGACTGAGTCAGGAAAATCTCTCTTAAAGGATCTGTGGCATGCTGCCAGCAAACAGCAAGAAGCTCTGTTAAACTCTAGACTTTTTTGTCTACAATTACTTTGTAAGCCTTCTCAGGTTTTATGTGAATTTAGTTGGCCACGTGGGCACCAATCTGTAGGAGGAGGGCCCACTTTTTTGTTCTGGCCACCCAGCTAGCTTACACCCAAAATAATCACACAGAATCTGTATTCATTAAATCACTGCTTGGCCCTTTATCTGTAGCTTCTTACTGGATAACTCTTATATTAATTTAACCCATCTCCATTAATCTGTGTATCACCATGTGGCAGTGGCTTACCGGGTAAAATTTCCAGCATCTGTCTCTGGAGGCTCCATGTCATCTCTCTCTTCACTTTCCTTCTCCCAGTCTGCCATTTAGTTTTACCTGCCTACCTAAGTTCTGCCCTATCAACAGGCCAAGGCAGTTTCTTTATTCATTAACCAATAAAAGCAATACATAGACAGAAGGACCTCCCACACCACAAATATTTAGTGTCAACAAGTCTCCACTCATGAAGATATTCTGAGTTTTTACCCTCTGACAGGGGATAGAAGGACAAATGATGAGGGCAAATATTTTTTTTACCTCATTGACTATTATAATAAAAGACAACATCTGATAAAAGTTCTCTCTGTAAAAGAACAGAGTGTTGTAAAAACAACAGAATGAATTAATTCTTCATAAAAATGGAAACAGCTCTGAGAAGGTGACATTGGGGCAAAGATGTGAGGTCCGACAGGTGTCTAGACACAGTTGAACCGTCGTAACTTCTTAAATGATGGGTCAGAGAATATTTTATTAAAGATGGCAATTACTGAAGGTTTTGGTGCCCAAGAGAAATAACAATATTCAGTGAAGCTGGTGCATGGTGAATGAGGAGACATTAGCAGACAGGGGTGAAGGTTTTTTGAGGAAGAAAAAACTCTGTTTCTTTGAGAGTTGCTTAAAAAGCAAGGAAACAAGCTAAATTTCAGAGCAAATAATACATTTTAGTTTCTACATACTTTATCCTATGTTTCTAGTTGCATTGGGCCAGTGTAGAAACATCTATAATGCTGGCAGTTAGCAGTGACGTTCAAGGCTAATACAGGCTGTGGGAAGTCTGTATATAGAACTCTGTTTTTTCTTGAATGCAGGAGTGGGGTTGATCTGACTTATTCCACAGGTGACTGTTAGATCAGTGTTTCTTTATTTTTGGATAATGCTTCAAGGTCAGCTGAAGAACTCTATTCTCTGCAGGGACTGTAAACTGTATTTCATGTGCAGAGATGCATTTGATTAGTTTTATGAAAGATGCAAAATATGCCTGAAAATGTCCTCAAGATTATTTAAGATGGGTTAGAAGATTTGATTGATGGGTTTGGCAAATTAGAAGCAATTGTTGTGCACTCTTCATGCAGACATTCAGTTAAGTGACTGGAGTTGAGTGGAGAAAGACATGGTTTGATTAACATCAAGTGTTCTATGCATCTTGAAAAGGCTGTCTAGCGTCGTGTTACTTTGCATTGTGTATTAGCTTTTCATTGCTGTGACAAAGGTTTAACTGAGATAAGCAATGTAAACACAGGAAAGATTTTATGGCTCATTGACTTAGTCCATTACTGTTGTCTCTGATTCTTTGGGCCTTTGCAGATGCTGCACATCACAGGCAATGTACGTGGTAGAAGAAAACTGCTTACCTTATAGTGGCCAGGGAGCTAGAGGAGTAAACTAATTCAGATGTCAAGAGCAGGATCTGAAGAACCTGCTTCCTCCAAGGCCAGGCATCTAAAGTTTCCACAACTTTTACAGTAGCACATCCAGTTGAAGACCACATCTTAAACATATAAACCTTAAGGGGGAATGTTCTAGATCTAACATTTGGTGCCCCTTTAAGAATGTTTCCTCCTGTTTCTTTAACAGTCTGTTCTTGGTGCTCCATGAACCTTAGTTCTAAGAGACGGCAGACTATAACAACCTCAACTTGTCCTTAATAAGTAGGGCCCTTCTTTTCCCTTCCTTCTCATTTTAGGGGAAACTCTCAATTTCCTTTTAACTCTATGTGTACAAATGATGGCTGTGGCCCCTTTGCATGTCCCTGATTTCTGGGTCATAGCAATGGGGTCAGAGATGATCCTTGCTCTTCCTTGGGAGTTCTTGGGTGGGAATTGCTTTTCAAATGTGACTTTGTGGATAGAATGCCACTGTCAGAGGAAGTAGCAGTAGAGGCAGGAAGAGCCAGGGATGTCCTTCTGAAGATAGCCCTGCCCTTTGCCTACTCCTGTTGATAGACTTGTCCATTGATTCCATGAACCACTGCTGAAACCCACTACAACCTTGTTGAAGGAGCTGCTGGCTGCGTTCCTGCCACCCAGCTCCTGGCTGCCTGGCTAGCTTATGCCCTGAAATAACAACACACAAACTGTATTCTTTTAAACACTGCTTGGCCCATTAGCTCCAGCCTCTTCTCATATCTTGCCTAACCCATATTTAGTAATCAGTGTATCACCAGTCTTACCTGGAAAGATTCAGCATGTCTGACCTGGCGGCTTGCTTCATCGCATCTGGCCCAGAGAGCAGAGGCATGGCGTCTGAGCTCACTTCTCTTCTTCCCAGCATTCTTTTCTGTTTACTCCACCCACTTAAAGGGTGGACTATCAAATGGGCCAAGGCAGTTTCTTTATTAGTCAATGACCTTCCTCCATCACAAGCTCACCTTTTTGTTTTTAGCTATTTGGAGTTTGGGTTCTTTCACTTGCTATTTGAGCAAAACCTAGTATTAGAAGTGAGATTGGAGACTGAGTGCCTCACAGACCATCTTTCTTCTGAATCCATACCTTGAAAACAGTGGTCAGCTCTGCTAGGTCTATGCATGGCTAGAGTAGAATAGCACCTGCATGCAGCTCCTCAGAGTCAGCCTGGGGACTTCACAGAGCCTTAGACAGGGGCAGAGACCCTACAGTCTAGACATCAGAGCTTGTATAAAGAAGTCATATTCAGAGAAAGTGTAATGCTCTTTACACGGTGGAAGACAGTATCTCAGGAGTAGGAGCTGACTTCAGAGCAAAGAGCCAGATTTAAAGCCTGCTTCTGAGGAAACCGAGTATTTTCTTATTTATTCTTCCATGCATATATATTGTTAAGGTTACAAAACATTAATTCGTTTTCCATCACAAAACCTATCCCAAGAGCTCTGTTGATTATATTGTTTGCCATATAGAAGCTTCTCAGTTTTAGTTATTGTTCTCAGTGTCTGTGCTACTGGGGTTATATTTAAAAAGTGGTCACCTGTGCCAATGCTTTGAAGGTTACTTCCCACTTTCTCTCCCTTCTATGAGGCTGGATTTATGATGAGATCTTTGATCCATCAGATTTGAGTTTTGTAGATGGGGATTGATATGGATCTATTTAGATTTTTCTACATGTTGATAGTCAGTTATACCAGTACCATTTGTTGAAGATTCTTTATATTTATCATTGTATAATTTTAGCTTCTTTGTCAAAAATCAGATGTTCATAAATATGTGGATTAATATTCAATTCAATTTTATTGGTGAACCTGCTTTTGTGCCAATATCAAGCTGCTTTCATTACTGTAGCTCTATAGTAGAACTTGAAGTCAAACATGGTGATATTTCCAGAAGTTCCTTTATTGTATCACAGACCTGGAAAGAGTAAAACTCAACTTCAAATGAAAAAAAAAACCAGGATAACGTTCCTGATAATCTGGTAGACAAGCCCAAGACCACAGCAGCACTGTCTGGAGGACACAGAGGAGTAATAGAAGAATTTGTTTACCTACTAAATTTCTACTAAATTTGCCTACTAATTTACCTACGTAGGAAAATTTCCTTTGAGCCTTAAAGACAAATCTTCTCTGTCCCCCAAACATCAGAGTCTCCTGTCACCAAAACTACCTTAATGGGGGTGACACTTTTCTCTTGGATTGTGTCGCAAAAGGAAATGTCTCAACTAGATACTTGGGATAAGAGACTGGGTGTTCTGTTTCTTTGTGTCCTTGAGTCATGTAGCTTGGAACTTAATGCATAATATGCCACACATTGTTGTGACCTGTAATTTTTATGAATTATTAATTTAATCATTTGACTGCATTATTCATGCTTGATGAGCATTCAGTTAGTTAAAAATGTATATAATGCTTCTGTTTCTATGCTTTTCTAAAATGAAGTCAAATTCATCTATATTCATGATTTTTATGTTCACAATTCAGTTTCTTTAATGCACTAAGTAGATACTAGGGTTCTATTGTGAGAAAGGTTATGGGCTATTAAAAAACAAAATAGTATTCAATCATTTCTTAAGCTTTCAGTTTAACATAGGAGTAGGGAATAGACTCTGAATGTCATCTTGTATCAATTGCTAGTGACTGCTTGGTGTGGTGAGAAGGATGGTGGCATGAGGTCTGATCTAGACTCAGGAGGAAAGAGTCTTGTGATCAATTAATAATGTCTGCCATTATTTAGAAATGGAAAGTGGCAGCACAAGCGTCACCTATTTGTAACCCCAAGACTGGATGCAGTCAGTCTCTAGTTTAGTAGACTCTAGTTAACAATTTAATTAGATCTGTTGGGTACAAAGGAAGTGTCAGACAAATATATAAATTCCATGAGCTTGTGCATGTGTATGTGTGTCTATGTGTGTGTGTGTGTCTATGTGTCTGTGTGTGTGTGTTTGTGTTAGGGTTTTATTCTTTTCTTGAGAATTTATTATTGTGCTTATATCTGAGAATAACTGTCACACAAAGGAAAAATAGAAGCTGGATCACTGCAAGAGTTTTGACCTCATCTTGTATTTACATATCTATCTAAACCTCAAGAAATTTGTAATTCAGAGAAAAAATAATTTTCATTTTTATTTTTAAGATAAAAGCTAACCCACATTTTAACCAATTTTAAATGGAACATGATGTGTTTGTCATTTCTCTTTCATGCTGACATGACTGAATGCTAGAGCCCTCAAAATAGCAAAAATGAACCCTTTGATTTTAATAAGAAACAAGATATTCACAAGATGTTTAATTCACTCTTTAGTTAAGATCTAGAAAATTATGAGGATCACTTGTTTATCTGCATTCTTATGGCAAAATAAATTCTCTATGATTATTAAACATGGCTTAATGATGACACAGTAAAGTGGGTCTCAAGGTAATACCATAAAGTGTGATAGAAGAATGGTTGAATGTGTAATTTCAAAAGACTTCTGTTAATAGGAGAGCATAGAATTTTAAGAAGCCAGCATGGATACAATCTTTGCATGGCTTTCAGTCATAATTCAGTTTAATAGGTATAATTAGGATGTGGATTAGTCATTAATGTTTTATTATAACAATAAAGCATTGGATCAGCTATAGTCTAGAATACTCATAAATTTTATCTGAATTAATACATTAACTGAATTAATATACTTTTAATGTATTTATCTCCTGTTTGCAAAGCTGAGATTATAAAGCATATTTTAGAATACATAGTTGGTTAAAATATATCAAAAGCACTTTATTTATCATTATACACATATAACTCTATCATGTAGCAAAATATATTAGTCCCCCTTGTTAAACAGTTATTTTCAATTCTCTTTTAATTTTTTTTTGGAAATAGATTGTTTTTTCATATACTACGTACAGACCACACTTTCCCCCATTCCACCACCCTGCCCAAGATTTCTGCCCCACTTTTCCTTTCCACCAGATACACTTCCCCTCCATTTCCTCTTCAGAAAGGAGCCGGCCTCCAAGAGACTGCCACCAGACAGGACAAAACAAGATATAATAAGGCAAAGAAAAAGCTCTTATATCTAGGCTGAACAAGGCAACCCCAATAGGAGGAAAAGAGTCCTAATAGCAGGCAAAAGAGTCAGAGACACAACCTTCTCTCCCACAGTTAGGAATACCACAAAAACACTAAGTTAACAGTCATAACATATATGCACAGGACTTAGTGCAGATGCATGCAGTCCTGAGCTTGTCTCTTCAGTCTCTTCATGTGAGCCCTGCCTAGTTGATTTAATGAGTCATGTTCTCTTTGTATCCTCCATCCCTTCTGACTTCTACAGCATTTCCTCCTTCTCTTCTCTGGAACTACTGGAGCTCTGAGGGGAGGGGCCCAATGGAGTCCTCTAATTTAGACTCTCTTTTTACATGTCTGATTCTGGGTCTCCTCACCTGCTCTGATCTGCTGCCAGAGAAAGCCTCTCTGATAACTGGATCAGGTGTCAGTTTATGAGTAAAGCAGAATATCATTAGGAATTATTTCATTGATTTTTTCTTTTCTCTTTCTTTCTTTCTTTCTTTCTTTCTTTCTTTCTTTCTTTCTTTCTTTCTTTCTTTCTTTCTTTCTTTCTTTTTGTGTGGTTCTACTCTAGGTTTCTGGGCTATCAAGTCTCAAGTTCTTGAGCATCTGAGCAGTGTTAGGCAGAGGCTCCCTCTCATGGCCCAGGCTTCAAGTTAAACCAAACATTAGTTGGTTATTCCACAAGTTCTGTGTCACCATTGCCTCAGCACATCTTGCAGGTAGGACAGACTGTAGGTTGAGTGTTTAGTGACTGTGTTAGTGTCCATGTTCTCTTTCTGGGCCTGCAGAGTACCTTTTCAGCCAAAAAAAATTAGAAATAGGGGTAAAGGTTCCTTGCAGGCACCAACTTAATCTTAAATTAACATTAAATGAGTTGCATGGTTGCTGTCGTTGGCAATGGGGCCACATTGCCAATATCAGAGAGTGTTCTTCTGTTTTAGCATCAGCCTGGGTCCTTTAGAAATCTCTACAGAATCCCCTAAGCCAACAGCTCAACTGAACATATCCCAGTCCCTCTATTGGAAGCCCTGCCTGGCTACAGAAGATGGCCAGTTCAGACACTGTATATGATGTTACTAGGTGTCCTCACTAGCATCACGGTCATCTATCCAGGAAGTGTCCACTGCACTAGGTTTTCACAACAACCTCCCCAAAGTCCCCCAATACCAGCTAGCTCTTCCTGCATTCTCTTCCTTCATCCCTGTCCTGCCCCTCAATGTGTTCCCTCCTATTCCTGTCCCCACCCATCTCCAGTCTACATGCAAAATTTATTCTATTCCCCTCAAGGGAGATCCATGCATCCCCCTTCACACACACACACACACACACACACACACACACACACACACACACACTATAGAGCCCTCTTATTACCCAATCTCTCTGGTTCTGTGGATTTTTAGCTTGGCTATAAATCACTTAACACAGCTAATATCCACTTATAAGTGAATACATACCATACATATTTGTCTTTCTGAGTCTAGGTATCTTACTCTGGGTGATTTGTTCTGGTTTTATCCATTTGCCTTCAAATTTCATGATGTCAATTTTTAAACAGTGAATAATAGTCCATTGTGTAACCATACCAAGTTTTCTTTATCAGTTCTTCAGCTGAGAGACAACTAGGTTCTTTCCAGTTTCTGCCTATTATGAATGAACATAGTTGAGGAAGTGTCCTAGTGGTAGGAAGGAGCATCCTTTGGGTATATACTCAAGAATGGTATAGCTGGGTCTTGAGGTAGATCAACTCCTAGTTTTCTGAGGAGCTTATATATCGATTTCTACAGTGGTTGTGCATGTTTGCACTCCCCCCAGCAATGGAAAGGTGTTCTTTTTGCTCCACATCCTCACCAGCATGAGTTGTCACTTGTGTTATTGATCTTAGCGGTTCTGACGGGTGTATGTAAGATGGAACCTCAAAATAGTTTTTATTTGCATTTCCCTGATGGCTAAGGAAGTTGATCATTTCTTTAAGTGTTTTTCAGTCATTTGTGATTCCTCTATTGAGAATTCTGTGTTTAGATCTGTACTCAATTTTTAACTTGGATTATTTGGCATTTGACGTCTAATTTTTTGAGCTCTTTGTATATTTTGGATATTAATCCTTTATTGGATGTGAAGTTGGTAGAAATCTCTTTTTGTTTCTATAGGCTGTCTCTTTCTCTGATTGATGGTATGCTTCAACCTACAGAATCTTTTCAGTTTTATTAGATACCATTTATTAACTGTTTGTCTTAGTGCCTCCACTATTGTTTTTTATTTGAGAAGCTGTCTCCTGTGCCAGTGCATTCAAGGCTATTTCCTACTTTCTCTTCTATTAGGATCAGTGTGTCTGTTTTTTCTATTGATTTTTTATTGAGATTTACATTTTTCTCTGCTCCCCTTCCTGCCTCTCCCCTCCCACCTTAAACTCTTCTCCAAGGTCCCCATGCTCCAAATTTACTCAGGAGATCTTGTCTTTTTCTACTTCCCATGTATATTAGATCTATGTAAGTCTCTCTTAGTGTTTTCATTGTTGTCTAAATTCTCTGGGATTGTGGTTTGTAGGCTGGTTTCCTTTGCTTTATGTTTAAAAACCACCTATGAGTGAGTATATGTGATAATTGCCTTTCTGTTTCTGGGTTGCCTCACTCAAAATAATGTTTCCTAGCTCCATCATTTTCCTGCAAAATTCAAGGTGTTGTTATTTTTTCTGCTGTGTAGTATCCATTATGTAAATGTATCACATTTTCCTTATTCATTCTTTGGTCAAGGGGCATTTAGCTTGTTTTCAGGTTCTGGCTATGAGAAACAATGCTGCTATGAACATAGTTGAGCACATGTCCTTGTGGCATGATTGAGCATCCTTTGGATATATACCCAAAAGTGGTATTACTGGGTCTTGAGGAAGGTTGTTTTCTAATTTTCTGAGAAATTTCCACACTGACATCCAAAGGGGTTGCACCAGCTTGCATTCCCACCATCAGTGCAGAAGTGTTCCCTTTTCCCCACAACCTCTCCAGCATAAGTTGTCAGCAGTGTTTTTCATCTTGGTCATTCTTACAGTTGTAAGATAGAATCTCAGAGTTGTTTTGATTTGCATTTCTCTGATAACTAAGGATGTTGAACATTGCCATTTTAGATTCCTCTGTTGAGAGTTCTCTGTTTAGGTCTGTACTCCATTTTTTTTATAGATTATTTGTTCTTTTGATGACCAATTTCTTGAGTTCTTTGTATATATTGGAGATCAGACCTCTTTCTGATGTGAGGTTAGTGAAGGTCTTTTCTCATTCTGTAGGCTGTCATTTTGTCTTGTTGACTGTGTCCTTTGCTTTACAGAAGTTTTCAGTTTCAGGAGGTCCCATTTTTTGTTTCTCTCAGTGTCTGTGCTGCTGGGGTTATATTTAGGAAGTGGCCTCCTGTGCCAATGCATTCAAGTTTACTTCCCACTTTCTCTTCTATAAGGTTCAGTGTGGCTGGCTTTGTTGAGTTCTTGATGCATTTGGACTTGAATTTTGTGCATGGCAATAGATATGGGTCTATTTTAATTCTTCTGCATGTTGATATCCAGTTATGCCAGCACCACTTGTTAAATATGCTTTCTGTTTTCCTTTTAATATATTTTTTGTTTCTTTGTCAAAAATCAGGCGTTCATAGGTGTGTGGATTAATGTCTGAGTTTTCTATTCAGTTCCAATGGTTCTCCTGTCTGTTCTTAAGCCAATACCAGGCTGTTTTCAGTATTGTAGCTCTGTAGTAGAGTTTGAAGTCGGGGATTGTGATGCCTCCAGAAGTTCTTTTATTGTACAGGATTGTTTTGGCTATTCTGGGTTTTATGCTTTTCCATATGAAGTTGAGTACCATTCTTTCGAGGCCTGTGAAGAATTTTGCTGTGATTTTGATGGGCATTGCATTGAATCTGTAGATTGTTTTTGGTATGATTGCCATTTTCACTATGTTAATTCTGCTTACCCAAGAGCGTGGGAGATCTTTCCACTTTCTGGTGGCTTCTTCAATTTCTTTTTTTCAAAGATTTAAAGTTTTTGTCATACAAGTCTTCCACTTGTTTGGTTAGAGTTACTCCAAGATATTTTATGCTATTTGTGGCTATTGTGAAGGGTGATATATCTCTGATTTCTTTCCCAGCACTTTTATCATCTGTGTACAGGGGGAATACTGATTTTTTTTTGAGTTAGTCTTGTATGCTGCTACATTACTGAAAGTGTTTGAGTTGTAGAAGTTCCTTGGTAGAATTTTGGGGACCACTTATGTAAACTATCATGTCATGAAAACAGTGAGAGTTTGACTTCTTCTTTTCCGATTTGTGTGTGTCTGGTTTTATGTTGAGGTCTTTGATCCACTTGGACTTGAGTTTTTTACAGGGTATGATAAATAAATATGGATGTACTTGGATTTTTCTACATGCAATCTTCCAGTTAGATCAGCAGCATTTGTTGAAGATACTTTTTTTATTGTGTATTTCTGACTTCTTTATCAAAAATCAGGTGTCCAAAGGTATGTGGACTCACGTCTTTCTCTTCAATTTGATTCCATTGATCAACATGTCTATTTTTTGGGGGGGGATATATTTGTATTAAAGATGATTCACAAGCTGTAGTAATGACCCATTGGTTAAAAGTCCTTGTTACTTTTCCAAAGGATCAAAGTTTGGTTCCTAGAGCTCATGTTGGGTCACTCACAGGGTCCAACACATCTTCCGGCATATGGCATGTGTACATGCACATGTGCACACAGAAGGGAAGGGAGAGAGAGCCAAAATATCAAAAGAAGATTAGTCAGCATCAAAAATTCTAAATTAATTAGGAATTCTGTAATTCCATGTGGTTTTTATTACTATAGCTCTGTAGTACAACTTCAAATCAGGGATGGTGACACTTCCAGCAGTTCTTTTATTTTTCAGCATTGTTTTAGCTATTTTGTTTTTTTCATATGAAGGTGAAAATTGTTCTTTCACATTCTCTGAAAGATTGTGTTGGAGTTTTGATGGGGATTTTATTGAATCTGTAGATTGTTTTTATAAGGATGGCCAATTTTACTGTGTTAATTCTACCAATCCATTTCTTTAATTTCGTTCTTCCAATCCTTGAAGTTTTTGTTGTACAAGTATTTCACTTGCTTCATTAGAGATATACCAAGATATTTTATATTATCTGAGGATGATGGTGTTTCTCTAATTTCTTTCTCAATCTGTTTGTCATTTGTTTATATGAGGGCTACTGTTTTTTATTTTTTGAGTTAATTTTGCATCCAGACACTTTGTGGCAAGTGTTTATCAGTAGTATGAGCTTCCTGGTAGAATTTTTAGGGTCATTTATTTTTACTGTCATATGTGCAAACAGCAATATGTTGACTTCTTCCTTTCTAGTTTGTATCTCCTTGATCTCCTTCAGCTGTCTATTGCTTTAGCTAAAACTTCAAGTACAATATTAAATATATGTGGAAAGTGGGCAATCTTTTTCATGTTCTTGATTTTAGTGCAGTGTTTTAATTTTATGTAAATTGTCTTAATTAGGTTTAGATATGTTTCCTGTATCCCTAATCACTCTAAGACTTTTTGTCATGTATTGGATTTTGTCAAAGGCTTTTGGCTTATAATGAAATGATCATTTTTTTTAAAGTTTATTTATGGTGGGCTACATATATTGAAATCCGTATGTTGAACCATTCCTGTATTTCTTAGATAAAGCCTACTCAATCATGGAAGATGATCTTCTTAAAAATGTGTTTTTGGATTCAGTTTACAAGTACTTGATTGGGTATTTTTACATCCAAGTTTATAAGGGACATTGGTTTGTAATTCTTTTTCTCTGTTGAGTCTTTATGTGGTTTGACTATTAAGGTAACTGTGGCCTCATAGAATTTGTTCCTCCTATTTCTCTTTTGTAGAATAATTTGAGAAATATCAACATTATCTCTTCTTTGAAAATCTTGTAGAATTCTGCACTAAAACCATCTGGCGCTGGAATTTTATTTTCTTTTGCTTATGAGACTTTTAAGACTACTTCTATTTCACTAGATGCTATAGGTCTATTTAAATTGTTTATATGATCTTGATTTAACTTTTGTAAGTGGTATTTATTGAGAAAAATTTACATTTCTTTTAGATTTTCTAATTTGGTGTGGTACAGATTTTTAAAGTATGTCCTCATGATTTTCTGGATTTCCTTCATGTCTGTTATTATGCCATCTTTTTTCTGATTTTTGTTAACTTGGACATTCTCTCTCTGCCTTTTAGCTGGTTGATATAAGGGTTTGTCTATTTTGTTGATTTTCTCAATTAACCAACTTTTCATTTCATTGATTCTTTTATTTTGTTGACTTCATGCCTCATTTTGATTATCACTTACTGTCTATTCCCCCTTGGGCATACTTATTCTTTTTTTTTTTTAGAGATTTCAAGTGTGCTGTTAAGTTGCTAGTATGATATCTCTCTAATTGTTTTATGCAAACAATTAATGCTGTGAACTTTCCATTTAGCATCACTTTCACTGTGTCCATAAGTTTGGTGTGTTGTGTGTTCATTTCTATTGAATTCTAGAAGGACTTTAGTTTCTCTCTTTATTTCTGTCTTGACTCATTTTTCATTAAGCAGAGAATTGGTCAGTTTTCAGAAGTTTCTAAGCTTGCTGTTGTTTCTGTTATAGCTAATCACCCACTTTACTTCATGGTGATTCGATATGATGCAGGGAGTTCTTTTAATTTTCTCTGTCTACAGAGACTTTATTTTTGTCCAAGCATGTGATCAATTTTGAGAAGGTTCCATAAGGTGCAGAGAAGAAGGTATATTCTTTTGTGTTTAGGTAGAATGTTCTGTAAATATCTATGAGGTACATTTGTTTTGTGATGTCAGTTAGCTTCAGCATTTCTCTGTTTAGATTTTTGTCTTTATAATATCTCCATTGGTTAGAGTGGGATATTGAAGCCTTCCACTATGAGTATGTGATCCTTTTTGTATGATTTAAGTTGCAGTAGAGTTTTTTTTTCAAAGTGGATGCCCTTGTGTTTGGGGCATAGATGTTAAGAATTAAAATGCCATTTTGGTGGATTTTTCCTCTGATGAATATGCAGTGTCCTTCCCTATCCCTTTTGACTAATTTTGGTTTGAAGTCTATTTTTATATGTTAAAATAGCTACACCAGCTTTCCTCTCAGGTCCATTTGTGTGGAATATGATTTTCAACCCTTTGCTGAGGTTTTATATATACTTGATGTTGAGGTGTGTTTATTGTATGCAGCAGATGAATGGGCCCCATTTTTGTATTTGTTCTGTTGATGTGGTCTTCTATTGGAAGAATTGAGTCCACTGATAATGAGTGATATCAGTGACCAAAGGTTGTTAATTCTTGTTATTTTGTTGTTGCTCTTGGTTGTGGTGGTGGTGTATATGTGAGTGTGTGTATGTGTCTTCTTTTGGGCTTTGCTTATGAGATACTATTTTATTTCCTTTTTTTTGTTTTATTTAGCCTACTTGTACTGGATTTTTCATCCTAGTACTTTCTGTAGAGCTGTATTTGTAAATATTGTTTAAATTTGATTTTATCATGAAGTATCTTATTTTCTGCATTTATGGCGATTGAAAGTTCTTCTGAGTATAATAGTCTGAGCTGGCATCTGTGGTGTCTTAGAGTTTGCAGCATAACTGTCCAAGCCCGTCTGGCTTTTATTATTTCCATTGTGAAGTTATGTATAACTCTGATTGATTTTTATATGCTACGTGATCTCTTTCCTTTGCTACTCTTTACATTCTATCTTCATATGTTTAGTGTTTTGATTATTATATGAATGAGGGGATTTTCTTTTCTAGTCCCATCTATTTGGTTTTTTGTAAGCTTATTGTATCTTGATAGGCATTTCCTTCTTTAGGAAAACTTCAATGATTTTGTTAAAAATATGTTCTGGACCTTTGATTTGGTATTCTTCTTCTTCCTTTATTCTTATTATTTATAGATTTGGTCTTTTTATGGTGTCTCATATTTCCTGTATGTTTTGTGTCAGAGAAGTTTTATATTTGACCTTTTCTTTTGACTGATGTATTCATCTTCTACTGTATCTTCAATTCCTATGATTTTCTCTTCCATCTCTTGTATTCTGTTTGTGAAGCTTGCTTATGTAGTTCCTGTTTGCTTTCCTAATTTTTCATTTCTAGAATTCCCTCAGTTTTGTTTTCTTTATCGATTCTATTTCCATTTTCAGTATCGAGCAGTTTTATTTCTTTCCTTCAACTGTTTGTAGTTTCCTTGCTTTCTTTAAGAGATTTATTCATTTCCCCTTTAAGGACCTCTATCATCTTCATATAGCTGGTTCTAAGGTCTTTATAATTCAGGTATGTTGGGATGTTCAGAGCTTGCTGTAGGAAGATGCCTGGTCTCTAGTGGCAACATATTGCTCTGCATGTTATTGATTGTGTTATTACACTAGTATGTAGACATCTAGATTTGGGGTGATGATAAGTTTAGCTTCTGATGTCTGATTTTGTCTTTATTGGGTAGGCGTTTAGTTTATGTTCATTTTCTTCATTTATGTTTCATTTCTGGATTTTGAGAGAGTGTGTTTGCTGAGTGTTGCCTGTTTTACTAGATTTCTCAGCTAATGTGTTCGTGGGGAATATTGTTGGTGTGAGAGGTTGAGGGAAGGGAAGACTAGGTAGGGATAGTGCTGGGGTCCACAGGAGACATGGTCAGGGGAGGGAGGGTAAGCTGCAGCTGGTGTTCTGTTGAAGCACTAGGGGTGACCAGGAAAAGTGGGTGTGGGATAACCGAGTGAGTGCAGAAGTCCCTCAGGCAGCCTGCTTTGTCTTCTGGCAGGTGTGACCTGTGCTTCTTTCAACTTTCTATTTTAAGTAATATTGTCTTAAATACAATGTAGAATAAATATAATTGTATATAAATTATTTCTATTATGGTGATTCATAAGTCTTGGTTTTCAGGCTATTTTGGTGACTTTGAAGATGCAGCATTTTATATTTCTCTGTGTAATTTGAAAGTGTCCTTTCTACTTTCATTTCTTTGATATCACAGTACTGGAATTGTTTGTTTGTCAGTTTGATAGAGAAGAGATTATGATGGCCTGGATGAGAGCACAATAATCAGCCCTCTGCGCCATAGGATCTGCATCAGTAGATTTGCTCAGCGTCCAGTGAACAATACTTGAGAAAAGTTGGGTTGGAGTGAACTAATGGTTCTTGTCTTTATTTTCTAAATAATATAGCACAACACCTTATACAACACATACACTGTACTGGGGTATATAAATAACACAGAGTAATCTAAATTACACAAGATGGTGCATGTGGCTTGTATTTTACTTAAGAAAGGTGACTATGCATGGGTTTTTAAAATCATGACAGGTAAGAATGATGCTAGATCTCAGACCCCAATTGAAGCTGTATAGAGCATAGAAGAAAGCCTTATTATCCGGGCTTCTTGCTTTAAAGTCTGATTGTATGTTGATGTCTTCTCATTAGTCCATTTAACAAAAGTTTTAAGTGATCTTCCACAATGGAAAGAATTTTTAGAATTTTGCCCTCATTGAATGTATAATCTTCTTTAGTTGCTCCATGCAAAGATACTCTTGTTATTTTCCCTCCTTGTGTTCTAATCACCGGCCTTTTCCTTTTTTTCCCATAAGCAGCTGTTTTATTTTGTTTAGCATATATGGGAGTACACTGTGTTTTGTTGTGAACATCTATGAATTTTGTACCTTGTGTATCATATTCGAAATCATATTTTAGTTTGCATTTTCTATCACTAGACACTACATTAGAAAATTAAGTATGTTCCACGTTTCCTTCCAAATATTTTGAAAAATTTCATTGTGTTCCTTCCTATGAGGTCCAAAGAAGAGAAATATCTGTGCCTAATTAATCATTGTTAAATAATCAAATGAATGTTTACATGTTGCTACTTGTAAATTAAAAATGCCTTGGAGTTTTTACAGTTATCTATGCCTACTGTGGATAGACAAGTGTCTGTAAGGGCAGCAGGAACTTCCAGCGAGCTTTCAGCGAGCAGCACTCCTCCAGGACAGCACAGGCTTAGGGAATGAGCACTGCGCAGTGTACACTGCACCATCAGCTGGTGTAGCATGTACAGCATACCATTGAGTGTGTGGGTATCACATGTTGCACCATGCCTCTCCCACCACGCTATGGGGTGCTATGCAAGCAACAGATTGTTACTCCTGGTATCTGTAGGGTATCCTTCCCTGATCTGTGAGACAACTCCTTACTCTGTATGTGCTGGATGTTTCCAGACTGCTAGTGGTTGCCTGAAACCATATAAAGCACCAAACTCTATGTGGACTCCATTTCTTTCCTACATGTACCTATGATAAGGTTTGACTTAGAAGTTAGGCACAGTAAGATATTAAAAGCAATAACTAATAATCATATAGAATAGTTATAGCTGTCATCATGAAATAGCCAGCATCACTATTCTTGACCTTTGGGTGTGTCATTAGTTAAAGGCTTACTTGGATCAGGGATTGCTGTGTTACCACAACAGTTTGTATTCGTGAGTACATATCATATACAGCATGGGTGAGCCAAATGAAAGAGTGACCATGTACCCACTAAGTTTCCATCACAGTTGAAGACTTACAAAATGTTTCTTTCTAGAATTTCCAGACTGTCATTGACTGTAGGCAAAATCACAGCTAAGTGTGTGGAAGGCTACAACATCCTCAACCTTACTCAATATCTGCCACACAGGAAGAAACACTCCAAAAGTATCTGTCAGTCAGGCACAATGGCACATGCCTCAAGTCTCAGATGCTAGGAAGGTCAAAACAAGAGAATCGCTTGAGCTGAGGAATTTGGGCCAGTCTGGCTCATGTGATGGAATTCTGTCTCTTAGAAACATTGAATAGGTGAAGAGAAAAGTATCAGTCTGATATTAACCCCAGTGCAACAAAATAGTGCAGTGGGATTTCAATTGCCCACATGGTGAGCAGTATCCAAGGAAACAGCTTGCAATAGTAGGTAATGGTTTAAGATCTGTCCATGACTAACTCTCCTTTTTGTTTTTTGATGGGCATGTGCAGGACCATACATCTCAGCTCTTTTCAGCTAGATGAAGCTGATTAGGTTGTGCCAATGGAATACACAAGTGATGACCCATGCTACTTCCAGTCCCGGCATTTCAGTCAATGTGCCGTGCCCAAACTACCACTTCTTCTCTGGCAAGGAGGTTTCACATTCCAGATTGCACGGCTTCAATATATAGAATGCCAGACAGCCTGTGTATTTTGAAACCACTCCTCTCCTTCTCTCCTAATATGCACTGAGAGAGGTTCAAGATCATTAAAATGTCTTATTGCAATGTTCAAGTTGAGCCCTCAAAACCTAAGGGGAACATCTGAGGCAACTTAGTATTCAAAGCAGAAGCAGAAGGTGACAAGAGAAAAGACCAAGGCCCGAGGGTAAGACTGAGTCGAGTGGTTTAAAGTGGATGTGGAGTGTGAGAGACGGTGCTAAAAATGACTGAAATGTGAGAATGGAATTGCTGTTTGCTGCAGCGGCTCAGGTCATGGAGCAACAGATTAAAGAGACAAGAGGGAACTCAGAGTTGGATGGGTTAGCTTTGAGAAGCCCATCGGACATGCATGCTGGGCTATGCAGGGATATCAGAATAGGGCCCCTTACAAGGGGACTGATGAGAAGACATGTGTGATGGTCTATACTGGTGGTCAACTTTACCATATTCACAGATATCTGAGACTGAAGAAACACACCACTTCAGTCTGTGAGTGTGTTTCCAGAAAGGATGGACAGGTAGGACAGTGATTGGTGAGGAAAGATCTGTCCTCAGTGCAAGCAGAAACTTCCCTTGGGCTGTAGGTCCTCATGAAGAAAAGTCTAGGTAGGTGTCAGGCCTGGGTGGAGAACTGTTTTCTTTGCTGAGCCGTGGTGTCTGCCACCACTGCACCCATCCACCCATGCTGGGTAAGCCATTCCAATAAATCCCCTTGTATAATACATGCACATTCTTTTCGTTTGTTGTGGTAGGAGATCCTGAGCAGGACCAGTTCCGCTAAGCGGAGAGTTAAATACCAGAGGTACTTGGGAGCTCAGCTCGTGAGTCCTGTGAACAGGCTAGTTTGCGTCTTATTTTCCCAGCCACTGAGATTAAGCTGAATTTCTACAGGAATTGGTATTGATTTTTCAGCAACTACACTGGTACATGAGAGCTCTATTAAGCCATCAATGGTCAGAGTTTGACATTCTGTGTGAAATAAATGGCTTATAGCCATGTGTCTCAAAGAGCCTGCCTCCTTGTGTCTAGAACTCATTTCCAGGCTTTCGGATGTTAAGGATGAACACAGAAGTTTATTTTAAAATAAGGCAATTTGTGTTTAGCCTTTAAAAATTTTCCAATGTTGAGAATTCATAAATAAGTACACTGTATTTACATCAATTTGAGTCTCTCCTCCCGCAACTCTTCCCAAGCCCCCATTACCCTCTCTTGAATATATGACCTCTTCTGCAATTATTATCATCGTGATAATAATTATTATTATCTATACATATGTGCTCATATACCTCTTACAAAGCTCATTTAGTATCATTGAGAAATCATGGCTGACAGCTCCCCTGTCATTTCCACCAGGGCTAGCAGTCATCCTGGTCCTCTGGCTCTTACAATCTGTCTTCCCCCTCTTCAGATGGTTCCTGAACCCTAAGTGTAGGAGTTGTAGATGATCCAGTGGGGCTCAGCCCTCCACAATTACTTATTCTCTGCCTTTTATCCAGTTGTGAGTGTCTGTATTGGCCTTGATTTGATGGTAAACAGAAGCTTTTTTGACAATGGGTGATAGCTGTACTTTGTGCTTGAGGACAAGTATTTAGAGCAGTTGGACACTCTATTAACTTAAGAAAATGGCAGGAATAGCTTTTCTTCCATGGTTTATGACCTTTCCAGCCATGAGTTCGTGGCTAGATTTACAGTACAGGAATGAGTTCTTTTCTATTAATTTGTCCTTAAGCACAGTTAGACATTTGTTGGTTACTTCCCACATATCAGTGCCTCCATTGAACCTTGGGGGTATCTTGCCACGCTGGTCATTGTCGTGTTCAGTTTATAACTTGGAAGGACTGTTGATAACTTCTTCCTTGGCAGCTTGTATAACACTCCTGATGCGAGGAAAGCTGGTGCTCAGGAAGGAGGCTTCCAGGTCAGCACCAGCACAATCCCTCCAGTTCTGTGATGGACGTATGTGGTGTCTTCAGCAACAGGGTCCTACCTTCAAGCTCTGACTGGCAACCAAAAACAATAGTCTATATTGTTGGGAGGGGGTCACTTGGGCCGCCTGACTAACAACTCAAAGGGAAGTATCAATTCTTGGTAATTAGTATTTCTTTCATATAGTCTATGGCTCTTGAGAGAGCATTGTTCTTCATGTGGGGTAGCTCCATTTAAACTACATCTGTATACATATGCATATATTATATGTGTGTTTTACATAATCTTGTAGAATATAGGTTTCTCTATGGCATTTTCAAACATCCTGAGTATTATTGATCCCTCCCTCCTCCTTCTGCATTGTTCTCTCTCCCCTCTCCTCTGTTAGGTTGATCTGTTTATCTTTTCAGAGTAAAATATTACATTTCCACCACAGAGTCACATTTAGTTTTTAAGCCTGAACATAGCGGACAATGAGGACTACTGAGAACTCAAGAACAATGGCAATGGGTTTCTGATCCTACTGCACGTACTGGCTTTGTGGGAGCCTAGGCAGTTTGGATGCTCAACTTACTAGAACTGGATGGAGGTGGGGGTTCCTTGGACTTCGGCAGGGAACCCTGATTGCTCTTCGGGCTGAGGAGGGGGGGACTTAATTGGAGGAAGGGGAGGAAAATGGGAGGCGGTGGCGGGGAAAAGACAGAAATCTTTAATAAATAAATAAATTAAAAAAAAAGCCTGTTACCATAGCAAGAGCCCTCTCTCCCCAGCTCTCCCTGGCTGCATTGTTTATATTTCTTAGCCAACATCTGAGTCATTTCTCTTCTCACTCTCACGGCACTGCTGCCTACTCCCTCCCTTGCTTTGTTAAACGTTTGTGTGCTGCAAATGTGAAATCACATGGAGACTTCATGCACACCCCTCCCCCTTCTCCGTTGTAGAAGAGACAAAAATCATATTGATCGCCTGTTTTCTGATGCCAGCTGCACAGTGCTCTTAGGCCTGGGACATTCCACTGCTAGTTGTCACATGTGTGTTGAGCTGACAGCACCATTTCTGTGCCTGCTAAACAGTGATTCATTCCTTCTGTTGTGCTATTGCCCCAGTGCCATTTCTGAGACCCGCAGCTCATTGAATGCTTTCTCAGTCTTTATTTCTGTTTATTTTCCTTTTTGTTTATTTTCTGGTCTTGTGGTCTCTCATTTTTCCTTTCCTGATTTTCTTTTTTATTTTTTCTCTCTGTTCTCTTATTTCCAGCTCAGGAGAACATTTTTTACAAACTTGCCAGTTAGAGAAATTGGGGGAGGGTATGTGCAGTATGTGTGTGTTTGTTTGTGTGGTATGTATGTGGTGTGTGTGTGTGTGGTATATTCAATGTGTGTGTATGTGGTGTATGTGTGTGGTATTGCAGTGTGAGTATGTGGTATGTGTGTTTGTGGTGTGTGTGTGTCTTTTCACTGAAGGAAACGCTTCAACTTGGACCCTTTCCCTGTGCACTTCACTTAACTCAGATGCTTCTCTGGAAAGTTCCTATGTTGAAAACAAACAAACAACAACAACAATAAAACATCAAAACTATGCTTCATCCCATCAGCTTATAAAGTGGTCTTCCCTTTACTGGGATATTAGATGTCATTTATTCAAAGCAAGGATCAGTCCAGAAACTAATAGAAAAGAAGGAGTATAGAAAGAGTGGACGCCTATGAAAGCAAGACTTTAAGTACATTCTAGACAGAGAACACTTAAAAGAAAATGATAGAAACAGATCTCAAAACTGCTTCAGAATTATTTCCCTGACACATTAACACTTACCCAAACATTCATTTTTAGTTTGCAAGGCTGTGGTCTATTAGGGACAGGAAGAAATCCAATGGATACTCTTAGACCTCATATACTCTTTGATGTGATGGAGGCTTGAGCACTCTACGAAAAGATTCCCTCCAAAAGAGGAGCACCTTAGACTGTAAAAGGTTTTAAACCTCTAGTTCACCATTAGCTTCTATTTGACTCTGATTTGTGTCTGTCCCTCTCACACTCTGGTGTGCTCACAAATCACCTGGAAGCCATGCTAAAAGGCAGATGCCTCTTCAGTAATTCTGAGATGCAGATGGAGCAACTGACTGCCCAGTGCTGCTGGCCCGGCCCCTGGGACTTAGGAGATCTATTAAAGAGGAGTTTCCCTTTCTGGCCCTCTAGTCCCTTTCTCCTCTCTCATTGTTGTGATTTCTGGGTGCCTATTGCCCTTATTTTCTATTGCTGTCATTTCCAACATCATTTTTCATCTATTGCTGAAAGTGTTTGAAAGTTTTTGCTCACTCATTTGGCCATCTTCAGTAAGTCTAGTGTCTTCAGACTTACAGTTCTTCGTATTCCCAAATGTGTATTGTCTCTGGTCCCAAAGAAATTACAGTAATTTCCAGAGTACTGAATTTTTAGCTGTCCTAATAATTCTCTAAAGACTATAATGTCCTCTATGTCACCTTTCTGTTTAGCAATGATAACTCACAGTATTTAGAAGGCAGTATTCGACCTAGAATCTAGACTCTTGCCTGTGGCTCTAGAGGGTAGGCACATGGCACAGATAGCTGGAAACAGAACTCACAGGTCTTTCTCAAGCATCCTAACGGCTCAGAAAAGAGTCTGTGACAAAAAAAAAGGCAGCTCTCATGACCTTGTTGTCCATGGAACAACAACAAAACAAAGCAAAACAAAAATAGATAAGGTGGGGGAGTGTGGGCCAAAGAGATGGCTCGGCATTTAAGAACACTCTTGCAGAGAGCCCAGGTTGGTTTCCAGTAGCCACATGGAGGTTTATTTGTAACTTCAGTTTCAGGGAATCTGAGGCTCTTTTCTGGTCTTCACAGGTACCAGGCACACCCAAGATAAACATACATATATGAAGGAAAACACCAGTAACCATAAAACAAAAATAAACAAATGTTCTTTTTTGTTTTTGTTTGTTTGATTTTTTTTGATTTTTGTTGTATGAGATGGGGTTTCTCTGGGTAGTCCTCATTGTCCTGGAACTCACTCTAGACCATGGCTTCAAACTCAGAGATCCACCTGCCTCTGCCTCCTGAGTGCTGGGATTAAAGGCACGCCACCACTGCCTGAAAAAAATCTTAAAAATAAAATAAATGTTAAAAAAAAATAAAATACACATTTTAATACACATTTGCCGAACTCAGCACTCATGAGTTGTGGCATGCAAGTTCCAGAAGGGAAGCTGTGTTATGAAACATGTCGCTCTTAGGGGCAGGTGTGCTGATCAGTAAATGTTCAATATCTGCAATTCATGTGTCTCCTAAAAGAGCTACTGAGGCCTCTGACAGGTCAGTCAGACATAGCACCAGCAGCTATGTCCCCCACGGAACTCACAGCTTAAAGTGAAAATTAAAAGAATAGTGGTAACAAAAGCTGTTCTTGTACAGCTGTCTCTCCTCCTGCTTCTGTCCCCTCAGCATATCCTGTGGGCAGCCATCTTTAATCCCAGTACTCAGGAGAAAAAAACAGGTGGATATTTGTGAGTTTGGGACCAGCATGGTCTAGATAGCAATTTCTGGTCACATAGTGAGATCCTGTCAAAAAAAAAAATAGTAGTGATTGACTGAAGAAATGGAGAAATAAGATGGTGGAATCAAGACGAAGGCACTCACGGTGCTGGTCAGTGATGATGTCCGTTTTGGTGCTTGGAAGTTGAACTTCAAGACAAAGAACTCAGCAGCGGCATGACAGTGCAGAAGCAGTGAGCCTCATTTATGAGCATTTCTGAGGCGCAGAGCAGTAGGGTTAGAAATTTCCAATGCTCCTATAGGATCCAAAGAAACAAGCCCCTACTCCTGTCCTGGTGAATTATTCTGCAGCTGGGACTCTACCAGATGATGAAGACTGGAGATTCCCTTTTTTGCTACCCTCAAAGCTACTTCTCATTTTTTTATTTGCTCTTCCACTAATGCCCCAAAGTTTTACTTTTTATTGCTTTTTAAAATTTTATTTATTTTATTTTAGTTTTCAATTGTTCTTTCGCTAATGCCCAAACTCTGTCTCATTGAGTTTATTACAGAAGGACCCAGGCTATCCACTTGGGTGCTCTCAAGCCGCTCCTCTCTTTTCTAGCAAATGTGGGTATCAGAAGTAACTCCGTTACAAGTTGTGAGAGTTTGGCCTGAGCCTCCACCTCCTTCTCTGAAAATGTCACACATATCCTATAGGTGATCACTAGGACAATGCATTCATTTTTGAGAAAGCACTTCTCCATTCGTAGTGTGGCCATGACACCTTGGGGTGGGGCCAAGTCTGTTCTGAAGGGCACTGAGTAGGACTCCATGTTAGTCTCTTATTTACAACATTGAATTATGTGGGGGGAACTTGACCCCCAGCTGTCAGAGCCAGGCCTGTTGGAGAAATAGAGAACAGACTTTCTTCCCAATCGCCCTCATCCCCTGTGGATACTGGGCGGAGGGGGAGCAGTTTACTTCTGTATACAAGACAAACAAAACAAATGTCACACAAAGGTGTGACAAGGTGTGGTGTTTTCACCTGTGAGCTGTGAACAGAAGAACCACACTCTTCCGGAAGTGATGGCTAAGGGTTCTTTGAGGACAACCAGCAGTGGCAGAGTTCTGCAGGGATTTCGCCTTGCCGGTCAGACCCGATAGGTAGGCCCTGCCTTTAGAACTCTCTTTTCTCTGCTCCCAAGGTTATGGATTCTCAGAAATACTCAGAGAGATGGGGCCTGCAGGCATGGCTGCAGTAGTGGCCTTGTGAGTGATCTGTTGTTTACCCACACGGACATCCCTTCAGGAAGTCGCCCTCCTTTTGTGCTCCTCTTGTGTACACATCAGAGCGGGGCACCCCGGGAACTGAGCTTCAGATGCATTTGAACAGCCTCTGCTGAGCTTCTATAACAGTTGTGGTAGAGCACAAAAGGAAGGGCTGGGTAGGGATCAGTAGGTATTCACTAGCTAATAAAGACAGGGAAACAGTAACAACTAAAGCACAGCCATGGCTTGTTTTAAGTGGCTTTCTATTGGCTTCCCGTAGAGGCTACAAACTTACTTGTAGGGGCATTTCATTTGCATTTTAATAAATAAAGCTTGCCTGAGGATTAGAAATGTAAAACAGCCACATTAACCAGCCTTACAGACCAGGCAGTGATGACACACACCTTTAATACCAGTAGCCACACTAGTTTGCTACAGAAACTGGGCATTGTACACCTTTAATCACAGCTTTAGAGGGGAATGTAAGATGGATCCACTGCTCCTCCTCCTCCTCTGAGAAACCTTTATAACATCTCAGACAATCTCTCTTCCCAGACTGGTTGGGACTAAGGATGGAAACGTGTGTTCCTTTTTGCATCATTATGGCCATATCTAGCAAGAAGAAACATGGGAAGATGGGGATGTTTTGGTTCACGGTCTTAGCTAGTACAGTTAGTTCATTGGGCATGGAGGGCATAATTCTGGTCTTGGAATTGGGTGTCAAAGGTGAACAGTGATGCATTTATGCTGCGTTTTGCATGTTTCCTAGGAAATTGGCTCTTGGTGAAACAAGACAGACCGTTTCTATAGCAGCCTGTGTCACTGGGCTCAACACAAGACAAAGCGAGGTCTACCCTGTCTTACCATGCAGATTGCTTTGGTCCAGCATTATCAGCAAAAACCCTATCAACTGAATGCATTTTGCAGAAATTTGAGGCTACGTCATTTTAGCCACGTTTATCCTAATTTTAAACAATTTTGCAAAAGTTCCAACTCTGTACTCTCCAACTTCCCCTATAGAACAATTAATTAATTAATTGCTAAACAGCTTGAAAAATTAATTACTCAACAGTAATTAATATTTTCAAAATTAAGAGGGCTTGGGCATATGTTGTGGGTTGTAAGGCAATCCAAACAAAGAGACCCGGACAAAAAAATGTCCCTGGACTGCTTGCTTTCTTCATCCTCTTTTGTTTTAGGTTTTAAAATTCAGTGCTTATTCTGAGTTAGAAAGTGAACCTTGTCTTCAAGGAACCAGGGGCTCACAGAGGGAAAACACACTTTCTTAGCTGGCCTATTACTGGGTGACTTAAAGACATTAGACATTTCTTTCCCACAGTTCTGGAGTCTTTGAAGTCTAAGATTAGGGGCCATTAGTAGAAGTGGCATCTGCTGAAAGTGAACCACTCAAGGGGACTGCAAAGGATGACCACATAGGGAAGGAGCAGAAGGACAAAAGATGAGCCTGTTGTGAGTCCCGAGGAGTAAGCTGCTGTCTGGGGTTACCATGGTGGTTCCAAGGCTCAGCCAAGAAGCTGCCCCTGAGCACTGGGATCAGTGAGCTTGACTTCAGCACTTAAGAGCTCCATTCCCCTGGTGGCCTAAGCACCAGCAACTCTAGATGATTCATTTAAGAACAAGTAGCGAGACTCCTAACTCTCCATCTTGCAGTTTCTCTTCCCATTCCCGAACTGGTCTGAGACGTTGCTGTCTTGAAAACCTTCAATGCATTTATTTGAGAAAGAGGGAATTATTGAGAAAATCGCACGGGATGTAGTTAAGACCATCACAACCAGGGAGACACTTGAGAAGTTATTTGAAGTGAAAGGGTGGTATGGTTGCGCAGCAAGGTGAGTAGTGGGAAGTGCTCGAGGTCTCTGAGAATGCTGAATGACTTTCTACAGTAAACTGCTCGACTCCCCCTCCCCCTCCCCTCCAGCCCGGAGAGGAGTCACCTTCTCTGATGATGACAGTGTCTCCATGTCCCAAGAAAGATTTCTGGGTTGCAAATATAACCAAAGGTTGATGGGGAGGTGAGTTAGATCCAGGTGTATTAGAGAGGAAGTTGGAAGTAGTTGTGCAATGAAAAGAGAGGTCGAGGGCTCAGACATAGAAGACTGAGGAGAGTCAATTACATGGTGGGTAGGTATCTTGGTCAGCGGGCAGCAAAATGAACATCCCTTGCTATCTAGAAAGCAAAGGTCTCAGTCTCTAACTCATCATCTTTTTAGTAAAAAAAAGGTGGTGGATTTGAAGAAGGCACACACTGCCTCACTGGTGGGACAGCGATTGAGATCCTCATGGTGATGGAAGCCCAGGGTGTATGTATGATTTTGTAATGTTCCAGGTCTGTTGGGTTCCCAGAAATGACATTCTCAGGGCCTTGTGCAGGGCTTAGGAAAATAGGGCATTTCAGATCAAAGAAGATTGCATTCTACTTAAGCAGAGGCTAGCCCACGCAGAGAATCGGAAGAGTCTCCTGGATAGGACCATGGGAGGCCTGCCCAGCCTGTGGCGGCCTGCAGTACAGAGAAATGCAAAGCTCCGTTGCTATTGGCTGGTATTTCAGCTTGTCTATGGGGGAACCTTGTTTAAGGGGGGGCAGGGGGTGTGCATACCTTAAAATCTAGGTCCCAGAAGAAGCAGAAGTTATTTTATTTTCTAAAAGCCTGGATGTTTCTCAAATGAAAATTTAAAAGGCCCAGTACTTTCCCCTTCTTCATGACGTGGTGAGTTTTTAGAGAAAACAAAGGGCTGGGGGTGGGGTGGATGTTCCCAAAGAGCTGGGTTCAACATCCCTTTCCCTTGCTTTTCTGAGTTTCAGGGTTTTGTGACCTCCGGTACAGGCTTTTTCTCTCTTCTTCAGTCCCCCGAACTATATCTAGCTAGTTATTTCAAAGGTCTTGCTCTTGCATTTTCTGCATCTCCAGTTCTTCCAAGTACTGTCTCTCATTTTGGTCAGCAGGCTGTCTCCCCTGCCTGGTAACAAGTCTAGCTTGCAGAGATGGAGGGGAGAGGACCGCCTTCAGTCACTTGGTGGCGCGCTCGAGCCTCAAAAGACACTGGCTACTCCTGCTTCGCACCTGCTTTAGACTCCAGCCCCACCCTCACCCCTGCGCTCTGGGAGCCGCGCCCCCAGCCATCCCTGGTCCAGAGCACCGACTGCTTAGGGTCTCTTGAAGCAGCTTAAGAGTCAGCCACGTCTAGCCATAGCAGGAGGCGCAGCGGGATGCGGGCGCCCGGGGCGCCAGCCTCCTCCCTTAGCAGCTCCCCAACCCTCCCCCCTCTTCCACTAGGCTCTGAAAACCCAAGGCTTCTCAGAACAGTTTAGGATCAGCGGCGGGCAGACTACAGCCAGCCGGCAGCGCCGGCGCCGAGCCTTCGGGAAAGGGCAGTGACGCTCTCCTGGGCTGTTAGGAGAGCAGCGGAGCCTCGGGTAGAGCCAGGGGAAGAGAAGGTCGTGTGCGTGTTTGACAGATCTTGGGGGGGGGGTGGGAGGCGACTGTCTCTATCTGGGCGGAGAGGCCAGGGGATTGAGGCAGTGCCCTCTGGATGTCCCCGCCCGCTTCGGTTCCCGAGCGCCCTTCACCATGGACTTGAGCGGAGTTGGGATGGACCACTGCAGCCACCCGCGGCTGGCTATCGGGCCCCGGGACTCGGCAGGTGTGTGCGCGCGGATGGTGAGGTAGGATGGCCGCGCAGCGCGATCCCCGCGGTCCCCACGCAGCGGTCCCCGGGCGGTGCCGCTGACTCTCGGAGCGCACAGGGGTGTGGGCGGAGGCCGCTCAGCCGCGCCCGAGTCTTCGCCAGTTGCTTCGCCTCTTCCACCCACTCGCACCTGCCGCCGCGCGGATACCATGTCGAAGGCGGCTGGAGGCGCGGCGCCGGCGGCGGAAAGTTGTCCCTCGGTTCCAGCCGGTGTGTCGCCAGCCCCGGGCGTGGAGGATCTGTCCAAAGTGACAGATGAAGAGCTGCTGCAGTGGAGCAAGGAGGAGCTGATCCGCAGCCTGAGGCGCGCCGAGGCCGAGAAGGTGAGCGCGATGCTGGACCACAGCAACCTCATTCGCGAGGTCAACCGCCGCCTACAGCTCCATCTCGGCGAGATCCGAGGGCTCAAGGTGAGCAGTGGGCTTGTGGAGAAGGCCGGGCTGGGCGGGACAGAGATCTGGAAGTGGGACGGGCTGGGGGGGGGGGGCAGTCAAAGTTTCGTCCCTCGGTCAACAGGTGAGCTTCCCCCTTTCTCCCTGTAGCACCCCGTGTCCCCATCTCCAGCCCTTAAGAAAGTTTTTCAAACTTTGGAGGCTTTTGCTTCCCTTCTGCCTTACACTTACCGGCACCCGGCTTTCTCTCTGACTCTTCTGAGACTAGGGAAGCAAGAACCAAGGATGCCAGAAGTCAGCGAGGGACACGGTGAGCACGGTGAGCCTAGAAAGTCGATGCTTCAGGAATTAGGTTACAGTCTCCCGCGGGAGATGACTAGCGAGCTTGCCACCTCAGGGCGTCTTTAGGGCTCCAGTGTAGCTGCTCTGGCGCCACTAGCTTTCTGGTGAACAGAGGGCAAAGAAAGGGCATCATTGCTGAGAACAGGAGAGAAGCGTCGGGTTCTACCCGAGGAGTCCAATGTGAATGTAACCTGGTGTTGGTGTAGGTGAGAGTTATTTCTGCCTTCAAGTCTTAGCTAGATCCGGTAATTTCCTTCGCCTGCTAAGGCTGGCGTCACCTGGAGTTGCTTCACTTCCCTGCACTAGTCACTCCGGATTTCACATTGAATTTATTAAGCGTGGGTGGGGGCTGCTGTAGAAGGCACCCGCAAGTGATGCTTTGTTTTTGAGCCAGGTCTACCCCAAACCCACGAACTTTTTTTCCCTCTTTGGAGAGCTCTAATGTGTCAGCCAGGCTGCCGCAGACCTGCGGGGAACCGCCCTGCCGCTGTGCACTGCAAACTTCCTCTGCTCACAGCTTGCCTGGTGCCTCCTGGTATTCCTTCCTCTCATTGTTCTGCTTTTGTTTATAGGAAGTCAGACACAAACGAAATCAATGTAGGAACCCCAGGGACCCAATTCCCTCTAGGCACAAACTGTTCCATTCTCTCTCCTCTCCCACTTAATTGCCCCAGCGGTCCAGCTCTGGGATTCTGAGATACTGAGGAATGAGAAGGGCCAGATGCTCCAGGCTCACCCATGTATGGGCCCCAATGGAGATGATTCCCTCAGGTCCAAACCCAGTGTCACACTACAGAATGGTGCAGATAGGAATATTCCCATAGTCAAAATTTTTCTCCATTTAATGCATTACTAATAGAGATTCCAAGGGGAAATGAGAGGAAGGATAGAATAGAAGAATATGGTCTTGAAAGTAAGTTTGAATTAAGGACCCTCATCTACCAGGGAGGCAACCTTTTATAATTAATTTCTCAGATCCTTGTTTAGTTGATTAATAAAATATTAATGATAAGATCTACTTCCTAGGGGTGTTGTGAAAATAAGACACAAAACTGTAGGGGGAGGTTTGATGCTGAAACTGACTGCAAAATATGGTAGTTATTGTCATCAGGAGAAAGCGAATGTGTAGAACTGTGTGCCTCTAGGATCGGGGGTTCCTAGGCAAGGCTGGGCAATAGGATTTGTTTGCTGTGCTGCCGTTTAGTCTTTCAAGGTTTGAAACACAATGTGAATTGGAAGAGTTTTTCACTAACTTCCTAAAGGTTTCACTCAATGAAGAACTAATGTTAATAACTGAAGAAATCCTTGGAAGTTCTTTTAGGTTGTGTACTCTGTGTGCAGCTCTAGGAGAGAGGGGAGGAGTAGTACGAACCCAGACTAACTGGTCAATCCCTCCAGTAGCCTCATTTAGAGGAATAGCTATTGGGTCAGATAAAGCAATTTTGCCCCAAATAGAAAACTTCGAGGTCTGGATTCATGACCCAATATCACAAGGTTTTGTAGGCTACCTCCTTATCAATTTTGACGCAACTGCGGTTGGTCACCTTGATGTTCTTTTGTGGCTTTGATTCCAGAACCCTGGCTAGGGGTGGGAAGGGAATGAAGAAATGATAATACGCAGACACACAGAAAGTCTGGATCCAGTGGGAGGTACTCATGCTGATAGAGTTGTGGGACCATGGTACTCTTCCTGCTCAGGGTGCTTAGTATATACAGCTGAACAAGGAGGCAGAGCTATTGCATATAGTTAAAGAAGGAGGTGAGGTTATTATATGTAGCTGAACAAGGAGGAAATTTTGGCTAATCTTTGTAGGAGTAGACTCTATATAGTAGCTGACTTCAGGCTGTGAACCCCTGGTGAAGGAAGGAAGCTACAGTCAACATTTCTGTGCACACTGTCAACATCCATATTTGAACATGAGGAAGGCCATCCTTTTGAGCCTCAACTGAGGAAGGATTTGCCCCTCCCATAGGCCTGTGTTATTGGGATCCTTGACATGGCCACGGCCATGTTAACAGCACACACTCACTCAGGAGACCACTCACTTTCTGTTGCAGATTCTTCTCTCTTCTTGTGGTAAACATGGTAGATCCCAGGTCTTTGGTCCACCCAGAGTGCACAGTGGGCTGAAGTTTCCTTGAGGCCAGTGTTGTCCCTTCTGTTCATCACCTGGGATTAGAGCCTCCTTGGATTCCTTATGTAGGCATGAATGTGTGTGATTGAATGAATGATAGGTATATTTTTTTATTTTTTGTCTTAACTGGAAGAAGTGATTCCATTTGGGGATCCTCTAAGAGCCTGGCACTCTTGAAAACTGTGAACATTGGGTGATTGGGATGACAACCCTTGTGACCTGACTTTACAAATCAAATCTAAATATTTCGAAGTGACTAGGGGGCAGTGTCATTGTACAATTTGGTCACCTTGGGAAACTGTTGGCCTCTCAGCCTTACTCTTCCAATCTGTTCAATGGGGATTGTGATGCCATATGAGGTTTTATAAAGGTTAAATATTACACACACACACACACACACACACACACACACACACACACACACACGGAGGCCAGTGGGTTGTGAATGCTTCAGAGTGTAATGTTAAGGAAGGGCTTGGTGGATGTTCTCGATGTCTAGTGTGTGGACCCAGACGAGATGGTGAAAGGCAGTCTGGTTAGAGTGCTGATGTTTTGAGGAACTAAAACCCATCTGTTTGTACTGCCAAGCCTGGTCCAGGTACAGATGCTCTGGAGGGCTTGAGTAGCTGTGGCTTTGCTGCCCTTATTATATTAATTTCACCCCTTGCTTGGTTGCTGGGATGAAACACCCTGGTCAAGGCAATTTAGAGAAGAAAGGGTTTATTTGGGCCAATGATTCCGGGGAGATAAAAGTCCATCATGACAGCAAATGGCATGATGTCAGGAACAGGAAGCTGAGAGCTCTCATCCGCAACTGCTAACACAAAGCAGATAATAGAGACAACAGGCAGTGGAGAAAGGCCTTTTGACTTCCTGTGACACACTTCCTCCAGCAAGTCATACCTCCTAAACATCTCTCAGAAAACAGCATCAACTGGAGACTTGTTCAGATAGCTGAGTCTGGGGGAGGGGGCGTTCTCATTCGAATCACTGTACTCTCTAACCCCCCATGTCTGCAGAGAACATAAAGAACCACATAGAAACAATTCTTCTTATACCATAGGTACAGCTTCTAGTAAATTGAAATCTTGAGTACTTTTAAAAGGATACTTTAGGCACTTAGGTACTCTTGTGACTTACGGAGATGTTAAAAGAACATTTAGTGTGTGTGTGTGGTCATTTATTTATTTATTTTTAGGAAGTCTTTCTTTTAATGTGCCAAATTTGAAGAAGCTAGCTCACAAGGTTATCATTTCGGGATGGTTGCTTGTCTGTCCATCATAGCTGAAGAAGATAAATCACCAGTGAAGATATATTCTCAAGAACAGGACTAGGAAGCAAGAGCTATGGGTGTGGTGAATGGGCCCATGCTGCTGGACCACCTAATCTGGAATGTTGCAAAGTGTCCTTTTACTTCTTAAGGAAAAGCCTATAATAACAGCAGGTCTGTGCATTATAGTTCTAGGAAATCAGGAACAGCCACAGCAGAGACACATCCAGGCTTTCCCAGGAGGAAATCCATACAGACAAAGAACAATACACCTTGAACTTCATCTCAAGCACCTTGATGGAGCTAAATGTTAATTTCTGAAGCTCATCCAGATTGATTTTGTTTAGTATCATTTTCTTGGAGTACCCTAAGCTTCTGATTTCCTCTAAAGCATCAATATCAAGTGATAACTTACCCTCTTCCTACTGTACAACCCAGGAGCTATCTGAAAACAGCATGGAAGCATTTCTCAGCTGTAGCTTGTCTGGACCGTAGGCCTAGAGTCCATAACTAGATATTGTGTCCATAGTACATGTCTGTGCGTCCATGCAGCAAAGCATGATAAATGTGTTGCACAGACATTAACATCAGGCAGCTGGTTTTCACATTGCCAGAACTGTACATGAGAAAGGAGATGAAGGTGCTGTAGTAAATGCTCAAATATGCTAAACCCTTGAAGCACTGGGTAGGAGCAGCATTCCGTCATGGGTGATGGTATGGTGCTGGGGATACTTCTCAGAGAAACCTCTCATCTTGTATAAGCTTGTACTGTGAACAAGGAGATATCTTCTATTTAGAATGCATGCACATAATCATGTAGAAAAAGGATTTATTAATTTTTCCTGACAAAGGGAGGTACCTGAGGTGTTTCCGGAGGGGATCAACATGCAGAAAGAGTTTTTGAAGACAGTCTGGTAAGGAATGCCCGTATTGGGGTTAGTGAGGGAAGCCAGAGGATGGAGAGGAAGGCAGCGGATGAAGACAGGGGGAGGGGCTTCCCCAGAGCACTTTTTATACATGCTACTGCCGGTGTTTGATACCCCTTTTACCAGAGTGAAAGCTTTAGGATTTTAGGTCTAGGGCCTCTTGAGTGTTCATGAACACATTCCTAACGTTTGCACTAATTCCTAGCACATAAACTGTGACTACTAACTCTTTGTGAATAAATGAATGACTCGCTATTCGTGCTGGAGAAGTGCATAGAAACAGAACATTTGAAGCTCTGTGAGATTTGAGGGACCCTGTATCCTAAGGGCAATGGGAATAAATAAGAAGTTTAAGTTTTGAAGGTCCAAATTTCAAGTATTTGTTTGGCTCAGAAGTGGAGGTGAGGGGGGAGATACGGGGATGACTCCCCCATGTTTTTTATAAAGAGTGACAGGTGGAGGTGGCATTTGCCGAGGGGGCAGTCTGAGGAGGAAGGAGTACTAGAATAGTAGCAGCTCTGGTTGAGTGATGGTGAATCCCATTGGGTATGGCCAGTAAGGGTGGATACAATGGACTTGAGTTGCCACTAGGGGGCACTGTGCTTCTCCCTGGGGTCTGAGGGAATGGGACAGCTCTAACCCCTGTTGAGTCTGAAAACTTCAAACCAGCTTTTAAAAGTAATGCTGCCCCACAGCCTCTACACAACCACAAGGCAAGAACAACATTCTTTTCTTTCGTTTCTCTCTCACTGGCCTGAAACTCAACTGTGTTGCCTAGATTAGTCTTGAAGTGCTATGGAGGCTCCCGCTTCCGCCTCCCAGGTTACCTGTGTGAGCCACCACGTCACCTTCTTTGTCTCTGGGGTGCACCGCACTAATTTCTTGTTGATTAGGGGTTATGATGATGTAATGAAGTGTCCTGAGGCCCAGGTTCTTCTGTAAAAGGGTCATAATTATTAATTATCTCCTAAACACTGAGATAAGAAACTGAATAAGAGAGGATCTCCTAGGGACCATAACCAGTACCTATAGTTTAACTTTGTGGATATCTACACTTTTTCACCTTTCTGGGGAGTCTCTCACCTGATATGCAGTGCTTCTCAACCCTCCCAATGCTGTGATTGTTTAATACAGTTCCTTAAGTTGTGGTGAACCTAACCATAAAATTATTTTTATTGCTAGTTCATAACTGTGATCTTGCTACTTTTATGAATCATGATGTAAATATTTTTAGAGCTAGAAGTTTGCAAGGATTCTCCAGGCCTGGGACTTTTCCTAGTGGCGGTTTAGGCTCGATGCCACCTCTTCAGTCTGTCTGCATTGAGCTCCTGTCTCTCTTTTCAGGATATTAACCAGAAACTCCAGGAGGACAACCAGGAACTGAGGGACCTGTGCTGTTTCCTGGATGATGACCGGCAGAAAGGCAAAAGGGTGTCCCGGGAGTGGCAGAGACTGGGTCGCTACACAGCTGGAGTGATGCACAAGGAAGTGGCGTTATACCTGCAGAAGCTGAAGGAGCTGGAGGTGAAGCAGGAGGAGGTAGTGAAGGAGAACATGGAGCTTAAAGAGCTCTGTGTGCTGCTGGACGAGGAGAAGGGCACGGGGTGTGCGGGCAGCCGCTGCTCCATCGACAGCCAGGCCAGCCTGTGCCAACTGGTGGCCTCTGCTGCACCCTATGTACGGGATGTGGGTGATGGCAGCAGCACCTCCAGCACTGGCAGCACCGACAGTCCCGACCACCACAAACAACACGCCAGTGGGGGCAGCCCTGAGCATCTACAGAAGCCCCGGAGCGAGGGCAGCCCAGAGCACATCAAACACAGGAGCACTAGCCCTGAACATCTACAAAAACCCAGGGCTTCCGGGACCCCAGATCACCCCAAAGCACTGAAAGGACCTAGCCCTGAGCACCACAAGCCCTTGTGCAAAGGCAGCCCAGAGCAGCAGAGGCACCCACATCCAGGGAGCAGCCCGGAAATGCTGCCCAAGCATGTGCTGAGCGGAAGCCCTGAACATTTTCAGAAGCACAGACCAGGCGGCAGCCCCGAACATGCCAGGCACAGTGGAGGGAGCCCCGAGCATCTCCAGAAACATGCCCTTGGAGGGAGCCTGGAGCACCTTCCCAGAGCCAGAGGAACAAGCCCAGAGCACCTCAAACAACATTATGGGGGCAGTCCTGATCACAAACATGTAGGTGGCAGCGGAGGCAGCGGCGGGGGCAGCAGGGAGGGCACTCTCCGACGGCCAGCTCAAGAGGACTCCGCATCCCATCACCGGAATGTCTACAGTGGCATGAACGGTGGGTCAGTACACGCTGGGGAACTGCTTTCCTTGGCAACTCAGTAGACCTTAGGAATTCAGAGGTGCTCTCCAGAGGTATTGGGAAGGGGAGTACTAGCTAAGGGTGGGTAGAGAGAAGACCTGGGATAATAATTATTTCCTGGGATAATAATCCCTTCACCACTCATATATATAGTATGAAGGAGCTTGGGTGTGAGGATTAGGGAAGAGAAGTGAACTGTTTATCTTGGGGGCTGCTGAGTTGCCAGGTTGAAATGCATTCTGTGTTCAATAGAAATGGATTCACTGACTCTGTCCTTGAACGCTTTCCTAGCTGTTTGCCATTTCCTACCAGGAATCGCTTGTGGCATGGCTTCCAGATGATTTTGAAATCCAGTGAATAGTTATATATAGGAAGAAATGAATATTTAAAAACAACAAAGAAATTTCATGTCCCTAAACAGTCTCTAGGGGTTTTGCTAAACATGTACCTTTGTCTTAATTTTTTTTAAAAAAATTTTTTCATTGGTTTGGAAGTGGTGGCATCGATCTGTGACCTTTATTTACATTTAAAATACAGCAAATGATTCTTTCCTTACTCAGGACCTATCACCCTCTTCCCCAAAGTCTCAGCCATGTTCTGAACAAGATGTACTTGCACTGCAGGAGACATCTTTCTGGGTCATTTAAATGTGCCTGTTTAAAATGTGTACTGTCTAGAGGCTCGAAAGCGGAACACCCACTGTATTTGCTGAGGCGACATTATATTGGAGCTTTTAAACCTTTGGAAGAGGCTTAATTTTCTGCATCTTGGTTCTGAAATCACTTTGAACTTGAAAAAGAAATCATCTCTTAAAGAAAAAAAAAAGCCTGGTTCCTCCCACAGTTCTTTTGTGTTATCTATGGTTGGGTTGGAGTGAACATGATTGAATTTTATCAACTGTCCGTTTCCTACTTAAGATATCTGAGATTTATCATTATATTTGAAAACTGCTCTAGAGTCCGTGGGCAGCGGGCTCCAAGCCGGGGTGGAGGCAGCAGCTGGTGTTAGCAATGACCCAAAAGGGTAAATTCTCAATATTGTACCCGGGGATTTGCCTGTTAGATTCCATTTCATCCTAATCCTTCTCTCTAGGGCTGGAAGCTTGCCTTCCAGTGTGTGCTGTGCTCTTCTGAGTGAAAGGCGAGAGGGCTGCAAAGTGCAAAGGTGCAGATTGCTTCCTTGTTCACATTGAGAGGAGACTGGGGGATGCCGGGCTCCGTCGTGGTGCCAGGATAGATGCTGGCCATTTGGCCCCACAGTTCTTCATAAGAGCCCAGAGTCATTTAGAAAGGCAGTTTCGTTGCTGCTTTCATGAGTTGGGTCACTGGTCATGATACTTTTTTTTCAGGGGCCACAATGGGTTAAAGGGAAGGTCAACAATGGCTTTTCCATTCCTTGATGACTTTTTAATGAGCTGAGAAGTAACTGTGCACTATTTTAAGGTATCTTTTCTTAAAAAAAAACAAAACTGAGGGACAAGTGATTGGCTTACAAAATGGTTCTTTAAATAAAGAACTACAGTTTGCTTTTGTTATGCTTAAGACTGTACTATTATTTTCATTTGAAAATAATATTGTACATACTTTATTGGGTAAAAAGTGGTGGGTTGATCATGTATATACAACATGGCATGGTTAAATCAATCTAATTAGCATGTCCATTACCCAGCTTGCCAATCACGATTATTTTGGGATGTATGAAGTTTGCCTTTTTAGTTATTTTGAGATACATAATACCTTGTTGGTCCCTGGACTCATCCTGCTATGCTTACTCTGTGGCAGAATGTTTGTGTGGCAAGTACAAGGTTCTGAGTTTGGCCCTCAGTTCTGAAAAAAGAAATCTGAAAAAAGACATCAAATATGCATGTCTATTCTTGGAGTTTTCTATCTTGTTCCATTGGTCAGTGTGTCATATAAAAGTTTTTATTCTGCTATGTGGTTTTCTATTATAATCTCTTTATAATATATTTTAAAATTTGTCCTTTTTGTTTAATTGTTTTGGGTATTCAGGGTCGTTTATATATTTATTTTAATTTAAGAATTTTTGACTGTTTCTTTGAAAAATGATGTTGGGATTTTGGTAACGATTGCGTTGACTCTTTTGATAACACATAGTGGTTTTACAGTATTAATTCTTCCAATTCCTGATGATAGAATGACCTCTGGTTCACCCCTTTGCGTGCTTACTTGTGTATATGTGTGAGGTATATGTTTGTGATGTATGCATGTATGTGCTCATACATGGAGTTTGGAGGAAGGACATGAAGAGTATCTCTCTCGTTATTTCCCTAGAAGGGTCTCTTCTTGAACCTGGAGCCAGGCTGGTGACCACCTGTTTCTGTCCTCCACCTTTTGCTCCCTAGAGCTGGGCTGGCTATGCTTGGCTGTTTCCGTGGTGGCTGACAATTAGAACTAAGGTCCTTCAGCCTGCACCGCAAGTGTTAACCATCTTACCAGATCCTCTTTCTTTAAATCCATATAGATCTTTTCACTATTTGTTATTGTTTTTTCTAGTGTAAATGGAATTTCCCCTCCCTCTTAACTTCTTTGTTGAATAGCTGCTAGTAGTTAATAGAAATGTTACTTATTTGAGGACACTGGGTTTATGCCCTTCAAGGCCACTTAATATGATTACTGAGTTTTTAGAAACTCAGATTTTATATAAAAACTTAGATTTTATATAGAGATTTTTAGAAATTTCTATATAAAAATTCATGTTATCAGCAAATACAGGAAGCCTCACTACTTCTTTTCCAATTAGGATGTCTCTTATTTATGTCTTGGCAAGATATTTGATCCTGTGATAAATACAGCCATGAGAGTGGGCATCTTAGAGGAAAACGTTTACGCTTGTGCTGCTGAGGATGGTGTGAGCCAGCGGGTTGGACTGTTGGCCTTTACTGTGCTGAGGTGCATCTCTTCTCTAATCCCTTGACTTCCTTTTTGTGAAAAGATGTTGATTTTTGTCAAATGCTGATACAGATGATATCCTACATGACTCATCCTTACCCGGCTTCAGGTAAACTTACAGGGCCAAACAAATGATTGTAAAAATATAACAGTATAATAATTTAAGTATATATCTATTGCAGTGAGTACATTCTTGAATTTCATATCCAGTTCAATTCTTGTGTCTAAGTATTTTCATTCTTAAGTAATGGCTCTTCCGCTAAGAGTTGATACCCTCACCACAGTGGGATTCAAGCACATTTGCATTGCATTTTTATTTCAGTAATTAATTGGAAAATAAACTGGCACAATGAGATATTTCCAGGTCATCAACCTGTAAACTTGGGCATTGGTAGCTTGTATTTATTTTGCCACTACAAATTAATTTTTGATATGGATGGTAAAACATACTTTCCTCTACTTTTAAATCCACACATAATTTGTTGCCATCATTGGTGTATGAACAGATAAGAACCAGCCAGGAAGTTAATCCTGAATTGCAGATTGACTGAGTCGTTTCCAGAGCCACTCTGTTTGGGGTTGGCATGAAATATGAGTGCTGTGGATTAAGCTCTCGCATATTTTTACATGAACAAGAAGTGGGTGAAAGCAAGTGGTTTGAACTGTGGCAGCTGACAGGTAAACTGTGTGCCTGCAGGGCGTTGTTCTCCCATGGTCCCACTTTCTGCATTTTCATAGCCACACTCATGCGCACGGATGAGCTCTCCCTGGAAGCATCTCAGCTGACTATGTCTCCAGCATCTTTAAACCCTCTCATGCTTTCAGTTAAAAACTTTGGAGTTCTTGAACTTCATCTGCTGCTTTCTTAGTAGATGACACAGTTGATATAATCCCCAAGTAGAGTGCTCAAGTAAATTTTAGATATATTTTCTCTCTTGAAACTTCAACATTCTTAGAATCATTTCTTATAGCTGTTTGCAAAAAGCAAATTCAGCACACAAAGGCACCTATCTTCAAAACTAACCCAAATCTTTGCATGTGGATGTATTTCCTTATAAGTTTCCTTTTTGTCTTAATTTATAGAGGGCTGAGAGTTCCCACTCTGAAACTGAAAGTTTTTACTTTGAAACTGAAGTAGATTCAACATTTACTGTATTTCAACATGAAGGCATTTGCTAATTTGTTATGCTTTTTGTACTTGAGGTCTGAAATTAAAGAAACCATGAATAGCTATTTATAACTAGAAACCTTTACAAACTAGACGCCAAGCATCGAGAATATGGGTTTTATTACCTGATTTTTTGAAATCTGACCAGTTTCTTAGGAGGTTCAAGTGTCTCCTTTCACAACTCCTGCTTGAAGATGAAGCTGGATGAACTTTGCTTTTCAACAGGACTCTAGCTCAGGTCATGAATACCTTTGATGACTCAGGCTTTTTTTTAAAGCAATATCTCTTTTCTGTTGATCTCAGATAGAGGCAGTTTGCCCACTCACCATTATCAGTAAACAAATAGTTAATTAAAAGTTTTGATTTTAATTCCAGATGCACACATTGTTGGTTATCATAAAAAGAGTATAAAAATATAAAACAAATAGTAGCCCTTTTGTATTGTGTTCTTTTTTCTAAAAGCAATAGGGTCACATAAATGATCACTTTCTTTCTTTTGATTCCATTTCTTTCCCTCCCTCCCTCCCTTTCTCCCTCCCTCCTTTCCTTCTTCTCTCCCTCTCTTACTTCTTTTCTTCCTTCCTGCTTTCATTTTTTCATCTTCTCACATACAGTACATCCTGACCAAAGCTTCCCCTACCTCCTCCTCTCCTCTCAGTTCTCTCGCAGTTCCCCTCTACCCACCCCCAACCCCCAGAGTTTCTCCTGAGAAAAGAACAGGCATCAGCTGAACACAGCAGAAAAGATACAACAACACTAGGGACAAACTCTCACATCAAGGCTGGGCAAGGCAATCTCACAGAGAAAAAGTCCCAGAGACACCCCCACATCCACTGTTAGGAGTCCCCCTAAATTACCAAGCCAATGACCATAATATATATACACAGAGGTCTTAGAGTAGATACCCAAAGGCTCTGCAATTGCCACATCAGTTTCTGGTCACTCCAATGAGTCCTGCTTAGTTGATCCCACCGAAAATAAGTGTCCATAGGGGTGTAAATTTATGTCTGAGTCTTTAATTTGATTCCATTGATTGACATGTCTGTTTTTATGCCAATAATTTGTGTTTTTTTTTTAAATTGCTACAGATCTGTAGTCCAACTTGAAATCAGGAATGGTGATGCCTTCTGAAGCTCATTTATTGTTCAGGATTGGTTAACTGTCCTGGTTTTTTTTTTTTTATATGAAGTTGACTATTGTTTTTTTAAGGTCTGTTAAGAATTGTTTTGGGGGGGCTGGAGAGATGGCTCAGAGGTTAAGAGAACTGACTGCTGTTCCGGGGTCCTGAGTTCAATTCCCAGCAACCACACGATGGCTCACAACCATCTATAATGAGATCTGGTCTCCAGAACACTATACACATAATAAATAAATTTAAAAAAATTGTTTTGGGATTTTGATGGTGATTATGTTGACTCTGTAGATTGTTTTTGGTAGGATGACCATTTTCACTAATTAATCCTACCAATTCATGAGCATGGAGATCTTTTCATCTTCTGATATCTTCTTCAAATTCTTGAAGTTTTTTTTTTTAATACATATCTTTCACTTGTTTGGTTAGAGTAACCCCAAGATATTTTATATTATTTGCTGCTATTATGAAGGGTGTTGTTTCCTGATTTCTTTCTCAATCTTTTTGCCATTTACATATAGGAAAGCTACTGATTGTTTTGAGTTAATCTTATATCAAGTTAATCTTGTATCCAACCACTTTGGTGAAATTCTTAATCAGTTTTCGGAGTTCTCTGGGAGAATTTTTGGAGTCACTTACATATACCATTTTATCATCTGCAAATATCAATGCTTTGTCTCCTTCCTTTATAAATTATATCCCCATTATCTCCTACAGTTGTTTTATTGCCCTAGCTAGAACTTTGAGTACTATATTGAATAGATATGAAGAGAGTGGACAGCCAGCCTTGTTTTGTCCTTGATTTTAGTGGAATTGCTTTGAATTTCTCTTTATTTAGTTTGATGTTGGCTATCAACTTGCCATACATTGCCATTTTTTTTTGTTTTTGGTTAGATATATCCCTTGTATCCCTGATCTCTCCAAGACTTTTATCATGAAGGAATGTTGAATTTTGTCAAAGGCTTTTTTGGCATGTAATGAGATTATGTAGTTTTTTTTCCTGCCAGTTTCTTAATATGGTGGATTACATTAACTAATTTTCATATGTTGGACCATCCTTGCATCTCTGGATTGAAGCCTAGTTGATCATGGTGTGATGTGTCTTGTATTTAGTTTTCTAGTATTTTATTGAGTATTTTGAATCTATGTTCGTAAGGGAACTGGTCTGAAATTCTCTTAGTTAAAATTTTGTGCAGTTTGGGGTATTAGGGTAACTCTGGCCTCATTAAATGAATTGTGCAATGTTCCTTCTGTTATATTTTGTGGTATAATTTGAGAAATACTGGCATTAGTTCTTCTTTAAGGGAACTATTAATGACCACTTCTATTTCCTTAGGGGGTTACAGGTCTATTTATATTGTTTATTTGATTAGAACAGGTTTCTAAAGTATGCCCATATGATTCTCCTGATTTCCTTGGTGTTCGTTTTTATGTCCCCCTTCTTGTTTCTGATTTTGTTAATTTGGATATTCTCTCTTCATCTCTTAGTTAGTTTAAAAATATTTTGTCTATCTTGTTAATTTTTCTCAAAGAACCAACTCTTCATTTCATTAATTCTCTGTATTGTTCTTTGTTTCTAATTTATTTATAGTAGCATCTCTCTGTTTGATTATTTTCTACCATTTATTCCTCTTGTATGTGCTTACTTCTTTTTGTTTTAGAGCTTTCAGGTGTGCTATTAGGTTGCTAGTATGAAGTCTCTCCAAGTTTTTTATGTAGTCACTTAGTGCTATGAACCTTCCTCTTGGCACTGCTTTCATTGTGACTTATATTTGGGTATGTTATATATTCATTTTTAGTGAATTCTAGAAAGTTCTTAGTTTCTTTATTTCTATCTTGACCCACTTTTTATTCAGTAGATGTTCAGTTCCCATAACTTTCTGTTGTTGTTGAAATCCACCTTTTATCTGTGATGGTCTGATAGGATGTGGGAAACTCTTTCAATTTTCTTGTGTTTGTTGAGAGTTTCATTTTGACTGAGTATTTGGTCAACTTCGAAGAAAGTGAGTTTGGGCAAAATGTTCTGTAGATATCTATTAGGTCCATCTGATTTATAATGTCTTTTAGTTTATGCCTGGATGTCCTTTCCATTAGTGACAGTTGGATATTGAATCTACCACTATCAATGTTGAGGACCAGTGTGTGACTTAAGATTTAGTAATATTTTACAAAAGTGTGTGGATCCCTTTCACTGGGGTCACAGATATCAAGAATTGAAAGATCATTTGGGAGGATTTTTTTCCTTTGATGGGTATGAGGAGTCCTTCCATGTCTCTTTTGATTAGTTTAGGTTTGAAGTCTATTTTGTAAGATATTATAATGGCTATACCAGCTGCTTCTTAGGTCCATTTGTTCGGAAAACTTTCTTCTAACCCTTTACTCTGAGATAATGTTTATCTTTGATGTTGATGTATGTTTCTTGGATACAAAAGAAGGATGGATCCTGTTTTTGCATCCATTCAACTTATCTGTGTCTTTCTAGTGGGGAATTGAGTCCATTGATATTGAGAGATATCATTGATCTATAACTGTAATTCTTGTTATTTTATTGTTGGTGATATATTGATTCTGGTTATGATGTGTCTCTGTGTGTGTTTCCCTTTTGGTTTTGCTGAAGATTATTTATTTCCTTTATTTTCAGCAGTGTTCCTAACCTCCTTGGATTGGAGATTTTTTTTTTAGTACCTTCTGTAGGGTTGGATTTGTAAATAGATATTATTTAAATTTGATTTTATCGCAGACTATCTTGGTTTTTTTTTCCTTCTATGGTGATTAAACATTTGTCTATATAGTAGGCTGGGCTGGCATCTGTAGTTCTTAGAGACTGCAGTACATTTATTGAGACCCTTCTGACTTTTAGAATCTCCATTGATAAGTCAGGTATAATTTTAATAGGTCTGCTTTTATATGTTACTTGGTCATTTTCCCTTGCAGTTTTTAATATTCTTTCTTTGTTCTGTATGTTTAGCATTTTGATTACTATTTGGTGTGAACACTTTCTTTTCTTGTCTGATATATTGGTGTTTTGTATGTTTCTTTTACCTTTGTTGGCATGTTCATTTTAGGTTAGAAAATTTTTCTTCCATGAATTGTTGAAAAGGTTTTCTGGGCCTTTGAACTGGTATTTTTCTCCTTCTTCTATTTCTAGTATTCTTACATTTGGTCTTTTCATGGTGTCCCAGATTTCCTCAATGTTATGTGTCAGGAATTTTCTAGACTTAATGTGTTATTTGACTGATATATTGATTTCTTTTATTGTATTTTCAATGCTTGATATTTTCTCTTTATTTTTTGTATTCTGTTTGTGAAGTTTGACTCTATAGTTTTTGTTCAGTTACATAGATTCATTTCTAGGATTCCCTCAGTTTGTGTTTTCTTTATTACTTCTATTTCCATTTTCAGGTCTTGAACAGTTTTATTTGTTTCCTTCAACTGTTAATTTGTTTTCTTGACTTTCTTGGCTTTTTAAAAGGAATTTATTCATTTCCTCCATTGTGTGTGTGTGTATGTGTGTGTACATGTGTGTGTTTTCCTGGATTTCTAAATTGTCTTTTTGTCAATTTCTTTAAGGGATTTATTCATTCCCATTTTAAGGACCTCTATCATTCTCATAAAAAAATGATTTTAAGGTCTTTTCTTGTGTTTCAATGTTGTTGGAAGATTCACGGCTTGCTGTAGTAGAATGGTTGGCCTCTGGTAGTGACCTATTGCCTTGGCTATTGTTGGTTGTGTCCCTTACACTATTATGTAGTCATCTGTGTTTGTGGTGATTATAAGTCTTGGTGCGGATTTCTGAGTTTGTCTTTGTTGCATTGGTGTTTTGTTCCTTGGTTTCTGTTTCCTCTTTTGTCTTCTAGCAAGTGTGGCCTCTGGTTAAGCAAGGGGTCTCTGCCCAAGTTAAGGGCTGGTCCATAGCAAGAGGAACGGTAGACAGATTGGGGATAGGGTTGAGTGGGACATGGAGAGAGTTGAGGAAGCCCACTGGCAGGTGACTTACCTGAACTTCTGGAGGCCTGCGTGTTGTCTGACCAAGCAGGGGTTCTCTGCTCCGTTGCTTTTGAGTACATCTCAATGGATAATAACTGTATTCTCCTACATCACCCTACCCACCAGGTCACACAAAGAATCCTGCAATTGGAATAAGTCAGGTTGCTTTAGAGAAACTTTGGCTTCATTGGTAGGGATGGCACAGTTACATGCCCAACTCTTGAGAGTTTCTTGATTCTCCTTGTGTTGGTGGTTTAGAGATTCTCTAGTGACAGAATGAGAGATCATGTCCCCTCTTCCTACACAGGAACAAATGCATCTGGATACAACCAGTCCTTCCAGTTTGGGGGAGGGACAAAATTAAAGCAAGCTTTTCTTCATGGCCCAGGCTAGCCTGGGCTTAGTGATATTCCTGCTTCCTGGTCTACCTCCCCAGTGCTGTAATTATGGATACCAGATTCATTGTTCTGGTTTCCAACCTGGTTGCAGATCAAATTTACCATGGCCTTGAAAACATCAGCTGTTGAGGCCTTTACTCACGTATGTAGATGATATCGAGTGGGAGCTGCAGAAAGCACTGGTAGTGGTGTGAGTGACCAGGCCAGGAGAAAACCACTCCTTGTGTAAGAAGCTGTGGGTTAGCATAAAGGCCACCACTAAAGCATTCTTGGAAAAAGAAAAGTTTATTTCTCCTTTCCTTTGACTGACCCCATGAGTAGAAGGACCGGATATAGCAGGTATTGTGAGTCTCCCCTTCACTCGTGTCTAGGTCAGGGCTGTCTGGACATTCAACTGGTTTGAGGTAGAAAAGTTGGTGGTTTTGGTTGATGGTTGTCTAGCTGTTTAGAGGGAAAAGCTGACATGTGAGCAGTGGAGGAGTGCTTTACCACTTAAAGGCTTTGTGTCCAGCTGGAAAATGAATATAGCCTTCTATCTCATTTACAAGTGGCTATTGATGGTGTATATACATCACACAAGTCCTGCAATGCTGAGTATTTTCCACAAGACAAGGCAGCATTTCAACCTCCCACTTCATTGGTTTTGACCCAGAGTTTTATACTGTTCCTAGTTTTATACCAAGGTCATTAATAAATAAGGAAGACCGTGTGAAAGTAGCTTTATCTGTGAGTGTGAGATAATCTGTGTAGAAGGAACTCTGCAGGGTTTCTCCAGAGCAAGGTTGTCTTGATTATACAGTGGTGTTTGATAGCAGAAATAACGACTCTTACAAATCTATTATTTTGCTTTAAAAATAAAAGCCACAGCATTACATATTCATGCATCCAGATAGAAGAAATTGAAGGATTCTTGAGAGATATTCAGTTATGCAATGTTAGAACTGAGTTCATCTCATCTATGTCGTGTTGTGTTAGATAGTTAGTGGAATAGATAGCGCTTTTTCTTACGATCTTAGCATGATTTGGTAACTTTATATGTACTCTGATAGGAAACCAATTGAAGAAGTTTTGAAAAGCAGAATCATACTTGTATATGTAAAGCATTTTGCGTTAATTGTAAAAGCCATTTGATTGAATGACATAAAAATCACAAACATCTAAGAGGCAAGCAATTGGAAAACTTAGATGGTTTAGCTCAGTTTAAGATGCATTGAAAAGTAGGATTTATTGTACCATGCTTTATATGCAAAACATGTTGCATTAATCATGAAATATGTTTGATTAAATGACAAAAACTATTCCAAATAGTATGCTTTTTGATTATGAACATCCCAGAGTCCCTGAGAGGCCATTGGAAAGAAAGGTACCAGCTGGTGCTGCGACACTAGTCTTCCCTTCCACTGGAGTCGATTCCACAAAGTGTGTATGTTCTTTTAATCTAGGTGACCAGTCTTTTCAGTAGAAAGATTGTTCATATTTGCTATGTGTATGTATTTATGTACATTTAGATAACTCAAATATTGTATCTGAACAATGCCAAACACTCAACTGTAGTCAAGCAAATATTGAAATGCCACATTGGCATTTCTGGCACCCAGCCACATGCCTTGTTGCTGTGAATTCAATCAAGAATCTCTTTCCATTTATGAGGAATCAATTTGTTTACACCCAATTTAAATCACTTCCATATTTTTATATTCTGGCAATTGCAACTTTTAGAAGATATAATAGAAATAACAGGATCATTGGATTAGAATTTAGAACAAAGTCTGGGAAATACAAGTCTTTAAGCTGTTGAGGGTCATCAAGTAAATGCCTTTAAAGAGTGACCCAGGGCTACAGATGCATGAGTGGATGCCCATCACCATATGAACGAGTAAATACTGTGGAACACAACATATACAGAGCTGCCTACTCAGTAACAATAACTCAGTAACATTCTGGAAGCATTGCTGTAGGAATCTTAGTTAAGCTTCATCGGTCAGAAACAAAAATGTGAACCCAAGTTTTTCTGAAGTTATGAGAAAATGAACAGCCATAGCATTTGTCTTGTGTAGCACCACAGGGCCAGGGTGTGCTTGATGGGGACACATTTTCCAGACTGAAGTTTCTGACAGTAGGTTTTACCATTTCTCACACTGCATTCCTGTCCCTGGCTGGGGCGTGGGACTACGCTATCATGCTCTCTGTGGTACTCGCTTCCATCTTAGGCAGGCCTAAGTCGTACCGTCATTTCTGATCATCTACTGTAGTTTGGGAAAGTAGATAGCCACACTGTTTATAACTGTGTGTCTAAGAAAGAAAATGATGCTGAGTTGTCCTTCTGTGAGGAAAGAGATATCTCTGTGTACTTTCCCTTGATTTTCCTTGATGTAGGAGTGTCTTCTATCTGTTGCTTTCATTTGGTTAATTAATAAAGAGACTGCTTGGCCTTTGATGGGCCAGCCCTTGGGTGGGTGGAGCAGACAGAGTAGAATTCTGGGAGAAAGAAAGCCGAGTCAGACAGTTGCCATAGCTCTCCTCTCCAAGATGGATGCAGGTTAAGATCCTTTCCAGTTAGCCACCATTTCGTGGTGCTACACAGATTATTAGAAATGGGTTAATCAAAATGTGAGAATTAGCCAATAAGAGGCTGGAACTAATGGGCCAGGCAGTGTTTAAAAGAATACAGTTTCCGTGTAATTATTTCGGGTGTAAAGCTAACCATGCGGGCGGCCGGGCACAGGCACTGGGAATGCTGCCCACCGCTTCTACCACATTTCCTCTCTCTTTGGTGTGTATTTATGTGTGGGAGAGCATTCATGTGGAAGCAGTCATTGACCTCTATTGTCTTTTACCTCCCCACAATATTGTTGAAGATGTGGTCTTTCTTGAATCCAGAGACACCAGGTTTAACTAATCCTACTTATTAGTTAAGCTGGTGGTCAGAAAGCTCTGGAGATTTGTCGGTCTTTGCCCGCTAGGATTACAGATGTGTATGATCTGAACACAGGCCCTTATATTTGCCAACTCAACCATCTCACACCCATTTTGTATTTTCAATATTTATTCTTTATTTCCCATGTCTAGACTACACTTTTGGTAATTGAATGTTTCTGTAGTAGAAGAACTCAAATAGTTACATTTCTGATACTTTGACATAAGCATGCCTTACACTTCAAGATATTTTAACACATCATATGTATAATCAGCATTGTATATATTTGTAAAATTAATTTTGAACTTAAATCCCATATGTGTTAAGGATCATTTCATGTTCTGAAATGGGCTGATTTTAAGAAATTGACAGTAGTAGACCATAAAAAAGTTGAAAACAGATGCATGAGATCTCGGCACAAATTTATAGGGGTTTCTCATCCCTGACGTTAAAGTTCCTGCACTGCCTGATGAAAATTGCATTCTTGGGAGCCCATGCAAGGCTTTCCAGGAGGAAGAAGTTGCTCTTTCTTCAGCAGAGTTCCCTGGGTGGAAGAGAGGCAGGAGGGTGGTGGAGGGCACAGCAGGCTGCTTTTTTATTCAGTCAGTCAAGGCTGCCTCTCCTCTTTAAGATGAAAGGTGATAATTGGGCTGTGTAATGTGGCTGTTTACTTCCAGTGTTCACATCAATACTTTGAGTCCTGTGTATTCAGGAGCCATTGCTAAGACTAGAGGGAGGAAACTTCAGGAACAGAACCTTCAGAACTTCAGGTCTCCTTGATTTTCTCTGAGATAAAAAATGATGATTTTGTAGTTATGCAAAGGCTGTACTCAAATAATTTTTATGGTTTCTCTGACTTTTCTATTTCCTTCCTTTCCCATTTCCTTCTATGTGGTATGGTTGGGCTATAGAATGCTTTAACTGACATCTTTAAAAATACGTGCTTTCCTTTATAAAATTGAAATAAATCATGCTCCCCTTCCTTTTCTTATCTTCAGCCCTTCCCATGTACCTACTTCTATCAAATTTACTCCCTCTGTGTCTTTGTTACATGTGTATACATGCACCTAAATACGTAAATACAAACTGCTAAGTTTAAATAATGTTACTTGTATGTATATAATTTCAGGTCTGACCGCTAGGTATTGGATAACCAATTTTGGGGCTCTTTCCTGCGAAAGACTCTTTCTCCTGCTTTCAGAATTCCTTAGTTGTTTATAGTTCTTTACCTAGGATTGAGGCCTCATGACAGTGTCTCTTCCACGTGAACACACCTATTGTCATCATTGTTCAGGTCTTGTTACAGCAGTTGATGAGACTTCATAGGTGTAGCATCTCTGGCATTGCTAGGAGACTATATCTCGCAGCTTCCTGTTCCTCCGACTCCTACATGTTTTCTACCCCTTCTTTCCCCTATGATCCCTGAGCCTTATAGGTACGGGATTTGTGTTGTAGATACATCCGTTGGGGCTGTGCACCACTCACTTGTTCTAAGCATTTTGATCAATTGTGATTTTCTATAATGGTGTCTCTCTCTCTATTGCAAGAATACTTTTAAATTTTATTTTATTTTATTTCATTTTTTTTTTTTTTGCTGAAGGGTGAAAGCCATACTTGTGTGTATAAGGATAAATAGTCAAACATTCAGATGTAGGAAAGGATTATGCTGGCTTAGTAAGTGAGTGGCAATTTAGGTTTTCCTCCAAGATTTTCTCAGGGAATCAGTTCTTAGATTTGTCTTCTGTCAGTTTTTCGTTTAATTACATCATGATTTAGAAGATACATCAAGTTATTTCAGTTTCTCTGAAACTTTAAGATTTGTCTTATTTAAGAAGATATCTATTTTTAGTCTGTTTTAGAGAACATTTTAGATTCTGCTGTGTATTTAGATAGAATATTGTGTAGATAACTGTTAAGTTCATTCATTGTCTTGTCAGTTAATTCTCGGGTATCTCTGCTTAGGGTTTTATTTTTTAATGGGGTATATTGAAATGAAATAACTTACTATTACTGGATTTATGTCAACATATGTCTGTAATTCCAGTAAGTGATATGAAATTGGGTGCACTCAAGTTTGATGCACATATGTTTAGGATAATATATCTTCTTGGCTAATTGTTTCTTTGATTAGCTTGAAGTGTCCTTCTTGATATCTTCTGGTTAGTTTTAGTTTGAGACCTGCTATGTCAGATATGATAGAAAAACCTGTTGTTTTTTGGGCCTGCTTGACTGGAGCACTTTTGTAAGGAAGTGCTCAAGATTTTGTGACAGAACTTTTCCTGGGGAGGTATAAGACACACATATACTCACCCCAGATTGAGAACTCACTACAGACCTAAGTACAGGGAACCAATGACAGACCATCGCATGGATAAAGTCCAACTTGGTGTACCAATGAAGTCTATTGGGAGTTTTTTTTACAGGAATATTGGTGAAGGACTGCTTACAAGAGCAGAAATGACTCAAAGGCAGATGTATCACCAAGGTCCACCCAGCATGGGTGATAGCATCTGGGAACCTGGAGCTCACTGCACAACTTGTAGACAGCTCAACAGGCTGGAGGTGTTCTTTTCAAGTGACTCTGGTCTAAACCTCATCTAGGCAGCTCTGCTAATTTCTGCTTCTTCTAGACACCTGGTTTAGTCTCATAGTCTTTTTAGCTTGATTTGGTTTGTCTGAGAGAGATTCTCAGCTTTTATTGTTTCCTCTGGCAGGGAGGGGGGTTGGTGCATCCAGTCAGTTTTAGGGATTTCCTGAAGCTATTTGGAGTTGTTTACCTTACTGTTTTCCTATAGCATAGAATGTTTTATTTTGGGGGAAGCTGTTACACAACAACTATCTAAAGCTAAGATGTTTTCCTTGTGTATCAAAAGATATATGGATTTTGTTTATTGATCCATTCAGTCAGTTTGTTGTGTCTTTTGACTGGAGAATTGAGGCTATAAATATTAAAAATTATTATTGAAAGATGTGTGTCTTTATTAGTGTTCTATTTCTGAGAGAAGACACCATGATCTAAACAGCTTTTAAGAAAGCATTTAACTGGGGACTTGCTTAACTTTCAGAGGGTTAATCCATGATTATCATGGCAAGGGATGTGGCAGCAGGCAGGCAGGCAAGGTGTTGGAGCAATAGTTTAGAGGTCACATCTGATGGGCAAGTTCAAGCTAAATGGGGTGGGGGGAGAAAAATGGAGAGAGAGAGGCATACAGAGAGATTTGCAGGCAGAGACACACACACACATGAGAGAGATAGAGACAAAAAGATGAGAGAGAGAGAAAAGCAGACAGTGAGATATAGAGCATACACAAAGAGAGACAGAGAAAGAGATGCTGGGCCTAGCATGGGATTTAGGAACCTCAATACCCACCCCCAGTAACACAACTTTTCTAACAAGATAATATCTCCTAATCCTTATCCAATAGTTCTACCAACTGGGAACAAAGCATTCAAGCAAGGGAGACTGTGGGGGTCATTCTTATTCAGATAACTGCATGTTTGTCCCATTTTTTTTTGTCAACTTGACATAAGCTAGAATTATGTGGTAAGAGGAACTTCAACAGAGAAAATGCCTTCATCAGATTGTCTGTAGTCAAGTCTGTGGGGGTACTTTTCTTTATTAATGATTGATGTGGAAGGGCTCAGCCCATTGTGGGTGGTATAAGAAAGCAGGCCGATCAAGTCATGAGGAACAAGTCAGTAATCAGCATACTCAGATGCATTGTATTATAGCTACCTAAAAGTTTAGGATAGTAACTTGCAGTCTAGGAGCCATGGAGCATACCATGTAGCCTATGTGTTTAGTAGGTGTTATCATCTAGGTTCACTTAAGAACATGCAGATATTTACTTAATGACAAAGTCACTTTTTTGTGTCTTGGAAAGTATCTCTGATGGCTGCAGTGGTACACACCTATAGTCTCAGCTACTCATCAGGCTTAGGCAGGGGAATCATTTGAATCTAGGAGTTCTTGGCTATAGTGTGCTCTGGTGATAGAATGTCCTCACTAAGCTCAGCATCATTATAGTGGTCTTCCATGAGTGGGGGACCACCAGGTTGCCCAAGTGTTGGTGAACTGGCCCAAGTTGGAAAATATTCCTTCCCCCAGTGTATGTGTGCACAAACACACATGCAGTTACTTGTTTTATTATAAATTCAGTTGTGGCTAGATATTTATTTCAATGTTATAAATAGAAATTAGGACAGTGTAGTTAAGTTCAGTTCAGAAAATCATAATCATAAGACCTAGTTATAGAACTCTCTGCACTAGAGATATCAAAGTATTCAAGCCTTCAGTCTTTTGAAGATGAAAACGAGATGAATTAATTGCTCAAGACTAGTTTCAAGTTGGTAAAGAACTAGAGAACAAGTTACTCCGAGAGCACAGAGCAGTTTTATGAAGAGGGCACGATTTGTTCTTGCTTTCAAGGGCACTTGATGTAAGGATGCTTAATAGAAATGGAACCATTTTAGTCCCATTTCTGCTGAAAAAATTTGAAACTGAGAGACATGGAATGAGGCTGTGAGACAGGTAGTAGACCCTAGCTTAGCAAATGCTCTAAAGGAGACCAGGACCTCGAGAAGATTAAGTGAGTTCAGTTTATTTTTCCAGGATTCTCTGGTCTCTTTCTTTCTTTCTTTCTTTCTTTCTTTCTTTCTTTCTTTCTTTCTTTCTTTCTTTCTTTCTTTCTTTCTTTTCTTCCTTCCTTCCTTTCTTTCTTTCTTTCTTTCTTTCTTTCTTTCTTTCTTTCTTTCCTTCTTTCCTTCTTTCCTTCTTTCTTTATTTTTGAGACAGGGTTTCTCTGTAGCTTTGGGGCCTCTCCTGGAACTAACTCTGTAGAGCAGGCTGGCCTCAAACTCACCTCTGCCTATCTCTGCCTCCCTACCAAGTGTAGGGATTAAAGGTGTGCCCCACCACTGCCCGGCTCTCTGATCAATTTTTTAAGGTTTACTTAATTATTATATATACAGTGTTCTGCTTGAATATATTCCTACAGGCCAGAAGAGGGTACCAGATCTCATTACAGATGGTTGTGAGCCACCATGTGGTTGCTGGGAATTGAACTCAGGACCTTTGGAAGAACAGCCAGTGCCCTTAACCTCTGAGCCATCTTTCTAGCTCCCCAAATTCATTTTTATGAGGGGAATTTTCTCATTCTTAGCCTGGACTCCAGCAACCTTGCTGCTCAAATGGACTCTGCTTGCCCCTAGGCCGCATTCTTTCCTGAGATGCATTTTTTTGGCAAGATGGACTGACCTTCATCCAATCCTTACACATCCACTTACACTAAGTGCCAACATGCTCTGTGTCTGGAGAAGTGTCGACTTCTGGACAGCAAGCAGCAGAAGGAAATGGGACCAGGAGCGAGGGGACCAGCCAGATGGTAACACCAACTGCTCTCAAGAAGCTGTGCTTTTAATAACTCAGCTTACTGCAAACAAAACTAATTAAACCAGTTATTCTGATTATGATATTATAGGCAGAAGTAAAACGTACACTTGCATTCCACTTTGGATGGCATTTAAAAGGTCAGGATATCTGATTTTTTTTTCTCACAGCTCTTGGTCTGTTAGGCTACACTTGAGAATTCAAATTAACTGTATTCATTAGTTCAGCATCTTTCTGATTTTCCTAGACAGTAAGTGCCAATTCACCCTTACACCTAGACAGAATAGAAGACCCCGAAAGAAGAGTCGTTAGTCATACCCGGAGATGATGCATTTGTTATGATTTAATGGGAGAGAAAGATAAGAGTCCACTTATGACCAAGGGGAGAATGAAAACAGCAGACAGAAGCAGTCCAGAGACACCAGTTTGTGAGGGGACCTCTACAAAGGGTTGGCAAGAACTGTTTGTTGGGTGATGCCTACTGCTCATGGGCTTAGTTGATTGGCAGGACAGGCACATTTAGTGTTACCGAAGGCACCCAGAATTGCTCTTCCTATGAGGCTTTGGGGGAAAGTCATTGAACAGTGTATTGCTTCCATTTGAGAATTTTAATACTGAAAGCAAAGTTAAAATTTCAATGAATTTGAGGGCTTGGAATAAATCTAACCAGGCAATTTGTCACAAATAGCCTCCCTAGCTCAGAGACTTTCACGAGAATCATCAAAGCCCTGGTCTTCTTCAAGTCTGTTGGGGGAAGACTTGAACTTGTTCATTCTGCAGTGTTTCCTCAACACTTATATAGATATCAGTTATTTAGTCCTTTCTATCCTAACACTCTGTACAATGTAAGTTTCATGTTTAACATCTTTGGTTTTTTTGTTGTAGTTTCAAAGAAGAGTGGGCATACTCTAGGAATTATTGGTCTAGAACACAAATACGTCTTTGAAAACATCTACCTAGTGTATATGCAGTTGTGTATACAGTTGACACTGACTTAGTAAAAGGCAAAAGATTTATACTATTTAAAGAGAAACCAGAGATACTGACATAGAGAAGATCCTAGATGGCCTTACTATGCTGTTGACAATGCACAACTCACTATTTTTTACCTATGTGAGTGTCTCTGGAATGTCACCCACATGGTAAAGTAACATGTAGACACCCATCTTTAATAGGCATATCTAAGATGTATTTCTATAGATTTAAAGCAATGGAAAACAATTCAATAAACCCTCTTCATCTTGCCCTTCATTTAAATTCTTTAAAACGGTGCAATGTCGAGCAGAGGTTAAAAAGTGTGACTTGCTGACTTACTCAGGGTAGGATGGCGTCAGCTGTGCTCTGTTGAAGTTTAGACACAGAGTTGGCTCTGCCCCCTTCTCTCTGTGTAATCTTTCATACAGCGTGGCACATTGGGAAAAATCATCTGTTTACTACGCAAAGAGCTGGGAGTGAGAAGCCTTACATCAGCAGTCTCAGAATTTGGGCTTCACACATAAAATTTGGGGACAATCACGGAAATGGCATCTTTTGCATCATTGAATATCAACAATAAAATAATAATCCAATGGCACCTTCATCAAAAAAGAACCTTTGAACATTCAAAAAAAAAACCAAAACACATGCAATCAGTAAATACCTTGTCATTCCCAGAGAAACAGCTGGTGACATTTTACTGATATGTACCTTCAATTTTTGTTTGTTTGTTTTGGATTAAAATGTAGTTCTGAGATCTGATTCATCAATGCCATCCAAGGTGCATTTATAGTATAGAATATCCTTTGGAAATTTATTTCCATCCCAGTTGTAAAAATGCAGTTTTGAATCTATAGACCTAGCTAGAGTTGAGGTGAGAAAGTAAGAGACACAGCCCATGCAATTCCCATGGCTTTTTTCATTTACTCTCATTGGTGCAGGAAGGATGAAGACTCATAACCCAGGAGTTTATCAGCTTGAACTGAGCCTCCTTTCCAATCTGTTGGCCCAGCCGACTTTCAAAAGTTATGAAGCTGAGCTTAGACTCAGCATGGAGAATGAGGACAGTTTCTAAAAAGAATTATGTGCAAGTGTGAACATTTCACCATGCATGGCATGAGCAAAATCCATTGCTTCATGTTCTGTCTGTACTTTTGTGTATAGTAGGAAACTGTGAGGGCTCCAGCAGTTCATCTAGTATGGTGAATGGAAGCTTTTCTAGTAGAAGCCCCACAGCCATGAGTCTGAACACTACAGGTGAACAAAGAACTGAGACTGTAGGGTGGGGATGTGGGGCTTGGGAAGATCTAAAGTCTGCTGATGCTGTTCCTTCTGCCTGGGCAGGTCTCAGACGGCATGCATTTGTGGGCTGGCCTTTGTGAAGTGTGCATTCTGTTGAGACTCTTATCTTTCTCCCTCCTTCATGTTACCTAGTGTGCTAGTAAACTGGAAGATTACAGTAAGGACATCACTTTTTGTTCTATCATAGACTGGGTTATCTCAACATTCTGCTGTGTCTGCCTCATCAGATGGCAGAATGTATAACTTATGAATTCATGTGCAGGGGTGAGTATGCCACTGGCAAGGTGGTGGTGAGGCCATGGCCCCTAGCTTTCTTTGTACATTGTCATCTTCTCCATTAGCAGAAGTTATTGTCTGTTTTGGGCATAGTAACAGAATCCCTAAAAATTGGTATTTTGTAAAGTAAAGAGGTGCATTGTGGGTACTTTGTTAAGTACAGAGCTGCATTTGACTCATGACTTTGCAAGTCTAAGAATGTCATTCTGGTGAGTGTTTGACTTCTGGAGAGGGCCATGTTCTGCTCCAACCCATGGCAGGAAGAAGGAGAGCACAAGCCAGCAAGGAAAGATGCCAGACTCACCTACTGTGTGGGTATCTAATCTGATCTCAGGACAAATCAGTCCCTATTAAAGATCCTGCAAGTTCTCAGCCCCATCACTTCACACTGAGTAAGAAGCCTCAGCATGAGTTTTGAATTGGTTGAACCTATTCACCCTGGACCACCAGATTTTGTTTGTCCTTGCCAGGAATCTTTGGCTAAAGATGTGCATTATCCCCCTTCTTTAGCATTTGAGTGTGGTTATTTTACAGCTAGAGCTTGAGCTTGTTCGGAATGAAGCCTTCAGCGAAACTGTGAGGGTTATAGTGACTGCAGGGAAGGGTATACTGCATAGCCGTTTCACTATAAATCATTGCCTTGATGAATCAGGCAGCCACGCTTTCTAAGTAACGTCAGGGATAATGGAGATTTATTACAACAAATTAAAGGCTAATCAGAGTGTGTCCTGAGATAAACAACGAAGTAAAACAAACAGACTTGACAATAAAGGAAAGGCAAGCTGTAGTGGTGTGTAGGTGGCAGAGGGAAGACAGAGTCTGTTCAGTTTCTCTTGTATCCATTTCTGCACTGTTCTATATACAGAGGAGAAAATGAAAACACACGTACACTCATTTATTCCACAAATATCTACTTTTGTGTTCCACGTGGGTGCAGTAGAGTGAATGACACTGCCAGGTAGCACAGCATCATGTGAGGTCAGAAGTTTGGGATCTGACACACCCACAGGATAAGGGGAGTAGTGAAGAGGGCTATATAACTAAAAGCCCAAGGGACAGGGTGTGTGGATGGTGCTATGGGATTTCATGGTTAGAGACATGGCTCACAGACGACATGCCATATTGGGGTTGGCTGCTCAACAGAGGACTGCTGTGTGGTTGGTAGCTGAACGGTGTTTGGGTTTGGGTGACAGGCATGCGTGAGCTGTCTGAGAGGCTGTGGAGGTAAAAATAGTGGTGTTTAAGGACCAGAGAGGAGATGAGCAGGCCAGTGCTCAGCTGTTGTTGATTGTGAAGGGTAGTTTTAGACCATGAGGCCAGGTTACACAGGCATTAGATGTCAGCCCTAGATGTTTTCTAACAGCCATGAGTTTATCGCATGAGGAGTCAAGGAAAATGTTCTCATATTTGCTGTTTTTTTTGATCAGATACTTGCAGAAAGCAACGCAAGGGAGAGCTTGATAGTGGCTTACGGTTTGAGGGGATATGGTTATCATGGCCGCCAAGGCATGGAGGACACAGGCTACAGGCAAACCTTCAGGCATATTATTAACTAGCGATGATGTGGGAAGGCCTAGCCCATTGTGGGTGAGACCACCCCTGGGATGGTGGTTCTGAGTTCTATAAGAAAATGGACTGAGTAAGCCATGGGGAGCAAGTGAGTGAGCAGCACTTTCCACAGCCTCTGCTTCAGCTCTGGCCTTGAGGTTCCTACCCTGTTACATGAGTTCCTGCCCTGACTTTCTTCAGTGATGGGCTAAGATATGGATGTGTAAGTCAAAGAAATGCTTTCTTCCCCAGCTTGCTCTGGAACATGGTATTTCATCACAGCAGTAGAGGAGGCAGTGTAAATCCTCCAAAGAAAGCAAGCTTTCTGGTGTCTGCCTAGAGCTACTGAGATGATGATTCTTAGGAGGTAATGAACTTTTCCTAAGAAACATAACTCAGCATTTCTCGTTGAAACAGGAACCCTTGCCTCTTTTCCTGTGCTCACCTGTGCTTCCTTAGTTGCTATGTATGCAGAATGTTTTAATGGTTTGATTAGATCAATGTGATCTTTCTGTAACATCAGTGTGTCACCGTTACAAAACTTTTGAGTTCCAGTTTTAGTTTCTTACTCTGCCTTTAATTCTGGAGTCTTACAAGAGCACGGACTCTTTTACAGACAGTTTCCTTTTATAGTATTCTGAATGCTAAATTTTATCAGCTTACAAGCAACCCAGCTAAATGACTGCTTACCGCTAACTCTATCTATAAATGAAATCTGAGAGCAGTCTCCCTCTGCTGCCCCTGATGCATACACACTAATGCATGCATAAGCCAGATGCTGGCAACACTGCATGTCACTTCCATGGCAGCAGTCTCTGGAAAGAAAAGTATACATTACAAGAAGCACAGGAGTCTTCATTCCATGCAACCCCAGCAGCCAGCATGGTACATTAATGAACACCAGGAGGAGTTGTCAAGAATCTACTAGGCACATGGTATTTACTGTTCTGGGGGGTTGAGACATGTCCTGAGCCTAGCTCCACTCAAAGGGTCTTTCAATTTTCATAGTGATGGATAGGCTTCAAAATGGTAAAAGTGATGGTGTCCCCCACTCCCAGTTGGCCTCTCTCACCCCTCCCAACCTCATCCAGCACATGTGGTAGATGAAAGGGAAGTGAGGACAAAGGGACACTAATGGGAGTCTCAGAATGCTTCCTTTATCTAATACTGGATTGTGTACTTCATAGTCTTCGCTGTTCTATTATAAATTCCAAGGAACCCCGCATTTCCCCGGTACTACTTAGTAACCTCAAAACCTGTCCACTTATAAATTAGATGAGAAGAGGCAAAAATTGTCCAACATTCTCAAGATTCCCTTGTGCAAACAGATGGTCAGTCCAATGTAGCAGGAACTAGAAAGTTAAAAAGGAACTGTGGTTCTGGCGACAATATTCGGCCATTCTGAGCCTTCATACCCTAAGGGACCAAGGGACAAGGAGGTCTGAGGATAGTGGCAAATGCAAGCTGAACTACAATTGAATTTTGATATTTCAGCTCCTGGTTAGGTGGCTGTGGCATTTTCACGGAAAGTAAATAGAATGCTCATTTGTTCAACCCACTTAAAATAAATATTCTTATTAAATCTCATGTGATTTTTTTCTGTGCTCCCTAGAAAGAAAATTAAGTAAGCAGACGAAGAAATAAAACCCCAGTCACTTACAAGAAGATTAATTTAAGCCTGAATGATATTTGGGAAAAATTACAAAGACGCACATCTGTTTTCTCTCTCATAATTCACTGTACAATACTCTTTATTGAGTAGTTTAGATGGAAATGGCCCTTTCAGTTGTTTGATATACTCATGCTAAGCAAAGATTTTTATTGTGTAGTGGACCACGATAAACTAGCTCTATTGGTAGGCCTCCACTTTTTATAGAAAGTCCGGAGAATTTGACTTTTGAGATCTAACAATGACATAGTCCAGGACTACTGGTTCTGATGAGTTAGAAAATTTTGTCTTTATGGAGGTGTCAAAATACAGAATAAGAGAAAGCTAGATCAGTCCTCATTTGACAATGCTATTTATTTATTTATTTCTTAAATTGAGCTACTGTTATGTGTTAGACTCTGAGTTGCTGTTTTATGGTCATGGTTCCTGAGCTTGTATATTTAACTATGAATGTACTGGTCCCTAGCCTTGGTTGATATTACCATGGCTTTCAGTATCTAGATTGTGAACCATAAAAATCCAGGGAACATTTGGATGTAAAGTGGATCTTGGGGTATTGGGGAGACTGCAGGCCTCAGTTGAGGCAATGCTCACCTGCTGTGTAAGGAAAGGCAGCACCAGATGCTGCAAAGCAGTCATGATGACACCCCAGTGGGCTAGCTCTGTCCTCTTTGGAAGAGGCTCCCAGTTGGGGTAGAACAGTTTGCTTCTTCTCCCCATGTGTCAGGTCATAGTCTAGAGGACTTCGGTTCTGGAGTTGGAATTCTGTAGTGGTGTAAATGCCTGGGGTGGGAGAAGCGGTGTTGGGGAGATTCCAGAATCTCCATGTGCTCCAGTTCTGATCTGAAGGTTCACTTTGGGAAAAAGCATAGCAGGTGTGGAAAGCCCCTTTGTGAAGCTGAGTTAGCATGACTGGAGGCTGGAGAGAGACGCTATGCAACGGGTCCTTTGGGCATGACCTATGTTTTTCCTTGCACGAATGGGCTCTTATCCCCACTTTCCATTCTTTAACACTGGGTGTGTGCATGTCTCCCTGTCTCACCTCCTCCTGGGAGGCACGTGTCCTTCAATTGCTTGATTATTATTTTTAAAATGTTCTAAGGCTATTGTCACTATTGTAGACAACAAAAATCATATTTGGCCTTTCTAGCAATTCCTGGACACTTTAGAAATAAGAAAGCAGAGTTTCTATAGAATTAAAATATGTGAAACTAGCATTGAAATTATTTTTATTGTCATCAAAGTTCCTCTTTTATTGTACTGTGAAAGGAAGTAACTTCCCTTGTGACACTGGATGCTACCTCTCATGCTTGATAGTCTAACTTTTTAGACCATTTACAGACATGGGCAATCTGTCCTCCCAAGCACTCCTTTTATCTGTCTCCATCTCTGCTGTTATTTCCTTGGCTCAGATCTACACTGTTTTTTCCTGGAAGCAATGGTAGTGGGCCCCTTCCTCACCTTTACTTTCCCAGCCTCTCTAACACCTTCCCATTTCAGAGTCCTCTGTGATTTTTTTGGAATGAGAATCAATCAGATAACCCAATTCTCTGGTAATAAGGCAACAGTAGAGCTTCATTACCTTGACATAAAGCCCAATCTCTCTTATTGGATGTTGTACAAAAAATCTCTTGCACAATTTAGCTCTTCCATAACAGATTTAGGTTGTTTCATCCTTCTTATACAGTGGTTCTCAATCTGTGGGTTGAAACCCTTTTGGCAATGGTTGAATGCCTCCTTTTCAGGGGTCTTCTAAGACCATCAGAAAACACAGCTATTTACATTGTGATTCATAACAGCAGCGAAATTACTGTTAGGGAGTAGCAATAAAAATGATTTGTGTTTGGGGGTCACCACAACATGAGAAATTGAATTGAAGGGTCGCAGCCTTTGGAAGGTTGAGAACCGCTGCTCTAATGCATTACACTTCGAGCTGCTCTAGTTGTAGTTGGCTGCTTTCTGCTAGGTATTTGCTAGGTTAACATCTTAGTTAGGGTTCTATTGCTGTGGATAGATGCCATGACCTCAGCAACTCCTATAAAGAAAAACATTTAAATGGGCTTACTTTCAGTTCAAAGGTTTAGTCTATTATCATCATGGTGGAAAGGGTGATAGCTTACAGGCAAACATGATGCTTGTAGAGCTAGCTGAGTTTTATGTCTGGATCCATAGGAAGCAGGAAGGAGAGAAACTGAATGGACCAGGCAGGCTACATCGTCTGAAACCTCAAAGCCCACCCCCCTAGTGATAAGGCCACGAGGCCACACCTACTCCAACAAGACCACACCTCCAAATCATTTTTATTCAAATCACCACAGTATATTTCGCCAAATTTTACACAGCAAGCCTTCTCTGGTATTCCATTTCCTTGCCAAATGTTTCATTGCTGTGTTTTTGTAGCATCCCATAGCACTTATTTGAACATAATAGTTTGTTTACTGTCTGCCTTCCCAATTCTAATTTAGATATCTTAAGGGAAGCAAATCCTTTGTTTCCTTCCATCAATACTTGGAAAAATAGGGCTCTTGGTAAGTGTCTGTGAAAAGGCTGACTGAAGCCCAGCGGGGATCTCATGCCAAATTTCTCTCTTTGAGGAGCAATGTTCTTTGTGGACTTACTGTGGGAGAGAAGAGATTTTCGGTTTGTATTTAATAGGAAGAATGTGCCACTTTCTGTGTTATTCACATTGTAAGAGAAAACATATTTATTTGGGAAGATAAATTAGGATGTTTTTTCCCCCACAAATGACATCTCTTGATCATGTCTTTGTGTGTATCACCCAAGTAGAAAGTTCTCTGATGAATGTCAAGACAAAGTTTCCTTTGTATGTAACTGAACTTGTGACCCTTATCCTGGGTCCCCCAAGGAACAGCCGGTATTTCCACGGAAATTCTATTAGAAGCTGTCTGACAGAGAAGAACATGTTCTTTGGAGTCAGGTGCCCTCTGCACAGATTCTGGCTTGGATGTTTTCATAAGCTTCAGGTCAGTGGGGACAGTGTACACTCAGAAAATGTGGGCAGCGGTTCTGTAACATGCTGACGAATGCTAGAATGTCTCCCTTTTTTGTTCCAGAGAGAACATAACAGCATACTTCTGTTTTCTTTGTTTGATAACAGACTAGTTATCTCCTTTAACTATGGGACTCCCCTCTGTATGCTGTGAGGATGTTTTATTATCTTTGGTTAATAAAGAAGCTGTTTCAGCCTATGGCAGGGCAGAATAAAGCCAAGAGGGAAATCCAAACAGAGATAGAGAGAGAGAGAGTAGGCAGAGTCAGGGAGAAGCCATGTAGCTGCTGAAGGAGAAGGACATGCTGGAACCTTACCAGTAGGCCACAGCCTTGTGGCGATATACAGATTAATAGAAATGGGTTAATTCAAGAGGTAAGAGCTAGCTAGAAATATGCCGGAGTCATTGCAGACCAGTGTGTAATTGATATAGTTTCTGTGTGATTATTTGGGTCAGGGCAGCAGGGAAACGAAAGAGCAGTCTTTGACTACATTTAATTCTTAGTTGCTGATTGCATCATTTCAATCTGAGTAGCCAAGAAGCAACTTATTATTAGCCATACACAACAAGGACATAACCTCACAGAGTCAAGAAAATTCAAGGGGAAGAGCTCTCGGTGCAATAGAGACTTACTCGGGGCTCCAGGCCTTTTTGTTTATCCTTTATTATTATGTTTTGAGACAGGGTCTCATATAGCTCAGGCTAGTCTTGAACTTGCAATATAACTGAGGATGACCCTGAAGTCCTGATCATGCCTCTGTCTCCCTGGTGCTAGGATGGCAGTCATAGCATCCATGCCCAGCTCACTCTGATCAATTCTAACAACCTTCAAGGGGATCACTTTGGCCATTGCAGTTTAAGTAGTAAGCCCTGAGGTAGGCTCTAGCTGTCTAGGATTTCAGAACTTTAGACACTTAGTTCTGGGATTAAGCCAACATTTCATGTTTACCTATTATTTCTCTTCTTGTAGACAGGCTAAGAGTGGTTCCATGGCAAAGAAGTACTAGAACACTTGCCTGACAAAGATCTGCCTTGAAGTTAGGATCACGTTTTGTGTGGCCAAGAGACAAAGCCAAGAAGCTAAAATTTACCTTTTGGGGAAAAAAAAGAAGTTCTTCTAGGAATTGCCTTTTTATGGAGGGTACTGGAGGAAGGGGGAGACAGATGACGTCTGCTTGGGTTCCTACACTCTAGGAACTAGGCCAAGCAGGGATTGAACTGTCTCTTAAAATTTTTATTATTCTGCACTCTAGGAACCCCTTGAAAAAGAGACTAATGCACATTTAATGACTGGATTTTAAAGACTATTTATTTCAAGTATCAAAGTTGCTGTTGAAGTGCTTTTCTTTTCTGCCTTGTCTCAATTCAGGCACAGACAGAGCAAATCTTGGTAACTGGAAATAGAACAATGCAAAGAGCCTCTTTTCATAAACGTCCCTGATCACAGAGGCTACCGGTTGGTAAGGAACTGAAAGTCTGAGGAAGGTCAGTCAACAGCAAACAATGACAGAAGCATGACATGGTTCCGGACACATCAATAAGGCTGTGTAGACATGTGGACCAGGATAGGCTGATGGAAGATGGTGATTCTGAATACTTCTAAGATATGGCTAAATGGATATGAACAACTTTCTGGGGGAAAAGTCTCTATAAGTGTACTGTGTAATTAGAGTGTAGACTCTGGAACACACATCCAATTGCTACTTGAATGACTTCAGACAAATTATATAATCTTGGGATTTATATTTCTCATTAAAAATATTTTAAGTATACTTGCATTTTGCCTTCATGCATGTATGTATACTATGCGTGTGCAGTACCCATGAAAGATAGAAAGAGAGTATCCTGGGACTGGAGTTACAGAGGGTAGAGAGCTGCCATGTAGGTGATAGAATTGAACCTAGGTCCCTCTGGAAGAGCTGTTAATGCTCTAAAACACCATCCTTTCAGACCAAGAGCTCTCATTTTTAAGAAGAGTCTTGTAATAATTCCCACTGTGTAGACTGTTGAATTAAGAGAATCATGTAGGTAAATCAATGATACTGTATGCAATAAGTGCTACATAAATACCTAATATGAATTATGAGGATTCCCCAATGACCACCAAGATATTTGCAAACGATAGGTAAGAATCAATGTTAAGGAACGTGGAGACATGCATAGTGTCAATGAGTTTCATGGCTGTGCTGGTTTGATTAGGAATGGCCCCGATAGGCTCTCATATTTGAATGCTTGCTCATCGGGGAATGGCACTACTTGTGGGATTAGGAGGTGGTGGAGTAGCTGTGACCTTGTTGGAGGACGTAAGTCACTGGAAGTGGGCTTTAGGGTCTCAAAGTCCTAAGCCAGGCTCAGTGTCACTCTCTGCATGCTGCCTATGGGTCTGTAGAACTCTCAACTTATTCAGACCATGTCCGTCTACCTGCTGCCATGCTCCCTGCCATGAAACTGTAAGCCAGCCCCCAGTTAAATGCTTTTCTTTATAAGAGTTGCCAGGGTCATGTGTCTCTTCACAGCAATAGAGCACTCACTAAGACAGTGGCTCATACATAGGTATATAGTTCATTTTGAGTTAATATTTATGAAATTGTAAAGTCAGCGTCTATATTTTTTGGGGTCCATACAGGCCACCAGCTGTCTCAGCACTGTCTTCTGTGTCTTCTGAAAAGATGTTTTGTATCTATTGAACCGCCTATTTCTTTGTTAAAGATCAATGGAACATAATTGTGTAGATCCATTTCTGAGTCCTCGCTTCTGTTTCATTGATGTTTATGTCTATTCTTTTGGCTATTTCACACTGTGCTAATAGTTAAATAATGTTTCTTTGGAATAACTAGAAAATTTGTTTTAGATGATTCCTACAAGTCTGTTGTTCTTCAGAAGTGTGTTGGCCAATATTGTTCTTTTGTTTTCCTACCTAAACATTAAAATCAATGCATAGATATACAGAAATGTTTTGTTGAAAATTTTATTTAAGTTCCAGAAAACATATAGATCAACCTTGAAAGAAATGGCATCTTCATTATATTTATTCTTTTGATCCATGGGCATGGATTGCCTCTCTGTTTAGATCTCTCATTTCTTTCATCAGTTTTGTAGTTTTCTGCATATAAACTCATTTTGTTAGACTATTAGGTATTATATCTTTTTAGCTGCCATTTTAAATGAATTGTTTTTAAAATTCTGAATTCCAGTTCCTCCTTGCTATAGTTCTTAGCAATAGTTTTATAGCCTCATCTTCCTTGACCTTGCTATCTTCACATTTCTTACCAATTATGGGGATTTCCTACTTAGATAATTATGCCATTTTCCAGCGTAAATACAGTGGTAGTTCTCTTTCCAGATTTTATAGTATATATTTTCTTGTCTTGTCTTATTATGTTACCTGAGACTTCTAGGACAATGTTGAACAGGAATGGAGAGACAATATTTTACCTTATTCAGGATCTAGACTCTCTAGCTTCTTACTATTAAATATGAAATTAACTATAGAGTTAGGGGCTAGATCAATGGTTGTAAGCCTGTAGATTGTGACCCCTTTGACAAAACTCTATGTCCAAAATATTTATAATACAATTCATAACAGTAGCAAAATTGCAGTTATGAAGTAGCAAAGAAATTAATTTTTTGGTGGGGGGGTCACCACAACATGAGGAACTGTATTAAAGGGTCACAGCATTAGAAAGGTTGAGAACCACTTTGTGTGTATGTGTGTGTATATGTGTGTGTGTGCCTATGTTTGTATATGTTAATATGGAGGTAGTTGTACTTTGTACATTAAAAACATTGCTACATAGCAGGGGTTAGTAAACTGTAGACTATGGACTATGGCCACCCTGAGCTTGTTTTTATTTGACTTGAAATGTGGTGATTTTTTAATATTATGAAATGTTTGAAAAAGATTTAAAAAATTGTAGTGTAAGAATGATGCTGTTCAAATTTCATCACCCACAGATAGTTGAAACATAATTGCTCTTAGTCAGAGAATTCAGATGCTCCCCAAGTCTGAGATACCTAGCATTTGACTCTTTGTATAGGAAACGTTTGTTGTTGTATAATATTCTACTACATGACCCTCAAGCTATCTACAGATTCTACTACTGAGGAGCTTGTTTTGCTAGTTCCTGTCAATTATGTAAAAAGCTGTCATGAACATATTTATGTGTACATATTTGTGTATCTGAGCGTACAAACTTTGGAGTATCATTTCTGAGCCATGCAATATATCTGTGCTTGACATTGTTGCCAAGGCCACATTTTTTTCAGAGTGCATTGATATTCTAGGCTCCTTTGCACTGTAAGTGGATGAACTCTTGATTCCTCTAGATGCTCACCAGCAACTGGTATTGTTTAGCTTAGTGTTGTTTGCTATCTAAGTTAGGGCTTCTATCGCTGTGATGAAACACCATAACCAAAGAGCAAGTTGGGGAAGAAAGAGTTTAGTTGGACTTACACTTCCACATTGCTGTTCATTACTGAAGGAAGTCAGGACAGGAATTCATACAGGGCAGAATCTTGGAGGCAGGAGCTGATGCAAAGGCAATTCAGGGGAGCTGCTTACCAGCTTGCTTACCCTGGCTTGCTCAGTCCACCTTCTTATAGAACATAGGACTGTGTTTAGCACCATCCACAATGGTCTGGGTCCTCCACCATTGATCACTAATTGAGAAAATTCCTTACAACTGATCCCATGGAGACAGTTCCTCAACCGAGTTTCCTTCCTCTTTGATGTCTCTAGCTTGTGTCACATTGACGTATAAAACCAGCCAATACATTTGCGAATACAGTAATCTAGTATTTCTTGTACGTTTTCCTTCCTTGAAGAATAATGAAGGCTGTTTCATTTTTCAATATTTTTCTGTGTTATTTCTCCCTATTACACTCTGTGTTGTTTTCTTTCCTCAACTTCAAACCTGCTTTTGCTGATTTACCTAATCCTGCCCGTCTCCTCCCTACCTCCTGTATTTTTATTGAAATGTGTATGGTCATTTTGCTTGTGGTTTTGTCAGTGCCCTGTGTGCATGTAGTGACAAGGAGATCAGAAGGGGTTAGGATCCTCTGGGACAGAAGTTACAAATTGTTCTGAGTCACTATGCAGGTGCAAGAAATGGAACCCTGGTCCCCTGGAAGAACAGCTGTTGCTCTTACCTATTGAGCCATTCTTCTAGCTCCTACCTGCTTGTTTCTAATTTTGAGCTCAAATATATTCATATGATTGCATTTAGTGCTTTTTATTTTAGTAATATTTTCTTTTTTCCTACTTATTTTCATTTGAAGTCCATAGTCTATATACATTTACCCAGGCAAACACTCAAGTGCATTGACTAAAAATAAAATAAAATCTTTTTAAAAAATGGGACATTTTTATTTTCAAGTTAAACTTGAACATTATAAGGACAAAATTCCTAAATAATAGCAACATCAGAGAAAAAGGTACAATTATTTAAAGCAATTCAGTAAGCAATTATCAATTTAAAATGACATGTGTAGAATAATATTCTGATGAAATAAAGATGTACCTTCAAGAACTGGGACAGAGAAAAACACAGAGGGAGTGGCTCATTGTTTTCCAGAAACCTTATCACTTAATATTCCTTTCATTGGAGGCAGCTTTGCAGGTCAGACATTTCTGAGAAGGCAGTTTGTACTTGATTATTTTTTCTCAATAGCTAAATGGCATTCCGGAAGATTGCACATCAGAAATGTCAGTATTCTTAATGATAGTACAAACCACAAATGGATTGTCTAAAAGCTCTCTGTGACTGGCTTTACCTATCAAAGTAGCAATGGTAGTTAATCACATTGTTATTGCTTTATCATTTCCCAAAATAGCATAGAATGAAAATTTCCCACAAATCTGGAGGAAAAGGAAATCTATGTTAGGTGGTCAAAGATATGGGACTCTTGATTTGACTCTTAAATGACTTCTCCACTGCCACAAAGGTCTTCATTCAGCCAAGTTGGTGTACTGGATTGGTCTATATCCATTCTCTTTTCAAAATAAATTTTCATTTGTGAGAACATCACTTTAAAGCCCTAATTCTCTTGATATTTTCTATGGTTCTTTGCTTTCCTGATTTTCTTTCCTGGTGTGCACATAGTAAGCACTAGCTTATGAATAAAAGATGAACCACATAGAAAAGTCTGAGTTATTCTGGGCTCACAGGTAGACTGGACACAGGAATAGGCTCTGTCTATATGCACGGTTTATCTTGGCATTTAAAATCATCAGCTGCCAATGCATTGATGTTTGTGGACCCCATGTGAACTCCAGCAATGGATCTAACCAAGATACACTTGATACATCCGGGAGGAGGGCATGCCAGTTGAGGAATTGCTCCTGTCAGGCATGTCTGTAGGGCATTTGCTTAATCACTAGTTGATAAAGGAGTCTACTGTGAATGGTGCCATCCCTGGGCAGGTGGACCAGGACTTTATTAAAACAGGGAGTTGAGCCAACCACATGGAACAAAGCAGTTGGCCACAATCTCCCATGACCTTTGCTTTTGTCCCCGCCTTGGCTTCTCTCCATGATGAACTGTGACCTGCAGGCCAAATAAACCCTTTCTTCCCCCAAGGTAATTTTGTTCATGTTTAATCACAGTGACAAAAACCAACTAGAATGCGCATTTATTGAGCTTTTGCTTTACTATCCCAGTTTTTTCTGTCAAACATTGGTGGATGCTAATTTTGCCAAATTGGAGATAGAAGGGCATTATGAACTGGTCCCACAAGTCATTTGCTTACTAGAAATTGTCTTGCACATTCCCAGACCTCCTTAATGTTGCTTGGAAATTATTAAACATGTAATTTTAAAACTTAGTAAAACAATATGTAGATGATAAACTAAGATTATAAGAATTAATTTTTATGAAAAATAAAATATTCTCAAGAATTTCCAAAAAGTTAAATAGCTTAATGAGAAATGCCATGTGGTTCAAAGTGGACAAAAATGATAAATATTTGAAAACACAATCATAAAAATATAGAATTTTCTAAGCTATAAATTTCTCATCCCATTGTGAGGCATTTAAGTGGTGTTTCTGTCTCACTTTTGCTTTTTGAGAATAAGTCTTGACTTGAAGCCCTTGCTAGCCTAGAACATTAGCTTTTGCCCTCTTTGTGTAATTAAAGCACACTTCCCCATGCCCAGCCAACTGTATTAGAGAGGAAAACTAGAAAATGTTGGTTCTTTTTAATTGTGTCACCCCCCAACCCTGGCCACAGTTCAGCCTTTAGAGAAATGTCTACTTATATTTATTATATTAATATTAATTATCAAATTGAGGTTTTTAATTGAGACTACAAATTTAAGGTGCAAACACAGTGCTTTATAACTCATAAAATAATTCCTAACTTTAAAGATCATTAATATACTGCAGTCAGACACTGTTTTAGGCAAAATGCTGAAGTACGGGAACTCTTGTCTTTGTGCACAGCTATGCAGAGGGAATTCCCTGGGAGGGTGCTGAGCTGGAACACTTCACCTTTTCTTTTTGAATAAAAACATCAATTTGTGGACCTAGTCTGGAAAAGCGAAGTGCAGGCCCTTCAGCTATTAGGGGACCCATCATGGATAACTGAACCATGGAGAGTCAATGCTGTTGTAATCTGTTCTCTTGGCACATAATATTCAGGGACACATCAGCCACATTTTCCCACCCATTGATAACATATGTATCCAAAGTTTCCAATTTGAGATGTGACTAGGAAGTAAAGATTCAGATCTAACCAATACTCTAGAATTTAGACTTCCAAATGTGTATACTTTTTCAAAATAGTGTCAGTAGGAAGCTAAGCAATTATTTGAAAGACACTGTCTTTATTCAAAGTCATTTTTAGAATTCATTTGAAATTGTTTTTGATTTTAAATTTATTTATTTATTAACGATTTCTGCCTCCTCCCCGCCACTGCCTCCCATTTCCCTCCCCCTCCCCCGATCAAGTCCCCCTCCCCCGATCAAGTCCCCCTCCCCCGATCAAGTCCCCCTCCCTCATCTGCTCCAAGAGCAATCAAGGTTCCCTGACCTGTGGGAAGCCCAAGGACCGCCCACCTCTATCCAGGTCTAGTAAGGTGAGCATCCAAACTGCCTAGGCTCCCCCAAAGCCAGTACGTGCAGTAGGGGGTGCATCCACACACTGAGACAATGGGATGTTCTATCGGGAACTCACCAAGGCCAGCTTGGGATAAATCCGGACTAGCTGAACATAGCGGACAATGAGGAATACTGAGAACTCAAGAACAATCGCAGGGTGTTTTTGATCCTACTGAAATTGTTTTTAAGGATGGTTTACATATTTTCTGGGTTCATAGCTGAATTGCTTCAGAGACGTACCTGATTTTAAACCAGTGGCAGTTTTACGTACTGATTTGTCATTGTGGTTCCTAATAACGACCTATCCACCCTTGTGTACCAAAGTTTTCCATAGGCATGATGTTCACATGTGTGCACTCCTCTGAGCTCCGAGGTAAATATCAGGAGTGGCAGGTTGGACAGTGATAAGCACCACTAAGATGTGAACTAAAGCCAGGTGAATGCTGTGAAGGGTGTGCATTTGGATGTATGTACTGGTTATTAAGCCTCAGCAAAATATAGATATTTTAGACTTTGCAATCTATATAGCTCCATTATCCCCATTTCATGCTATACAAAAGAGAGACATAATATTTAAATGAACACACATGGTTATTTGGAAACAGTCAGCAGATTGTATATTGGCCCTAATTTGCAATAAGAAAATCATGGTGCTGTTTATTCCTGAAAATCAAATTGATTATAATATCTGAATTTCATCTGCTGAAAATAGTCATTGAATTTATTACTTAAGTCTTTGATATGGTGATTACTACTTGATAGAACAGCCAATTGTATCAAAGAAAAATGGACCAAGGTATAATTATAACCCAATATTTTTAGTATGCAGACAAACTACAGGGGAATTCGCTTTTGTATTTAGTGAGTTAAAGGGGCCTCCATCATGGTATTCTGACTACCACTGCTCCAGTTGCTCTTTTTTTTAGGTATATGCACATGTGGAGTGGTTACATTGTATGGAAGAGGTGAGACAACAGGTCTTTCTCCTCCAAATATTCTGACTATGATGCCCTTTAACTGTTAGTGATATAGGTAGGCTGCTGGTTCTCTCTACTTCTGTTCTTCAGTCTTTCTAGTCATTTAGCATCTCTATCATGTGTTATAATATCTAGCCCTCTAAAATGTATGCTTTAATGCTTTAAGTTGGGCTTCGTGGCTAAGGCCTGTAATCTCACCGCATGGTCAACAAGGAGCAGCATGGTGACTTTAAGGTTAGTCTGTTAAATAGCAAGAGCCTGTCTCAGAAACAACAAGGGTTCAGTGCTTGTATTACCAGAAATGTGAAAACATGGCCACAAATGATTTTAGAACAGCTTTGTCTCATTAAAATATAGTTTGTGTTTAACCATATGTCCATTAAAATAGTTACTTCAATTTCCATCACCTCGAAGAAACTACTAACTTGCTTTTTGTCTTGAAGATTTTTTTTTTTTACAATAAACATTTCCTACATATAGGCCTAGACTTCCAGGTCAGAGTCCATCAATGAGGGAAGTCAAAGCAGGGATCAAGGCAGGAATCTGAAGGAAGAAACTGAAGCAGAAGCCATGGAGGGCTTGCTCCTCATGGCTTGCTAGCCTCCTTTCTTATATAATCTCCAACCTCCTGCTCAGGGTTGGCAGCATTTCTAGGGACCTGGTCCTTCCACTTCAATCACTAAACAATAAGTCACCCCACAGACTTCCCTATGTGTCAATCTTTTGGAGGCATTTTCTCAAAAAACATTTTTCTGAGATATGTCTAGAGTTGTGCCAGGTTAATAAAAATAAACAAGCACAGTGGAGAAGGCTTGTGTCAAGAGCAGGAATCTGGTTTGTCACAGGTTACAGACAGACAGATACACACACACACATATACACACAAATGAGGAGGAAGTGGGGTCAGCTATAAACACTCAAAGCTCATTCCAGTGATGCACTGATGATACACACACACACACACACACACACACGCAGGAAATTGTGTCAGGCTATGAACATTCAAAGTCCACACAGTGATGTGCTTCCTCCATTAGGGCTTAACTTCCTTAGACTTCTTTTTTTTAAATTTATTTATTTATTAAAGATTTCTGTCTCTTCCCCGCCACCACCTCCCATTTCCTTCCCCCTCCCCCAATCACGTCCCCCTCCCTCATCAGCCCAAAGAGCAATCAGGGTTCCCTGCCCTGTGGGAAGTCCAAGGACCACCCACCTCCATCCAGGTCTAGTAAGTTGAGCATCCAAACTGCCTAGGCGCCCACAAAGCCAGTAGATGCAGTAGGATCAAAAACCCATTGCCACTGTTCTTGAGTTCTCAGTAGTCCTCATTGTCCACTATGTTCAGCGAGTCCGGTTTTATCCCAGGCTTCTTCAGATCCAGGCCAGCTGGCCTTGGTGAGTTCCCTATAGAACATCCCCATTGTCTCAGTGTGTGGGTGAACCCCTCGTGGTTCTGAGTTCCTTGCTCGTGCTCTCCTTCTGCTCCTGCTTTGGACCTTGAGATTTCTGTCTGGTGCTCCAATGTGGGTCTATGTCTCTGTCTCCTTTCATCACCTGCTGAAGGTTAATATTCAAGAGGATGCCTATATGTTTTTCTTTGGGTTCACCTTCTTATTGAGCTTCTCTAGGATCACTAATTATAGGCTCAATGTCCTTTGTGTATGGCTAGAACCCAAATATGAGTGAGTACATCCCATGTTCCTCTTTTAGGGTTTGGCTTACCTTACTCAGGATAGTGTTTTCTGTTTCCATCCATTTGCACGCAAAATTCAAGAAGTCCTTGTTTTTTACTGCTGAGTAGTACTCTAATAGGTATATATTCCATACTTTCTTCATCCATTCTTCCATTGAAGGGCATCTAGGTTGTTTCCAGATTCTGGCTATTACAAACAATGCTGCTATGAACATAGTAGAGCATATATTTTTGTTGTATGATAGGGCATGTCTTGGGTATATTCCCAAGAGTGGTATTGCTGGGTCCAGGGATAGGTTGATTCCGAATTTCCTGAGATACTGCCACACTGCTTTCCAAAGTGGCTGCACAAGTTTGCATTCCCACCAACAATGGGTGAGTGTACCCCTTTCTCCACAACCTCTCCAGCAAAGGCTATAATTGGTGTTTTTGATTTCAGCCATTCGGACAGGTGTAAAATGGTATCTTAAAGCTGTCTTGATTTGCATTTCTCTGATCGCTAAGGAAGTTGAGCATGACCTTAAGTGTCTTTGGGCCATTTGAACTTCTTCAGTTGAGAATTCTCTGTTCAGCTCAGTGCCCCATTTTATAATTGGGTTGATTAGCCTTTTACAATCTAGTTTCTTGAGTTCTTTATATATTTTGGATATCAGACCTTTGTCAGTTGTGGGGTTGGTGAAGATTTTCTTCCAGTCAGTGGGTTGCCTTTGTATCTTAGTGACAGTGTCCTTTGCTTTACAGAAGCTTCTCAGTCTTAGGAGGTCCCATTTAGTCAATGAGGCCCTTAATATCTGTGCTGCTGGGGTTATAGGTAGGAAGTGGTCTCCTGTGCCCATGTGTTGTAGAGTACTTCCTACTTTCTCTTCTATCAAGTACAGTGTGTTCGGACTGATATTGAAGTCTTTAATCCATTTGGACTTGAGTTTTGTGCATGGTGATAGATATGGATCTATTTTCATTCTACAGATTGACATCCAGTTTTGACAGCACAATTTGTTGAAGATGCTCTCTTTTTTCCACTGTATACTTTTAGCTCCTTTATCAAAAATCAGGTGTGTATAGGTTTGTGGGTTAATGTCAGGGTCTTCTATTCAATTCCATTGGTCGACTTCTCTGTTTTTATGCCAATACCAAGCTGTGTTCAATACTGTAGCTCTGTAGTAGAGTTTGAAGTCAGGGATGGTAATGCCTCCAGACGATCCTTTATTGTATAAGATTGTTTTGGCTATCCTGGGTTTTTTGTTTTTCTATATAAAGTTGATTATTGTCTTCTCCAGATCTGTGAAGAATTTTGATGGGATTTTGATGGGGATTGCATTGAATCTATATATTGCTTTTGTTAGAATTTCCATTTTTACTATGTTGATCCTCCCAATCCAAGAGCAGGGGAGATCCTTCCATTTTCTGGTGTCCTCTTTAATTTCTTTCTTCAAAGACTTAAAGTTCTTGTCATATAGATCTTCCACTTCCTTGGTCAGAGTTACCCCAAGATATTTTATGCTATTTGTGGCTATCGTGAAAGGTGATGCTTCTCTGATTTCCCTCTCTGTTTCCTTATCCTTAGTGTATAGGAAGGCTACTGATTTTTTGGAGTTGATCTTGTATCCTGCCCCATTACTAAAGCTGTTTATCAGCTGTAGGAGTTCTTTGGTAGAGTTTTTGGAGTTGCTTATGCATACTGTCATATCATCTGCAAATAACGAAAGTTTCACTTCTTCCTTTCCCATACGAATCCCCTTGATCCCCTTATGTTGTCTTATTGCTATTGCTAGAACTTCAAGCACTATATTGAAGAGGTATGGAGAGAGTGGACATCCTTTTCGTGTTCCTGATTTTAGTGGGATGGCTTTGAGTTTTTCTCCATTTAATTTAATGTTAGCTGTCGGCTTGCTGTAAATAGCTTTTATTATATTTAGGTATGACCCTTGTATCCCTAATCTCTCCAAGACCTTTATCATAATGGGGTCTTGAATTGTGTCGAATGCTTTTTCAGCATCTAATGAAATGATCATATGGTTTTTTTCTTTCAGTTTATTTATATGGTTGATTACATTGATAGATTTGTGTATGTTGAACCAGCCCTGCATCTCTGGGATGAAGCCTACTTGATCATAATGGATGATTTTTCTCATGTGTTCTTGGATTCGGTTTGCCAGTATTTTATTGAGAATTTTTGCGTCGATATTCATGAGTGAGATAGGCCTGTAATTCTCTTTCTTGGTTGGGTCTTTGTGTGGTTTTGGTATCAGGGTAACTGTAGCTTCATAAAAGGAATTTGACAATGACTCTTCTGTTTCTATATTGTGAAATACATTAAAAAGTATAGGTATTAGCTCTTCTTGGAAGTTCTGGTAGAATTCTGCATTGAAACCATCTGGTCCTGGACTTTTTTGGGAGGGAGATTTTTGATAACAGTTTCTAATTCTTCACGACTAACAGGTCTATTTAGATCGTTCACCTGGTCTTGGTTTAGCTTTGGTATATGGTCCTTATCTAAAAAAAAAATGTCCATTTCTTTTGCATTTTCCGGTTTTGTGGCCTATAGGCTTTTGTAGTAAGATCTTAATGATTCTCTGAATTTCCTCTGTGTCTGTGTTTATGTCCCCCTTTTCATTTCTGATCTTATTTATTTGCGTGTTTTCTCTCTGTTGTTTAATTAGTTTGGATAGGGGTTTGTCGATCTTGTTGATTTTTCTCCAAGAACCAACTTTTTGTTTCATTGATTCTTTCGACTGTTTTCTCTGTTTCTATTTTGTTGATTTCAGCCCTCAGTTTGATTATTTCCAGTTTTCTACTCCTCCTGGGCGTGTCTGCTTCTTTTTTTTTTTCTAAAGCTTTCAGGTGTGTTGTTAAGTCTCCAACGTGTGCTTTCTCTGTTTTCTTTAAGCTTTCTTAGTGCTATGAACTTTCCTCTTAGCATTGCTTTCATCGTGTCCCATAGGTTTGAGTATGTTGTCTCTTTATTTTCATTAAATTCAAGGAAGACTTTAATTTCTTTCTTAATTTCTTCCTTGACCCAGGTGTGGTTCAGTAGTTGACTGTTCAGTTTCCATGATTTTGTAGGCTTTCTGGGGGTAGCATTGTTGTCGCCTTCTAACTTTAATCCGTGGTGATCTGATAAGACACAGGTGGACATTGATATTTTTTTGTATCTGTGGAGGTTTCCTTTGTTTCCGTGTATGTGGTCAATTTTCGAGAAGGTTCCATGAGCTACAGAGAAGAAGGTATATTCTTTCCTATTTGGGTGGAGTGTTCTATAGATGTCTGTTAAGTCCATTTGCTTCATTACCTCCAATAATTCTCTTAATTCTCTATTAGGTTTCTGTCTGATTGACCTGTCCATTGGAGAGAGAGGTGTATTGAAGTCCCCTACTATTAGTGTGTGTGGTTTGATGTCTGCCTTGGGTTCTAGTAATATTTCTTTTACATAAGTGGGTGCTTTTATATTAGGGGAGTAGATATTCAGGATTGAGAAGTCATCCTGGTGAATTGTTCCTGTTATGAGTATAAAGTGTCCATCTCGATCTCTTCTGATTAATTTTAGTTTGAAGTCAGTTTTGTTAGAAATTAGTATGGCCACATCTGCTTCTTTCTTAGGACCATTTGCTTGAAAGACCTTTTTTCAACCCTTTACTCTGAGTAGATGCCTGTCTTTGTGGTTGAGATGTGTTTCTTGCAAACAGCAGAATGTTGGATCCTGTTTTCGTATCCAATCTCTTAGCCTGTGCCTTTTTATAGGTGAGTTGAGCCCATTAATATTAAGTGATATTAATGACCAGTGGTTGTTTACTCCAGTTATTCTTATTGTTTTTGGGAGTAGAGTTTGTGTGTCTCCCTTCTTTGTGTTGTGCTGGTGAAGGGTCGCCAGATGCCTGAGTTTTTGTAGGCAGTGTTGGCAATGTTGGAGTCCTTGGGTTGTGATTTTTTTCTATTACTTTCTGTAGGGCTGGATTTGTGGCTACGTATTGTTTAAATTTGTTCTTATCCTGGAATGTCTTGTTTTCTCCATTGATAGTGAACAATAGCTTGGCTGGGTATATTGCATCCATGTTCTCTTAGTTTCTGAAGTAACTCCATCCAGGACCTTCTGGCTTTCATGGTTTCCATAGAGAAGTCAGGTGTAAGGCTGATCGGTTTACCTTTATAAGTTACTTGGCCTTTTTCCTTTGCAGCTCTTAATATTCTTTTTTTAACCTGTATATTTTGTGTTTTGATTATTATATGGCAAGGGGATGTTTTTCTTTGATCCAGTCTGTTTGGTGTTCTGTATGCTTCTTGAATATTCAAAGGGATATCTTTCTTTATGTTGGGAAAGTTTTCTTCCATAATTTTGTTAAAAATATTTTCTGGGCCTTTGAGCTGTGACTCTTCTTCTTCTATTCCTATTATTCTTAGGTTTTGTCTTTTTATTTTGTCCCATATTTCCTGAATGTTTTGTGATGAGAATTTGTTGGCTTTGCTGTTTTCTTTGATCAGTACGTTTATTTTCTCTATGGTGTCCTCGGAATCTGAGATTCTTTCTTCTATTTCTTGTTTTCTATTGATTATGCTTTTTTCTGTAGGCTCTGCTCGTTGACCTAGATTTTCCATATCCAGTTGGTGTTCAGTTTATGTTTTCTTCCTTGCTTCTATTTCAGTTTTCAATTCTTGAACTGTTTCCATTACCTGTTTGATCATTTTTTTTCTTGGTTTCCCAGGGTATCATGTACGTATTTACTCATTTCTTCAAACTTTTGGTTATACTTCTCATCCATTTCTATAAGGGCATTTTTCACATGTTGTTTAAGGGATTCTATTGCTTTCATAAAGTCAATTTTTTCCACTTCTGTGTTAGGGTGTTCAAGTCCTTCTGTTGTAAGATCATTGTGTTCTGGTGTTTTCATGTTGTTTTTCAGATTATTGGGTGAATTCTTGCCTTGGCGCCTGCCCATCTCCTCCTATCGATGCTATCTAATGGGTCTTTTAAAACCGGATCAGGTTTCCCTGCTGGCCAGGGGCTCCTCTTACAAAATGCCCTCACTCTGTTTCCTGGCTCCTGCCATGGGCCAAAATCTCTCACACCCCTCAGAAGGGTCTTCAGGAACAGGACCCAGCTCCTCCTTTGCCAGGGACCTCACCAACCAAAGGCCTACCTCTTTGATTTAATTGTAGTGGGGCGATCTGCTCTCGGTGTTGCTCGCTGGTCCCTGCCGCCTGCGTCTGCCGCAGCTCCGGTCCCTGTTGGTCTGTGCCCTGCGTTGTCTGCCACCGCGCTGGTCCCCGCTGGTCCCCACCATCTTCCACTTTCTTAGACTTCTTAAGTGTGCTATAACCACCACATACTGGAGAGCAAGTGTCTACGTCCATGAGTCAGGGGAACATAGGGACCACACGTTTATCTTTCCACCAGCAGTAAATGAAGTTTTCTGATTTTATGGGCATGAAAGGTTCTTTTTTGTCTTCCCTCCCTTTCTTTTTCTCTTTCCTTTTTTCCTTTTGTAATGCCAGATCTACAGGCAAGGGAGCTGGACTGGGCTGCGGAATGATACCTGGGCATGACAGGGTCATTGTGATCAGGAACTCATAGCAACTGTGGATGCCTGCTCTTGATCTGCATAAGAATGGACTTAGCAGCAGCCAGACATGGAAGTCCCAGTCCCTACCTCTTCCTGCTGAACTATTTGTTACTACCGATTTAGGGAGAGAGAGAGAGAGAGAGAGAGAGAGAGAGAGAGAGAGAGAGAGAGAGAGAGAGCGCCATTGCTTTCAGTCTTCAGTTCTGTACTTGGAAACTCCATACCAGGATCATATGGGCAGGCCCAATCCAGTCACCAGAGTAGCCACATCTCTGATTTTCCTCTAACATTTTTCTACAGTTTGGACATTTGGCTTTCTGATACCCGTAGAGGCTATGAAGACGGACTGAGGTACCAAACACTGGAGTTTACAGACATACTGGTAGCATTTTCATGGTTATATGTGTATAGTAATCTTCCAGTATCTGCTGGTGATTGATTTCAGGGTTCTTCATGCTCATAACAAATTCAGTCTCCTGACTATGACATACACACATATGGTCATTTGGATAGTAATGCCCCTCCCCACCCCATAGACTCATTATTTGAATGCTTGTTCATAGGGAGTGGCCCTATTAGAAGTTGTGGCCTTATTGGAGTAGGTGTGGCCTTGTTGGAAGAAGTACATCACTGGGGGTGGGCTTTGGTGTCTCAGAAGCTGATATCTGGCCAGTGTGTCTCAGTCTTCCTTCTGTTGTCTACAGACCAAGATGCAGAATTGTTCAGTTTCTTCTCTAGCACCATGTGTGCCTGCACACCACCATGCTTCCTGCCATGACAGTAATGGACAAGCCACTTAAACTGTGAGGCAGCCCCAATTAAATGTTTTCCTTTATTAGAGTTGCTGTGGTCGTGGAGTTTCTTCACAGTGCTAGAAAACCTAAATAAGACAATATATCTCCCTGTCTTATACCTTAATCTATGATCATTTTACTTCAAGTACCTAATGTAATATAAATGCTGTGAAAATAGTTCTTACACTGTATATATAGTTCAGTGCATAGCTGCCCCAAAAGTCCATGTATGTTCAATACAGAAGTGTTTCCTGAATATTTTGAACCTGTAAATGCAACCTATTAAAGCAGAGGGCCGACTGAACTCAATACAGGGGATGCATCCTAAGTAATCTCCGTGTGCAAACTTTACCACATTTTACTCCAGAGGGAATAAAAGCCAGTGAAATTCGTCCAGTGTCTGCAAGTGGGTAATTGCTTCTGCTGTGTTGAGTAACGTTGTCCTGTTATTGAACATCTGCAGCTGTTATTGTAGATCCAAGGAGCTGTGTATGGTACCCCTTTGTTTTTAGCTTTATATAGGAGGCTCCTACAGTTCAAGAATTTATGGTTTCCTATTTGCAGGATGAATATCCAACAGTTTGGTATGAGCTCTGCACCTTTTTCTTTTCTCCACTTTTATCTGTGTGTTTATTTTAAAGACTTCTTCCTGTAATCCAAAGATTCTCTTTCTATATCCCGTCTATTCAGTTAAGGGTGTTGATCAAGGTCTAGATCTTATCATAGCAAAACTGTGTTGCTTGGCAACTGAGAAAAAGATAAAATGTTTCATGTTTTAAAATAATTCAAGGTTTTATTATTCATTTTGCTAAAATTATTTCATTATTTGTGGGAAAACATTGTGAAGGAAGAGCCATGGCAGCTATTCTTGCAGCTGTGCAGTCAATGTGAGCAGGGATTGGATTTTGTCCTTTCACCAATGTGTTATCCTGACTGTGTCTTCAGCTCCTGCTCTGAATATCTGTCCCTCCTTCCTCCCTCCCTTTATCCCTGCCTTCCTCTATCTCTCCCTCTCCATTTTTACCTTCATTCCTTCCTTAAATTTTCATTTGGTGTTTAAAAATATGTATTTTGCTTATTTTTTAAAAGCATGATTGATAATGACATCGCCACTAGTGATAATGATAAAATGTATGATATCAGTGATTGACAACATCAATGACTGACAGCTATTTTAGATCTCACTTATATGTGGCTTTGTAATTTGCTGCTTGAGGTTTGCTTTGCAAGTTTTGGTGGGATACCTAGTTTATAGAGAAAGGATAAGATTGAAGTATGAGTAGAGAGAGGAAGAGGAGGACAGGAGAGCCCCATTTGACCGCATGATGGATGGATATCTGACTTCTGCTGGAGAGCAGACAGATTTCTCTTGGTCTGTTAGTCTATTTAAAGCAGAGAAAACATTCCAAAGCACAATTACAAATGGCCAAGCCTGAAGCCTAGATTCTAAATGAAGCATGATTTTTCAAAATAAAACATGGTACAAATCGAGATTAAGGACTCTGTATCACTTTTTTTTAACTGAGGGCAAGATGAATTAGTCCTCAACAGATGTGGTTTTGCCAAGCAATCAGCATAACTTCACCTTGAACTAACTTGCGCTAGTGTGAGCAAAATATATTTAAATTTTACCTCTGATAGTTCATTAAGAAGACATGTATACACACATATCACACACACACACACAACACACACATACCGCACACACTCTTACACATACATACACTCATACACCACACATACACACACTCTCACAAATACACACCACACACACACAGACACATATACCACACACATACTCATACACACCACAACACACACGACAGAGAACATTGGTGGGGTTGATATAGATATTAATGAGGTTGGTAGAATTCTGCTGGAGTAAGTGCTGCTGAAATAGCTTTAAAAAAAAAGGCCTTCGAGAGTCAGAATCAGCTAGTCAAATTCAGCAAGTGCCTGAGCATACAAGGACCAGAACATCCAGCATTTGACTCTGGATCTCAGGTTTCATTTGTTTTCTGTATTTTGGACATTTTCTTGAGGCTGCCTAGAGTTTGCACAGCTACTTAGATTAATTAAACCAAACTATCCTTTGTTTAAGGCATTAACAACCCTTGGTGATATTGTAGGACAAAGACTTACTGTAGGGATGGATACTTTGGGCAGAGATGTAATTCCCAGATATGATAGTAAAATGCAGCAGTTTCTGTGTTTCCTACTTTCCAATTTGACCTTGAAAACAGCGACTCTGTAATGATGCCTTCCTAGTGAGCATGTCTATCCTTTTGCTCTGCTGCAGAGCTTGGCTACTCCCTTGTCCTGTAAAGCAGAAATTAGATTTTCATGGCAAGAATTACAGACCCTTCCTCAGATCTTCCAAAGGTTACTTGCCTTGGCAATGTTTTCTTTCTGAATGAAATCTCTGAGCATACTATTTGAGAAAAGCTTTTAGGTTCAGATGCCTTTTAAATTCTCTTTTCAGAGAAATAGTCCTCAATCAAAAATCTCTGCTTTTGTTTGCTCTCTGTGTTCTACCACCTGCTAAAAATAAAAGCTTCCTACCCTGGTTGTGATTTGGGGACCTTGGTCCTGGCTCTGCTGCTGACTTTTTGAAAGATCCCAGTAGGTCAGTGTTTGGGATCTCCTGCTTGGGGCGCCATTCCATACTTAGGTCTCACTCTTGTCATTTCAAACCCCCACACTCAGTGCATCACGCATGAGCCCCTTCCCTGTAGCTGCCCTCTTCAAACTCCGCCCCTGAGAAAGCCTGCCAAAAATCAACCCTCCTTGGGGTTGCTCAAGACTTAAGACTTGGTAGCCATATTTGCCACATGATTCCTCTCCTGTGTTGCATGGAGGAGGCTGCCTTTTCTTCCCGGTTGCCTGGTTAGTGTACACCCGAAATAATTACACAGAAAACTGTGTTAATTAATACACTGCTTGGCCCATTATTTCTAGCTTCTTATTGGCTAACTCTTACTTCTTAGTTTAACCCATTTCTTTTAATCTGTGTATCACCATGTGGCAATGGCTTACTGGCAAAGTTTCGGAATGTCTGACTCTGGCAGCTCTATGGGATCTCTCTGACTCCACCCTTTCTTTCTCTTAGCACACAGCTTAGCTTCCCAGTCTAGATCTGTTCTTCACTACCACAGGCTCAAAGCAGTTCTTTATTCATTAACCAATAAAAGCAACACAGAGACAGAAGGACCTCCTACACCACTCCTGTCCTCCTTAAGATCACCTGGGAGTTACTTTGCTCTGTTCATTAAACCTAGATTTAGTAATTCAGTTTGATTGGCTTGTTATATTGCAGGCAGTGGAATTTCTTTTTCCTGGGGATTCAAAACTTATCAGTCAGTTCCGTAGTCAATTATAAAGAAAAAAAAAAACAAAAACAGAAACAAAAAACAACTGTTTAAGGTTTAGGCTCCCCCACCTTAAAGGTATTTTGTTAGTTCTTTGATAGGTTTGTATACTGTGTTTTGATTACATTCACTCCCTTCCCACTATTCTTTCACAATTCATCTCCCTCTTCTGTTCATCCAACTTAGTGTTCATTTTCTTTTTTTCATCATTCAAGACTAATTTGTACTGCTCAAATATTCATGAGTGTATGGTCATCTACTGGAAAGTGGGTTACTTATTAGGGGCTCCTCTCCCAGCAGCTAATAATTGCCCATAGCTTCAGAGCTTGGGGTGGGTTGTTTGCTCCCTGTCTCCATGCTGGGATTTGATCTGGCTTGTATTTACACTGGTTTTTTAAATATTGATGTGTTCACATGTTCAGCTGCCCAGAGTCACACACTGAAAACTTTTGAAGAATCAAAGTATTTTAACTGCCTTGTTGGTGAAAGTCCTTAGTCCAATAATATTCTCCCCAACCTGAGATGGCAGGAAGAGCACATAAGTTAACAGGATGAGTTCTTAAAGCCTCTAAATAAGATGGTCTCTCAAGAGACTAGTCCTTGCATAGCCTTTTCTGTAAAAATCAGCCTGAAAGAAGGCAGAAAAACAAGTCATCTTGAATACTCCCAGCATAGATAAGCTGATGGGTAATGATTTTAAATGATCATATTTAAAGAAAAAGAACGTTCCAGTAGGGTCAACTTTATGTGTAACTCATTGGCTTATTCAACTGGAACTGTCTGCAGACTGATAGCTCTTTCTGAGAATAATCCATAAATTGGTTTTGACTATAGACCAAGGTTTTGGAAATGGGTACCTTTGGAGAGAGCTTTTGGTTTTAGAGAGAACTGTGTTTAATGGCCTACCTTAGTTTTTCTTAGTTACTGTACTATTGCTGTAATGAAACACCATAATCAAGTCAATGCATAAAAGGAAGCATTTGATTGGCGTCTGGCTTACAGTTTCAGAAGATTAGTCATGACCATCATGGCAAAGAGGCAGGGAAGAAAGGATGCAGGGAGGCATGGTGCTGTAGCAGTAGCTGAGAGCTCATATCTGATCCATAAATTGCAGGGAGAAGTGAGGGAAGGAGAGGGAGAAAGAGGAAAAAGTAGACGGAGAAAGAGGGAAAGGGAGAGAGAACTGACAGAGTCTGGGGTGGGAATCTGAAACCTCAAAACCCAACCCCAGTGACACACCTTCTCCAACAAGGCCACATCTTCCAATTCTTCCCAAATAGTTCCATTAACTGGGGACCAACCAAGCATTCAAACATGTGAGTGAGTTTATGGGGACCATTCTTATTCAAACAACCGCAAGGTCCCCTACTATTTGAAGTTATGTGTGTCTGTATGTGTATTATATATATTCTCAGATATGCTGCGTGTTTCTAGTTACAGCTTCAGCTTCCTTACTTCATACTCTCTTCCCTTCTCTCCTTTCTTTCCACTAGTTTGTTTGTTCCCCACACTTTCTTGGGACAGCTAGCTGCATGATGGTGTCAGGGGTTAATAATCTTTCATCATCTGACAGACATGCTCTTTCCACTTTTATAATGCTGCCTTTCCCCCTATACATATCATACCTTTTGGCCTCATTTATTGTTTTTCTGGTCTTGTTCTTAATCCTCTGTTTTGGACTCACCAATAGGATAAATAATGGAATATTTTCTCTAAATTTGCCAATAATGCATAAATAATGACAGTAGACTTATCATTAATTATAAATTTGAGTATTGTAAATGTAAATCTTACTTGATAATTCTTCTTTTTGTATATAGTTTTGCTATCTTAGAGTTAAAACCTTTACCTTTTAGACAAAAATGGGGAAAAGTTGTAGGATATTTGTGTACTATGTGAAGGTATATTACTGGTATTAATAAAATTGGTATATTAAAAAATTGAACAGTCAATAGCTAGGCAGGAGGTATAGGCAAGATTTCTAGGGAGAAAAAGGAAGAAAAGGATGAATCTAGGCACAGGAGAGACACCAGGAGACACAGAGAGAAAGCAAGATGGAACAGAGGCAACACTGTGTGACAGAATGTGAATTAATATAAATGGGTTAGTTTAAGTTATTCATGCTAGTTAGGAACAAGCCTAAGGTGTAAGCCAAGCTTTCATAATTAATAATAAGTTTACGTCATTATTCGTGCATTGGCTCCCCCAAAGGAAAGTCCAACTGCACCTCTGCATGATCTCTTAATGTTGGATGCCCAAAGTCTCCCTCCTCTGTGTCTCTTTTATTTCTCCCTGGTTAGGCAGATTCATCTTCCTCCATAGCTTTCCATGTTGACTTAATGGAGATGCTGTACACACAGCCAGGGCTTCTCCAAGGACCTCATGTGCTTGTTTGTAAATCCTTCTTTAGCATCTCTTTAGGGCATTTCACTAGGTCGAAAGAATTACATGTTCACAGCCAGACTTGGAATTTTTTTCAGGCTTATTTTATTCCTAGAATTATTGACCTTAGAAAAATTGCACCCTTCTGTTTAAAAAAAAATAGAAAAGAAAGAAAAAAGAAAAAGATCCCTTGCATGACTGTCTAAGTCCAATTCACAGGCAAGTTCATTTCCATAATTCTACTCATAAAATTTTCCCAAAGTCTGAATCTGTCCTGCAATCATCCTATTCCCATGCATCATCACTATACCTACCTGAAAAATTTGATTTCTAACCCCCCAACTGACACCTCTTTTGATGCAGATTGCATTGGATCATTCCCTCCATGAAAGCTCAATAGTGATGTGACTATCATAGTATCAGAATTCCTTTGCCTTCCTCTGGAGAGGCCTATCTTGTCTCATTGCTCAGCCCATACAGTCCCTCCCTCCATCTCTGTGGAGGCCTCTGCACAGGTGTTGCCACTGTCCGGGATGCTTCTTTTTTCCAGGCAGGCTCTTATTGTCATTTAGATCTCAGCTTACCTCTCAGACTTTAGAAACTAATCAGTACTGCCTGAAATTTTTCTTGTTGATTTAGTTGCTAACTTACCTTGTATAACACTCTTCTCCACTGAGGAGAAAAGCATGTGCTCCAGCATACTTGTGATGAGCCATTCACCTCTTTCTCTTCCTCAGCATCTCTGAGTGAGTCTATCTAGAAAGTTATCTCAGTCTGCCATGGATCTCGAAGGTTCCCAAGGACATGATTAACTTGGCTTTACCGTTTTTGTGGACTACACAGATCTGTAGGACAAGGTCAGCTCAGCAAATCTTAGCATGCTAACTCGCAGTGGGTCCCCACATTTAGTAGAACCTCACTAAATAGCTCTTAAATTGTGCAGGTTAGGGGCTTTTTAAAACCTTCATGTTTAACAGCTGTTCTTATTACCCCAGAATGTCTTGGCCACAAGTTTCTTTTATGATAAATGTTATGCTCAGGTCACAGAGTTCTCCCTAAACCAACTAGGAGACCAAGTCCTGTATGTAAAAGCAAAGAGCCTTTATTCTACACAAGCTTGCCTCGGACTCTCTGTGTGTCCGATGTATTGGAATGATTGGAGAGCTCTGAGTTCAGCTGGAATTGGGTTTTTGTAGTAGAAAAGGTGGGGGTGAAGAATTTCTAAGGTTTGAGACCCTTGATTGGCTGACATTTGTCTAGGAGTGTCTTGATGAAAAGCAATGGGTATGTGCTGGCAGGTGATCTTATGTACAATGGTTGGAATGTTAGGAATTTCCTTTTGGATGTTCAGTTCCTGGGTGGTATCTGGGTAGTCTCAGTTTGTGGTCTTTCTTGGAACCATGGTTAAAAAAGATTCAAGCCTTTATTGTGCTTGTCATGGCTGGGTCCTACATTTGCCCCTTCACAAGTACCAATAACAGGACCCATGGATTTAAGGAGATAGTATCGGCACCTAAGAACCATTAACTAACAGATTTCTCCAGGGCAGTGGCTAGCCTACCAGGCCCTGTAGCTCTGACCTTTTGAGTATGACCAAATTATAGTCATAATCCTAGATGCCCTCTTTGGTTCTGTGATTCTGCATAGCTACCATTTTGTCCCCCATGCCAGGGAGTTCCCCCTTGTCTTAGCATTTCAATCTATTCTGGGCAGGGAGCATGGGAAGACCTGTTCTGTTCTGCAACTACTTCAAGCTGACATTGGAGTGTTGTCATCAGGGCCCAAGAAGGCTGAAAGGCTGGCCAAAGGTAAGAAGGGAATTCAGGCAATGGGGCACTCATCAGAAGCATCCAGTTCACAGACTCTGTTGAGGAGACAGGGAGCATTCACAGCAGCCGGACTGGTCCACATCATCTTTCAGCAAGTCCAGGGCTCACAGTCATTTGGAGCAGGTTGTCGTCAGTAACTGATGCTTAGGTGTATCTGCCAGTCAAGTGGAAAACTATTGAGATAGGTTTAAATTAGCAACAGAAGTTAAAATGTACTTAAAGGAAAACAATACATTTGAAACTTTCAGTGCCATGTTGAAATCCATATCATAGACAAAAGCAGGTAACAGGTATCTGTAAACAGCAGAAATAGACTCATACCTGTGAGTCCTAGCAAAAACTACAGATTTTGATTAGAAGCATGTACATTTTTTAGCTGTCCAGAGAACCAAATATGGATTGGACAGAGATATCTTTGGCTTGATGAGAAATACTTTTAAGTTCATATTTAGATGGCAACCAAAATAAATCTAAAATCTTGAGCTAGTGACACAAACATTAAGTAGTAGTTATAGTTCTATCAGCCAGCTTGTTAGAACTATACCATATAAGGGGAAAGAAATCAAAAACATTTTCCATATCTTAATCTGTACTTATATATTAAATCATTTTTAGACCCTCAAAACGTATGAGCTATAATTTATATCCTCATACCTTTATATATATTAAAACTTTTTTTTAAAATCAGTAGCTTTAGAAAAAGCAAGACTTGTGAAATGGATTTGCTGCGAGTCCCCAGTGGGACTCGCCACTGGCAGTGGGAGCAGCCAGTCTTAAGCAGGGACTGCACATGAGACCACACGGCAGGAAGGTGGCTGGTCCCTGGCAAGCCATGTGGGCAGAGGCGGGTGGGAGACACAGAGATAGGCACACCATACAGAGTAAAGTTAGACATTTATTAGGGGAGAGAGAGCGAGAGAGCGAGCAAAGAGACCAGCTACGCCAGGATGTGGCCAGCACCTAGCCTTCTCAGGTTCCCCTCCAAAGACGATGCCCACAAATAAGCAGGAAGCAGCCTTGAGAATCCTCTGACCCAATTCCTTTAACCTGTGGTGCCTGAACTCCTGCCTTTTTATTATAAAAAAGAGGTGGAAATGTAATGACTGTTCTTTTTTTTAAGAGACAAGCGATGCCCACTCCCTCCCCAATCCGCTGAGACAGGCTGATCTTCAGTTTCTGGCCTGAGCTCTCTCTCTTTTTCATCTTCCTCTCAGAGAGGCAGCTTCTGCCTCTTCTGTCTCTCTCTTTTCTATCCTCTCTCTCTTTCTTCTCTCTCTCTTTCTCTCTCCCCTAATAAATGTCTAACTTTACTCTGTATGGTGTGCCTATTCTCTGTGTTTCTCACCCACCACCACCCACATGGCTCGCCGGGGACCAGACACCTTCCTGCCGCATGGTCTCATGCGTAGTCCCTGCTTAGGACTGGCTGTTCCCACTGCCCACTGCTGGGAACTCACGGCAAATCCATTTCATTTGGGCATGGCTTGTCTCTTAAAGAGACAGAGCATTACAGCTTGTATATGTACACACACACATACACACACACACACACTGAGCAAATAAGCTAGCTATAGATGCATGGAAGGATCTGGATACCTGTTGCTACTAAATTGACAGACTCAGGCCTCTATTGAGCTTGTCATGGCTGGGTCCTATATTAAAAAGCAAGGCTCAGAGAACATCATAAGAGAGGAAGCATAAAGGTATAGGTACCAGCTGCTTTCTGGTCAGGACTGTTGCACACCAACTCACAACAGGCCAGGGTTATCTGCTCAAGACCTACATTGGATCAAACTTGTCAATGTTTCAGCATGGGTCAGAAAGGGGCCCCTGAGTCCCCACTTCATGCCTACTTAGGAGATGTTGAGGGTTAATGGGTGCCAATGAAAGATTTGCTCTCCTTTGGGGGTGTAGGCACTGGTACACAGTAGATGATTCCACACCCTTGCAACGAATGTGAAGTGCTAATTGAACCTTGGGCTATTAACTACAGGAAAGACAGAATGAAAGAAATAAAGAAGGATGAATGGAAGGAAGGAAGGAAGGAAAGAAGGAAGGAAGGAAAAAAGGAGAAAAGTTTTGTACCCCAATAAGCCTTTCTGCCAACACAATAATCCATATCAGACCAAATCAAACCAATTTAGAAAAAACCCAGATTTAATAGATACGATGATCCAGGATAGCTTTCCAGTCCCCCAGAGAGGAGACAGGAAAGGAAGACCAGAAAACCACATGTTTGTTTTCTGAGGGCAATAGTTTAAATACCCCGTGGGAGTGATCTTGAGCATCTCTAGGGAAGGGGCCATCATTTGACAGGCTTTCTGAGATGCAGCAGGGTTTGGAGAGACAGTTGTGGGAGGGGGCATGGGGTAAAGCTTCCATCCAAACATTCCATACTCTTTGGATGTATAGATGCCAGGGTATGGGTGACATTTCCACCTCAACTGGAAGGAATGAATGAATGAAGGAAGGAAGCAGGAAGGAAGGAAGGAGGGAGGGAAGGAAGGAAGGAAGGAAGCAGGAAGGAAGGAGGAAAGGAAGGAAGGAAGGAAGGAAGGAAGGAGGGAAGGAAGGAGGGAAGGAAGGAAGGAAGGAAGGAAGGAAGGAAGGAAGGAAGGAAGGAAGGAAGATGAACTTGGATGGAGTGGGACACTATGTTGGTGAGTTTTATGTTAACTTGACACATGCTAGAGACATTTGGAAAAAGGGACTCTCAACTGAGAAAATGTCTCTATAAGATTTGCTTGTAGTTAAGTCTATTATATATTTTCTTAATTAGTTATTGATGTGGGAGGGTCCAGCCCATTGGTGGGTGGGGCCACCCCTGAGCAGGTTGTCCTTGAGTGTATAAGGAAGGGGACTGAGCAAGCCATGAGGGGTAAGTAAGTATACAGTGTCCCTTCATGACTTCTGCTTCATTTCTGGTTTCACCATGTTCATGCCATGCTTGAGTTCCTGTGCTGACTTCCCTCTGTGATGGACTAGGCTGTGAAACTGTAAATTAAAATAAACCCTTTCCTCCTAAGTTGTGTTGACCATGGTGTTTTATCACAGCGTTAGAATCCTGATTATGTCAAGCACTCAGGAGGGAATTTTGATAGGGAAATATGATCAAAATACATTATAGACATTTCAAAGAATAATGAAAATATTGAAACTCCTAAAGCTGCAAAGGATTTTTTTGTTGTTTCCTTCTCAGTCATAGCTTGGTTCCTCTTGAATACCCTCAGACTTTTTTCCTCTTAGATTTGCCATTTCCTTTCAGTCCCTCATGTACTTTTGCCTGAGTTTCATTTTCCTTTAAATGTGCACCTCCTTCACAGCCCACTTAGAGTTTTCCTAAAGATTTACAGAAGCAAGCTCTTCTTTTTAACATCTTTATTATGTATTCATCTTCACTCGCCTGACTATTTGCACATTCTTTTCCTGTCCTGCCTGTTTCTGACTTTAGGGAAGACACTATGTTTTAATTATTTGTTGAAAAATAATTAGCACGTTATTAAAGGTTGAACAGTTTTTATCTTCTCTTCTGATAGAAGATATTCACATCTACCTGTAAGCCTGGCATAAATGAGTTCATGTCAGGTTGTGAAAAACAATTTAGTAAAGCCAGAAACAAATCAAAACAGACGTGACATTTGTGGGCCATTAATTTCCATGGAGAGTTAGGATCGAGCTGCAAATATCTTCAGAGAGTTATTTGTAGTAGCTTCTTCAGTGTTATGTAGTGTGATGGGGAAGAACCTGAAGGTGAATGCTTAGTCCCAAGGCTGCAAAGCTTTCTAATGGCAGTGTGAATAGAATAGCTCATTACATTTACATAGCTGTTAACTTAGACATGGGTGGCTTGTTGTACAGACTATTAGCTCTCTGTTAAGTCCATTTACTGTGGTACCAACTGGAGCTTTGATTCAATAGACAGATCTATTTTGAGCGAAAATATATTATTTATTATTATAATATCTATTTTATAATAATTAAAATATAACCACTATGTTATAATAATATATAAATATAAAATAACAATAGATATTCTATTTATATTATAAATATAGTCTATAGTGTTGTTTTCTAAATTTGTAAATAAAAAAGTGAAATTAAGGAAATTGAAAAGAAGAGAATATATTAGAAACTAAAAGGAGACATTAGGTTTTCTTTTGCTCTAAGTTGATGCTTGTCTTCAGGGCTTTCCTGCAGCATACACACATGGTGTACTGATGCTGAGCAGATGTCAACACTGCTGCTCTCACCCTCCTGAAGGATGGCAGTGTCCTAGAGTAGAGAGAGACCCACAAATTCTAAGGCAAGTCCCATAAAGGTGGTGCATATATAGGGAACACAATTTATTTATTCTAGCTCATAGGTTCAAGAGATACTCAGAGGAGGTATGTTTGAGACCAGCTTTGAAAAGCAGTACCTTTTAAGTAGAGTATACTTGCTGGTAGGGAAGCCACTAGCTAGCAAGTTCAAAGGTGAAGCACGCAAAACAGGAGTAGAAAACAATAATCCCAATTTGGGGGCCCAGAAGTGATGTGGGATTCCCCTTTGAATGCTGTGAATACCATTGTTTAATAAACTGTCTTAGGCCTGCACAGGGCAGAATAGAGGTATGCATGGAGAACTAAACTGAATATGGGGAGAAAGAAGGCAGAGTCAGGAGAAGCCATATAGCCCAGCCAGAGACAGATGCTGGACCGAAGCTTGCTGTTAAGCCACAGCCACGTGGTGATCCACAGATTAATAGAAATGGATTAAATTGATATGTAAGAGCTAGCCAATAAGAAGCTAGAGCTAATAGGCCAAGCAGTGATTTAATTAATACAGTTTCTGAGTGGTTATTTCGGGGCTGCGCAGCTGGGAACAAATAAGCAGTCTACTACAAGACAGGAGAATTCTGGGAAAGAGGTGGAAAATTCATATTGACCAAGTATAGTATTATTTAACAACACTGGGGATAGTCACAATAGCCCTACAATAGTAACAACAGAACCATAGCAACTTTTTTGGGTCATTGTATGCGTTGGAAATCAAGAAGGAAAGGTCTTCTGCAGTGCTGGTACCCAACGTGCAGTGTGATTGTTGTTTTGACTAGTGTGGAGTGTTCAGGGAGTATTCTGGTTCCAACAAACTAATGCCACAATCATGGCACTGGCAAGCTGGGAGACATGCATGCCTGAGGAATTGAAGAGAAACCAGAAACAGTGACAGCGTGACTTGTGCCTGAATTGTATGGTCCAGTTTTCACCTCTCCTCCCTCCTAAGTTAGAAATCATGTATTGACAGTGATGAGAGAGATGGGTGGCAGAGCAAGAATGAAGGCTATATGGTGCAGGGGACCTCATGCTCGTGACCATAGGTGATTACTCAGGTTTATTTCTTGTCAGTCTCACCCATGCTTTACACATCCCAGTTCAGAACCTAAAGTGACCTGCAGATTGTCTGACTAAGGAGTGTCCAGGTAGACAGGATGACAGAAACACCAGGCTTAGCTGGCAGAGGCATATAGCTAAGCTCCTGAATGAGCTTTTCCTTCTCTTTAAATGGAGGCTTTTCATTTTAGCTTCATATTTATGCAAATTTGTTGGCTCTCTTAAATGTCCATTGCTCTCATTTCGGATCCCATTCCCAAGTGCCTAAGTGATGTTGATAGTGTCTTCTGAGGAAGTAGTATGGCAGGGGTCTGTCCTTTTCAGTCGTGCCTAGCTTCCCTATGAACTCCTTACTTACTTGGCTCTGGGATGTGTTTTGTTGGTTACTAATCTTTGAAAAATACTGATTTGACACAAAAGACCATTTCTTCCTGGTGTAATGTTGGAGATCAGCTGTGTTCTGATAGCCTCACTGAGATGCTAGCTGCACCATTTACCCAGTGTGCTGAGTCCATCACTTAGCTGTGACTTGCACAGCTTCAACAAAATCAGCTGGTTCTTTCAGGTTGCTGGTGTGAGTTAGAGAGTCAAAGGAACCTGTCAAGTGTACCTTGCTGTGGTGGTAATCAAAATTATAGGCAGGCCAGCTTACTTGTCTGAGAAGCTTAGGCTCCAGAACCAGACAGCAAGTGTCTGCAAGTCTTGATGTTGCTTTGATGTGTCACGACTGAGATTCAGAAAATTGATCTCTAAAGCAGTTTAGCAGGTAGTCACAGGAGAATGTGCTAAGCGAGAGTAGTGATTGCTAATGTGTTAAACATTTTGTTAGGCAATTTATTAGAACATTTCCTTTAAACCCCACACAGACCATTGAAAAAAGACACCTCTTTATGCCTGCTTGAGAGATGACCAGACTGAGTCTGGGAGATGGTGAAGTTTGATTGAAGTCCACTAACTGGTTTGCAGCAGAACTGGCTGTGTCTTCCTTTTTCATCTCCCTGAAATGACGGTGCTCACTGCATTATTAAGTAGAACAGAAGTGACTGAGCTGGCATTCGCAGTTAGAAAAATCTTTTCTTTTCTTTTTCTCAAAAATTTAACCTGTTTGAAGTGCTGTTTCCCTAGTAAACAAAGAGAAGAATATCGCCCCCTCATTTCAGGCCTCTTTCCCTAGAGTCTGGCACTGTGGGGCGGCACACATGCACTGTTGATTTTCCCAAATGTGGGAAAAGCCAACCTTCAGTGTGTTCTAGAGGGGTCCAAAGCAAATGTTCTGGTCAACTGCTTAACAAAATGATGTTTTGGAGGGGTGGCTCTTACCCCACATGGCAGAAGGGGCTGATGAGGTCTGAGAAGGTGTTTGCCATCTTTGAGTACACCCAGTCAGGCTGAGAAAATGCTGAACTTAGCATGAAGGTAAGTTAAAGTGCACTGCCCCCCTCTGCGCTCACCAATACGCCAACTACTTATTCCCTCACTAAAAATAAGCAAGCATAATAGGCAGTATGTACTTTTACTAGAAATAGCGTTTATCACTTGTGACCTTCCTGGCATAGTCTGTGTCATCCATACTCTCATCTCTTGAACACTATACACGTCAAGAATTTAGACGATGAAGGGGGAGTTTTGGAAGTTATTTCAAGGGCTTGTCTTCATGTGGATACTAGTTTAATCTGAGGGACTAAATTCTGAGATTTGCTCATAGACACAATATCTATTTTTTTCTTATAAAAATTGATAGCTTTCTTTATTCAGAAGTACTTTGCAAGAGTGAAAAAGTATTATACTGCTTTTGAAACATGGCTTCAGCACAAACCAGTCCTTTTTACAGAAGGGTGACCCACTTCAGTGGTGTCCTGTGTTGCCTTGGTTGCTAGGCTCTGCTGTGGCTTTTGTGACAGTTCTTTAACGACTCTAATTATTCTTTCATTTCATTTCCTAATGAATTGGCATAGCATACTGAAGCACTTCCTTGATACCCACAAGTGTGAAGGACCCTTATAATTAAGCACTCTTTTATTGGCAGAATATGAATACAAGAGTTTCAGAAGGGGTAGACATGGTTGCTCTCCAGAGTTTTAAATGCTGAATGAGAATGACTCTGCATTCCGATGTTCTTAGAGCAGACATTTTATTTTCTGCAGACAGATGTCAAGGTCACTGTAAGACTGTAAAACCACTCCTCCTGGCTCAGAAACAAGGATAGTTATATGTTCTCATCTTCAGTGTAGGTATGAAAGCACTTCTTTTGTTTAAACACGCTAAGCAGGAGAGACACTCTGGGTGGTGAAGGCCCCAGGGGGAAAGGCCTGAAGTGACCTGCTGTGCAGGCCCCACCTTCTGCCTTGTCATTGCTGACAGATTTCTTTGTATGGTTTATCCGCCATGCTTCTATTTCCTCTTCCAAGTAACTTACAGGAAACCACAAGATGCCTGGAGAGAGCCAAATGCCTCTTACATAGACTAGGGGTCTGTCTGAAGGCCTGCAGTACAGCTCCCATGTTTACTACGCATGCTATGTGATGGGGTGTAATTAGCACTGTTTGTTTTTTAGGATGGAAGTTTCATTAAACAACATTTCTGGACTGAGGTTTATGTCGTTTTAGGTGTCTCGGCCCTCATTAATTTTGGATCTTCAGGACAAAGCTGAATTTAAGCCTGAGAAAGGGCAGGGTGGGGCCTTATTTAAGTAAATATTTCCGAGCAAGAGTGGCAGTCACTGGAAACACTATGGCTCAGCAGCTGACTGATTTTGTTGAGAGACCACCCAAGCACACTTTGGAAAAATATCATAGCTTGAGACTCCTTTTCCCATTTTGTTTATGTATGTATGTATGTTGTGTGGCATGTTTTTAGTGCGGTTACTCGAGCCTTACCAAAACTTGACGTACTTTTAAAATCTGTTCATGACTGAAGAATAAAGCCTTTTCTCTGAAAATTTTGGAGATAAGTTGTATATTCTGTGATTTATTCATTGGTATTTCCATTGTCTTAAATATTCAGGGAACTATATAGCAATCAACCTTATCTCGTTTTAATTACTGTTTGTCACACCAAGAAGGAATAGCACACCTGTTAGCAATTAGCCTATTTCCTTTTCCTTCAGTGACTGACAGCCACTGATCCATCTTAGCTCTCTCTGGACTCTCCTGTTGTGGACATTTCATGCAGACAGACTTGTTTAACATCATGTAACTTTTTGTGTTTGTATCTTTTACTTCATATAAAGTTTTTAAAGGCTCATTGCTCTGTATCACCAACGACTTATCCTTTCCCAGTCTAGGGAATAGTTCATTGTGTGGCTATCTATCTATCTATCTATCTATCTATCTATCTATCTATCTATCTATCTATCTGTCTATCTGTCTATCTGTCTATCTGTCTATCATCTATCTTCTATCTGTCTATCTAGATATAGATCTTTGCATATGATATGCATATATATCACATTTTATCATTTTATTTACCCATTCGCCTGCATATTAATATTAGGTTATTCTCACAATTTTTACTTTTGAATAATGCTACATTAAAATATATGCATGGGCATATGCTTTGAATTTGTATTGTTTTTGGTTACTCTCTGCTTAATATTTTGTGGAGCTACCGAACTGGATTCCAAAGCGGATACACCATTTTACAAACTTACAGGTATATTGTGAATATTTCAGTTTCTCCACATATTTGCCATTATTTGCTATTGTCTGGATTTGGATTACAATTATCTTAGGTATGAGGCATTAGTTCATCATGGTTTTGATGTGCATCTTTTTAATAACTAAGAAGCATACTTTTAGTGCCAAATATGTTATCTGGAGAAATGCCTATTCAAATCCTTTGATAGTTTTGAATTGGGTAATACTGTGATTTTAAAATTAAACATTTGGAATGTGATAATATTGAATGATAGAGTTTTTTGAGATGATGCAAGCATGAGTATTCCTCTCTGATAGGATTAAGGGCCCTGTAAAAAGGCTTCACTCTGTGTGTGGCTAGCTCACCTCTCTGTTTCTTGTCCTGTGTGCTGTAACAAGGAGGCTCTCATGAGCATTTTTGGTCTTAGACTGCTCAACCTCCAGAACTGTGAAAAATAGATTTCATTATTCATAAATTACGCAGTTTCAGGTATTCTACTGTAGCAATTGAGAGCAGACTGACATGTTTTATTGAGTCATAACAGTTCTTTATAAATAATCTAGGCAAAAAACTCTGTGACTGAACTCTAGGCCAAGTTCCTTATATAACACAAGCACAAACTGTTTATCAAATATAATCTGCAAGTGCCTTTTCTCATCCTGTCATTGCATTTTCCTGTGAGTGTCATTTGAAGCACAAAATTCTTAATGTTGATAATCAAGTCCGTTTTTGTATAACTTGACTTTAATGTAGATAATAAAGTCCCCTTTGTATTACTTGACTTTGCTTTTGGAAATTGAAACATCTTCTAAAGTCCTGATTAAAGTATATGTTTTCTTATAAGAGTTTTATAGTTTTAATGATAGCTTTAAAATTTTTGATTAACTTGTTGGTATATGATATGAAGTAAATTCTGACTTCAATTTTTGTGTATATGTGTGTTTGTGTGTGTGTATGTGCATGCACACGTGTGTTGAGTTGTTCCAGTAATATTGGTTGGGAATATTGTTCTTTCCGCAGTGGATGGCATTTTTACCTTGTCAGAACTCAGCCCACCCTACATACAAATGCATGCTAACTTTCATTTGTCCTACATAGCTCTGTGAATCCATTTTCACATTGTCTTGATTGCCATAGCAATTTCTAATAAGACTTACGACATTTTCAAATTTTCTGTTTGATGACTCTTTTAGTTATTCTGGGTCCCTTGGTTTTTCGTTTCCACCTTAGGAAAAAATTAATATTTGCAAAGAAGATTTTTATGACTTTGATAGATTTTGCCAAATCTATAGGTCATTTTGATCTTTAGTTACCATATTAACAATGTCAAATTTTGCAGTTAATGCCAATTTATTTTAGACTTCTATTTTGAACAATGTCTTGAAATTTTCAATAGATAAATTTTACATTTTGTTCTTGAGTTTATCCCTGTGGATTTTATCTTTTTATGAGCTTCGTTTTTCTTAATTTCAGTACTGATAATATGCACACATGTAATTGGTTGCTATATATTAATAGAGTATTTTTGCAAACTAAAAAATATACAGCTCAGTAGAGTCAAAACGTAGAATATGAGAGAATGAATGATTGGCTTAAGCTTGACCTGAGCTGTCACTGGGTAGTTAGAAACTTCTACTGAAAGAAAGTTTAGGTAGAAATCTACTTGTTGGTATAATTTTGTTTTGTTACATGGAAAGCTGATGGTCTAAAAATCCTTTGTTTCTGACTTCATGCTGGGAAAATATATTTATTTGGAGAGAAGCCAGTTCTTTTCCAGTTCTCTTTATAATCCAAGTATGTGCAAAGGACTCACAAGAGTTGTATTATTACAACATTGAAGAACGTTTTATGAATATTCATTAGCTCATTGATTACTAACCATAGCAGAACATACATAAAGACCATTAAAAGATGTAAACATAGATGAAGACTCCATAGGGAACATGGAGGACCTCATGGTAGATGGTAGGAGATACATTTTCCTAATATTATTCTGTAAAATTCAGCTATGCTTTTTGTTTTGTTTTGTTTTGTTTTTTCTTAGATGGCCTTTAAAAAAGGGAGGAATTGCAGGGAATGGGGTGTTAGTCTTGGCCGTCCTGTCTGCTGCTCGTCAAAGCTGTTCAGAGGAGGCTAAGCTGTTCACAAAAGAAAAAGAAAGGTTCCTGCCGACATGCTCTTGTCTGCCAGGGCACAGGGAGATGCACGTGTCACCTGCTATGCAGAAAACCTCAACAACTTCATTTTCCTCTCTTACTGGATCATTTCAGAAAGTGACAAGGCATATAAGTGACATTACTCAGATGGCTGTTTCTAGATGTCTCAATTTCTGCATGTCAGGATATGTCATCAGGATAAATGCCTCTGCATCTAAGTATTCTGCAGCAACATTGGCTGTGGGGGGGAGGACGTTTTGCCAGCTGGCACAGAAACATGACGGACTTAAAGGGAAAGCCATGTTAGCTTGGCTGGCCCTGTCCAGTCTTGGCAAGCCCTTGCCTGGGTCTCTATCCTGATGACGTCTGGTTTGTGACCATGGTCTTTTTCTCAATAGGTGCCAGGATATCACAGTGCATGAGGAATTAGGCACCGAACCAGCTTGTCTTTGTCTGGGCTATTTCTCCTGCTCCTGAGCACTTTTTTTTTTTAATATTTTTTTTAAGTTTTTTTTATTGATAAAAGAAGAATAAAGAAAAAAAAAACAAATTTCCACCTCCCCCCAGCCTCCCCTTTCCCTCCCCCTCCTCCCACTCTTCACCCCCTCCTCCCACTCTTCTCCCCCTCCTCCCACCCCTCTCCCCTTACCCCCACTCCTCTCCCCCTCTCTCTCCAGTCCAAAGAGCAGTCAGGGTTCCCTGCCCTGTGGTAAGTCCTAGGTCCTCCCCCCTCCGTCCATATCTAGGAAGGTGAACATCCAAACTGGGTAGGCTCCCACCAAGCCAGCAGATTGCGTAGGATCAAAACTGCATGCCATTGTCCTTGGCGTCTCATCAGCCCTCATTGTTCGTCATGATCAGAGTTCAGTTTTATCCCAAGCTTTTTTTCGTAATAGTCCAGCTGGCCTTGGTGAGCTCCCAGTAGATCAGCTCCACTGTCTCAGTGGGTGGGTGCACCCCTCGTGGTCCCGACTTCTTTGCTCATGTTCTCCCTCCTTCTGCTCCTCATTGGGACCTTGGGAGCTCAGTCCAGTGCTCCAGTGTGGGTCTCTGTCTCTATCTCCATCCATCGCCAGATGAAAGTTCTAAGATGATATGCAAGATATTCGTCAGTATTGCACTAGGATGGGGTCATTTCAGGTTCCCTATCCTCAGCTGCCCAAGAAACTAACTGGGGACCTCGTCTTGGGTACCTGGGAGCCCCTCTAGGGTCAATTCTCCTGCCCACCCTAAAGTGGGTCCCATAACTAAGAATTGTGGTTCCGTGCTCCCCTATCCAACTTTCCTTTATCCCGATCCTCCTATTTCCCCAAGTCCCCAGTCCTTCCCTTCTACCTTTTCTCTCCCCATCTCCCCTTACCCCCTTCCCACCCCACCCCCAAGATCCCACTTTTCTCCCCGGCAATTTTGTCTACTTCCCTTATCCAAGAGGATAACGATATGTTTTTCCTTGTGTTCACCTTCTTACTTAGCTTCTTTAGGTTCGCCAATTGTAGATTCTGTGACCCCTATTTATGGCTAGAAACCAATGATGAGTGAGTACATCCCATGTTCTTCTTTTTGGGTCTGGGATACCTCATTCAGGATAGTGTTTTCTATTTCCATCCATTTGCATGCAAAATTCGAGAAGTCATTGTTTTTTACCGCAGCGTCGTACTCTAGTGTGTATATATTCCATACTTTCTTCATCCATTCTTCCATTGAAGGGCATCTAGGTTGTTTCCAGGTTCTGGCTATTACAAATAATACTGCTATGAACATAGTTGAACAAATGCTTTTGACATGTGATAGAGCATCTCTTGGGTAAATTCCCAAGAGTGGTATTGCTGGGTCCAGGGGTAGGTTGATCCCGAATTTCCTAAGAAACCGAAACACTGACTTCCACAGTGGTTGCACAAGATTGCATTCCCACCAGCAATGGATGAGTGTACCCCTTCCTCCACAGCCTCTCCAGCAAAGGCTATCCTTGGTGTTTTTGATTTTAGCCATTCTGACAGGTGTAAGATGGTATCTCAAAGTTGTTTTGATTTGCATTTCCCTGATTGCTAAGGAAATTGAGCACGACCTTAAGTATCTTTTGGCCATTTGAAGTTCTTCTGTTGAGAATTCTCTGTTCAGTTCAGTGCCCCATTTTTTAATTGGGTTAATTAGCATTTTAAAGTCTAGTTTCTTGAGTTCTCTATATATTTTGGAGATCAGACCTTTGTCTGTTGCGGGGTTGGTGAAGATCTTCTCCCAGTCAGTAGGTTGCCTTTGTGTCTTAGTGACAGTGTCCTTTGCTTTACAGAAGCTTCTCAGTTTTAGTAGGTCCCATTTATTCAATGTTGCCCTTAATGCCTGTGCTTCTGGGGTTATACCTAAGAAGCGATCACCTGTGCCCATCTGTTGTAGGGTATTTCCCACTTTCTCTTCTATCAGGTTCAGTGTTTTCGGGCTGATAATGAGGTCTTTAATCCATTTGGACTTGAGTTTTGTGCACGGTGATAGATATGGGTCTATTTTCATTCTTCTACAGGTTGACATCCAGTTGTGCCAGCACCATTTGTTGAAGATGCTTTCTTTCTTCCATTGTATACTTTTAGCTCCTTTATCGAAAATGAGGTGTTCATAGGTTTGTGGGGTAAAATCCGGGTCTTCTATACGATTCCATTGGTCGACTTCTCTGTTTTTATGCCAGTACCACCCTGTTTTCATTACTATAGCTCTGTAATAGAGTTTGAAGTCAGGGATGGTAATGCCTCCAGAAGATCCTTTATTGTATAGGATTGTTTTGGCTATCCTGGGTTTTTTGTTTTTCCATATAAAGTTGATTAATGTCCTCTCCAGATCTGTGAAGAATTTTGATGGGATCTTGATGGGGATTGCATTGAATCTATAAATTGCCTTTGGTAGAATTGCCATTTTTACTATGTTGATCCTCCCAATCCAAGAGCAAGGGATGTCCATCCATTTTTTGGTATCCTCATCAATTTCTTTCTTCAATGCCTTAAAGTTCTTGTCAAATAGATCTTTCACTTCCTTGGTTAGATTTACCCCAAGATATTTTATGCTGTTTGTGGCTATCGTGAATGGAGAAGCTTCTCTGATTTCCCTCTCTGCTTCCATATCCTTTGTGTATAAGAGGGCGACTGATTTTTTGGGGTTGATCTTGTATCCTGCCACATTACTAAAGCTGTTTATCAGCTGTAAAAGTTCTTTGGTGGAGTTTTGGGGGTCGCTTATGTACACTATCATATCATCTGCGAATAACGAAAGTTTAACTTCTTCCTTTCCAATTCGAATCCCCTTGATCCCATTATGTTGTCTTATTGCTATTGCTAGAACTTCCAGCACTATATTGAAGAGGTATGGCGAAAGTGGACAGCCTTGTCGTGTTCCTGAGTTAAGCGGGATGGCTTTGAGTTTCTCTCCATTTAATTTGATGTTAGCTGTCGGCTTGCTGTATATAGCTTTTATTATATTTAGGTATGTCCCTTGTATCCCTAATCTCTCCAAAACTTTTAACATAAATGGATGTTGAATTTTGTCGAATGCTTTTTCAGCATCTAATGAAATGATCATATGGTTTTTTTCTTTCAGTTTATTTATATGCTGGATTACATTGATAGATTTTTGTATGTTGAACCAGCCCTGCATCTCAGGAATGAAGCCTACTTGATCATAGTGGATAATTTTTCGGATGTGTTCTTGGATTCGGTTTGCCAGTATTTTGTTGAGGATTTTTGCATCGATATTCATGAGTGAGATCGGCCTGTAATTCTCTTTCCTGGTTGAGTCTTTGTGCGGTTTTGGTATCAGAGTAACTGTAGCTTCATAAAAGGAATTTGGTAATGACCCTTCTGTTTCTATATTGTGAAATACATTAAGGAGTATAGGTATTAGGTCTTCTTGGAAGTTCTGGTAGAATTCTGCATTGAAACCATCTGGTCCTGGGCTTTTTTTGGTAGGGAGGTTTTTGATAACCTCTTCTAATTCTTCGCGACTAACAGGTCTGTTTAGATTGTTCACCTGGTCCTGATTTAACTTTGGTAAATGATATTTATCTAAGAAAGTATCCATTTCCTTTACATTTTCCAGTTTTGTGGCATATAGGCTTTTGTAGTAAGATCTAATGATTCTCTGAATTTCCTCTGTGTCTGTGGTTATGTCCCCCTTTTCATTTCTGATCTTATTAATTTGCAAATTCTCTCTCTGCCGTTTGATTAGTTTGGATAGGGGTTTGTCAATCTTGTTGATTTTCTCCAGGAACCAGCTTTTTGTTTCATTGATTCTTTGGATTGTTCTCTGTGTTTCTATTTTATTGATTTCAGCCCTCAGTTTGATTATTTCCAGTCTCCTACTCCTCCTAGGTGAGTCTGCTTCTTTTTTTTCTAGAGCTTTCAGGTGGGCTGTTAAGTCTCCAATGTGAGCTTTCTCTGTTTTCTTTAAGTGGGCACTTAGTGCTATGAACTTTCCTCTTAGGACTGCTTTCATAGTGTCCCATAAGTTTGAGTATGTTGTTTCTTTATTTTCATTGAATTCCAGGAAGACTTTAATTTCTTTCTTTATTTCTTCCTTAATCCAGGTATGGTTCAGTAGTTGGCTGTTCAGTTTCCATGACTTTGTGGGCTTTCCGGGGGTAGCCTTGTTGTTGAATTCTAACTTTAATCCATGGTGATCTGATAAGACACAGGTGGTTAGTAATACTTTTTTGTAACTGTGGATGTTTGCTTTGTTACCGACTATGTGGTCGATTTTCGAGAAGGTTCCATGAGCTGCAGAGAAGAAGGTGTATTCTTTCCTATTTGGGTGGAATGTTCTATAGATGTCTGTTAAGTCCATTTGTTTCATTACCTCCATTAATTGTCTTATTTCTCTGTTAGGTTTCTGTCTGATTGACCTGTCCATTGGTGAGAGAGGAGTGTTGAAGTCTCCTACTATTAGTGTGTGCTGTTTGATGGCTGCCTTGAATTTTAGCAATGTTTCTTTTATGTACGTGGGTGCTTTTATATTAGGGGCATAGATGTTCAGGATTGAGACTTCATCCTGATGAACTGTTCCTGTTATGAATATAAAATGCCCCTCTCCATCTCTTCTGATTGATTTAAGTTTGAAGTCAACTTTGTTAGAGATTAGTATGGCCACACCTGCTTGTTTCTTAGGTCCATTTGCTTGATAGGCCTTTTCCCAACCCTTTACTCTGAGTAGGTGCCTGTCTTTGTTGTTGAGGTGTGTTTCTTGTAAACAGCAGAATGTTGGATCCTGTTTTCTTATCCAATCTCTTAGCCTGTGCCTTTTTATAGGTGAGTTGAGACCATTGACATTAAGTGATATTAATGACCAGTGGCTGTTAACTCCAGTCATTTTCTTTTTAGTCGTAGAGTTTGTGTGTATCCCTTCTTTGGTTTGTGTTGATGAAGGGTCTCTAGATGCCTGAGTTATTGTGGTCATTATTGGACTCCTTGGTTAGTGATTTTCCTTCTATTACTTTCTGTAAGGCTGGATTTGTGGCTGCATATTGTTTGAATTTGTTTTTATCCTGGAAAATTTTATTTTCTCCATTTATAGTGAACGAAAGCTTGGCTGGGTATAGTAATCTGGGCTTGCATCCATGATCTCTCAGTTTCTGCAGTACATCTATCCAGGACCTTCTGGCTTTCATGGTTTCCATGGAAAAGTCAGGTGTAAGTCTGATAGGTTTACCTTTGTAAGTAATTTGGCCTTTTTCCTTTGCCGCTCTTAATATTTTTTCCTTATTCTGAATGCTTTGTGTTTTGATAATTATATGGCGAGGGGATGTTTTTTTTGATCCAGCCTATTCGGTGTTCTGTATGCTTCTTGCACCTTCATAGGTATATCTTTCTTTAGGTTGGGAAAGTTTTCTTCTATAATTTTATTAAATATATTTTCTGGACCATTGAGCTGCACTTCTTCTCCTTATTCTACTCCTATTATTCTTAGGTTTGGTCTTTTTATTGTGTCCCATATTTCCTGAATGTTTTGTGATGAGAGTTTGTTGGATTTGCTGTTTTCTTTGATCATAGTGCTTATTTTCTCTATGGTATCTTCAGAATCTGAGAGTCTTTCTTCTATCTCTTGTATTCTGCTGGTTATGCTTGTTTCTGTAGTCTCTATTAGTTTACCTATATTTTCCATGTCCAGCCGGCCCTCTGTTTGTGTTTTCTTCTTTGCCTCTATTTCAGTTTTCAAGTCTTGAACTGTTTCCATTATCTGTTTGATTGTTTTTCCTTGGTTTTCTAGGGTATCATTCACTGATTTATTCAATTCTTCAAACTTTCTGTTATATTTCTCGTCCATTTCTATAAGGGCGTTTTTTACATGCTGTTTAAGGGCGTCAATCACTTTCATGAAGTCAATCTTTTCTCCTTCTTGGTTAAGGTGTTCATGTCCTTCCGTTGTGAGGTCGCTGGTTTCTGGTGGCTTCATGTTGCTTTTCAGTTTGTTGGGTGAATTCTTGCCTTGGCGTCTGCCCATCTCTTCTTCCAAATACTCCCTTATGGATCTTCTTTTACCAGATCAGGTCTCCTTGCCTACCCAACGCGGCCTCCCCAATGTTGGCTCTCCTGGCACCAAGGGATCAGGTCTCCGTGTCCAACCCTGGCTCGTCCCAACGCTGGTTCTCCCCAATGCTGGTTCTCCTGGGGCCGGGAGATCAGGCCTCCGTGCTGGTTGGGCAGCTCGCAAACAAAGCGCCTTGGTGCAGGCAGGCCACAGAAACAAAGGAATTGTAGCCCGCCCGGGCGCCCCGAGGACTGGGACCCAGCTCCCAATGCCACGCGCCAAAAGAGGGCGGGGGGGGGGGGGCCCAAGTGGGGAGGGCTCTGGACGGAAGCTGGGTGGGCCAGGAAGAAAGAGGCAGTACCCAGGGAATAGAGGTCCTGCAGAGAGCCCAAGAAAGACAGGAGGCCAAGGGACCCCCGAGATCCCCGTCCCTGGCTGGCGCCACAGGCCAGAAACTCACCCCAACGCTGGTTCTCCTGGGGCCGAGAGATCAGGCCTCCGTGCTGGTTGGGCAGCTCGCAAACAAAGCGCCTACCCTCCTTGGTGCAGGCAGGCCACAGAAACAAAGGAGCTGCAGCCCGCCCGGGCGCCCCGAGGACTGGGACCCAGCTCCCAATGCCACGCGCCAAAAGAGGGCGGGGGGGCCCAAGTGGGGAGGGCTCTGGACGGAAGCTGGGTGGGCCAGGAAGAAAGAGGCAGTACCCAGGGAATAGAGGTCCTGCAGAGAGCCCAAGAAAGACAGGAGGCCAAGGGACCCCCGAGATCCCCGTCCCTGGCTGGCGCCACGGGCCAGAAACTCCCCTGAGCACTTTTATATAGTAGGGACTGTATCAACTGTTGCATTCATGATTCCATTGTAATAAAAATACTCTGAACTGGTTTTCCAAGAACTCTTGTGCTGCAGAAGCTGGAAGAAGGCTGGTCATTTATTCAAAGTCACAAGGATATTGACTGGCAAAGTCTGAATGCTGATCAGGTAGTCTGATCCTGTAACCCATACACTAAGCTATTATAATTGCTTTAAAGAGCCTATGGGTGTGGGCATGGATAGACTAGGGCAATGCTGATTGGACCCTTAGCAAAGGGAAAGGCTGTGTTTGTGACCTTTAGTTATACTGAACACAACCAGCACAAGATGACAACTGGTAGTAGGTTGGTTGCTAAGTACCATGACCTTACCCTCTTCCCAATCACGTTCCTTAAGCCACTTCTTGGTCATCAATCCTAGAGGGGATCCAGAGGCTGAAAGGCTTTATTGCTGCCCCCATATAGTTCAGAGACATGGGAGAGGAAATCGTCCTCACCTAAGGAGCATGGGCTTTGCCTTGGGGTAGAAGTCTGGTAGTTACCCAAGGCCAACCCACAGCTTCCTGGGAAGTGAGCCTACTCTTTTCTTTCTTTGCTTCCATTTCTTTCCATGGAATATTATTGCCTGGGTCCAGTAAAAAGCTGTAGGGGTGGTGAGACAGATTGACAAAGTCTTCTGGGGCCCAGGGCTGACACCAGAATGAACTTGGAAAAGTGTGTGGAAAAAGTCTTAGAAAGCCTGTTTATGAATCCATTCCTGAAGGACAACCTCCGAAGATACATTGTGGTAACTCTGAGGTCAGTGTGTCTTGGTTGACAACTATATTTAGGCCAGTTGGCTTTGTGTGCACAGCTTCTTTCCTTGATAGAGAAACATGACCTTTTTACACATTATCCGACTTCAGGCTTCAAGAAGAATCTTGCATCTGTTTACTTTGACTTTTAAGCAAACACTAGTTTTTTTTCTTTTTCTTTTCCCCTAGAGGAAAGGTCTTCCCACATCTGGACGTCTTGTGTGTTTTGGAAACCTTGACCCTGAAAGGGTATAACCTGTAGTTGTTTCAACGTCTATACCTGGGTCTTGGGGCATTGTGTCCTTTGGCTGCTCCTTTCTTTGATAAACTTTCTTTGTCTCATTAAAGTTTAATTTGCTGTAACATCGCCAGCTCCTGCTGTGCCTATATTTAAATGGCTTTGTATCATACTTTGCATTGTTCTGTCTGAGGACTCGGAAGCAGTAAATGCCTTCACTTGTGCCAGCAACCATGAAGGGCAGGTGGGCTGTGGACGTGAGGTTTGTCTGGCCATTGGTTTTGCTTCTCACAAAGCCTGCAAGATGGTGGGATGGGTCTATTGGGACCAAGGAATTGCTTAGAAATAGTGTTTAAGAGCTTGGTACTTTTTCAAGATTCTGGGAAGTTCACTCAATGCATTGCATTTTAAAAGCTAGAATGCTCTTGTAATGAGCAGTGGAAATATTTCTGTACTCTCTTCTGTAAGTGGCACAGAAACAGCAGTGGTGTTTTAAAACAAGTTTAAGCCCATGAAAAATAATCTCAGGAGTCAGAAAACAGAGTGAACCTTCTATTTAGACATCATAGAGAAAGTCGGAGATATATCAAGAATGAGGTGATAAAGACCTAATAAGTGACAAGAAAGAAATGAGAAAGAGGTGTTTCCCTCCCCCCAGCAACATGCACAAAGCAGCCTGATGATCTTGAGAAGATAGCAGCCAAGAAAGAGATAAGAGATGAGAGTGTTACTTAGAATTTGTTGGTCCTGGGAGAGAGTCCCTTTTTCTCAGGAGATGCCATTATTTCATTTGGTGTCATGAAGCAGAGAAAAGGCAGCAGGGAGGCAACAAAGTTTCTTCAGTGACCAAAGAATAGAGAGATAGTAAAAGTGAAAAAAGCTGGAGGAGGTGAAGCACCGGAGATGCTCAACCACAAATGCTTGTTATGTATGCATCAGCAAAGACTTCACTTTCATGCTCTGCCCTCAGAAATCCTGGCCTCTGTGAAGAGCTCTTGTAATCCTAGTAGTGAGGTACATAGAGAGATTTCTTAGGGCTTTTTGGCCAGGTGGCCTGGCCTCTTTGGCGAGCCTCAGGTCTTATTGAGAGACCTGACACTGCTTGAGAAATAAGGTAAATAGTTCCAGTGGTATGACACCCAAGGTGGCCTTTGCATTCATACAGACGCATATACAAAATACCCCAAAAATAAACCTAACAAGGAGGTAAACTATCTTATAATGAAAACTTGAAGACACCAAAGGAACAAATTGAAAAAAACACTAGGTTAGAAGATCTTTCATACTTGTGGATTGTCAGAATTAATATTATGAAAATGACTATATTACTGAAAGTAATCTACATATTCAATACAATCTTATTACCATCAATGCAATCCCCATCAACTTTCAAATTATATTCTCTACAGATCTAAGAAAAACTATCCTAAAATTCATATGGAACCATAAATGATCATGAAAAGCCAATATAAACACAATTAACAGAGAATAAAAAAGAGAAAGAAGAAAAAAAGGTCAAGACTCAACAGCAGTGAATTGGTAAACACACCATATCCAGAAAACCCATCAATATTAACCTAAGAAGTTTCCCTTATTTTCTACTACTCCTGTTCTCTAAGATTTCACAGGGCTTTCTCTGCCTTGCTGCTCTTGCTCAGTGCTGCTGCCTGGAGTCTGCCAGCTCTTGTGTGCATTCACCTCAACCACTGCTGTCTCCTCTTATGTCTTCAGTCTTGTTGAGGAGCTTTGTCTCTTTTCTTTTCTCTCTCAGCCTTCCTGGCTAGCACAGGATTACCTTTCCAGTGTAAAAAATATTCTGGTGTATTATACCAGAATAAGCCTTAGAAAGTGAAATGAGCCCTGAACAAGTAGAAGGCCCTTAGCAGGACAGAAGGTGGCTGTGGCTTGTCTTACACTTTTCAGTGAAGTCATCCCGCTATAGTTTCTCTGGTTCAGCCATTGAATATTAAGTACTTGTCTTTACAGTTTACGTCTGTAGCATTTACAGTTTAGTGGGTGCATAATATGCATTAATCAAATGATATAAATATTTCAGCTGTGAAATATGTAATATATAAGAGGGGAATACATATGACCATTGTGTACTATTTTTAAAAGGTAATTATTAAAGCAAAATATATAGGACAGAAGCAAATGTTTTGTAGATGAATAGCTCTATGTATTTGCTCATTAGATTCTCATGGTTAACACAACATTATGAAATAGAACCTCATCAGTACCCATAATGTCTCTCATGTTTCCCTTGAGTTCTTAACTCTCATCAAAGAACAAGTTGGTTGTATTTTTTCAATGAGGCAAGTCAGTCTAGATTAGCATATTTAGTTATTAACTAAATGGGCATTTAGCTATGTATCTTTTATTCCCCTCACCTGAGAAGAACATGAATTCTTCTCAGTGTGTGCATTGTATGTGGGTATGTGTGCAAATCAATAACCATCATTTTAATGAATGTTATGATAGCATTGCAGAAAATAGTATTATTCAGTACTTTGCATGTAGATGTAGTCATGTGATCAGCCCGGCCAATGGGCCATGAATGGTTGTATACATATATACACATACATGTAGCTCAATGCATAGTCTATATATACTTTCCCTTTTGTAGGCAGAAGTTATCAAATTTGATGGACAAGAGAGAATTAATATCTCACTCTGTTTTCTTTCTCAAACCTTCTTACGAGGTTTTATAGTAGTGGTCTTTAACTTTCCTAACGCTGCAACCCTTAGTATATTTCCTCATGTGGTGACCCCTGATCATAAAGTTATTTTACTAGTACTTCATAACTATAATTTTGCTACTGCTATGAATTGAAAGGTAAATATCTACTATGCAGGATATCTGATATGTAACCCCTATGAACGGGTCATTTGGTGGCCAATGGGGTCATGATCCCCACAGATTGAGAACTACTATCTTAGAGGGTTCTCTGCAGTTTTCTCTGTGATTCTCCTGTGTAGATTTCATCAGTGCTGTCTCATTATAATTGGGGATGGGAAGTTAGCAGTGGTATTAAGGATAAGTGCACTATGCCATGAAAAAAATTGAATAGAAAAAGCATTTAAATCGATATTTATTATATACTCTAAAAACAAGTATATAGTGTTATGAGATCATACAAATAGAACATTGGATCCAGTTAGAGGTATCTGTGGAAACTTCTCTGAAGAACCGATACAATGACTGGAGAGGAATATAATTGGATGGAGACCATGGAGAGGAACATCTTATCTGATAGTGTTTTCTCTATGAACACCTGATTTTTCGATAAAGAAGCTAAAAGTATACAATGGAAAAAAGAGAGCATCTTCAACAAATTGTGCTGGCAAAACTGGATGTCAACCTGTAGAAGAATGAAAATAGATCCATATCTATCACCATGCACAAAACTCAAGTCCAAATGGATTAAAGACCTCAATATCAGTTTGAACACAGTGAACCTGATAGAAGAGAAAGTGGGAAGTACTCTACAACACATGGGCACAGGAGACCACTTCTTACGTATAACCCCAGCAGCACAGACATTAAGGACCTCATTGAATAAATGGGACCTCCTGAGACTGAGAAGCTTCTGTAAAGCAAAGGACACTGTCACTAAGACACAAAGGCAACCCACCAACTGGGAGAAGATCTTCACCAACCCCGCAACTGACAAAGGTCTGATCTCCAAAATATATAAAGAACTCAAGAACCTAGACCGTAAAAGGCTAATCAACCCAATTATAAAATGGGGCATTGAGCTGAACAGAGAATTCTCAACAGAAGAACTTCAAATGGCCAAAAGACACTTAAGGTCATGCTCAACTTCCTTAGCGATCAGGGAAATGCAAATCAAGACAACTTTAAGATACCATCTTACACCTGTCAGAATGGCTAAAATCAAAAATACCAATGATAGCCTTTGTTGGAGAGGTTGTGGAGAAAGGGGTACACTCATCCATTGCTGGTGGGAATGCAAACTTGTGCAACCACTTTGGAAGGCAGTATGGCGGTTTCTCAGGAAATTCGGGATCAACTTACCCCTGGACCCAGCAATACCACTCTTGGGAATATACCCAAGAGAGGCCTTATCATACAACAAAAGTATATGCTCTACAATGTTCATAGCAGCATTGTTTGTGATAGCCAGAACCTGGAAACAACCTAGATGCCCTTCAATGGAAGAATGGATGAAGAAAGTATGGAATTTATACATATTAGAGTACTACTCAGCAATAAAAAACAAGGACTTCATGAATTTTGCATACAAATGGATGGAAATAGAAAACACTATCCTGAGTGAGGTAAGCCAGACCCAAAAAGAGGAACATGGGATGTACTCACTCATATTTGGTTTCTAGCCATAAACCAAGGACATTGAGCTTATAATTAGTGATCCTAGAGAAGCTAAATAAGGAGAACCCAAAGAAAAACATATAGGCATCCTCCTGAATATTAACCTTCAGCAAGCGATGAAAGGAGACAGAGACAGAGACCCAAATTGGAGCACAGGACTGAAATCTCAAGGTCCAAATCAGGAGCAGAAGGAGAGAGAGCACAAGCATGGAACTCAGGACCGCGAGGGGTGCACCCACACACTGAGACAATGGGGATGTTCTATCGGGAACTCACCAAGGCCAGCTGGCCTGGGTCTGGAAAAGCCTGGGATAAAACCGGACTCTCTGAACATAGCGGACAATGAGGACTACTGAGAACTCAAGAACAATGGCAATGGGTTTCTGATCCTACTGCACGCACTGGCTTTGTGGGAGCCTAGGCAGTTTGGATGCTCAACTTACTAGACCTGGATGGAGGTGGGGGTTCCTTGGACTTCCCACAGGACAGGGAACCCTGATTGCTTTTCGGGCTGGGGGGAGACTTAATTGGGGGAGGGGGAGGGAAATGGGAGGTGGTGGCGGGGAAGAGACAGAAATCTTTAATAAATAAATAAATTAAAAAAAAATAAAAAAAAATAAATAAAAACAAAATACTTTTGTTCTTTGACATATTACTCAATGTAGATTTCCTATAGACATTTTTAAATCAATGAATAAAATCTAAAATGCAAAAAAAAAGAACATTTCATTCTTATAATAGAAAAGCCATGCAGAAGTTTCAAGGACCACACCCATGTAGCATGAGGACTCGAGGTCAGTTATGGGAGCCCATATGGAAATGCTGGACACTGGGGCGTGTGCTTGTGTTCCAGTGCTGGAGAAATGCAGATAGGCAGGTCTTGGGCTCTCATGGTCAGCTGGCGGAGCCTATTTGGTGAGCACGAGACCAAGGAGAGAGTCTGTCCCAATAGAGAACTCCTGAGGGACACCGATAAGGCTCTCTTCTGGCCTCTACATCCAGATACTCATGAACCCATATGCACACATACAAACACAAATATATAAATACAAACTAGAAAATTAAAAGTTGGGAAGTTATTTGAAGCAGTGAACATGTTTTAGGAATAATCAAAACTTGTGGGTCTTATAATTCAGAATCCTTAAGGATTGCTTTTATACAATCCTGACAGGTATAATAAGCTTTTTTATTAACTCAAGTAGATTCAGAAAGGTGAGAATTCAACTATACCATGATTACAGCCTAAAATAGGCAGATAACCTATAGTAGTGCAGGCTTTATATTGAGTTAACTTTGCATTCTGTGTTATGCTTATTTTTTATGGGAACTCAGGTTCAACCTGCTGGGTGAAAATGACTGTGTAATCTGTGTAAACTGTCAAGGGTATTTTGAAGGACTGTGCGTGAGAATTAATTAATGAGAATATCTTTCAGATGTCAGAATCCTGCTTATTATTACTGTTTATTAAACGAGCACAATGTGTCCTTGGTGGCCCATTGATCAGTGTTATCAGCTTAGAACTTGTCAGTCACCCTAGCTGTGAATTGCCTGAAGAAAATTCAATTACAAAGTGGCTGACTAAAATAAAATAGTTCATGCATAAGGAGAGAATGAATTGTACCTATCAGAATTCATTTGTGGTATTAAGTCAGATTTATTTTAGGAAATTTGTTCTTTGTTGTTGATGTGAAATTCAAAGTATCAGGCCTTTTTACTTCTTGAGTAGGGTATATACAGTTGAGTTGGGTATTATTTAGCTCGATTTGATTTCATCCAGATAAAGAGCACCTTCCTGGATCAATGCATATCCTGTCTGAAGGACTGTTACTTAAATAAATTCACTGTAACTTTAGAATTTGTGAAAAAGAGTACACACTCATCAGAAGACTAAAGAAGAATATAATCAGCCACCGCTTCAAAAGCGTTGCTGGATGAATGCCGTTTATATTTCGTTTTATGCTTGAAGGTTTTAAAAATAACTAGAAATAATCCCAAACAAAATCAACTTGTCGAAAATGTTTGGTGGGAATAGAGAAGATCTTGTTTATGGAGATGTACTCAGCTGAAGCCTATGTGGCAGTGCCATGCCATCTTATCAATGTTGAACTAAAGTGACATGCGGCTCACTCTGAGACCAAGTGCAGGTCGTATACTATTCCAGGTGCTACGGTATGGACTCAGTCTTTGGCATATCCAGAGGGGAAATGGTGGTAAGGTTGTTTTAGGGATGGATTCTTAATAAGGAATTATTTATAATGTGAGACCAGCCCACATTATGGTGTAATAGTAGAAGGTGGGGACATATATTGAGTAGTAAGAGTGCCATAAAGAGTAAAGATGTAGGTGGAACACAGATAGGAAGATCAGAAGTGAATGTCATTTTATGTGGCAGAAACAAGGGATGGGGAAGAAAGTCCTTGAAGAAGTATCTGGAAAGAACGTGATATTATGAACATTATGAGGACCCAAAGAATACCCATTATGGGGACTGAGAATGTGGTACACTTTTAAATTAATGGAGTTGATAATAAGACATTTAAGATGTTTAACCAAGTGTATAATTGGGTAAACATTAGAGAAAGGGGGTATTGGAGACAGGAGATGTAATGGTACAAATGAGAAATCACAAATATCAGAACCATGAGAGTTGCTCTCTGCACTACCATGAAGGGAAGTTATCAAAGGGGCTGTAGATGCCTCATCACTGGGAAGAGAAGGGAAAAGGATTGGAGGTAGCAAGATGATGTTGGTTTTCTTTTCATCAACAGAAATAGTGGCATCAGAAGCAAGGACTGTTTTGTTTAATGAATCTAACAAGTTTGCATGTGGACTTGTCTTAGCCATAGTAGGACTGACTCATCAGAGATCTTCCTTGGAGTATATCCATGCACCATCAACACACCATTCGAAGAATGAATCAGTCTCCAACGAGGGAATAGGAGAATGTAGTCAGTAGAGTACAGAGTCCAGCAGGTCACCTTGGGATAGGAGGTGGTAAAGGTGCTACCAAGTGTGGCTGTGTCCATTGGAGGAAAAACAGGCAGGGAGGAGGAGAGTGGGTTTTGCACCCTCTTCTTGGCACACAGGTCTGTTCAGTCTGTGGCCACACTGGGTGTAGGACAAGCAATGTGTCCAAGGAGAACTTCCAGACCACTGGTATGCAAATGTGGAAGTCATTAATTCTCCTGTTCTCTTCTGGTTCTTGGGTGTCAATGGAGTTCTAACCTTCAGGTAATTCTCTCAGCACTTGCAGGCCGTAGGCAGATGCCTAAATTTCTGCTTGAGTCCAGGATCACTCCAGACCCTGCTTGGTTGGAATTGCTACCTCCCTAGATGTGTCTTACACTGTTTTCCAAGGCATGGCTACTCATCCTTGAAGAGAAATCCAGCTTCTGTGTGCTGAAAATAATACCACTGTTTTGCCCTATAAGACCCGAGTTTACTCTGTTTATTTGAAATCTGAAGAAATGTCAGATTTGTATTTACTCATCTTATTCCGACAGTGGAATTATCTCCATTAAACACAGGAAGGCCTGGCTCCTTATGAATGGAATTGCAAATCCACTGTGTTATCACAATGAATTGGGGGATTTGCTGAAAATAATATCTGGCAACCAAAGTAGGGTTTAGGACAGGAAACAGAAGTAGACTGTGAAAGGAGGGAACCAGAAGCGAAAGTGCATGAGACTGATGGACTTGAGAGCCATACATATGTGAAAGTCAGTGAATGCCCCTTGTTCTGTGTGAAACCAAAAAGATAGGGAAGAGTGGGCAGGGAGACAGACAGAAGATGGTCAGCCCATGCCTTGTTCTGGCTCTTCTTCATCAATACCCTTTTGGTATCCAGAAACTGTATTTATTTAAGCACTGCCTGGCACATTAGTTCTAACCTTTTATTGGCTACCTCTTAAATATTGATTCAACCCATTTCTAATAATCTGTATCACCACTTGACTGTGGCTTACCGGGATGAGTCTAATCGGCATTGGTCTTGGAGAGGAGAGCAATGGTGTCTGCCACACTGCCCTCTTCCTCCCAGCATTCTGTTCCATCTACTCCACCTATCTAAGCTGCTCTCCTATCAAAAGGCCAAGGCAGTTTTTATTTAACCAATGAAATCAACACAAAACAGAAGACCCTCCTACGTCAGTAGGTCACTGGGGAGCCTCGTGTAGCTGTGCAATTACTGGCCATGTTATCCCGACTCTTCTATTTAAGACTTGGTTAAAGTATGGTTAGTAAGAGTAGGCTATGCTGAAAGCACTATTTTCAAACTTCCTGCTATTTTGATATGAATATGAATATATCAGATGCTCTGAGAACTGACTGCAAACAGAATAATCACATTTGTTCATACATACTTATTCCACTCTGTTTTATAAGTAATTACTTTTTTCCTCCTGTCTGATACAAATTAGTCTTTTTCCCAGATTTCCTTGCCTCCAACAAGTTTTCTTTTTCTGCATGAGAAGGTCTGGACTGGGGATTTAGAGGCTACTGGATAAACTGGTGTGAATCAAGAGCCTGTAGGTAATTGAGAGTTGTCTTCACCTCCCTGGGAGATAGTCCTTCCCTATGGTGACCATCAATAAGCCATCTACACATTGCTCAGGTTTCATTAAATTCTCGGTGGTGCCCAAAGCAAGTGGCAATCGTGTTTGTGAGAGACCACAGCAGGGTAGGGACTCATGTTCAAAGTAAAGTTGAGGCAGAACATGAGTTTCTTTCATTTTTGTTATGCTTCACGATAGAACCATCCTAGGTAGGTTCTCAGTGCAAAGATTATCCATGAAAAACCAACAGAATAGTCGTTAACAAATAGAAAATGTAAGTACTTAATCACTTGTCTCTACCAGGGCAGTTTTCCAACTCCTAAGCCCAGTAGTTCATTATATAGTCAATGTATAGCTACGGTTTCTAATTCTATTGCTTGGAAAATAGGGCATGCATCAGAGAACATTCTTTTTTATCAAGACCACTTAGAGCCTTGATTAACAAAGAGGCCAATGGGGACTAAATGAATACTTAGTTCAGAATAGCACTAGAAATACGCAATAGCATAAAGCAAGTGAAAGTACATAATTAGATCATATAAAAGTTGACCTTTCCGGAGCACTATGACATCCTATAGAAATACAACAGAGCCCAGAGGCACAGGAATCCTCCTGTGGAGAGCCTGGCACCCCTAGGATTGCTATAATCCTGATGCTTCCTAAGCTGGGGGCATCATAGTGTCCTTTGTCTGGCACTTCACACATGGTTAAGGAGAGCATCTAGTTAGCACTTGTTCCTGCAAAACCTGGATGAATGTGAGGAGAAAAGTAGATAAATCTACCATGTCAGCCCTTGCTCCTTTTGGGGGAAACACTCTGCAGCTGAATTGGAACACTACCTTAAAACTGAGATGAGCTGACTGATGTTGCCTGCCGTTAAGCCCAGTACCTGGGAGGCAGAGAGAGGCTGATCTCTATGAGTTTGAGACCAGCCTGGTCTACAGAGAAAGTTCCAGGACAGCCAGGCCTACACTGAGAAACCCTGTCTTTAAAAACAAAACAAAACAAAACAACAGCAACAACAACAAACAAAACAAAACAAAAAGGTTGAGATGAGTTCTCTGTTCTACCCCTCCTCTCTGCTGACCTGCTAGCTGTTCCTAGAGAGCCAACACTAGGCTCCAAGGCTATCCTTAGTGTGGTCCCAAGTGTGTGCTGGACTTGTACATTAGGTATGTCCTGTGAATGGGCAAGGCAAGTATGGATATATGTAAGCATGTAATTTTTAGAGTTATACCTGTGTCCGCTGGAGGTCTGTGCTCTGGAGTGGGTTAGTGTGGACAGTTGAGCCACCTGCTTTCTGCAGTGTAGAACGTGGGCCCTGGGAAGTATGCCCAGAATCATTTTCCCTGTACAGTGTTGTTGGTAGAAAAGTTTATGTGAGGCCCCTTTCTAGCTTCCTTTGCCTATTTATTTTCATTTCTTCCAACTTATAAATTGCCACATTGGACTACCTGAGGCTTCAGTCATTGCTTCTCTTCCTTTTACTGTGATGACTGAGTCCTCAGTTGATTCTGAGATGTCTCATAACCTCAGTCCAGTCCTTAAGTCATCTTTGTGTACTCGAGTTTCAAACTCCGTCTCCAACCTGAACCTCCTTCAAAAATTCCAAAGGACTGCATTTACTAACCCAGTTGATATTTCTTCTAGAATGTCCATTAGGTTTTAAAGCATCACAACTTGTGAACTCCTAAAAATCCTGCCCACAAACCTGCCAGATGCTGCTCCTCTGGCTGCCTGCTCTTTGGACTGGAGAGGGAGGGGGAGAGGAGTGGGGAGAGGGGGAGAAGGGTGGGAGGAGGGGGAGAAGGATGGGAGGAGGGGGAGGGAAATGGGAGGCTGGGAGGAGGTGGAAACTTGTTTTTTTATTTTCTTTTTCTCCTTTTCTCAAAAAAAAAAAAAAACTAGAAAAAAAAAGCCAGGTCTGTTTCCCAGGAATCACTATCGATTCTTGGCAGAGCTTCATTTTTGTCTTTTATCCTTAAAGCACCAGAAAAATCTTTGCAGCTCTACATACAGAATATATCCAGAATTCACCTGTTTCCCTGCCTGCCTACCATCTGGTTTCAGTCTCAATGGTTTCTCTCCTGGACTACCCTTCCCTCCTAGCTGAACTCCGTGCATGTAACTGTTTTCCTGTGTTCCACGCAACAAGCCCCACTCTGTCCACAGTCCTCCCATTAGACTCTCATGGGTCTAAAAGTAAACATCCTTACAAACTTAAGTTCAGGCACTCTGTGATATGGCCCCTGCCTCTCTTCACTCTCTACCTTGTTTATCTCTCTCCAAGCCATTGTTTTCTTTCTCTTTAGTTATACCAAGAACTCTTCTATCTTACAATTATTGTTTGTGCCATTCTCTCATTCTCACCATTGTGTGTCTACACAACTCTGATCCATATGTTGTTTGGTCTTTCTTAAAAGGTCACACTTTAAGGGGTCATTTCCACACTTGCTCTTGTACTTGTTAAATAACACACTCACAGTTCCCTTACCCTTAGTTTCATCTCTGTCGTTTGTTCTTTTTTCCAGTGTGTCTTCCACATTGTGGCTTAATGTCTACTGTCTCTAATGCTGCTTGTGGATGTTTCAGACACTTTCAAGTCTTAGCAAGGAGTAGAAAGAGGGAAAGGGAGGAAACAGACTTTGGAAGGGCAGGGAAAACAGATGTTAAAAGGGGATGGACAATCTATAGACAAGAAACAAGCTTTGTATCATTTCCCCAAAACTCTTACCAGGTTAAAACAGCTTCCTGTTCTGATTGGAAACTGTTCTCGCCATCAGCCATTGCTGTTGTCATCTGCAGCCATACCCCTAATTACACTCTGTCTACTAAAGATACAAGTTGTTAAGTGATGGTGCTGGGGATATAGGAGCCGTGAATCCCACTGCTCCATTCACTGCTCCGCTGTTGTGAAGCAAACAACAGGCTAAAAACATAGGAACACTGGAGAGGGTGGCACAGTTTGCTTAGAAGAAAATTTGAGTTACTGTCCCATTGGAAACACTGGGGAATTCTATTTATGAGTATCCAAGTGTGCTTGCATGCACGGATATAGGCTTATTTATTATTTTTCTGATGTCATGAAATGATAGTGGAATATGTAGTTATGGACAATGAAATGTGTTTATGGGCTTGGTCTGTGACATTTCCAAATGAGAAACCACCCCTGTTCTAAAATGGAACATTGTTCATAGGTCCTAAAAATAGTTATCAACTCCTCCTCCTCACCTCTTGGCCCTACAGTCTTGTTAATTCTGTGAGTCTCACCATCTCTAGCCAAGGCAACAGAATGGATTTTAAGCCAGCAACCTAGGCCAATCTAACAAACAATATTGGTTTTCCTTATTTTATTTTTCATAACATATCTGAGGAAAGATCGAACAAGTTTATTGGCAGTAGATATTTTTAAGTTCTCTTTGCCCTTTTCATATAATTTACACTTAAAATACTTTTTACTCTGTTTTTATTATTGTAGATTTTGATTCTTCCTCCAAAATGTAATTGATGTATTTACATAGTACATAGAGCTCTGAGTTCATCTCGATTTGGGTCAGATTGGACAAGTGTAGAACGAGAACTTAGCTCAGGCATGCTGGTGTATAGTGCTAGTCCTAGAGGTGTTAAGGTTTTACTAATTGCTTACAACTTTACAGAGCAGGAAACTGGCTGTCTTACACAGTGAACCTTAGAACAGAACCAAACACACACATGTTTTGCTAAGAACATTAAAGCGGTATTTAGCTGAATTCTAGATTATTTTGGACTTCCATTAGAACTGTATTTATGATAAAATATGATTGGTCAAATATCAATTACGATTTAGAAACATCTGGATTAGCTCTTTGAGCATCATTAGAACAACAGACTAAATGGTTAGTGGTCTTAAGAGTTGGTGATGTTTGGTATAACATGTAGTAGTTTAAAAAAGTCAACAATAGTTTTTTGTCTAGTATATTCTACTGAGAAACTTGGAAGGTAATTCAAACCTTCCTCCTAGCAAAAATTATTGAACTATGTTTTCATTTTCTTTTATAAATTATTAGTAGTTTGAAAAAATTCAGCTTTCAGTAGCAAAATTCCATTTATATTTTTCTGAGTGATGTCAACTTTGGAAAACTTTTTTAATAAAGTTTATTTTACTATCATTTTGTAAGATTTGGGAGTCTTTTCCATAGACTAGTTTCTGGCTCTGGACCTTTATTTCAAGGCTATCTTTCTGCATATCATTTCTACTTGCTGATGAACATTGCAGGCACATTTATTTTACAGTCTTTTGTCTCACATCTTTAAGTAAGAACAGAGTGTTCATCAAGCAGTGGACAATGCCAGAATTCCCATAAGCCTTTATCCATACCTGGAAAAATGACTTTCATTCTTATGCAAAATCACTTAATCATACCCAAAAGTCCCAATTAAATGAACTCTTAAATACTTTTCAGTATTTAAGTAGTCAGTATTAGGATCTCTAAGTCCCTGTATTCCCACCATATCTCTTAGAGGGAAGGTATGTATATAGGAAGGGAGACAGGCTGAAGCAGGAGGGATTAGTCTTGTAGTGATAGCAGTAGATCACACTTGTTTAGAATGTGAAGAAATGCCAGTCAGTGAGATCGTATTCAGAGGGCTCCCCCCAGGTGCTCCCAAGAGGCTCCTGTGAGGCCTGAAATTGTGTTTCATTATCTGCACAGTAAGTTGTCTTTGCTAATATGCAACGATTATTCACTGAGTCCAGTTTTACGAGAGGCAGTGGGATACTTTACTAGCAAGCCGGATCCTCAGGATCACTTGGGTGTCTCAATTTATGCATGTCCTTTGAAATTTCTGAATGTAGTTGACACTGTCTTGTTCTTCCAACTGGCGCCATTCTCCTCCCTCAAATGCTCACTTTTAGGTTGGGACTATGTTGCTATTACACGGGTTCTGGCACAAAGTGGAGTTAACACTTGCCCATCCCCTTGTTATCTTAAATAGTCCATTCCTATGTGCAGCATTACTTGGTTTTCAATATGCGTAAGCTTTGCCAGTGATTTTTATTTTATACTTAACACAGAGCATGCAAATCTGTCGGCTAGATCATGGATAATCCTGTCTGCGGAGTGTTTTCCCACAGCAGTGGTGTCGTCAGGCTGACTGAGTGTCACATTCATCTTGTGGAGAACTTGCCTGCCATGTGTTTTCATTATGTGGCAGGAATTCTCAGATTTTAGACGGGATATATACATGTGCCTTTGTTGATCCAGATCAGATGTTTGCACTTTCGTTTTCACTAGTTAGTCATAGATTCCAGAAAGGTGTGATGGCTTAGTGGATGAAAGTTGGCAAAGTTTCACAAATTATGGAAAAGTTAGCATCTTTCTTCTAAGTGTGATTCATATAATTTTATATTGTTAGTATTGAAAACAATGTCTTAAAAATGGATCAGTTAATTTTCTGCCCCTATTATTTCACTAACGCTAATGTTTTAGGATAGTCCTGTGCAGTCAAACACAATATATCTACAACTCAGTTTTTTTTTAAATATATGATTGTAAAACAATAAAGAAGAGCTTTGCGTTAGTCTAGTATCCTAGCAGTGTTTAAACGCTGGGGGTAAAAACGGAACACGGTTTGGTGGTATCTACACTGGGTTAATGCACCTCATGAGCAGCGTTTCCACTTATGTCATAACTGTTTAATCCCCAGGAATGGTTTGGTATTATTTTTATGGTCTCAAATGAATTTCAATGCTCCTCCTTTTTATTTTGGTATTTTAGTGTACACTAGATGTTGCAATGTCTCAAAGGTTGTTTTGTCACATAGATTCAAACTTTGAGGTGCTTCAAGCACCCATATTTCAGATAAAACTTCAGAATTTGCATTTGGGACTGAAGAGTGGTTAAGAGCACATCCTGCTCTCCTAGAGGAACCAAGCTGGGCACGAGTCTTTCTCTGTCCCACCAGCTCTCAAATAACAACACAGAGACTTCTTATTAATTATGAAAGCTTAGCCTTTGCTCACCCATTTATATTCATTTAGGTTCTGCCACGTGGTATTACCTCATTTCCACACTGCCCATCTTTCTTCCTCCGAGTCTGGCTCGCGACTTCATCTTTCCTATTTCCAGAATTCTCTCTGTGCCCAGAAGTCCTGCCTATACCTCCTGCCTAGATATTGAACACTCAACATTTTATTACAACAATCACAGCAATACATATTCATACAGTCTACAAATATCTCACAATACAAGCTTGGCTTCCAGCACCCATGTCAGGTTGCTCAGAATCATTTGTAGCTCCAACTCCAAGGGATCCAATGCTCCAGCTTCTGTGGGCACTTATGTTCATATGTACTCATATCCCACAGACATATAACTGAAGACAATAACATAGATCTTTAAAAATCAATTTAATTTGGAAATAGAGAACTGTTAAATAAGTCGAACTTTCTCAGACTTTTATTGCAGTCCATCATAGAAAGATATGAAATTCTTCACAGTTCTGAGACTGTAATCTAATTGTTTGTTCTCTCTTATGAACATACTCATTGCTGTATGACTTTGTTAAACCATCACAACCCTTTGAATTAGAATTTATTTTCACTATAATTAAAATAGGGAAATAACCTTAAGGAATTGCAATGACTTGCTCAAGCTGCCACAGATAAGTATTAGTAATGGTATCAAGCACAAGACTACCTAGCTCTAGCACCTAACCTATAATAATAATCTGTATCATTTCACTCTAGGATTTACTAAACAGCAGTGATGGGAAGAGTCAAACCTTTGCTCAGTTATGAGGCTATGCAAACTTTGCCCAGGGGCTTATCTAGAGCAAGGAAGAGAGTCATTTGAGTAATGAATCATCATTGTACTGTACAGTGGTAGACTTCTAAGTTTTGGGTGAAGCAAATGAATGAGTGGACCAGATCAGCAAAGCCGTCAAAGAGAGGACCTGGCACCTGCCAGCTTTTTGGCTAGAAGCTTGGTAGGACTCAGGCTTTCGGGAAGACGGAGCACTAATTGGAGGTATGAGTTGAAGCGGCACCCAGCCCTGTTCCATGTTGGAAGCTTGCTTTGGGTTCATAGGTCCTACATAGCTGATGTTGGGAGTGCAGCTTGGCAGAGAGGCTAGAGATTGCCATGTGAAGTCTCAGACTATCAATATTGGTCGTGCTGGTTTTCCTTCTTCCTGTGAAATTCCTCCCGATAACTGTCATTCTATCACAAAATTTGAACAATTATGAGGCCCCTGTTGCTGACAAACTGCCTAGGCCTAATGGAGGGGCAGCCATGGACCAAGGTGAGGGTTTACTGAGTGTCTAGACATAGGACAAACACTGAGTTAGCTAAGTCAGTTGTTGTGATATAACAGATGTAATGTAAGGACATTAAACTCAGGAGTAGATATGAGTCAGGTTAGAGTATTCCTATTCCTGGGCAGGTGTTTTCTGTCTTTATAAAATGATGGTTTTTATGACATACCATTTGGAAGAGCTTCCCTCTTATGATTTTTGTTAAGAGTTGGAACCCTGGATAGAAGAAGCTAAGAAGGCTAGATAGTGTGGTAAATAGACATTTTCAATGTTTGTCTTTGTGTGATAGGCTGGTAGCCTTTATTTTAAAGAGACATAGTTTTACACGATGGCTTCTCCTTGGTTCTGCTGTCCCTCTTCTCTGGAGATGTTATCAAGCAATATTAAAAGTATTAAATGATGATATTAAGTATTAATCCACTGACTAAAGAAAATTTGATAGGAGGTACCAAGGGTAGCAGGTTTTTAATGAAGTTTAGTGGAGTGAAATGCAGAAAAAGGAGAAGTAATGAATTTATCTAGAAAGCACCCGCCATCCTGTCGAAGGAGGAACTAGCCAGAAGCAAGAAGATTGGTCTCCAAGGACACTTTGTCATGCTACAACCTCCGAGTCATACAGAGTGCCAATGGGGTGACTCTTAAACTCCCAACACCCTGTGGTTCAACAAGAAAACACACAAGGGGAGTGTTTAGAGAGACATAGATCTTTCTCCACCCAACATGATCAGGTGATATTCTCTCCATTGCATCCCATTCCTTTCATGTAGAAGAATGAAGATTTATTCTTAGGAAAAAATAATTGGGAAGGCACATGGCTGAGGATATTTCGTGTAGCAAAGAGAAAGTGTGAACCACAGGGTTGAAAAAAGCAATCACAGATCTTGTAAATCTATGTAGTATGTGCTTCTGAAACAGGGAAGCAGGATATTAGTGATATTTTTGTGAAACAAATTGATATTTGGATATAAAAGATTCCTGCCTGTATATCTGAGAATCTCCTAGAAGTGAGAAGGTGTTTTCACAGGTTCAATGCTCTTGAATGTTAGGTTCATGAATGTGAATATGGTGGTAAAAATTACAAGGGATTTGAGGGAAATATTCAATGGTGAAGTCAGAATAAAATAAACTAGTAAAAAAAGATGAATCCATGTGCAAAATAGTATTGAAGAAAATTTGAATTTTTATATTGGAGTCAGCATTATATAAACTAAGAACAGAATGGAAATATGAAGGATGATAATGGAAAAGGGATTTTATATATATCCAAAAAACTAAAAGAAAGTTTGGAAAGCAACCATCCTACTAACTAAATAAATTAATGCAATAAAAAAGTGGGAAAGCAAGGTGCCCACGTTCCTATCTGATGTGATATCTGAAAAAGGACCAGAGAATGAGGATAGAAAATTAATGTAGAAGTAACTTAAAGATTCTCAAAAGGAAAGGAAGCCTTTTGTAAAGAATATGCCAAGAAACTTAGTATAGGGTTGGAGAACCTTGAACAATAGAAATGATTGTAGAAATCCACAAAGCAGAAGAAAAGAAATATATAAAAAGGAATTGCACTCACAACAGCCTGGCTGACTCCAAGGCAGCCGTGTCAGTTGTCTGTTTGGGGACTCATGTATCTAGAGCTCCGTGCTTTACTGAGGCAGCTCCCTCAGCTTTGTCCTCACAAATTGTACACTGCTTTTACAGTCTCAGGAACCTCTTGCATCTTGAAACTTTCTCAGCTTCCTGAGCTTTGTTTCTTATTTCTCCGAGTTTCTTGAGTCTCGGTCCTCCAGTGGGGACTGTTTCAATTCAGATAAAATAGCTACACAATAATGAAGGAAGGGGCAGAGATAAATCAGAGCCCATATATCATTTGGGACAGATTCCTAACCAGGGTCTACTTTGCTTTTCCGTTCTAGGGTCTAAACACTTTCGCCATAAAGCAACTTGGGGAAAAGAAGGGTTTATTTTGATAATTCCAGGTCACAATCCACCATCGCGGGAGATCAGGGCAGGATGCTGATGGCTGGCTCACTCACTGGTTCGTGCCCAACTGGCGTTCTTATATACCTCCGGGCCTCGCCTCAGGATAACACTGCCCACAGTGGGATGTTCCCTCTCCTGTGAATCATCAGTCAAGACAGTTCTTCAGTTGAAACTCCCTCTTTCCAGGTGAATCTAGGTAGTGTCAAGTTCAAAATCAAGGCAGCGTCCATGTGTACAGTTTAAATTTGGTTCAGGAAAAAGGGGATTTTACACTCAAATAGTATGATTGGTGGCTTTACAAGAATTTCACAGTGTGGAAAGAGGCAATCCTCTTACCTTCCTGTTAGGTACATTTAGAAACTCAGGAGCCCTTTGTTTTCTTACTAGAGCTTTAAAGTGTAAGTGTAAAATACTCCCTGGATTCTACCACAATTGATTAGTAATGTTATAGACCTAGAAACTTGATTTCTGTTTAATATAAGTGCTCCTGTGCTTAAGTTCTGATTGCCAGTTCACTAGCTTCTACAGAGGCCTGCTGGAGGGGCCTGGGGCAGTTTTGGGAGTTTGGGGTAACTTATTTTCACTGGAAGGTAGATGTGCACTTGGATTTCAAATGCCAAACACTACCTGTCTCAGAAATGAACTCTGTTCACAATTTTTAGTTCATACTTTAGAACCAGGTCTTAGAATGACTGGCACTGCCCTCAGGTTCTCTGAGCTGGCTATTCTAAGTCAGAGTTCCTAGGACTCCCTGAATCACACAGTCCTTTCCTTTTGACACTTTTTGTTTTCAAGTTCCCTTTTAGGTGAGAGGTTATCAGTTTTGGGTTAACTTCCCCATCTTTCTTATTAAACCACAGAGTAATACAAAGCAAGTCTCCACCCCGGGTTTAATTAGAGCTTTTACATAGGTAGACATGGTGCTGGAGAAGGAGCCAAGAGTTCTACATCTAGATTGGCAGATAGGAGGAGCAGAGAGAACAGTGTGGGCTTCTAAAATCCCAAAGCTCAACTGCCATGACACACTGCATCCTACAAGACCGCACCTCCCAATAGTGCCAATACCACACTTCCCAATAGTGCCACTCCTTGGGAGCCTATAGGGGTGATTTTCATTCAAACCACCACGATCCTCCATGTTAGTTTGCACATCTTTTCTGGTCCTGACCCTATGCTTTGAGAAGCAAACAAGAGAATAATTTCTTTATGGTATGCTATGATGAATCACTCTTGCTTGTGTTTTAGGTACATTGCAGGGCTTTCTGGTTACATTAAAGTGCATATAAAATGCAGACCAGTGTGTTCTAGCCAGATACTGCCTGATGGTACATGGCTTGGATTTCCCTCATCCTGTTTTCTCAGTGTGCTCAACACTCACAGTGGCTTGTAACAGGAACTACAGGGTCCCTCGATTTATCTTTATTTCTTCTAGGCTCTTTCCTCTCCAGGGTGTGTGTTAAGTTCAAGCAGGGAGAAAAAGGAAAGATGTGAACCACCTCCTTGACTGGTGAAGCTGCTATCACTGTTGATGTGGCTCGTACAATACACTGGCCTGAACCCATGTCTCACTGGACAAGCCATTTCTTCTTAGCCCTGAGATGACACAGCACAATTGGATCCAGTACTTTTTTTTCTAATTCTTTGGGAGAGCAGTATGGATCTTATTTAAATACCCCAGATTCAGCTAACAGTGTTTTAAGAATGCTTCATAACTTTGGGGAGTGATTTTTTATTCAAAGAAAGGGTGATGCTTAAATATCGAAGCTGTTTGCCAACAATGGTGGCAATTAAGATGTAGTAGATGACAAAGTCCCTTGTTCCTGTGTTTAGTGTAGAACAGAAAAAATGAGATGTGGGTGGGAGGCAATGATGCTGGCAATTGCATCTCACTGAGAAGTTATTTCTAGCCCATTCTCTCTCTCTCCCTCCCAGAAACATTTACTGAGGAGATAGTACTATATACTAATGAGTTATGCTAACGATTATGTAGCTTTATAGTGATTAAACTTCAGATCTTCATTCCATGTTGGAACTTAATATTCATAGGTCATTGGAGCCATCATAAATATTACTTTCTTACCTTTTAAAGATAAAACTTGAACTAGAATAAGCTGCATATGTTAAGTATTTGTAGTTATTATACTTTCTGAACACACTGGCCTGCTGTATTGCAAAGAGCTTTCATTGTCTGCAGTAATTTTGTCTTGATCTCTATGTTTCTTACGGGTTTAGTCACACCAGTTTTCATGTGTGCATAATTTGCATGCTGAATGTTTTCTGTGATTTTCTTTTATCCTTTGAATGGTTTCTTCTTCTTCTTCTTCTTCTTCTTCTTCTTCTTCTTCTTCTTCTTCTTCTTCTTCTTCTTCTTCTTCTTCTTCTTTTTCTTCTTCTTCTTCTCCCCTTCTCCTCCTCCTCCTCCCCTCCTCTTCCTCCCCTCCTCCTCCTCTTCCTCCTGCTCCTGCTCCTCCTCCTCCTCCTCCTCCTCCTCCTCCTCCTCCTCCTCCTCCTCCTCCTCCTCCTCCTCCTCCTCCTCCTCCTCCTCTTCTTCTTCTTCTTCTTCTTCTTCTTCTTCTTCTTCTTCTTCTTCTTCTTCTTCTTCTTCTTCTTCTCTTCTTACAAATTTTCACCTCCTCCCCCAAGTCCCCCTTCCCCTCCTTCTCCAATCCAAAGAGCAGTCAAGATTCCCTGCCCTGTGGGAAGTCCAAGGTCCTCCCCCCTCCATCCAGGTCTAGGAAGTTGAGGATCCAAACAGACTAGGTTCCCACAAGGCCAGTACATGGAGTAGAATCAAAACCCAGTGCCTTTGTCCTTAGCTTCTCAGTCAGCCCTCCATGTCAGCCACATTCAGAGAGTCCGTTTTGATCACATGCTCCATCAGTCCTAAGTCCAGCTGGCCTTGGTGAGTTCCCATTAGATTGACCCCACCATCACAGTGGATGGCTGCACCCCTCGCCGCCCTGACTTCCTTGCTCACGTTCTCTCTCCTTCTTCTCCTCATTGGGACCTTGGGAGCTCAGTCCGGTGCTCCAGTGTGGGTCTCTGTCTCGATCTCCATCCATCGCCAGATGAAGGTTCTATGGTGATATGCAAGATATTCATCAGAGTGGCTATAGTATAGGGACAGTTCAGGCGCCATCTCCTCAGCTGCTCAAGGAACAAACTGGGGACATATCTTTGGACACCTGGTAACCAATCTAGAGTCCAGTCTCTTGCCAACCCTCAAATGGCTCCCTTAATTAAGATATATACTTCCCTGCTCCCATATACACTCCTCCTCCATCCCAACTGTCCCATTCCCCCAAGCTCTCCCCATCTTCCCCTTCTCACTTCTCTCTCCCCATCTCCCCTTACCCCCATCCCACCCCACCTCAAACTCTCAATTTTTGCCTGGAAATCTTGTATACTTCCAATATCCAGGAGGATAACTACATGGTTTTTTGGGGGGAGTACACCTTCCTATTTAGTTTCTCTAAGATCATGAATTATAAGCTCAATGTCCTTTATTTATGGCTAGAATCCACTAATGAGTGAGTACATACCATATTCATCTTTTTGGGTCTGGGTTACCTCACTCAGGATAGTGTTCTCTATTTCCATCCACACGGAACCTGATAGAAGAGAAAGTGGGAAATAGTCTACAACATAAGGGCACAGGAGACCACTTCCTATGTATAACCCCTGTAGCACAGACAATAAGGGCAGCATTGAATAAATGGGACCTCCTAAAATTGAGAAGCTTTTGTAAAGCAAAGGACACTGTCATTAAGACAAAAAGGCAACCTACTGATTGGGAGAATATCTTCACCAACCCCGCAACAGACAAAGGTCTGATCTCCAAAATATATAAAGAACTCAAGAAACAAGACTTTAAAATGCTAATTAACCCAATTAAAAAATGGGGTACTGATCTGAACAGAGAATTCTCAACTGAAGAAGTTCAAATGGCCAAAAGACACTTAAGGTCATGCTCAACTTCTTAGCGATCATGGAAATGCAAATCAAAACAACTTTGAGATACCATCTTACACCTGTCAGAATGGCTAAAATCAAAAACACCAATGATAGCCTTTGCTGGAGAGGATGTGGAGTAAGGGGAACACTCATCCATTGCTGGTGGGAATGGAAACTTGTGTAATCACTTTGGAAAGCAGTGTGGCGGTTTCTCAGGAAATTTGGGATAACCTTTTCCAGGATCCAGCAATACAACTCTTGAGAATATACCCAAGAAATGCCCTATCATACTACATTTGTTCAACTATGTTCATAGCAGCATTATTTGTAATGGCCAGAACCTGGAAACAACCTAGATGCCCCTCAATGGAAGAATGGATAAAGAAAGTGTAGAATATATGTACATTAGATTACTACTCAGCGGTAAAAAACAATGACATTTTGAATTTTGCATGCAAATGAATGGAAATAGAGAACACTTTGAATGGTTTTTGATTGTGTTTCAGTTACTTAGTATATTTCTCTTTAATATTCTTCCTAATATTGTTGATGGTCTAACTCTGTCTAACCTGTTTCTCTTTGGCCTGTCTTACTTTACCTTCTCGTTGTCACCTTTGTTTCATTTTAATTTGATCCAATGTTTCATTAATAATATATTTTAGTTGTAATACTTTATTTTTCAAAATCATTGCTCTGAAAATTACAGCATCCATTTAGAAACTGACATTTCTCCGAATTTATATTATATACTTTATGGTTGATATGTGAGATGTTAAAAAAACAATTTTTGTTTTTTTAAGTTTAGGCCTGAAATTCACAACCTTGCCTTAACCTCCTGATGGCTGAATGACAGTTGTTATATATCACCATGCTCATCTAAAAATTTTCAATAATTACATTTATTCCCCTTGTCTTTTGTGTGTAATGTCATATATTTTACTTCTATTTTCATCCTAGGCCCAAGAGCGCAGTTTTATTCTTTCTACAAAGTCTGTTTTCTTTGAGGGAAGAGGGAAAGGCTGCCTCTTGTTATTTATATAATAGCTATCCCTCATGCTCCCTTTCCTCCTCTGAAATTGGTATGATTTTCCTACAACTTGAAGAAATAACTTTTTGTCTCTCTCCATCCTCTAAAACGTCTATTCACACATACATACTTACTCATATACATTTACACACAATCTTTCATACACACATATACATACATACACACACATGAACACACACTCTCTCACACACACACACACACACACACACACACACAGAGAGAGAGAGAGAGAGAGAGAGAGAGAGAGAGAGAGAGAGAGAGAGAGAGAGAGAGAGAATAGCACACAGAGAAAAAGACCCTCTACAAAACATAGTAGGAAATTTTGGAAGCAGAAGTCAGGCCTTTTCTTGAGGTCTGGAGTCTGTAGTCTTTCTGTGTGTCTTCCTTCTCCAATTTAAGGTTGGTTAGTTTGAACCAAGACAAAGAGGCTAATAGAGCCACAAGTTTGTATCAAACAAATTCTGGTTTGGCCTTGATTTTCTTTGATGGTACACAGGCAGGGAGTCTACAGGTTTTGTCTCAGGTCAGGAGAGTGACAAAGAAGGCAGTCATTTTGGAAATCCACCATTCTTATTATCTAGTCTTTTCCCTGTCAGTATGCCTGTTGAGAATCAAACTGCTAGTCCATTATGACTCTTTCTCTTTTGAGTACAGATAAAGGAAACAAGTCTAAGATTTGTATTTATACCTAGCCTTGTTTTGCCACCCTTGAGGATGAGGTCACAGGGCAAGGAATATTGCGTTGCTTCTCCTTCACTCTAGGGATAAACATGGCATTTTTGCCCATGGTTGCTCTGAGAGGAAGTTCATTGTTGTCCAAATGGCTGCACCTCTAGAGTTTCTTTCATTTTTATGGTCACTTTAATGATCTTTATCAGTATGTTCGATTTTCAATAGTTTGACAGTGTGAGGTTATTTGTGATTTTTTTTTGTACTAGTGGTTCACTGAGCTTTTTGGAACTGTAGATATTTTCCAGCAAACCGGAAAAGAATCAGCCATTATTCCTTTTACTATTTTACTGCCCCATTCTTTTGTTTCGGTTTTCACCCAAAAGTTGCATACCTTAGGCTAACTGAGATTTTTGAGAACATCCTCACTGAAACTTTTACACTTTAAAAAAATTCATTAATATTATTTAAATCCAATAATAAAAACAAATCTGTCTTTAAGTTCAGAGTCTCTTTTCTATTGACTTCAATTTGCTACTAACCTGCTTGGTGCATTTTTTTAAATTTTAAATATATTACTTTTCAGTTCTAGAATTGGTTCACTAAGTGTTCACCATCTGTGCACTCATATGTTCATATTTCCTCTGTGCCCCTGAACATACTTATCAAACCTATTTAAAAAGTTCTCTTTTAATTCTTACATCTGGGTGATCTCTTGGCCACTTTACATTGGCTGCTTATTTTCCTCTATCATATCATGTGTTCCTGTTTCTTTATATTACTTACAATTTTTATTGTAAATTCATCATCAAAGGTAATTCACTATATGGAATCTGAAGTATATTGCCTTCTTCAAAGGGAAATTGAATTTGTTGCCAGTGGTGAGTTAAATTTCTTTTAGTCTTTTGTCCTCATCAAATTTACTTTTATGTTAGGATGGTTGTCTTTGAGACTTGTCATTTACCTTAAGGCTTGGCCTGAACTTTAGAGGTAAGTTCCAATTGTGGCTTTTTCTATCATCTTAGAGAAGGGCTCAGGTATCTAGTGAGACTGTCCTCCAATAACACTGATATTGGTGGCTCTCAGAAGGGTGTGGCACCTGATAACTATTTGTAAATCTCTGAGTGTTGGCGTACAAAAGAGTTCCACAATAGCCCAAAATAAAGTATAACAAAGATTTATTTATCTGGGGATAAACTCACAGAAAGAGTAGTGATCCACCTTCCTCTGCAAGTGCTGGGAACTGGAACCAAATTGAGCAGCCAAGAGTTCCGGACATGTTTTTCATCTGCATACAGTACATGATATTGCACCAAAGTCTGCTGATATCATAAAGGCTGTTGACTGAAGGAGTTCTCACAGCACCTCCCCTTTTGTCTAAATAAGAGTTCTCAGCCTAATACAAAACTATATACAATAAAAACAAATATCAAATATTGTTTAGTGAAAAAAGAGGCAAAAACATATATAAAAATTAGAATTACAACCAGCATGAACAACATCAAACAATAAAAATATCCTAAATATTTCAATAGTTATCCTATATTAAGGAGTCTTTAAGTCATGAGAAGAAAGTAACTAAACTATGACTACCTAGTCTCTAACCCACCAAATACCTGAAAAGAGAAATAATATTACTTGAGTAAACAGGAAGTACAATCAAGCAACTTCCAAAAAGTGCAAGAAATGACAGAAACAATTGACTATCTGCGCAATTGCCAAAATCACATTTGCAACTTTGGGTCAATCAACTTTGGCTAAGGCTTAGAGTAACTGACAGACCATTTTCAGAGTCAGGAAAATTTGGAAACCCATCTTACCCTGTCTTGGCAAGGTTTGGCAGCCTTTTTGCTTGTATTCTCCTTGTCCAGTCTGGACACCATGCATTTTGTCAGTGGTCAAGGCAGTGGCAGTTTTGCTAAGAAGAAAACAAGCTTCAAGTGGAGTGTCTTTTGTGCTCAACATTCTCTTGGGAATAGAAGAGTGCTGCCAGGAGCAATTATGTCTCACATCAACAGAATCCTTAGTTATTTAAATGCCATATTCTATAGTTCTTTGAAGTATTTGAAGATTGCCTATCTATGCAGAATACAATCTCTATGCATCTAAAGAATCTGATTCATCTAACTATAAATATGACAAACATGGATGACTATTGACCTGTAATTCTTAATACCTATATAGATTAAAGACAAAGGCTTTATATTAAAAAATTAAAGTCTTGAAACAAATGTGCAGCAAATGAAGACAATGACCTCAAAATATAAACAATATATAAGTATCATGATCAAAGGTAGTAATGTATAGTGCAATATGATAAGTGTATCCTAAATTTGCATCAATATACAAAATATCTAAAGTAGAGGTAGAAACATACATGCATACAATATGACAAAATAAATTTTAATAGGTGTACAAATATTATAAGCAGAAATAGGAGCATATTAAATATAACAAATATAATTTAAATTTGTATTACTATACAAGAATCTATATCAATGTAAATTGACTATAAATAATAGCTCACAAGTAATAATCTAATCTACCTATTATCCCATCACTTCCATCCCCCCTTTTTTTTCAAGAGAGATACCTGAGCTTATTTCATTTCCACGTCCAACCATATACCACTTATAATCAACCCCTAATACATGTCCTTAACCCTGAGGACAAGCTTTGTTGGGAGAGGGGACCTTGTTTTCTAGAATTACTTCCAACTGTCATGGAGGCAATGTTACTTACATGGGATCCTATAAAAACTAAAATGATGGTTAACTTTCAAGATTACTGTCTGGTATAACTGCAAATATTCTCTGAATAGTCCTTAGGTTTTTTCTAAAGGTCTTATTTGAAGGTATGGCCAGAATGTTGTAAGAAGGTTACCATGTCAGCTAGCCAAGTTGGAATCATCTTGAGCAGTTTGTAACTGAAAACGGATTTTAAAGTGGTGCTATCAGCATAACGACATTTTATGAAGCAGGTGGAATCATTGTTGTGGGGGCCCCATCTTCTTCCTGAAAACTTCAAAGATTACTGCAGGAAAATATGTTGTTCATTGTGAGAAAACTTAAACATTATTCATATAGACACATATTCAATGAAAGGTACCAGAGACAAAAAAACAGCAATTGTGTGGATTCTGACCATGTTGGTGCTAATTTGTTGTCTTACAAAAGAGTTCCACAATAGCCCAGAATGGAGTATAACAAAAGTTTATTCATCTGGGGATAAACTCATAGTAAGAGTAGCCATTGGCTGAGGCATTCCCACCTCATCTGAACATCGAGGTGTCTATTTTCTGTCTGTCCTGCCAGCTTCACTGTTTCAGCTCTTCAGTCAAGGTCGCATGAATGACCTCCAAGCATACTTTTGGATCTTTAGTCTTCTGGGGTGCTCTCTCACTCCCAGAACTCACCCCCATAAAGTCTTTTTTCCTTAGCAATGGTGAGTTCCAAGCTCCAGCTCCTCAACTGTGATCCTGGTGATGCCAGGCTCCATCTCCCTGTGGAGAGTCTACAGAGTGTACAAGGCAGGAAGTTCAGGCCTCCATGAGCTGCTTGTGGCCTCTTCCTCTTTCATGGGTTGCTGTTTTTACCTTCCATGTGGAGTGCGTGTCGGAGTCGTGTGGCTGATGTTCTGCCATCCATGTGCTTTTTCTCCCACGCCTGTATCGGTCTCCTTCAGTTTTTCATCTTTACCCTTTCTGAATTCTTCCTCTTTTCACAGTTTGCCTCACTGCAAGAAATGGGACATGGTAGCACCCAACAGACAGTGTACTGTGCATATAAATGAGAACTACTTTTGGGAGTGTGAACAGTTTTTCTGAATTTGGAATCTGACTTTAGGCCTCAAGTTCCCCTCCTGTTTTCTTCCGGGTGTCCGTCTTCCCTGCACAGCTGTCACTGGGCAGGCTAAGTCCTCAGAGACCCTCTGAGGAAGCCTGTGATCTCCCCTTCCTGAGGCCCCCATACAGAGCCTGCTGTCAGTCTCAGGCCTGAAGCCCACAGTTGACAGCTCACTTTCCACTGCTGCGCAGAGCAGCAGTGTCACCAGATCATTCATTACAGAGGGATAGGTGGACTGAGGGGACGGAAGTCTTCACATTAGTTATTTATGGCCCGATTTTCAGGATACAGCAGGCTTCACAATCCTTCACAGCGCCTTCCTTAAATTTCCCGTTTGTTCTGTGTTTCTTTCTTTGTAACATCAAGATAATCATCTGCATATTTATTACCTAAAGCAGAACATAGAGATGAATCACAAGGAAAACCATCACCAGTTTTAAAGTTCTTACATTTAAAAACTAGTTTAGTGTTTTGATGGACACTTTTCAATAAATAAATAATGAAGTTATTATGAATTACATTAAAATTAGTTATATTCTCATTGCATATCTTAGCTTCAGAGAAAATGTTTAATTGTGTGCTTTTGATGTATTATACATAACTATGTTTACCTCTACTTTGGCATGAAAATTACATTTCCAGAACCAAGTCATATGGTATATTTTCAGATGCATCAATGGAAACCAGCATGTCATCTCCCAGTCCTGATTCTGCTTTCCCCACCAAAGACAAATCAATGTTTTTTTTTAATTTTTTAATCTTTCTGAAATGATAAAATTTTAAGACCGGAGCATCACACTTAGTGCCAACTCATAGTAATGTAGGGCTCAATGCTTGAATGGTTTAAAGGGCTGTGGGACCCTCATACAATAAATGACCACCAATTATGTATGAGAGCTTCGTATGTGGAATGCAGCAATTGTACAGTCATAAACTGACCTTTACTTACATTTGTTTTGGCAGTGTAAGCATCCATGACTTCATAGCCCAGAGGGATTCATTGTGGAGGCCAGCTTCATCATCCAGATAGACCTGTCTAAACTGCAGTTAGGAAATCAATTGGAAGTTTGAGTATTCACAAGTCAATCGGCACAAGGACCTATGGTTTTTGATTATCTGCACAATTTGCTCTTAGTTCTTCATCTCTTTTTGACATGGGATGTTTCACATATTTCTTCATTCTCCCTGTATTTATTAATCACTTCTTAGTAATTACTCTGACAGAAACTGCAAATATGATCTAGAAAGTAAATTGTCATGTAAATAGATCATCCCAGTGTTTTGGTATAGCATGGAAGGAAACAGATGTGAGGCATCTGAATCACGTCTTGAAAGATGAGTAAGCCTTAGAGCCATGCAGAGTGGTGTGATTTGAGTGGGACAGGGCGTGCAGTGAGAACATGTTGCCCTTAGGTAAGAAGATATGCAGTCTAGTGCAGATGGCGTACCGAGCTAGAGCAGTCATAGCGTAGGTGGCAGTGATGGATGAGAGATAGGACTGGACAAGGGCACATCAGCCAGTTCTTGAGAATCCTCCTCAGCTGTCACCCGAAATCTTCTCTCCAATGTTCTTTTATTTATATACTTTTTACAGAGGAAAATCAGCTCCAATGTTTAAATTGTCATGAATTTTAACTAGTCAAGTTTAAATTAATGGTTTTATTATTTTTAAAGGACATCAGTTCAACTCATTAAGACCTTGGAGTTAGAAAAGAATAAGCTGATAACAAACCTCGTTCTCTTTTTCATTTTGAAAATACTTTAAATATTATACCCACAGGTAAAGCACAAGAACCAAGGTGTATCCCAGAGGGTGTGAATGGTGACTGTTCTGTTTCAGAGTCAGGACTTCTCTTCCTGTTCTTATGTGGTTCTGAGGAACTCTCTGGTCTTCTGCTCTGTTTTCTGACACTCTGACCACACCTGTCCCTAATTTCCTGCTTTTTTTCTTAAGTTAATGGTGCCATCTCACTCGTAGGGAGTTCTCCCTGTTTGTAACTACAGTCTTTAGGTCGGAGCCATCACTTTTCTCTCATTCATGGTACCTTGATTGTTTAAAACTCCATGGTCCAAATAAATCCTGCAGATTTAGTCTGTGCTAGCATGATGCCCTCCTTTCTTTCACTTTGTTTCTCAGGTCTCTGTTTTGGTGACAGGTCCTTATGAAGACAGGAAATGGAAAAATGTGCTGCTTCTTATGTTTCCATGCTTGTTAAATATGCCCAGCTCTGCCCCCTCACTATGGCCAAAAATGTCAAATGGCTTTGTTTCTGTCTATGGTGAGATCTTGCTGTTGCATCATTTCAGAATTATCCAGCTGTGTTTGAATGTACAGTTAATAACCACACTTATGGTGATTCCTCAGACCTCCAGGAAAAAAAAAAAGAAGGAAATAGCATAAATAATTCTAAAATCTTGAAATCTTTGATTTACAGAAAACTGACTTACAGATTTGTTTCAAATGTAGATGCTCATTATGTCTTTAACACAGAGAATGTCTCTCAAGAATTTGACAATTCATATACATACTCATAAATAAAATTATATCTCAAGTATGAAGACTATTGATTCTGATTATTATTTTTAGAACAATGATTCTGCATTAAATATCCAGAACCTTGAACTTCCAAGGTAAGAAAATAAGGAAAAAGGTAGTGTGTGCTGTTTCCTAAATTCTTGTGACCATTAATCTCTTTCAGGATACAATGTTCTGAACTGATGTTATGAGTTGTATAATAATTACACTGAGCACAATTGAACTGATTGGGAAACTTTCATCTTCAAATTTAAATGGAATGCTTTCTCATTTAGAGACAAATATTGAGTAGAAATAGACTATTGAGAGGAAAAAATTTATTATAATTTTAGAAGCTTAAAGATTGATGGCAGAAACTGATTAGACAGATCTATTCTGTCTTATTTATTAACATTCAAAAGGCACTGATCAAGTCCTCTACCCAGAGCTGAGTTGTGTGGTAGACACTGGGGATCCATCTCTAAGCAGACAGCATTAATTGTTAGACTATGAAAGCATCTAGTAGTGAATGCTGTGGAGTGACAGCAGCTGCAAAGAAAATCAGAGGTGAAAGGAATGGGAGCTAGTGTAACAGGGCTGGTTAGAGAGGTCCCCTCTAGGTAGCTACCTGGTGCTTCAGCTGAGCTGTAAGGAATAGGGACATGCCAGTCTCTTGCAATGGGAAGAAGGGGCCAATGTAGCAATGTAACCTTTCTAAAGTGGGAAAGAATAGTCCCAAGTAATGTGGTTGAAGCTTTACAAGTTAAAGGCACCTAGAATGCAATGAGATCATAAATACAGGTAATGCATAAAGCTCTACAAGGGACGTTACATTTTTAGCTTGTATTCAGAGAAGAATGAGAACCCAATAAAGAGTCCCAGGAAAACAGCAAAATAACCTAGATCACTATAATTTGATTTGCAGGTTAGAATGTTATGCTGATTTCCCCACAGGGAACACTGTAAGAAGAGGGTCAAAGTAGATAGGCCAGGTGCAGGCCCATATGAGAGATGGTGAAGTCTAGGCTGTGCTCGTGTGATTTTTATGGGTATAGATGGAAGAAATTAGGCAAATTTGTATTATGAGTCTCAGTAATACAGATGCAATAAATCAAAACATTTATTGCAGCAAATCACTTGTCTAGTTACAGAATGTTTATGGCTTGACAGATGGTGGACATTTTTGCTTTCTTCTCTTGGGTCTATCAAGTGTATCCAACCTGTGGCTTGTAAGTCATGTGTGCACCAGGATAGCTGGGAACGATTCTCAACACAAAGTTGTAAACTTACTTTAAACATTATGGGATCGCGGTTGTGTGTAGGTGTGTGATACTTGATTGTGGAGTCCTCAAACATGAGCTTTGCAGATAATTTGGTGTCACAATTTCAAAAGTTTGCACAGGCCTGTCCTCCTTCCTTTTTGGCTTTTCTAAGACCTGTTTACTTGTCTCTATCCCTTGAGATTCATGCCTTAGCCTTCTGAGAAGAGGAGGGTTGCTTGAAGGATGATTTAGCTTGGGCTGTTTTTATGTTGTAGGTTAGTAGCACCTGGTTCTCACATAGGAGCAGCCCTTCCCATCACTCCACATGATTCATACTGGGTTCCTAAGGGTCTCTATGGAGTTTGGGAACCTTTAGATATATCAATTGTATGTATATCTTCCCCCAGAAACCACCAAAGCACTGGGAAATAATTTCTGATCATAGAGCTTGGTTTTTGGCTGAGTATGATCCCATTCTACTAGAGCCAACACTGATTATCCCATCTATAGAAAGAAGTTGAGATGGGTTGTATTCACAACTATGTAAGTGTTGCTTTCTCCAGATACTTAGAAACAGTAGCTCATATTAAGAACACAGCTGACTGAAAGAGGTATTAGATTAACTCTCTAACCTTCTTTGTTAGGGCATACATTGAAACAACAGTTTTTATAGCAAGAGACAAAATATGCCAGACTCCCTGGGGGTCTTAGGCCCTACGGTACTAGATGACATCTCTGATGGAGGGGTTTGTTTGCATATAATGATTCATTCACTACCTATGAGATGTATCAGTTGGACCATTCCAGAATCAGAGGCTTTACATAAAAAGAACCAAGGGTGTCCTGGAGATGAGCATCTGATGTTAGCTTTCTACATCATGACATTTGTTATTGCTCTTTTCAGAATGAATGACAAGGCTGGTGTTATCATGGGGAGTTTGGGTCTGATCTTAGTTTATTTTCTTGCTCATCAAGGAGATTACTCTACTCAAAGCAGATGATAGCTCTGCTTAGAGTTGATTCACATCTGTTGAGTTGCTTGCTTTCCGATAACACAGGAACCAACTGACCACTGTAGATAAACTGTTTACCTAAGCATCATTAAAACTTGAGATTTGTGTATGAGAAGAGGATTATGTTTCTGGATTTTAGAGTAAGAGAGGAGCCTTCTGGAAACTTTCACATTGAAGACCAAGTCCACTCCAAGTATTGAAGCAAGTGTTGTCTGTTTGGGAGGGCATGGTGGTTCCTAAGGTCCTAAGGTTCTTCCCAAACACCCAAGGTGAGTTGTGGTATTAGTCCTAACAGTAATGACAATGGCAGTGACATTGGCAGTGCTGAGATTATGTTACTGAGTCACTGAAGTGTACACATTACTATATAAGAATACTAGGTGTAGTGCGGTAGTGTTTGCGTCACCCAGAGTTTGCTTGTGGGTGTTGTTTGCTCTGTTTGTTTCCATTGACTCAAGTAACTGTTTCTGTTTTTCTCTTATTGCACAGATGAGCCAGATTCTTTAGGAACCGTCTGTAAAAGACACTGGCTCCTAGCTTAAAAGAAAAAGGTTGTTTGACCAGTGCAGTGTTTGCATTTAAATTGAGTTTTTATTCTTGTTGTTTTTATGACTGACTTCTGAGCTTTATAACAGATTTTTGTTGTTGTTTTGGGGCTGTATGATATCCATTATAATTATGAGACATGTTTTTCCATGATTTCTTTCTTCCCAAATGGTCGTATTTTACTATGGCATATAGACAATTAATTAATGTGTAGATAGTTTTTCACTTAAGTGGTTCAGGAGTTCAAGCCACATACAGCTCAAGGAAAGCAGGCTGACCTCTTTCTAAAAAGGTGTCATTAGAGTCTGCACTTCAGGACCCAGATTTTTGGCAAAAGACCTGAGTGGCATGTGTGGCCCCATCTATTGAGCTGTGAGCGTCTTCCCTTAGTACTGTTCTAAGTCACTTCTGTTCAAACAAAAAGGCAGAGTATACAGAGAGACTTTTCCTCATGAGTGTTTACATATTTACCTAGTACCAAGGAACTCTTTTTGATCATAGAAGATGAAGGCCATGTCTGGTGGAGTCCAGGTCCCATAGGAAAACAAGACGGCAAGGAAACAGACTGCATGCATCACTGCCTAGACAGTGGATGTCAATGTTAGGGTTCTGCTGATGCAGCTGACAGGTTTTCTTCCAGTTTCCAATTAAGTCTGATCATGTTAACATCTTACATGTGATGAAAAGGAGAGGGGAGGCAGGCAGCTCTGAAGCAGAAGTCAAGTTTTAACATTTGAGTTATAGGTAGGAATTTCCTTTTTCAGGATGTGAAAATGACATCAAGAACTTTGGCACGTTAGTAAGAGCCATTGAGTGTAGCGTTCATTGCTGTGTTTTATTCTCTTTCTCTATGCTCCCCATGTGTGCAGAGGCATATATATACATATATACACACACATATATACATATACACATATACATACATATATATATATATATATATATATATATATATATATATATATATATATATACAGCATGCATGCCGTGTCTGCTATCAGAGTAGCACCTTGTTAAATGCTCATCTCAAAGAGCCATTACTCATTCGCAAAGTCTTCTCCTTACCAGCTGTGCCAAAATGCCAGGAAAGAATTTTAAACTATCTTTGACATACTTACTGAGAAAGCTCTGGGGTGTGGTAGTTTCCTTAATCCCCCTTTGTCGTGATTGGAGCGGCTGGCTACATTCCTGGCACCCGGCCGTCTGCACGGCTAGCTTTATACCCGGAAATAATTACACGGAAACTGTATTCTTTTAAACACTGCCAGACCCATTAGTTTCAGCCTCTTATTGAATAGCTCTTGCATATTGATCTAACCCATTTCTAATAATCTGTGTAGCCCACAAGGTGGCTTACCAGGGAAGATCTTAACCTGCGGCTGTGTTGGGTGGGAGAATCATGGCGATCCCTGACTCAGCTTTTTTCTCCCATCATTCTATTCTGTTTACTCCGCCTACGTAATTTTATGTCCTATTAAAGGGCCAAAGCAGTCTCTTTATTTAACCAATGAAATTAACACAAAACAGAAGACTCTCCCCCATCACCCCTTCCCATAAACAGCAAATAAAATGAGGAACTGTGGAATATCCCCGTATCCACAGAAGGGGAAGCATCTAGTCTGTCACCAAGGCACCTTGCCATTAGCTGTTAGTTACATGAGGGGTTCACACAGTCACCACTAGGGTTCCTGTTGAAAAAATAAAGGTGGTAGCATGTAGCATAGGTAAGATAGTTTTCAAGGTCTTTCATATTGATTCGACATGAAGAAGACATTCTACTAAAACACTTTCTTAGGGATTATGGCCTGCTTCATAAAGGAATCATAGAACACAGTCGTAGATTCTGGGTATGAGGGGAGGATAGACTGTAGGAAGAGACTTTCCATTTTGCTCTGGAACTGCTGAGTTGTCTCTAATAATGGAGAGAGAAAAGAGTTAGCAATTTAAACAATTTACATGGCAAATTAATAGTGCAATAATTATCCATTGGTTTATTTAAAATGGGCCACAAATGCCTATTCTTTCCATGGAAGATTATTTCATTGTAAATGCTAAAATAGAATAATGCCATATAGAAAAGCAATAAAAATGAAGTAAGGCTTTTGAGAACATATTAATAAATAAAATATTTATTGTAAGGCCTCAGTAGTGTTTGCATTTAATCATTTTTATTGTAGATTGGGGGTTAGTCACTTCATTCTGAATTCTGAAAAATGAACAGAAGATGTTTTGCAAGCACTGCTTTTTCTGGAGTGTGCTCTCAGTAGAATTTACTGAGGCAATACTTACTTGTCTAAAAGCAGGGGCATGTGTCTATAAGCACATTACAAATGCTTCCCACAGTGATTCTAAAAGAATCAGAGGAAATGAGAGGCAAGGCAGCGAGTCAGGGTTGCTTCCCTGGCAAGGATCCTCACTGGTATTGCTCAGTGGACTACAGATGAATCGAGAAACTTACGCAGAACCATTGAGAGGCAGTTTCCTAACTCTGCACTTAGAATATCACCCCTCCCTCTCTTTTGTTTTCTACTTTCTCTTTGATCTTTGAACTAGCCTATGTTTTCCATATGTGAAATATAACTTGTATTCTGGACACAATGTATACAGATATAATGGTTCAAGAATTAGGGCCAGGTCAGAGGGATGGCTCAGTCGAAGGGCTCTTTCCACCAAGCCTGATCGCCTAAGGTTGATCCTCAGGACTCACATGGTGGGAGGAGAGAATAGACTCCGGCAAGCTGAACTCTGGCCACCACCAGTGCAAGTGACAAGCATAATGCTCTCCCACAAAATAAGGAAGATAAATTTTCAAGGATTTTACACACATTGTTGTATTATTTAAATGCCAGAGTAACTCAATTGAGAGCACTAGGCTGAAGAATTAAGGTCAAGAGTCAGGATAGTTATGTCATCCACGAAATGGTGATCATTTCAGGCTGCATCACAGTGCAGGGCCTTCGACTGTGGTTTCTCGTTGGCATGCTTTCTGTGTGAAATGGCAAAATACCCTCCTCTCAGGAATGCCTAATAACACAGGCCAGAGAACAAACATGTTAGCATACTGAGTCCCACTGAGGTTAAAATGTGCTCCTTGAGACGATCTGGGTGTCTTGGATATTAGTATATGGGACTAGGTCCTAAGCCTTTTTCTCTAAGCTACGTTGCCAGACTGAGTGGCAATTGACAGATGGTTACCCAGAGCTTGGCACCAACCACTGGCTGTTTAAAAAGCCTCTGAAATGGTAATAGCTTCTAACCTGTTCCATACTTGGTACATTGTGCTCTGCTCATGCTTTCAACAATGTATCCATCTCTGGGAGGATTACAGCTGTGACTCCTGGCTGTGTGTCTTGCACAGACACAAGGGGGAATGACAAGGTGGGGCCTGAAGCATGTTAGCCAGTTTATGTAGCTGTAGAAGCTTCCTAAGGTTGATGCTGGGTCAAAAGATGATGGTTTTCTATTGGCAAATGCAACAGTTGAATAGCAACTCTTGTCACAGATGTTTTCAGTAACTGGGGATTGACTGAGTAGTACTGCTGATAAAATAATAGAAGGGGCAAGAATATGTAAGGTTAATGTGATAGCCAGCACTCTGGGCCGGAGAGTGGGGTAATTGCTGAAGTGTGGCCCTGCTGTGTGATTAAATTCTCTATAGGCCTGATTGCTAGAAAACACCACCGAATTTCAGATCAGAAAGGAGCATCAGTGAAGGAAAGCCCTCATTTCAACTATGTTATTGGCTGCATTCTGGGTTAAAACAATCATATTATTTGGCTGGTAAAGCGAATACTTTGAATAAGTTTTTAGATCCTGAGTTCTTTTTCAGGACTCTGCTGAACATTAAGAACGTCTAAAGGTAAACTTTACAAACATATATGGCATATTTTGTAGTCCCTGTGGAAATGACAGATTTAGGAAATCTTTTAGCTCTTTTTCACTTTCAATGTTTTCCCATTTCCTTCTAGGTTAATTGAGTCTAGGAGATCACCTAATGGTTTGTTGGGGGAAGCACTAACCCAAAACTAAAGAACAGTTGGAAATCAGAGACCTGGCAGAGAGAGGAAGCTACAAATTTAGGTGTCACTATTGGGGTGTTTAACCAAGCATATCTCTTCTATTTACCTGTGCCCTTTGAAATGCTGTGGTTTTATTACCTAGTTAAATTTCAGAATTTTGGAGGGCAGAGGCCTTGTTGGGGGTTGCCCATATAAAGCAGCCAGAATAGCTGGACAGGGGCTAAGAGTGAGATCAACGCACAATATCTTCCTCGGCTCTGCCGTCCTCGTTACCATTTGGAACACACAGACCAGAAAATTCAGTCACACGGCAACAGATGCCAGGCTTAGCTGTGCATTAGCAGCAGGCCTGAATAAAGCTTCCTGCACCTGAAGTTCTCATGTATTATTTATCCCGGTACCTCCATTTTTGGTCCTCTTATAACTGCACTCAGTCTGGAAGAAGAGCGGGGGCACAGGAAACCTCAGTTCCTGGCCCTGTGCACTTAGAGAATATTGCCTGCCAATTTAGTCACCGTGATAACGGCAGCAATATCCTTGGGTAGCTCGTTTCCAGGGCATCTTTAATGGGAGGAGAGGATGTAAGGAGGCTATTAGCTGTGGCTATGTTAAGTTTAGAGTGCTGTCAGTGATCCTCTGCATGAATGCCCCCTGCTGATTTCTTCCTTGATTAGTCTGTCCTAATGCTCTTGTTTGGATGCATCTGTACTGAATGAGAGACTTAAAATTCATAACTTCTGCTTGAGATCCTGAGGCCGTATACACTCTCTTCAGGGGTACATGTCTCTTCTTCCTTGCTTTGCCATTGGAAACAAATCTTTAAGCAAGTTTGTTGGGCCGTGGTCATCGAAAGTGCCCAGAATAGATGATGGTCAATTAGTTTCTCTCTGATTCATAAGACAAGATTACACAGATTAGCTACATAGATTAGCAAGAACTGTAGTCAAGAAACTACATAAGGGGCAGGCCATTTTCAACCAGCAAAGAGGCTAAATAAATTCTCCAAAGTAAAATTAACATTGATTCCTGTGTGCATTGTTCTCTACCCTCAACATGTTTCTTATAGCTGAATTGAAAAGGGACAGGAGTGAGGTGTTTTTTTTTTGTTTTTGTTTTTGTTTTTTTTTTTTTTTGCCAAAGGCCTATGGGGTTCAGTGTAAGTACAATGAAGGCAATTCTTCAGGTTCTCTGATAAGGTTATTCAGATGACCTAGTGGGGAATAGAAGAGTTAGCTTCACCTCACTGGGGAGAATTCACAGAGGGGAAGAGTTGGACAGGCTTGCATGGCACTGAGAATAAACAGGTATAGTCTGTTCACACGGGTAGAGGTGCTGATTCACTGGTGAACTAAGACAGATATACCTGGCACTCTGCTCTGTCACTATTTCCACCCGAAGCAGATGTTTGGTAGTCTTGGAGCAAAGCTGACCTTGGGTTTTGGAGATGTCGGCTTGAGCTCTACTAAATGGTATTGCTAAGATAGAAGAGAAATATGGCTGCAAAGCCACAGCTATGTTGTTAAATGCTTGGGCACGCAACTTACCTGTCTTCATGGATCAGTTTCTTTTAAATCAATGTATTTTCTTTTCTTCTAGAGGATTTAGGAACTGTATTCAAAGTACATTCTGTCCAACCAGATGTGCTAAAGCAGGTGGCAGCATCTGGTTTGGCAGTTTGATGGCTGGCCTGCTCCCATGATTTGTCTTTTGGGAATGATAATTTTTCTAAGCATAAATTCAGTGGCAATATTTCCTCTATGGAGGTAGAGAATCTCGCCCCGTCAGCCTATATATTTTTTTTATTTTTTAAATTTTCTTTTTCTATTTATTTGCATGTTAAAATTAAATATTGATGCCCAATCTCAGGGTCCACCTAATATTCCCTACAAGAGTCCTGGCCAGTTCTCTTCCATGGCTGAGTTTCAAGTGGCTTCAGCAGAACACTCCAAAATCATTTCCTGTAGGCAGATTTTCTGAGCTGACGAGGGAGAGGGACTTGATCGGGGGAGAGGGAGGGAAATGGGAGGCGTCAGCCTATATTTTAAGTCATATTTAATTCACATTTCTTTTTTCTGTAAGCACAAACCTTTGCTCTGGGGATCACCTGAGCAGCCTGGGTTTTTAGAAGTGCAGCTTTTGTTCTGTGAGGAGTGGCACTGGCAGAACAGTCATCAGCTTCTTTTCCTGCTTTTCCGAAGTCTGTTCAAGGAGGAAGTAAATAGGTTTGCAACTGAAACTGTAGACGTCACCCTCTGGGTTTCAGGTGCTCTCATGGAAACATTGAAAGGCTGTACAAACACATTTGTGCAGCATGCTGGTGTTTATGAACACATGACTAAATGAGACATATATGTTGCATATACGTATGTGGATGTCTTGTGTATACAGTGTATCTCATGTATGTTGAATATGTGCAGCATATTGCCAAAAGATGTATTTGCTTTATTGGGGGCATGATGTATTGGCTGCTTATGAGAGAGTCACCCAAGGTCTGGTTAAGATGTGACTAACACTAAGTAGATAGGAGGGAAGAGGAAAAGGCTATTAGAGTTGGCATCAGTGGTACTGGAGAAAAATATCAGAGGATGCAGGATATGATTTTTCTAGAGACTGAGGTAGACTTTTTGCAGGACAAAAAAAAATAGAAAGAAAAGAAAAAGACCTAAGTAAAAGGTAGAATTAAAAACAAAGGAATTTGATCTAATTCAGCAGAAAGAAGAATTTGCTTGACAGAGAATGGTTTAATAGGGCAGGGGGTGGGGTGGGGGTGAAAGGGAGCAGGTCTCAGACTGGTAATCCCCCTAAAGGTAATACTTAATACTCTGTTCATGGGGTTCTTTTCTGTTTCACCACAAGACACTGAAATACATAGAGATGCTAGAGAAACAGAAAAACCAGTTCTGGATGACTGGAGAAATGTTCTTCAAGGGAAATGTATATGGTTTTGAACCAAAAGTTTTAAACACAGAGTGGACAAATACCATCTTTTTAACACAAAGGTACCTTGTTAACCAAGGACTCCCGTTATAACCCCAGCATAATGCTCATTTCCACACATGTCTATGTTGGACACACCATGCATTTTGTTTAATTGCGCTGTAAGGGCACTCTTGTGAGCCTTGCTTTGATGGCCTCATATCCAGCCTTGAGAGCAGCGTCGTAGCAGATCATAATTTCTTCTCCCTTGATGTTCTTGCTGACCCTGCGAGGAAAGGAATTAGAGCTCTACAAACTAACTGGGGGAAAGGTTCAGTGACATGCTGAGTGTCACGTCTGGCTGAGTGGCAGATGAGTGAATCAGGGTTTTGGCTTCTCAGACTGGTACATTATTCTCTTATGAACTATGACTGTTCATAAAAGTGGTGATGATGATGGTCGTGATGATGTTTCAGACACCATTCTCTCCTGAGGAGAATCCATTACAAACCTGTCTCCTTGCATTACAACTTTCAATAATTTACTGTCGGCTACATGGCGTTTCTGTGGTCTGGGGCCAAGTCTCTCCTATGCCATGTATTTATCGTCCTGACAAGTAGTAATCATGATATAAGCTCAAGTCAAAGAAAATACTTAACTCCGTGGTCAAAATAAAAAATATTTAAAGATATAAAAGATATAACACTACATTCCAGAAACCTACACTGTTTTTAATTTTTCTATCGGGAACTATCATTCTTGGCACAATGCATGGCACATTGTAAGCTCATTCAGTAATAATTGCATAAAGAAACCGAGGGAAGTTTGTCACTGGTAAGCAACAGCTTACTGTCAACTGGAAACTTGGTCAACTCTGCGGACTCTGCCTTCAGGACAGTAGCAGGACAGACATGACAAAGATGGCCCCCGCAGTGAGGGAAAGAAGAGAGAACAGGTATGTCTTTAGTTAGCTGTGTGGCTATTTTTCCTCTGAATGTTTGCTGTGTTTGTAGCGCAGAGAAGTCACTAGGCACTTCCACTTTTGATTGAGAAAAGAAAATTCCTATCTTCATAAAAGCTATGAACTTTCCTGTCCAAATTCAAGGATCAATTATTTGGTAGGTATGGATTCAAACCTTCAATTCTGACAACGTTAATGGATGAGCGATGTGTCAGTGGATACCCATGTCTCCTGTAATGGATACTGCTTAGGAGTCTGCAAGGGCACTCTGGAAAACAGGCGCTAAGAGCTGAGGAAGTGGATTCTATCTAATGTGTCAGGAAGGAGCTGTGGGAGAGATAGGATATAAAAGAAAAATAGAGGAGAGTAACTTTACACATCCTGTCCTCATGTTCATCAAATGGAAGCAGTTGCTTGCGCTATTTCAATTAGGTGACTATTGTGATTGTTCCTTGGATCAGCAGCACCTGAGATTTTGTAATTTGTATTAGGAAATTTCTTAATCATATTCTTCTTAAGGAAATCAGAGGCAGTATCTGAAATCCTATCCCGTTTCATGATCGGTGCCACTGGAAATAGGCTTCGCCACTGATTCTGCAGTTCTACTTTTAACTGCGGTTGCATATTTATCTTAGTAGCAAGGAAGCAATTGCCACAGTGTCCATGTGGAGGAGATCAGAGGACATTTTACAGGTGCGACTCTTCCCGTCCACTGCGTAGGGGCCAGGGGTTGAACTGAGATTATCAGGTTTGACAGCAAGCACCTGAATCAACTGACCATCTTAGTGGCCCCTGACTCTGTAGTTTTAATTAAATGTAGCACCGATAATTGGGGTTTTCTGGAATTATGTAGAATTTATAAAACTGGAATTTTCAACAAGTCATGTATCTGAAAAGTTCTTGTGCTAAACAATAGCACTGAAGAGGTGTTTTGCATAATCTTAGCTCCGAGGAAAGCAACAGGCATGGTAATGTGACTTTTGTTTTGCAGCTCTGATAGTTTCCTTTAGGACCAGGAGAGTTCACCAGGCCAAGTTGGCTTAATTACAAGGTGAATGAACTTTCTGTGATTATTCATGACTTTGATGGTGGTGTAATAGGAAATTCAAACCGTTCGAAGAACTCACAACAGTATAATAAAGATAAAAATAGAAAAGCTAAAATAGCAAATATTCAAAAAGGATTTCCTTGTAATTCCTCTGTGCTTGTAATCCACAGGGAACCTGGAAGATAGGAAAATGATGGACTTCAGTATATTCCTTTTAAACCATGCAACAGAAAAATGTAGGACATTTATTCTTGAGATTGTTTAGACAATAAAAATAGTATAATGATGGTCTTAAATATTTGGGGGATACAATACTTCTGATGCATGACTAAACAATGGAGTTTAATACATACACTTGTTAGTAATCGTTGACCAGTTACCATTTAGTAAGTACTATTTTAAGTGTTTCACAAGCATTAATTTGATCGTCCAATAAGAATCACAGAAATTTAAAGTGAGCTGTGCACAGACACATAGCTGGGAAGTGGGAATTTGAACTCACATAATTTGTAGCTCTGTGCTTTTCCACATATTTAAACTTCCTGGGCTTGGTGGCAGCAAGGTGCTTTAGGAGCAGAGCATCTGCCAGTTCCCAGAAGGCAAGGGCACAGCCCAGGGATAATGACATTTCCAAAAGATTCTGTAATTTGTGTATCTGCCTCACAGGCAACAAGATTAGGTTTCAACAATGACTTAAGTTTCATTAGATGTATAATTCAGCAAATTGTATTTTGGCTTTCACTGATTAAAGCCATGCTCTTGGTTTTAATTGATTGGCTGGTTTATGTGCTTAAAATTCAATATTGATATTTACAAGTGGGCATTGGCTGTGATTAATTGCTGAATTTAATTCAGTTCAGAGTACTTCTCATCTGTAATCAGCATTGCTGATTTAATAATTAAGTCTTCCTGTTTCCTAGATAATGATATTAGATTCCAAAATGACAATTGGATGATTGACACATTTCTTCTTATTTTAACTGTAATTTTGTTCTGGGAAATGATCCGCTCTGCCTCTGTGCACACTCCCTCCGTTGCCTTTCCGAATCCCGGGGGAGCCTTGCCAGGAGCCAAGGTGCCTGTAGTGGTGACACAGCAGGGAAGCTGTGACTGCTCTTCCTTTTTCTGCAACTTTATTGAGACTTCTAATACATCACATTTTCTTAAATAATAGTTTTGAGTCAGGCTGGAAATAATCACCAATATATTTAACTGTCTGCTTGAGTTAAATAACTACACGTACAAATATATATCAAACTCAGAGAAATTTGAGATTACAGGTTTAAGACGGTGAAAAGTGAGAATTATGATTGCTTTATCATTCCACACTTATTTCATACCATAAGTCAATGGCTCATAAATACTTCTAGCTGGGAGCCTGGCAAGTATGCTCAGATTGAAAATAACCTTGTTAAGCACTGGCATTCGCAGTAGCTGTTTTTTGCACACCACTATGCCAAACCTGTATTAGAATCCTAGTTATGGCAGTGTCAGCAGGCCGAACCTGTATGTCCCAACAAGGAAAGTGCAGGTGTGAGGCCATTGTCAGATGGCCTCAGGCGTTTTCCTCTCCCAGCTGTAGTTCTGGGTGAAAGACTTCCTGTCTAGCTAAGGTAATTTTAGATGGTTTCATATTCTAAGGTGATTTTAGATGATTTCATATCGATTGCTTGAAAATTCTAAGCTCACAGCTTTGCTTATTGATGAGATTCTCTTTTAGATCTTAAAGATGGAGACAAACTGAAAAAAATTCAAAAACTAAATCTAAAGCATAGAGAAAAGAGGAATTATCTTTAGAATTTAGTGAATTTATTTTGAAGTGATGCAGTTGGAGCTTTCATAAAGAAAAGTCATTATTAAGAATGTTTTTGATCTTATTCCCTTCTAAGACTTCTTAGTGGCTACAGAGGTTGCCCCTACATGGAAAACAAGAAAGATGACAAACAAGGCCATCATGATGAAATTCCACAGTGTGAGATTTATTGCAGATATTCTAAAACATCTGTTTCAAATCCCAGGGCAGCAAGATCAGCTTTTTACTGATGTCAAGCTCCATGGACACTCCTCTTTTCTATAGGATGATGCCCAGTCCCCAACCTGGTGGCAAGACGCAGCGTAGAAACTTCATAATCTAACAAGCACTTGCTGAAGAAACCAGTCCTTGTCTTTACCAGATGACCCTGACACATGAAAACCTCAAAGCATTCTTTTTTAACTGTTGTAAACAAGTAAAGGTAACAATTAGCACATCACTGAATCTTTATTTTGTTTCAGTATAATTTAATGATTTCTTTAAAGCTATTTCACTGGGTATTTTTTATAGATCTGAGAATTGAGGCTCAAGGAAATTAAGGTCCGTGGAAATAATGTACTTAGTCAATGTCAGAATCAGGATTAAAACTCATACCTCAAAGATTTCAAAACTCAAGAGGCTTTGCTGCATATTATAAAGATAATAGATCTGGTGTGGGCTTCATGAAGAACAGCATCCATCCTTGGCCGCAGGGTATCGGAATACTGTTCCCACGTGAAATGACTAGGGCAGCTCACAGTGGTTGCTTCGTTTTGCTTCTTCTAATGAGCAGGATGCTCCTGCTGGCTCCAACATTGCCTTGAAGGAATAGGACCTCTGGCCAATGGAAACCATTATGAAATACTGTGAGATTTGGAAGCTTTGATTTATGTAAACAGAAAACAATTTCAGAAATGTCTGTTCTGCGCAGGCAGGTGGGCATGATTCATTTGTGGAACTTGAATGTTTTGAGCAATGACTGTTTCCAGGAAAAGTGAGCCTGGCTGGCTGTGTTAATGAACTCAGGAAGAAAAGCCTTTCAATAGGTCATAATGATGTCATCCTCTAGTGCAAACCCTTAAGTGTTATTAGGATGTCCATTTTACGTGAGTCACTTCAATTCTGAAATTCACTCATGCCAATAAAAATGCTATTTTGTTTCCATGGTGTGAGGAAGTTTGTAGGGAGGCTTTCTGGTGAGCCTGACATTCTGAGCAGCTCTTGACATTTCTCCAAATCAGCCCTGAGGAGGCTGCACAGGTCGCTGCTCTCAGGTCTTTTGTCCAGCATGCTGTTCACCACAGTGTTGCTGTTCTAAGTGTTACTCTTTAAGCTGTTTGTGTACCTGAGAAGAGAACATCCCTGTCCCCGCAGAGTCTTAGACTGAAACGAAAGGCTGTACTAGGGAATCGCTTACTGGCATATTAATGCAGAGGTTCTAGATTCACCCAATGTTTATTTGGACAGGTTGGTTTTATTTAAAAAGCTGTGTCTTTTGAAGATCTACTCAAGATGGGAGGTGATAAGATTTGATTTCTTTGGGTTCAGAACATGCCTCAGCCGCCTTCTATATACGCTGATAATAGAAAACAAACAGCAGCGGCAATGAAGCTCAGTCCATGCGCTGCAGCTTTCCTGAGCTGAAATTGGGACCCAAGAACACCCGCCGTGGCTCTTTGATGCAGTCTTACTTATGTTTTCTTATTGTTTTTATAGAGCTGTATTTTTTCCCACTCCTTCCTTTCCTCCTCTCCCCTCTTCTACCCTCTTTCATGACTCCCGGCTCCCCATTTACTCGGGAGATCTTATCTTTTCCACCTTCCTATGTAGATCCATTTATGTTTCCCATAAGGTCCTCTTTGTTGTCTGATTTCTCTGGGGCTGTGGTCTGTGCATATTCACTGCTTTCTGGCTCTGGGTTACCTCACTCAATTTGGTTTTTTGTCTAGATTCATCCATTTGCCTGCAAATTTCCAGGATGTCATTTTTTTTACCGCTGTGTAGTACTCCATTATGTAAACGTACCACATTTTCTTTATTCATTCTTCATTTGAGGGGCATCTAGGTTGTTTCCAGGTTCTGGTTATTACAAATAATGCTGCTATGAACATAGTTGAGCACATATCCTTGTGGTATGATTGAGTGTCTTTTGAGTATATACCCGACAGTGGTATTGGTGGGTCTTGAGGTAGATTGTTTCCTAATTTCCTGAGAAATAACCATACTGATTTCCAAAGTGGCCATACAAGTTTGCACTCGCACAAGCAATGCAGGAGCATTCCCTTTACCCCACATCCTCTCCAGCAGAAGTTGTCATCAGTGTTTTTTATCTTGGCCATTCTGACGGGTGTAAAATGGAGTCTCAGAGTTGTATTGATTTGAATTTCTCTGATGGCTAAAAATGTTGAGCATTTCCTTAAGTGTCTTTCAGCCCTTTGAGATTCATCTGTTGATAGTTCTCTGAAGTTTATGCCCAATTTTTTATTGGATTATTTGTTCTTTTGATGTCAAGATTCTTGAGTTCTTTGTCTATTTTGGAGACTAGTTCTGCATGGTCATCCACTGGGAAGTAAGAGATCACTTCACCTTGACTCCCATTGGTTTGTGAGCAGGAAGAAAGGCAACCTAGTTATTGAATATGTGAAGAACCGAGTTCACTGGCAGATTCCCTGTAGGTGCTGCCTCATCTGATCTTAGCTCTGCAGAAATACGGATGGCACTAGGCTTTGGAGTCACATGGGTTTAGGACTAACTCTTCATTGTGTACTTAAGAGGCTACTGGATGGGGGAAGTGGAAGAAGAATCTTGATAAGAGGGGCTGGGAAAGAAAGGGCTGTCCTAGAAACCAATTTTCTTATTAGGTAGTGAGAAATGTGGATTTGGGTCTGAAAATGTGTTTACTGTGGAACTAATGAGAAAATAGTATTATTCATATAATAGCCCAGATGAAATTGACATTAAATATGGTTCCCTTTGTCATAATGGAAACTTTTGTGCTTACATACATGTGAAAATTAAATAGAAATAAGCATAAAAATGAAGGTTTGTGGAAAACCTGCTCATAAAAATATTGTCTGTAGAGGAAAATTTCAGTTTTATTTATTGCTTAGGGAATCTTTGGAAGCAAGAAAATTACAAATTACAACCTTACTAAGATGATTAAGACGAACTTTCTTGACAGCAGACCTAACTTATGGCTGTGATAGGCATTTGTGTGGATCATAGCATCTTTATAAATGGGTTTTATTGGCTTAACTTATAACACATTAAGTGACCCTGCCAAATTAATCATAATAAAAGCTTCATAGGACCTCATTGGCATTGCAGTTACATTTCTAAAATGTTTCATGGTATACTGATGACCTACTTAATGCCACAATTGACAATATTCTCAAAAAATAATGGTGATCTTGATGGGAGAGATATCAAGATTATATGCAGCTTTGGTTAACAAAGCAAAGACAGAAACAAAGTTTGGGGCAGTTTGGTCAACTGGGGAACAGCTCATTGGATGGGGAGGTGAGTGTATTTGGAGATGGCTCCGATTTGTACGATTACTTTTAGGAAACAGCTTCTGGAGGAGTTTGACCACATGAGGCTACTGTGGATGCTGATGGGAAAGGCTGCCCTTGCCTTTAGACACTGTGCAGCTAGGTCTGAAAGGATGTATGCTGATTAAATGGAAGCTTCAGAGAGCGTTCTAGGGTCCAGGCAGTGATGTGTGGTGTTAACTGTGTCACAGCATGGTTGTTGACTGTCAGCTTCATTCCCAGACTGTGACACGCTTAAAGTTGTTGTCTGTCTCTGCCTCCAGCCACTGTTACCTTCATTGACAGTCTCCAGTGAGGTAGGGTTATGCCTTGGGTGAAATGTCATGACCGTGTTCACTGATGCAGCTGATGGTTGAGTGGATGCTGGCTGATTTTGACAGGGAAGAGACATCTAGGTAGGAAAGATCCCTGAAGTTTAAGGAGCAGTTTTTATACTGAGGCAGGGACAGCTTAGGATTGCAGAGAGGGTAGCACATCTTGTTGGAATTTAGTATGCTGCTAGTTAGTAGTCCTGCCTTCTGTGGCTACTAGAATGATAACAAATCCCGTTGTTCATCTGGAACCTTACATAAACTTCAGAAGAATTGCTTTTAGACAGAATAGCTTTCCTTGAGTCTAATTTGCATCAAAACATTTGCAGAGTTCAATCACATTGGTCATTTATAGGTTAAGAACCAAGCCAACTCAGATCTAACAGCAAATAAGAAATATCAAATGAAAAAAGAGTTGAAATAATTCATGTGCTTAAGCATTTGAGGATTCCCATGTAGGAATGGGCTCCAGAGGAAGCAAAAAATGGGATTTGCATTGTTAGAGCTATTCCCTTCCTATATAATCACACATGGTTTAGAGCACTCCCTGTTGCTGAGAAAAAGAAGGAGCTGACCTTCCCCCAGAATGCAAGGGAAGCAAAGCTCTGGGGGTAATGCGTGTTCTCCAGGGAGAGGAGCCTCATTTTATTTGATTTTCTGCTCCAGTTCCTAGGTCTGAATAGACAGGAAACAGACTCTGAGCAATTCATGCTCTCCCCAAAGCTTGAGACATTTGCCTTTCTTCTGATTTGACCTTCAAGGAACCCTTGCAATGTCAGTGAATTTGAATTTTGGGAGACAATACGAGGCGTGATATTTCCCCTCAGATTTCCTATAGGATGAGTAACAACACACTTAAAAGATGTTTTCAGGCAGGCATAATTTTTATATGCTAGAGTTTTGATGTGTGGGACAGAAGGGTAAAAACAATTTTGATTCATATTTTGTTCTAGATTTAAAGCAGTATTGAAAAGTTTTGATCTCTGATGAGAGGGTAGAGAAAGAGAAGCGCAGACTGCAGTCTCAGTCTGCAGTCAAGCCTTTGGAGCAACCTTTCTCTGCTTCTGGTTCACTTTCTGCCTTCACCCACACTGTGGCGCTTGCCTCATCCTTCAGGTTGCAATGTCTTATCCCACTTATGTGACAGCTTCTGTCAACACTCACACACAAGACTGTGACTTCCAGCACTTCTGATGAGAGTTGTTTTGAAATTGCGTCTAAAACTTCAAGCTAATGAGATGTTAATTGTTGACATTGTTGCAGTTTTTAACAACTTTGCAAAGAAGAGGGAGTAACTAACATTTAGTGAGGAGCTATCTATGTGACAGACAGGGAAGAAAGCGTTTTTACATGCGTTTAGTTGATAATACTAACATGCTGAGAGTGTAGCTCAGTAACAGAACACGTACTCAGCATGAGCAAGGCTTTGAGTTTGATAAACTACCTCCAAAAGGGTAGCAATGTAATTGTCTTTGGCAGATAACTAAAATACTCGGAGGACCCCATATTCTTTGATGTCTCACTTGGGACAGTATAGAGGATGAATTCAGGCACCCATTGTGTTCGAAATACTTTTTCTCTTAACAGATTATGTCTAAATGAATTCAAAGAGTGTCCTCCCAAGACGTGCCTACTGAATCTATTATAAGATTGCTTGAGTGTGTATTCCGGTTTGAGAACAGAAGTTCAGATACAGTGGACATAGTGATTCTATCATCCTCTCTCTGGTGGCCTTGGCTGGGTGTGAAGCTTGGTGTATCCCTTTCAGCTTCAAGTGAGGCCAATGATAGATGAATGGCAAAGAGCAGCATCGAGTCAATGTGCTCCCTGGATGACGTTTGTGTGTAGGAGTATAATCATCACTATCATAATCAATAGCAAACACTTCTCAAGTGTCCTGCTTTGAGGACAGCTCTCAGGTAATGAAGTTCTGAACTGATGAAATGATTTAAAATGTGTCTTTTTTTCTAAAGGTGGTTTTTTTTTTAGGAATAATTGGGAACCTAAAATCAGAATATCTTACCCGAGGCTGGTATACCATGAGGCAATGCTGAAAAGGCAAGAAATAATTTTAATGGAAGGCTCACTGCTCCTCTAGTACTTTAAGTTCTTATGCCTAATAACATTGTATTTTGTGATGTAGGTGCAATTTACAATACATTAGGGCCCTTTGTATAATCACTGTGTGCTGTACATGGTACCCATACCATAGGACTTGAAAATTAATCTTATTAAAATCATGAGTATAAAGAATTATGACTCTTTTATCTATACTTTATGGGCATTGTAGATCATGTTCATGACAGCTGTTACACCGATTCCTTGCTCAGACAGAAAGGACTAATTTTAACAGTTTGAGGAAGAAAGCATGGTGTGCCTCAGTCATATCCAGTTTATACTGTGAGGAAATTCTAACTGGGCAAAGGGAAAAGCTCAGCGCTCTGGTTGCAGCATCCATTCTTTCAAAGTATAGTGAGTAAATTCATTTCTAGTTGTGAAAATCTGTTACTATTTACTGAATAGCAGTTGAGGCCTGAATCTCAAGTAATATAATTTTTCTAAAGTTTTGTATCCAAGGGTAGCCTTTCTGGATTAGATTTGGTCCCTGAAATGCACAAGCTTGAAAATAAGTGAAGCTCTGTAGTCTTCCACAGCACTTCCATATGCCCATCTTATTTAGTCACCAGATTATCTAGGTATAATGCCAATCATATAGAAAGATGGGTGAGTCAGATGATATCATTGCAATCAGTCACTGTCTGAAGAGTGTTATTGTTTATGTGACCTCATTAATTATACAAGTAATTTATTGTCATCACTATTATTCTCATCTTCATAGTCTGTAAATCATATTCATCTTTTCTGTGCATTTGAGGTTTATTATTTTTCTGTTCTGAAAATCTCTTATATGCTCATTTTCCTTATCATATCTGGCGCATTTTAGGTTCTGAACTTATTAGGTTGAATAGACATAGGAATGAAAATTGATAACCTGGTTCTTCATTTGCCTCACTTCTTAGCAGTATTTTTATCCAAGTTAGTCAGTCCTATGAAGCTTTCTCTCTTTTCTAGGTTACTACCTTAAGCCATGTCCAACAGACCATGGCACAGCCAAGAGGATTTGAAATATAATACACTCAGCTTTGCCAAGAGTTCACAGCTCTAATAAACCACCCATTGGCTAAGCTAACTTTGGGGAATTATCTAGGGACTTTAATTCTATTTCCTAGCCCCATCTGGTTGCCATGGATACTTGCTGTGGCAGAAGGTTGTCCTACAGGAACGGGTACATGATGTTGCCTCTGGCAACAAATAGCTCAGTGGGTGGAAAAGGAACAGGGCTAGGACATGAGTGCCAGGTATTTGAGGATGACAAGGACAATGGTTGGAGCCAGCAAAGACTATAGATAGCATTCTAATAAGAGTTGGGCCTGGGTTCGTTGAGGGAGTGTGTATATCAGGAGATTGTGTAATTAGCATTGAGGAGATCTACTAATGCAGCAGGTGATATGAGGACTCCAGCAGGAAGAGATCTACAGAGATTCAGGTGAGCCGGAAGCTGAAACAGAATCCAAGAATAAATAGAACAAGTAAGGGAATAGAATCAAGGGAGACTTGAGTCCTTAGACCCTGGGGGCAGTGAGGAGGAGAAGAGCAAAAAGGCCTCAGAAAATACACAGAGAAAGCGTGGCTAAAGGCATTTTTTTCCTGATGGAATTGAACCTGTGGTCCATGCTGGAATCTAAGCATGCAGAATGATATAGAAGGGAGGGAACAGACCAGGAACAGGATGGGTAGTCCTGAGTTCTGGTCTGTGTTCTATTTACTTCTGTATGTTTCCGTTTCCTCATCTACTGATAGAGATGATGGTGATGTTGCTTCACATGCCCTACTCACTGTCAACCTTTGCAAGGAAAATTGTTGACATCATTTTGGAAATGCTACATAGTTTATCTTTTCCACCTAGATAACAGTTCTAATGCTTTCATTAATGTAAAAGTGGCCCCTGATAAATGGTGATTAATTTATTTTAGTCTAGAAAATCTCAAACTGTAGGGCATCTCCTGCAGTTTGTCAGTCATTACTTTACAGACCTGTTGACGCATAAAACCCCTGTAGTTGGACAGCCAGAGTTGGCTTCTTCCCTTCTCATAACTTTTAACTCAGTATTTCCTTCTCTTCTTCCTGGAATTTGTAGTATAGACTCTGCTATTGTTTGGAATTTCCCATCCCCTAGCTTTGGAGCTCTGTGTTCTGATCCTCAGATCTTCACTTGGTGGAAGGGGTGTGGATGATGACCTAATTGTTCCCCCTTCCTTCCCAGAGTCTCGCCTTAGGGGTTGCAGTCAGCTCTCCCAGGTTTACTTTAGTGTCTTCACTGACATGTCTCTGCTTCCCACTCCCCTGATTTTTTGTCATAGGCTTGTGGAAAATGAACCTCCTGGGGAACATCATGTCTGCCACGGGAGTTGAGTTTTTCCGTTTACCAACAAATAATTTACAAGTAGGCATTGGGTTGACTAAGCTAAATTCGTCAAGACAATCTGTTTAAACGTTTTACAGTATGGAGGAAGAAGCAGACTAATTGTTTTATCAGACTACGTTTTACATAAATAGCAACTTGTCCCCCCTCCCTTTAAAATTTCCATCAGCCTTTGGGAATGGAGAAACTTCTTATAATAAACTTAGTGGAAATAAATTTATGGTAATGATTTTAAGATGGAAAGTCTTTGCGCAAATATTCAGTACTTATTCAGGTCATAATGCCTAACTTCTCAGTTCCTCCCTTCAGGCGTGTGTGTGTGCGAGGGGGCAGAGCCACAATATGAAATGAGTGCTAATCTGTGTAGACCCTCACTGAAGTGACAGGAAATATGGAGTGAATTCAGATTCCAGAGTGATTCTCATAGGCTAGTTTAGGGAAAGAAGTCTCTGCCAAGATGATAGGATACACGTTCAGTTCTCGAAATTATAGTATTCAGAAAAAGGTAGCAATGTTTAGATAGGCAAATGCATGAGGGAATTTTTCTTCAAATAAGGTGTATTGAAACCCTGCTGTGTGTTCAATATTTTCCTTTTATTTTTAAGAATGTGGGTTTGGGCACCTGGCCGCAGAAGCCAGAAGTTGCTGAAGCTGGATTACATGTGGCGCTTCCCTGTGGGGTTCCAGAAACACAGCTCTGGTCTTCTAGTCACTTTTAGCCACTAAGCCAACTCTCTGTCACACTGGCTTTGCCTTCTCAGTGATGGAGAAGTCCCTCCTTTAAGGGGCAAATGCGTATGGGAACTATGAGAATGAATGACTGTGAGCTATGATGGAAGGATGGCTAATTACAAATTCCCTGCTGATTTTAGGTTTAGACTTTCTCGGTATGGCAGTATTATGTAGATCAGCCAGAGGTGCCAACTCAGTGCCATGTCTGTCCTAGGAAGAGCCGCTAAATTAGGGTTGCAGTGATGTGCAAGGTCCACGCTTGTGCTAGGAAGACCTGCTAAAGGGTAGCAGTGGTGTGCAAGATCCGTGCTTGTGCTAGGAAGACCCTCTAAAGGATAGCAGTCATGTGCAAGGTCCATGCATGTGCTAGGAAGACCTGCTAAAGGATAGCAGTCATGTGCAAGGTCCATGCCATTCATAGGAAGACCCTCTAAAGGGTAGCAGTGGTGTGCAAAGTCCGTGCTTGTGCTAGGAAGACCCTCTAAAGGGTAGCAGTGGTGTGCAAGGTCCACTTTCACTCTGGGACCACGTCTCAAGATCTTCAAATTTGGATATTGTGAATGTCACCTAAAGTGCTGTCAGTCTTCATTGGCAATAGTCCCAAAAACTGTTCTGTGGTCAAGTTTGTAGTTTGGGTAGCTTTTAACTATTAATTTCAGCTATTGGCTTATAAAGTTCTACTTTAGCCTGTTGAATAGCAAGGACAAAACTCAGATGGTTTTCATTTTCTTCATCTATTCAAGCCTTAGCATTTTAGTTATGTTTTAGCTTAGTGTAAGAATCTACGCAAAGGAACAGGCATTGAAGATGGCAAGGCTCACTCGTAGCTTTGCTGTTGTTTAGAGAAATAAACACAGCATTGATGAAGCTCAGCGGTCAGTTCTTTGAAGTTGTTGACGTAGATTGAACCGGATTTATGGTTGACTAATTAAGCCGTGTTCTATGTTACTGGACTGGATCGTTTCTGCATTTCCAGATAAAGAGAGAGGATACTATAGTTAAAATAAACAGAGAGTAGCAAAAAGAGATATTGTAAGGCTATACTCTCTTAAGTATGTTTTGGGGGATTTGATGTCCGTACAGGTGAGGACTTTCAACTGCCCGTAATGTTTAAGTAAGTGTGTGGTTCCCATTTATGTTTCAGGCAATTATTTATAAAATGGTAAAAATTTCAATTTTCTACAGGAAACAGATTTGTTGATATTTCCTAAATTGAAAGTATTAATAACAGTTGTCACAAAGAGTTTTAAAATAACAAAATAACTTGCTGTGTGTTATCACACATGGCTTGTAAAATGTCCCCAAACCAGAGTTCTACAGTTTTTCTATTTTGTTCAAGTAGATGTTCTATTAATAGGACATATTCTAAGGTCAAATATTTATTCAAATAATCCCATATTATCTCATATTATAAGAGAGGCACATATACATAAAAGTTGGTGAAACAGACAATTTTATTTTCTTGTTAAAAACCTGCATTTCACAGAGCTAAGCCAATGCAGTAAAGACTTGTAGATCCAATTGTCTAAGTTTTTCCTTTAGAGTAACAAACTTTAATTAAAGTATATAGTTGCTATGGTTTCCTATTTATACAATTAAAGGGTTTGTTTGTCTCTAAAGATATTTTCATAAATAATTTGCATGTTAATTTGAATTTCAGTTTTTCTTTTAAGGAGCACAACTCACTCTAACATGAAATAATCTACAAGTTTTGGCTAGGAAACATGATGACATTTTTATAAATATTAATGCATAAACGAGGGTTATTTCCCTTGTCTTGCAAAGCTAAGTGGAAAATTAAATACTCAGCCAGGCAACCCAGTTCATCCGTCCCCAGACTCTTCTCTTTCCTCATTACGGGGAAATTTTACCTGTAATATTGAATTGCATTCATAATTGGAAATGAGACTCTCAGAAGGGCCTCGAAAACACTTGTGTGTTTCAGAGCCTCTTGCAGAGCCTTTTGACTCATGCTCTCAAACAGCACTTTTACTTATTTATAGGAATAAAATGTTATTTTAAAATAAAATTACTATTTTAGTGTAGAAAAGGAATCACAACTTTGTAAGAGCAGAGTCACCTCCCAGCCACTTCCTAGATGCTGCTTCTTTTTTTTTTATGATAAAAAAACAACAAAAAGTGTGTTTAATTAACTGACAACAGAGAAAGCTGGTAAAGAAACACAGGTGAATGTGGTCAGGTAAGAATTAGAACCGAGGAGCTCCATAATCGTCTGGCATCCGTTCAATGTTGTACCTATGGTTAGAAATGTACATGATAGGAACTCCAGGGATCTTCCGGATTCTTCGTTTGAGGTCCCTATCAACTGTAGCCACAATGTAGCACTTGTGCTGAGTGACTCTCTGTACCAAGCAGTCATCAGCATAGGTCCCTTTGTGTGTACACCGAAGTCGGTCAAATCGTGGATCCTTGGCGATTCTCAGTGCCACTCGGTACTTCTGGCCCAATTTCTCAATTTCAGCCATCACACAATCAGTTATACAAGGGATACACTTGGCGTACAGACAGTCCATCATGGACTGCACTAAGTCGAGTTTGGCTTTGATGGAAAAGTTGATGAAGTTGGTATCAACAAGGATGTGGTACGGTGGACCCAGCTGTGTATTGTACTGGAAGAATAAGCAGGAAGGATGTTGGGGGACGTCTCTTTCCTTCAGCGCACTGGGATCTTTCTTCTCTTTCTTTTTAGGCTTTAATCTATCCTTTTCTTTAAGTCTCTCATCTCTGAGACTAAGCATTCGCTTCATGGTCGCAAATCTTCTTGTTTTCTTTTGCTTCCCCATGTTCACGCTGCACTCCTGTTTCTTCCGGAATCACTTACTGCCAGATGCTGCTTCTTGTCTTCTGTCTATGTCTCCTCAACTGCCCCACTATCTCGTCTGCAGCCCTTTGTGGGTTCTGTGTCTGATATGGAAGGCTGGTGCCTGTTGCACTCGTGATTTACTAATATGCTTCTATGGCATTTTGTGTAGCTCATTTCCTATTAAGATTTATGGAGTTTAATCATGTGTCCTGATAACTCAGGTGGTAGGCAAGGGGCTTAATGTTTAGTTAGCATGCTTTCTCCTAACGGGGGCCCCTATACATGTATTTTTTGTTGTCCTCAGGTGAATAACCTATTAAACCTCTTATGATGTCTTCTTCTTCACTGAGAAGGCTGGAGTCTACTAAGTAGGAATGACTCTCTGTTCTCCTGTCCTATTAAGTTTCTCCACCACAGACCCTTTGTCTGAGCTGCCTTCAGTCTCAACCTACCATTTTTCCAACTGTGGCTGGTTTCCACTCTCATTAGTTATAAACTAAATACTCTGACTAGCCAATTCCTTCATAGCACTTACCATGCTCAAAGTAGCTTCGTTGGGGTTGTAGAGAGGGCTCAGGGGTTAAAGGAACTTTCTGCTTTTGAAGATGATAGGGTCTCAGTTCCTAGCACCCATGTAGTGGATCATAACTGCCTGCAACCACTCCACAGCATCCGATAACCCCTTTTAACCACAGCAGGCACAAGGCATGTATGGGCACATATGTACTTGTAGGCAAACACTCATCCACGGGAAAAATAAAAAGTAACTTCACTTGTTTACTTCCTTGTTTCTTATCTCTTTGTCTTCTACTATCTCCTTGTATCTGCAACATTTGTTGAACAAAGAATTACAGTTTAATGAATCATCCTTTCTCTTACCTAATTTTAAAGGTTATTAATAACCAACAAATAATTAAAAAGTTTAGTATTGGAAGTTGGAGAAATTTTGTGTGTATAGTCGTTTAGCCAGCATTGCTCAAAAACAAAAGGCACATGAGTCCTCCACACGCCTTTTAGTCTTTTGATCAATTTGTATTCATGTTTTTCACATCTGTGTCACAGATGTCTCTGCTCCATCCCAGTGTTCCCTACAGCAGTGAGGGTGTACTCACTGGAAGCTGTCCCTCCCTGGTGCGAAACAAAGGCTTGGATTGTCTGAGACAGGAATTTACATGTGTCTAGGCTGAGGAAGACCATGTGGGTAAATGATTATATGCAAATGCAGAGTATAATCTTATTTTCTGTTACATCACTGGGGTAGAATAGAAGGAAGCAATCTATTGGAGAGGGCAGAGGCACAGGGGTAGTGATATGGTGATATTTAAGACACAGGTGGCAACAGAATGAAATGCATGTAATGAAACTTATTATATGGTAGATACAGACTTAGATGGTGGTTAATGAATGTACTGGTACTGTGAACTTCAGAAAATTATAAATGTCTATTATTATTACTATTATTATTATTGAGATTATAATATAATTACATCATGTCCTCCTTCCTGTTATCTCTCCAACTCTCTAATGTATCCCCACTCTCTTATTCTCTAAGCTACACTCATGAAGTCTCACCAACATGGTTTTCTCAACATGGCTAGATCAAATGTCCCCCTTTTTATATTCCTCATTGTGGCGGAAACTTTTCCAAGCTTATATGAAGGGTAGAGCTGAGCTTGTAGACTGATTTTTTTCTCCAAATCTATCCACTGGGCCATCAAGATGATAAGCACAAAGAGACTATTATTTTAACCCTCAAAACCAAAGGCAAAACCTTATTAGCCCAGAATCAAAGAGCTCTTGCTTTAAAATTATGATGTGTACTGCTTCCAAGTAGTTAATTTTTCTCTGAGTGTTTTAGGAAATACATTCCTAGCCTGATCACAGTGAACAGATATGAGAGGATGATTTATCTTAATGATAAGTTGACTCCTCAGGCACCCCACATAGACTGCATCTAGGCCAATCAATTTCAAAGAAATTGTTATGTAGACTAAGAAAATTAATCTGTCTATAGATAAGTTCTACTGGCCTTTTTTGAAAAAATATATACATTTGTAAATGTGAGAAGTATTCAACATTTGTCTTGACTGAATTTACACAGACCCCGGGTCTATTGTTTTACTCTGTCTTAATGTTTTTGGTGCTTTCTAAGGACAGACTGCAAATGAAAAACAATCTATCTTGTGCTGTTCCTTGCTCTAATGTAATGATTCAAGAAGCCTTCCTCACTCATTCTGCAAGGCCACGTCTCCGTTGGCCTAAGCTGTTAATTTTGGCAGAAAGCAGAGCTTCTGGGAGAAGAGAGAAGGACTCATGCTGATTCTATTAGCCGATCTTCCTTTTGCTTTCATTGCCTTAAATCTTGTGTAATTTTGCTTATTCTTCCAGGGAAAACAGACCCATCATTCTTTGTACACTATGTCTGTGCTCCTATGGCTGTGCACCCCCAGAAGAGCCAGGAGAGGTTGACATGAATAATTAAAGAAATGGGTCAAGAGATACCCCTCTGGCCAGGCTCCTTTTACCCAACACGTATGAGGATATTTTTATTAAAATTATATTTCTTTCTAAGTGTATAAATGTTATTTAATTATTATTACTTTTAATTAGGTTGCATCACTAAAACCATATGGAACCACATAGACCTTTTTTTTTAATCCTATTACAGCCTCAAGTGGGATGTTTCACTTATACTATGTGGGCTGATACTTTATTCACAGTATTTTCTAGTTTATAAGTCAACTGCTTGTACTTTATGTTGGCTCTCGTTGTCTTGAGCTTTATGGGACTAGGGTGATCTGTTAAGTGTTTTCCTGTAGAAAGACGTGTGCATTAGTTTAGTCATTTACGTCTTTGGCTTGACGACTGATATCTAACTTGGGTCCTCTCACAGGCATGAAGGTCACAGCCTATTTTAAATTTTTATGGTATTTTTTTAAACCTCAGATTTATAAATTTCTTTTTGTTTATGAGTTAAGGTCTTTCTTAAGCACAATGACTACGTACTGAAAATAGGTAACTAAGGTAAAAATTGAAAGATTTTTCAGCATCATCTGCTTTGAAAGGAAAAACAACACTTGTCTTTTATGGAGGTAAAAAATAGCTATTGATTTTAAAAAGCCATTTTGTAATACAGCATGCAGTACCTTCAGAGTGATCTAAAAATCAATCTGAAAGATAGTGAAAGCTGCACAAAATATAACAGATTCCATTGTCTGGCCAAAATGAATTTAAAGTATCCTTTTGATGGAATTTTATCTAGTGCAATAAACCATTATTTTAAAATATTGTTTTTTTAGTTATAAAATTGATACTGTTTCAGTCTGGTTTTCCAGATGCTGTAAACATTGATATATTCTTTGAGAGTTCATAGAATTTTGTTGTAAAAAATTATGGCTCTGTCTCTCATGTATGTGTGTGTGAGAGACAGGCATGCACACACACACATACACACACATGTGCATACAGAGAGAGAGGAGAGAGAGAGAGAGAGAGAGAGAGAGAGAGAGAGAGAGAGAGAGAGAGAGAGTAGGTATATATGGAATGTGTATGTACGGTTAGTCATTGACATCACACTCCTTGTTATTTTTTGAGTCAAGATCTCTCTGTGAATCTGTGGAGTACAGATTCAGACAGGCAGACTGGGTAACAACTCCCCTGGTATGCCCCTGTCTCCACCTCCCAGGGCTAGCATTACAACCACAGTCTTTTGCTGCGCCTGATTTTTCTTTTCTTAATATGGGTGCTAGTCACTGAACTTTGGCACCTTTTTGCTTGCTCAGCTAGCGCTTTAGCAACTGAGCCATCTACCAATAATTTTTACTTTTAAAATCGTTGTCTGAGGTAACTGATTTCTTCCTCCTGCATGCTCATGACTACTTCCTCTTGGTGATGTACATCAGATGACCTTTTCTGTTTCTCAGGATCAGTGTCAACAGGTTAGTAGCCATGACTTTAATGGAATTAGCGATTCCATTTACTCTGTCTTTCTTAATTGCTGAAAGACAGTTAAGAAAGCAACTCCTGCTAGTCTTTGGTTCTATTCTAAGTCTCTGGGCTATCCAGCCTCTGGGTCCGGGCCAGTGTCAGGATCAGGCATGGGCTCCCTCTCATAGACTGACTCTCAAGTTGGACCAGTCATTGACTTACCACTTCCACAAGTTTGATGTCACAGCACATCTTGCAGGCAGGACAAGTTGTAGATTGTAGACAGGTTTTTCTCTGGGACACCAGCTCACAACAACAACAAAAAATGACATGGAGACTTATGAAAGCTCAGCCTTAGCTTAGACTTATTCCTAACTAGTTCTTATAACTTAATTCAACCCATGTCTTTTAAGCTATGCTCTTTTCTGTGGCTTGGTTACCTTTATTACCTTTACTCGGTAATGCACATCCTGCTTCCTCTTTGGTTCGCTACTCTGCCTTCTTCTAAGTATTCTCTCTCTGCCTGGAAGTCCCACTTGTATCTCCTGCCTTGCTATTGGCCATTTGGCTTTCTATTACACCAATCAAAGCAACACATTTTCAGAGTGTATACATATCCTACAAGGGTAGGTGGAAGGTTTTGTGGCTGGGCTGGTGTCCTAGTCCCTCCAACTGGAGGCCTTGCCTAGTTGAAGAAGATGGCCAGTTAAGACTCCATATCCTCCATTATTATGAGTCTTCGCTAGAGCCACCCTTGCAATTTCCAGGGAGTTTCCATTATACTGGGATTCTACTCATCCCTGAAATGTCCCCAGTTCTACTCTCTCTCTCTCTCTCTCTCTCTCTCTCTCTCTCTCTCTCTCTCTCTCTCTCTCATCCTCCCCCACCAAATGATCCCCCTGTTCCCATCCCCACCTACCCCTAGTCCACCATTAAAATCTTCTTCTATTTGCCTTTCCCAGTGAGATTGTTTCATCACCCCTTGAGCCCTCCTTGTTACTGAGCCTCTCTGTGTTTCTGGATTGTAGCATGATTATCCTTTACTTTACTGCTAATATCCAGTTTTAAGTGAGTGTATACCATGTTTGTCTTTCTGGGTCTGGTTACCTTATTCAGGATGACTTTTTTTCTAATTTCATCCATTTGCCTGCAAATGTCATGATGTTATTTTTAACAGCTGAGTAATACTCCATTGTGTAAATGTGCCATATTTTATTTATCCATTCTTTGGTTGAGGTACATCTAGGAGTGAGCATGGATCCTCTCTGGGTCTGACCTATATCCTCTAAATATATGTTTTGGTTGTGTAGCTTGGCGTTTCTGTGGGATTCTTAGTAGTGGGAGTGGGGGTGTCTCTGAATCTTTTGACTGCGTGTGGGACCCCTTTCTCCCTACTCAGTAATCTTGTCCAGTCTTGACATGAGGGTATGTGCCTAGTCTTATTGGAACTTGATATGCAATATTTGGTTGATATCCCTAGAAGGACTGCACTTTTCTGAAGGGAAACAGGAAAGGAGTGAACCAGGAGGTAGGGAAGGGACTTGAAGGAGCGAAGGGAGGGAAAACTGAGGTTGGGATATAAAATGTGAGAGAAGAATAAATAAATCAGGTAAAAACGAAAGCAGTTCCTTTGAAATTAAATGGATCAGTAGACACTCCCAATTGTCTCTGTCCATCATTTCCTCCTTAGCCTGTGGACTGGAGTTATATGAAGCCTGGGGAAATTTCCAGAACTTTCACACAGACTAGCATCTGTGTTAATCAGTCTACTAACATTTTGCAGTTTTAAGCATTTGACTGGGGTGGCTTGCTTGTCCTTCACTTTGTCTGAATTGTGTGTACCCAAAAGGAATCCTCAAAAAGATGAATAACTTACAATTGGAAACTGTGCTTTTCCTTCAACCGCTGTATCAACTGAGTGACAGGTGGCATTTGGGACTAGGAAAGGGAAGAGAGTTTAAATCTGGCCGTCTATACAGTACTTTTCGCATTCTGCAGGAAGTGCTTTATGGAGGCCTTTGGGGCTGTCCTGCTGGGGTTCCTGCAGTGAGGAGTAGTGTCATGCCCCAGGATAGGCTTAGGTGGTTTCAGGCCTCAGGTTGTGTTCAAGAATTATCTACAGCCTATTAGTTGTGTGACTTTCTTAACATTTCTAATTGTTTCATCTTCCACCTAAGATGAAGATCACACCGACATCATGGTTAGTCATGTGGATTAAATATAGTCAGTCTTGTCTATTCTTTTTATGAAGTGATTGACATGGGAAATCAAATAGAAGTTAGCAGCTATAGTGTTGCCTCATTTGTTTTTGTATGATAAAATTGATTATTCTGCTGTTGCCTAGTAACTGTTTAGTGAAGACAAAAACAAAAGAATCCTTGCAAGACTAGAGAAGCCCAAATGAAACGGGTAGCCAGTGAAAACTTTCCTGACCAGATCTCAGGAAGCTTTCAATTATCTCTGTAATCAAAGGTTCCAGAGACTAGAGCGGCTATATTAGGTTAGCTTATACTTAGCAGGAAGTTTTAGATTCATTAACAGTAGCATAAAACCTGAAAGCTTAATATTCCATACATGTAATTTTTTTTCTCTGTATTGCTTTTTACAGTTAGTAACAAAGTGGCCTTCCTTATGGCATTATATATGTTGTTAGACTTGTTCTCACTCCGCTCCTCCTTCTGCCCCCCATCTGTTAACCTCCTTTCTCCTCCAAAGAGCTTTTTCTTTTGTTTGCACGTCACATGAATTCAGTCAAAAAATTTTCTGAAATTTTAAGTTAGGTTAAAAAATGCCAATGATCAAATAAATGCTCAATTTAGTTGTGACAATTTAAAATTTTTCATTAATTTTTCAAAAATTAAAATATAATTGTATCACTTTTCTCCTTCCCTTTCTTTCCTTCACCCCTTCTCTGCTCCCTCTCAGATTGAGTCTGTTTTATTATTATTATTATTGATATGTATCTTTATTTTAAATCTGTCGCTGTATATCTATCATCCATCTATAGCTATCTATAACTACATATATCAATCATATATATATCAGTGTAGGAATATCTTGCCATGCTGGTCATGAGCATCATGGCAGTGTATTGATGGCTTCCCTCCCTTGGCAGCTTATGAGGTTCTCTCTGGTACTATGAAAACTAAAGTGCAAGAAAGAGACTTTCAGTTTAGACCCAGATCAAATTGTCTGAGTCCTTTGTCTGAAGTGCGTGGAGTCTTCAGTAATAGGCAATTCACTTCAACCTCTCAGATGCGACCAAGGGTAACGGCGATAACTGTTGCCATGTGACTCTGCTCACTGTAGTTCTCTTTCTGCTCCCGTTCTTCAGCACAGCTGTTTGCTATTGGCCTCCACATTTAATAGAAAACTCCCCTCTCTTCTTTGAGTGCAAGACGTGGACTGCCTGTTCACTATCTTGCCTTAGTTGCCCATTTTCTAAGCTGGAGAGGAACAAAACAGACCCCCTAGTTTCAGATGCCAGTCCTTCTCTTCCTCCAGGCTATTACACACTCATCATTACTGCCCCCTTAATCATTTTTACCAAAATATAGCATGTATCATCATTTTTCCTTAGTCCCTCACTTATGTGCTTTGTTGAATTACTTCCTAGAGAAACTCTGAATCTGTTTTTTTTTTGCATCATTGATATGAACTCTTATGCAGCCCTTTCTTTTCTCTCAGCCCATCTGCTACAGAGTATTATTCAGTGACCATCAATAACCATTCTTTTATCTCTTCTCCCCATCCTCTGCACAAGTCAGAACAACCACTTTAAGGTCTGAATAAGGCATGGCTTTGAGCCTCATCTCTTCCTTCCTCCAATGGTTCTCGGCTACAAACAGCATAAACCCTAATTCTTTAGGTGCTTTATTTCCCTTTCTAAGAGGCAGGTCCTTCACTTTTCTGTTTTTCTATGCTCAAGCCTTTCAGCTACTCTGCTTCTTGTACTCTAGTTTTCTCCCTGTTTTTTGAATGCCTCCAGCTCATTCCTGTTGTGGAAACATTAAAATTCTATCCTTGTTTCTTGGAGATTTCCTTTTAATGTGTTTGTATTTGTATGTGAATTTTGATACACAGGTCTTGTCTGATGATTTAAGTGTAAACTAAAGATGGGATATATATATGACAGTGATATGTGTGTGTGCCTATTCTCCTTACTACAATATTCTTTAAAGAACAAAAGAAAAGTGGAGTCTATGAAGTGTGTCTAGTACATGAAAGAGGGCCTAGAGCATAGTGAATCCTCAATAAGTAGACTGATTCACAATAATTGAAAAACACTTGATAAATATGCTAATACAGATAAAAATATTTCAATGTATATAGTTTTCCCCTTAAGCAAATTGATTTCTAGTGATTAGTTTAACCATGTAAAATGTTGCATAAATGAGCATCTTTTGCTATTGTTTCATAGCTAGCACAGAGAATGTACAGGGACTGAATTCTGCAAAATCTTTATGAATTCCCAGTAGATGAAGTTCAAGTTAATGACTCTTTGCTACATAATTTGATATTTTTATTTTTCTGAAAGGTATAATAGCAATAAAAATGCTACTGTAGGCTTATAACATATCTCTATCTATCTATCTATCCATATATATATATATATAAAGCATATTTATTACTACCAAAGAAAATAACATTTTAAAGGGTTATTTTCTTTTAGATTTTTTTTTACAGATTTTCTTCCTTGTGTATTTATTGACAATATGGTGGAGATGCATTTACAAGGAAGCCACATACATTAAATTATTACATGCATTAAAAAGACAACTGTGTTGATTGTCTTGCATTAGGCAAGGCTGTTATTGTCTCTGGGAAGTGACAATGACAGCAGCAACAGAGCTGTGGGAAGCGAGACACATCTCAGCCCTGAAAAACTAGGGTGGTGCTGATGTCAAGTAGGTCTTGGTAATTTGAAATATTTTCTGTATATTCCCCATTCTTAAGCTCGATCAATTGGTACTTACCTGCCTCTCCTTTGTGGGATTGATGTTTTTAAAGGATACGTCCAAGTAGAGCAAGCCAGACTCAGGGAGAGTGCTTGCTAGTGTGTTTTGTTTGGGGAACTTGGGCTACATTTTGAGTTAACTGCTTCAGATAGTCCAGAGAACACAAAAATTTGTATAAGGTCCTAGGGCATCTTAGAACAGAGCAAACTCAACAATAAGCTATTGAACATCGTCGTTCAAAAAACATTGTGATCATCATGGAAAGCCCAGGAAAGAACTATAAGGTGAGACCTTGCCAAACAGAGCCTGCAGCCCACATATAAAGATACAGAAATAGAAGCTGTAACAATGAGTTTCCAACTCCCAGGGTTTTAGTCCTTTTTCTGTTGCTATAATAGATTATCTGCAAGTAGCTATTTCATAAAAGAAAAGTTCTGAAGGGAGGACAGTCCCAGAGCTCAGTGCTGGCTTGACAACTGCTCAACTTCTGGGTGGATGATGGGTGTGGCACAGTGAAATGGGGCACACATGCCAGAAAAAATGCCCTATAACAGTAAAGCCACTTCCTTGATAACCTGTCACTCCTGGTGAGCCCTGCCCAATCATCCCACAAAGGCCCCACCTCTCAACTACCATTAGCATGGGATTTGCAGCATTTTCTTTCCAACACATGTGGCTTAAGGGACACATCCAATCTGCATCCTATGTGGATGAGAGCAAATGTGCAATAAAACACCATTTTATTCTAATCAGAAATTTGGGATAAGAGAGATGAACACATTTCTGATGATTATTTTCTGTGATAAAAATTAGAATATAGACTGTTTTCTTTCTGATTTTTAAAATGATTTAGATATTATTTCAGATATCCATTTAGCTACTTATTCTTTTATAGAAAATAATAATGTGACAAGCCAGCAAATATTCTACAAGGCAGCTCTCACTGCACTACAGAATAGGATGCCTGATTTTTCTGTCAAACCATTTTAAATAAACAATTCAGGATCTACAGCGTTGTTCCAAACAAATAAAAAGGACTGTACCTGACTCTGCTGCTTTCCGTTTGATGTGATGGATTTTTCTGGTATCAAAGACACACACCCTGTATGATAAGAACCTCTGCCTACAACCCTGCTCAGGATGATCTCTGACGACTTCACACCACCTCACTCAGTACCTAGCTAACCCTTGCCCTATGTAGGCTCTGACTCCTGGGTTTGTTTCGCCTGTCGGAGTAGATCTTTGGTCAGGGGCAACAGTGAGAGAGTGTCCATATGGCATTAAATGTCTCCCCATGCTCATTAATAACCAAAAGCTTTTGTGAATGAAGCCCGTTTCCAGTGGACGGGCACTCATATTGTGTTCTGAGATTTCAGAGGCCGAAGTCGTCTAGATATTGTGTTCTTCTGCTATTAATTCTTTGTCCACATCTCACATCTATTGCTCCATCTTAGTTTTATTCATTATTTATTTTTATAGATACTTTGGCGAAATACCGTAGGCTGAGTAAGTTATAAACAGTCTCAGATGCACCAGCAGACTTGGGGTTTGGTAACTGTCTACTTTCCAGCAATGGGACACTGCTGTGGAGAGGCAGGGGCTCCTACCTGCCTTATTTGCAATAATTATCATTCTATTTTTCATGATCTAGTCACCTCTCACAACCTCCCATTTCTTAAAATTATTATGATGGGGGTAAATTTCAATATACAAAAGCTTGTGGGAACATAATTATTTAGACCACAATAAATTTTTACACACACACAAACTTATTTTTTCAACCCAATAAGAAGATCTGTCAAAATTTCTTACTAAAATTATTCATAAATGGCTGGATATTTTGAGAAAATGCCTCACATTTCCATCTAAAGTTTAATATTTTTTCCCATTGATTGGAGTACTTTTGTCCATGCTTTTACTCTATGGTGGTACTTTACAGTAAATCGAGTTGTGTTTCTTGTAGGCAGCAGACAGATGGGTTTTGTTTATTTATGGATTCAGCTAATTTGTATCATTTTATTGGAGGATTGAGGCCATTGATACTTAAGATTATTATTTAAATGTCTATGGTAGTTATGGTCATTGTGTTGCTGATTTTTTTCCTTAGTGGTATTTTGTATTTTAATAATTATGACTTCACATTTCTATAGAATGATTTTTTTAAGCAATACAAAAGAACTGATACTGGAGTTCATTTAAATACAAACCCTGTCTTGCATTAAATGATTAAATGTGTGAACCTGCATTAGTAAATTATTTCCAGGGTGCATGTAGTTTTTTCTGTTCTATAGAATTTTATTGTTCCAGTCACTATTCTAAAAATTTATACTGTGCCAGTCAACACAACAGAAAATATCCTCCCACATAGAGTTTGCATTTTGGTGTGAGAGATAGACCTTACAAAATAAGCCTATGAACAAGCCAAATGATAGGAAGTGATGTAGGATTTTAACAAATAGACATAAAACAGAGGTAAGACTATGGGTTAGGAGTATAGTGTTAGGATATAGGTTAGGAGTATAGGTTAGGAGTATAGATTGTTTTAGGACTGTAGGGTAGAGGTGATGGTAATTTGCCCAGTTAAATGGAGAGGATGGAGTCTCACCTGGATGTTGGATAAGGAGCAAAGACTTGAAGAAGGGAAGGTCAGCCATTCATCTGTGCAAGAAAGGGGATATTTGAAAAGTACAGATGACTAAGGCAAGGTCTCTGAGGCAGAAGAATAACTGTGGTGTTTAGGAAAGGAAGGTCTTCTCATGTCCAAGGTAGAACAAGTAATGGCAGGAAGCAGAAGTAGCAGTTGGTCAGATCACGTGAGATCCCAGTAGATGTTAAAAGGTCTTTGGCTTTTCCGTAGATCAAAATAGGAAATAAAGAAGGATGGGGTTAGACTGAACACTTCAGAAAACCTCTGGGCTCCAAATAAATTGAGAGTGAATGTCCATCTGGAGTAGGAGGTTCAAGAATGGAAAGAGGGAAGCCTGTGAGGAAAGTTTCAAAGGCATGTTCTGAAGGTAGAGTCAACAGTGTCCATGGCTAAGAAACGGAGCATGTGAGAGAGAAGCCATGCATAAATTTTTATCAAAAGGAAAATAGTTTAAGTGGTTTACACAAGGTTTTAAAACTTGAGTGCTGTGGGAAGGTGACAGGATAAACAACCCTGCCTCAATCTGTTTTTGCTTCCTGCTTCATGGATAAACCAGGCTATGCTCATTACCTTCCCTTCTGCCACAAGATCTTTGCCTTGTCAGTTTTGGCTGTTGTTGGGGTTTTGGTGCATACTTCACCTTCATAAACTGCCTCATCTGCTTAGGACTTTACTGTCTGTCTTCCATCGGAATGTTTATTTCATAAGCACCCAGATCTTAGTTATGCTTCTTACCTAGAGCATTTAACATATAGCATCTAGAAGAAGATAGCTAACATATCTGTTGATGTTAAAGCAAGTCATACTGTACTGGTGTGGTAGACCCCACTCAAAGCAGAACTACCAGTGCCTGGGGGAATGGGAAAGACTTGGTCAAATATTGAAAGTAACACTGTGAATAAGTACATGGAGGAATCACGAGGCATCCATCCAGTGTATAACTGTTGGGCAAGTGAGAAGAGAGCTGGTAAGGACATATGGAGTGGGACAAATCTAGAAGTAGAAATATGGAGCTGCAAAGTCAAAGGTACCATCAGGGCACTCCTCACAAAATATTTGCCAGGGATTTATTTCTGAACACCTGTTGCAGTGTGCTCTGCATATGTTCAAAGAAGTTTATTCTAATGTCTGGAGAGTCTAATTACTTGAAAGCTACTTTTCATTTCTCTAAGGGAAGCATCGGGAACATTTGACTGGGCGGTGGAATGAGGAAAGGACGTCTGGCTGACGTAGATTTGACAGTTAAGGGAATTCTAGGCCAATGAGAGACTGAACTGCTTCCCACAGAAAGTATCTCCCTTAGCTCTTGTCCAGCTGGCAGGCCTCCGAAGAGTGAAATTAGCTTGAATGTGATGGACATGGGCAAATCTAATTCTACTTTCTATTTATTTAGAGGGATTGAATTTCCTTTTTGGGGGGATAGGGCGGGATGCTTATTACCTTAAAGACTGTTTGGCAATAGAATTTTCTGAATGACCTCTCCAGACAAATCTGAAAATGCTAATTTTTACAAGAATGTTTTTAAATAAGAAGAACATTAAAATATAGTGAAAATTTTAATCACTTATACTTCTATAGCTAATATAAATTTTCCATGGAAGGCTGACCTTTGCTTCTCGAGGAAGAAGAAGAAACGAGTTTTGTCAGTTCTGAAGTAATTTCTTTAGGAGTGTGTAAAAGCCTGTGACTGGTGGGATTAACATGGAATTCAGAGGAACTGTTTTAGCAGGCAGGTTTTGCTGAGGAGGTGGTCGATGGACTGGACTCTTGCTGAGACTCTTCATTACTCTGGTCAATGCTGCTCTACCAGAGCACCAAAGACTGCCTGATTTATAAGGAACAGATCTAATTTACTGGTTCACAGTTCTAGAAGCCAAGGCCGGGGGAGGGGCAGTATCTGGTGAGGACATGCTTGATGCTACATCCCTAGCTAAAGAACAAGAGCAAGAGATGGGTTTTACAGGCAACCTCCCTGTTACAGGGGGATCAATTCCATCCATGACAGGGATTTTTTGTCAGGGCCTCATCATCTCTTCAAGGCCATGGCACCACCTCTCAATTTCAAACTCGTGACAGCAGAATTTGAACCTGAGGTTTGGAGAGCATAAGCATTTGAGCAGTTCCCTCCTTTCTCTCTTTCTGTCTCAGTGCCTGTGAAACGGTATGCAAAGTGCTGGCCAGCACAGTGTTCCAGATTTCTTCCATTCCCCTTTCACCCTTCAAATGTGCCACCTCTGCTTGAGCCCCAAAGCCGGACTCTTTTCTACCCTAATGTTTTGAAGGTGTGACAGTACTTTATGTAATCAAACCTTTCAGAAGTTGAGCAGACCCTCGTCTTTGCTCCAGTGATAAACTCTCTACAACAGAGTGATTTGTGTGTGATTGGGGTTGTGTTTCCTTACAGAGAGAAACAACTGTTTCCTTTAGAGACAGAGAGGTAGAGATGGTTTTGTATTTTTATCAGCGTGCTTTCAAGCTGGCAGAGGAAAGTATGATAGTTCTTTATATGGTGAGTATGTGTCAGGAAAGTTAAAATTTTGTCAAGGGTAATGTCCATCATCAAGTTAGGTCCTTCAGAGACATTTTTATCCAGGAGAAAAGTGGGAAGCAGTGTTGAGATACCTCTGTAAAAGATGGGCATAAGTGCATGATGAGGGTTGCTCTTCATAATTAAACGGAGATTTAAAAATTGTATTTGACTATAGAATGTTGCATAATAATCTCTAAAGACCAAGTGCTGCAGTGTAATTCTCTCATATGAAAACTGTTCTAGGAGCTGGGGGACTACACGGATTAGAAAATCAGTATTGTATTCCATCTAACCATTGGAAACATTTAGAAAATACATACCTTAGTGGTGGAGAGCTGCCTCTGTGATTAAGAGTAATGGCTAATCTTCCAGAAGACCCAGGTCCAATTCCCAGGACCCAAGAAGCAGCTCACAACGATCTCTAACTCCAGTTCCAGGAGATCTGATGCCCTCTTCTTGCCTCCATAGGCAGTGCAGACACATATATGATTCTGACATACATTTCCTTCTGTTTTTCAGTTAATTCTGGAAGCATTTGTTCTTAAGAATGAGCCATGTCTGATGGCTTGGCCTTTGTTGTGTAGCTCAGGGTGACCTTGAACTTGCAGCAATCTCTGGAGAGCTGTAATTACAGGTGTGGAACAATAAACTCAATTTGCATACATTTTGAATGCTTATTTTATGATGAAGAAGTCCTATGAACTTTTGCATGAAGGTTCAGGAGAAGTGAGATACTTGGAAAAAAATTATTTCTGACTGAGTGTCTTGAGTATGTGTTAGAGTATTAAATTGAGTATCTCATTTTTTCTTTATTTTTGTCTAGCTTTTCAAATGCCCCATTGACCCTAAATATCCCAGAATGAAATGAGAAATAAGGACTTTTAGGACAACCACAAACAAATTGCCACATATTGTGTGGTTGCGGCTGTTTCTTTGTACCTGGGACTATGGACATTTTTCTGGGAACCAGTTAGTCCCTCTCTGTGCTGTCACATGACTGCTTTCCTTTTCTGTCTATAATAGGGTCATAGCACCTTTCTTGTCTCCCTGTCTTGCTGCAGCTCCACATGGGCTTGACCCTGTCATAGTTCTGCTGATCCATCCTTAGGTTCAAGCCTCTCTTTTTACAGAATGAAGTCAACATGGATTGATTTATTCTTGTGTCCTAGTATTTATTGTGTTTTTTACTGTCACATGAATCTAGATCTTTTTTCTTCTCAGCTAGTTGGAGATTTCTTAGCAATAAGGTCCTTCTTATAATACACACACACACACACACACGAGACACACACACAATAGTACTTTATTTGTCTTATGATCTTTTGGAGCATCACCGGAAGAACTGAAATGACACACGGACATCTTAGTCTTGCAAGGCTTTTTGTCACTGTTATAAAGTAACAAGCAATTTCAACTGTAAGGCCATTTTGTGGTGATTACTTTCTGATAGAAAGAAGGCTCGTGTTTGTCAATTCTCTTAGGTTTTTCATGTTCCTTGTGAGAACTGAGAGAACAGCTTATTTTATAGTCGTTTCCATTGAAAATGGGGCGAAGGAAGAGGCAGTAGGGGGAAGAGTTATAGAGGACATGGAGAGTAAGTTCTAATAATGAATGGGCTGTTTCTTTCATACCCTGCAAATGAGTCTGCCAGTTTATTTGCAGTCAGTTGAGACCAAGATGTAGCTTATGATGGGACTTTTAAAGCCATGGGATTTCATATACTTTATCCTATTGTTTTACTTTTTAAAACTAACTCATATACTTTATATCCCATACTGGCTAATTACTACTACTCAAGCTTGGATGACCTATGGTTTAGAAATAAATAAACCTTAGAATCGTAAAAGATTAACAAGACATGTATTGATTTTTATTTGATATCATAGTTGGAGAACTGGATAGTCTTTTCAATGGCTCTTGATATAGAAACCCAGGATCTTGCTGTGATGGAATAACCCAGGCAAATATACCTATCCACTTCCTATTATGGAGTGTACCCACAGCTTCAGCACTCCAGTTTCTCATGAGATTAAATACTGTCCCTGTTTTTGTCTGTAGGAGACATTTTTCTCCATACAGGATAGCTATTGTTTGTCAAGGAGAACTGTATGAGAAGGTAAGCACTTGGGACAGTTAACAGGACTTCTGGGGCCAGGACCAGCTAGGAATCAAAAAGGGAACTTGTACTTTAAGGAGTGTCTAATGACTTAGATTCTTCAGTGACTGACACAAAGTTGCCATGTGATCTTCTTATAGATGAGATTAATTCTTATAGACGAGATGAACTCAAGCTCTGTCTTTTTGCTTTCATTGTAATATGACATAATAAATGTATTTTTAAAAGCACTTCCTATCTCTTTACACCGGAGTTTATACATACATACATATATACATACATATGCGTGTGTGTGCATGCACCTGAGTGTATATGATATATGACACTTTCAATGTTGAAATCAAGATTTGAAGTAACCATGAGCTATGTTTGTTTTCTTAAAAGAAAGGAAAAGAAAACAAGGAGTTGGATAAGTTGGGAAGTGGGGACCATGATCAGAATACATTGCATGAAAGAAATTATTTTCAAACTAATTAAACAACAGCAAAGGATAAATAGATTAAAGTGACTGGATATAATCACTCCATTAAAACAAACTCCTTCCAGTACCATTTTCCAGTCTCAGTAGAATTCACCATCTTCACAAACTCTTCTCCAGTCTTTTTTTCTTTTCTTTTTTTTAGTGGGAGGGGGATTTCGAGACAGGGCTTCTCTGTAACTTTGGAGCCTGTCCTGGAACTAGCTCTCGTAGACCAGACTGGCCTCGAACTCAAAAAGATCTGCTTGCATCTGCTTCCCGAGTGCTGGGATTAAAGGCATGCACCAGCACCACCCGGTTAAAGTACTTTTAAGTTCCATGATCTCAGAGATAGTGTAGTACAAGGAAAAATACGACTGAGCTGTACATTGTGAAAAATTGAGAAAATAATCTAGTTTTCATGGCTTAAGTAGACAATTGTTAATTTCAAAGGTCCTTAGTAGGAGGCTGTTTTTCTAGAGGAGAAACTGGGTTTGTAGAACTGTGTGAGTCAGGAATTCCTCACTGCATCTTGATCTACAGAGAACTGCAGACTCAGGGTCTGTAATCTTGCCCTTACTATGCAATGTACTCTCCTTCCCTCTCTGGAAAAGTCCACAAAACATAGCTTTAACATCCCATTAAGCTTTGGTGAGAGCACATGTCTAGCGACATCTTCAGTTTCCCGTTTCCACCTGCTTATATGAAAAGTGTCTTGAGGTCAGTGTGTCAATATGTTGATGATATTGAGGGTGATTTTCTGCAGATCGTTGTGAACATGGACTTGCTATGTTTAAATGAGGTGAGCTTGTTTCATTTGTGAATTAAAAACTGATACTTCTCATATAAAATGCCAGCTTCTTGCTTTTGAAGCCCTCAAAAAGGAAATGAGTTCATCTAAGCAATTCCCAGGTAAAACTAGTAATAATTTTTCATGCTGAATTTCAGATCACAGCGTTAACGCATAAGTAGCTAAAGCTCCAATGACCGACACTTTTAGCATATACCATTAATGTGATTCAGTTCCTTCATTTGCTTTTCTTGTGTGTTTCTGAGACCCCAGATCATGGAGACCCAAGGGCGATCTGACGCTTCATTGTTAACTACATATGGGGATATGAGTTGGATGGATTGTTCTGCCATGTGCTTTTTACTACACCTGAAATGGGTCTGTCCTTGAATAATGTCCGACATGCATTGCTAAATGAGACATATGAATATTGTCATTTTAGTAAAGAATTCTCACTAGTCACACTCTTCCCAGTGCAAAACTCTACTCTCTTTCTTCTGTGACCCCTCTCATGCCAAAAAGCTCTAAAATGCAGGCTTTGTCTATGAACAGAAATGGAACATAACAATCTGAGTGTCCAGCATCTGAACTTTGAAAAATTTAAAGCAAGTATCAATTGCAATTCTGTTGCCTTTAGTTTGCTTAAAGATTGAAGAAGAAAGACGTAAAATGGACAAACGATGCGAACAACAAATAAACAGAGCATGGTCCTTAGACCCAGCTAAAATCCTGGTGTAAATATTTAGTGCTGATATGGATATTCTCTTAAGTCACAGCTAATAACTTAGCAAGAAGAATAAATGTTTCTCTTAAAACTTCTAATGTCTTTTGGGAAATTGAAAAAAATCTTTGTGTTTGACACTCACTCTAGTTAAAAACGTTAAGGAAATCTGGTAGTTGATTTTGGTTACAGATCATATCACAGAAATGTCTTGTGTATGGGACAAATAAAAATATGTGAAGAGAGATTCCAGAAGTCCTGAGGCTCAACTGGTGTGAAAAAGCACAGCCTCCTCATTTACTATTTGCTTGAATACTGATTGACATTGTACAATCCTCAAAACTGTGTAGTGTGTATATTTTTTCTGGAAAGAATTTTCTTTCTTTTTTAAAGAACAAGCGAAGTAGTCAATTGGTCCAAATAATAATCAACCAAAGATATCCTTAACAGTACAGCCAACAAGACCTTGTGTATAATGTGAGTTCTTTCTTTTTAATTTTAGAATCCACCTTGTCCTATGTTAGGCAGCTGGAGGCCAGAGTCAGACAGCTGGAAGAGGAAAATCGCATGCTGCCCCAGGTGGGTGACTTCCAGAAGTGCATAGCTAGCCAGTGCCATTTGAGTTGTAGCCTTTTATTTGAAATTTAAAGTCGCAATTACATGTTCTCTTTTAAGTGATAGAAATCATGTTGTAAACAGCCATTCATCATGTAGACTGTGGTGACGATCCATGACAGCCATCATTCTCCCCAGACTCCTGAGTGGTGCACTAAAGGATGCCAATGTCAGTAAGGTTGTGAAGTAATTTAACGTGAGGGAGGGAACAACACTCACACTGCCCTTCGCACCCCGCGTGCGAGCCGGTGGGTAAAGGGAAGGGACTCATTTACATTGAAATTTTGGTCATTTATGAGCTAAGTAAAGTTGTTGGTTAGAAGTTCATACTTTAATTAAATTAGTGCTTTCTAGAAGTTTTTGATTAAATTGAACTCATTTAGTGCAACGAAGTGTAACGACAGTAATCGGCAATGTTTACTTTGGAACCTCATTATCTGTCGCTGGTGAGTGGAAAGTTGCGTTTCTTTCTTTTTTTTTTCTGGGATATTGAACGGCTTGTCACATATTTCAATCACAATATTGTTTCTGTAGCTGTTAAATTGGTAAGAACGAGGCTGGTTTTGTGAGGTGGTGGTTTTCAGAAAAGATTTTCTTGAGAAACTCAAAAAAATCCACAGGTTGTAGGGTATCTTCCTGTCTGACAAGAAGGCAGTGATGCTTTTAAATATCTTTTATGAGGCCGGGCGATGGTAGCGCACGCCTTTAATCCCAGCACTCGGGAGGCAGAGGCAGGCGGATCTCTGGGAGTTCGAGACCAGCCTGGTCTACAAGAGCTAGTTCCAGGACAGGCTCCAAAAGCTACGGAGAAACCCTGTCTCGAAAATCCAAAAAAAGAAAAAAGAAAATAAATATCTTATATGAGGTTTCCAAGAAACAGATCCCCCAAATTCCTTCTACCTTTATGACCATTTGTACGTGACCAAGGGAAAATTGCCCTCAGCTAATGAGTAAGCGATATTTTAAATAAAACAGATAAACACATTCTATTCAAAGAGAAGATATTTAAACTTGAAGGCAGAGATGCTTGGGAGAACCTTTTGGGGTCTAATAATTTGGAGTTACTTTTAAAACTTTGTTCAGTTGTGATGATTTGGGCTGTTATGAATGAGAATGCTTTTCTGTCTCATTCATTGGCCAAATTATTTCTAGAAATCATGGAATTAATGAAGTGAATCTTCTCTTTATTCTCAAACTTCTCCTGTGCTCAAATTCATCATACCAGAAAGGACAGTTTGTGTTGCAAAATAAGATATTGATACATTTTTTCTTTTATGTTCTTCCTTACTATTCTGTTTTTCCCCCAAATATTTCCTTTTATGTTGAATTTATAGTATGACTGCACTAGAATTCTTGACTGAAAACATTGAACTTCTCCCCTGTTATAAAGAAAATTAAAAAAGAAAAACACAACTTATGCTTGTTATATCTCAGGCAACTATAAATTTGAAAGAAAATAGGAAACAAGAATGTAAAACAAAATAGTTGTGTTTTCCTTTTATTAGAGATTGGGTCTCATCTCAAACATTAAAATGTCAGTCGTGTGCCATCTTGTTTGAAAAGTCCAACTGATGAGAAAGTGATTTTTTTTTAATGTGAGGCTTGTGGGGGTGATATTGTATGTAAAATTACATGCTGCTGTGCCCCAGGGCCTGAGTTTCATCCCTAGGTTCTCATAGGTGGGAGGAGAGAACCAACTTCTGCTGATTGTCCTGGAAACTCCATATATAGTGTGGCATGTGTCCATATACATGTGCAATAAACAGTAAATGTAATAAAATGTTTTTACACCTGTAAAAATAAATATAAAACTCCTGAAGGAAAACAGATGCTTTTGGGGGTATTTCTGAAGTATATGAATACTTAAATACATAGGGCTGCATATTAAACTGAGGAAATATTATATAACCCCTCATATTAAAGTATTGGACAAAGTGTCCAATTATATGCTTTTAAACACATAAGGATTTTGCTCTCAAGAAAAGTCTTTGTCTTGTCTTTCCCCTAAAATATGAGCAGGAAGACCATGTTTCATTGAACCTGTGATATTGATATAAACAATGTATTTATTATATATAACATAAAAGAAAAACCATACCACATCAAATTCTAGATATTAAACATGGCAAACAGTTTTGCATATTTAACTAAACATATTTGCATATCAGCTTAAAACAAAATACATTATTTGAAATGTATGCCAAGAATATAACGGGTCTCAGTTTACAAACAATGCTTAATTTTTTAAGTTTTGAGTATCTCTTTCACTGATAGCTAAGGTAGTTAGATGACAGAACTGCTGTTTTAGCTGACCCTGTAAGTACAAGTTCATGCACACACATACACATGAATGTGCACACACACACACACACACACACACACACACACACACACACACACACATGAAAACCTAATAGGGAGCACTATAAGTTGATCCCAGAGAAGTGAAATTCTGTAAAGGTGTTCACTGAGAAGATTGAGACTTAGGCTGGATGGCACTAAGGCTTGCCTAGCTTGCTTTTAGATATTTTGTGTACGGTTGCAAATAATGTCTGAAGACCCTTCTCCTTAGAGCCTCTCTGTACTTTCCTGATGTTGGCTGATGTGCAAGGTCAATCCAGTGCTACATGCTGACATTCTGCATAAATTAGTCTTGCTATTCAAACACTTGATTTTCAATTATAAAAGCTTTCTCACTGTGCCTTGATTAGAAGGTATCTTTTATTCCTAAATTTATTAAAGAGTGCCCATTTGTCTTTGGATTAATGGAAATAAGAATGTAATGGCTAATTGGATTCTTAAGTATGTCAGATTCCTTTGAGGCTATAGCCAGGTTCATTTCTGATTGTTCAGTTTAGCCTAATTATGTTTGGCAATTAGAGAAGAAGAAATCTCCTCTTAAAACACCCACACTTCTTCTCTATATACAACAGTTTGTAACTAACAAAATCACAACTGTAAAAGGTTGATAGAAACAAGCCTCTGTCTTTTACAATTTGGGGGGTAAAGTATAAATAAAGACTGGAGTCCATATCCTTTAGCTAAGCAAAGTTAATCAGGTCCCATAATGAAAGGCTGAGTGAATAGAACAGTTGCAAGATGTTGGACATAATGGAGTTGGTTCTAACTGGTGGTGGAGAGTTTCCCACAGGAAGTGGGGTGGGAGCCTGACATCTGCTCTGCAACAAGGTGTCCAGAGGAGGTAGAGTTTCTTGCACCCCAATGGTCATAAGAGTACCCTGTAGTAATAAGGGTGGCAGCGGGGCTGCGTCCCCAACACCCCAGCCGCTTGCCCGGCTAGCTCAGTCGGTAGAGCACGAGACTCTTAATCTCAGGGTCGTGGGTTCGAGCCCCACGTTGGGCGCCATTTGTAGTAATATGAGCGGCGGCGGGGCTGCGTCCCCAACACCCCAGCTGCCTGGCTCGGCTAGCTTATGCCCCGAAATAATTACATGGACACTGTATTCTTTTAAACACTGCTTGACTCATTTCTACCTAGCATCTTCTAGGCTAACTCTCCCACCTGGACTAGCCCATTTCTTATCATCTGTATAGCACCGGTCTTACCGGGAAGATTCTAGCCTAAGTCCATCCTGGGTCGGAGCTTCATAGCATGCATCTTCCCTGGAGCGGGTAGCATGGCGTCTCTCTGAGGCTTCTGCTCCCGAGAGGAGAGCTGTGGAGTCTGCCCTCACTTCCTCTTCCTCCTGGCATTCTCTTTTGTTTACTCCACCTACCTACGTCCTAACCAATAAGATGGGCCAAAGCAGTTCCTTTATTAGCCAATGACCTTCCTCCATCATTTCCCCTTTTTTGGTTTAAACAAAAAAAAAAAAAAAAGAGGAAGGCTTTAACTTTAACATAACAAAATTACATATAACGAAACAGTTATCAAGTAAAAGTTACAATAATCTTTATCATAACTAAGGAAAACTATAACTATAACTAACTATTCTTAACTCTTTGTAGTAATAAAGGTGGTGGCGGGGCTGTGTCCCCAACACCCCAGCTGCTTGCCCGGCTAGCTTTACCCGAAATAATTACACAGACACTGTATTCTTTTAATCACTGCTTGGCCCTTAGCTCTAGCCCTTACTGGCTAATTCTGATATCCTAATCAACCCATCTCTAATAATCTGTGAGCACCGGTCTTACGGGGAAGATTCTAGGTCAGAGCTTCATCGCGTGTGTCTGCCCGGGATAGGGGCATGGCGTCTCTCTGAGGTGTCTGCTCCCGAGAGCAGAGCTGTGGAGTCTGCCCTCACTTCCTCTTCCTCCTGGCATTCTGTTCTGTTTACTCCACCTACCTACGTCCTAACCAATAAGATGGGCCAAAGCAGTTCCTTTATTAGCCAATGACCTTCCTCCATCAGTACCCTGCCAGGATTATGGAATTGTACTTTAAATCATGTTTATTGGCACTTTTCAATGACATCTAAAGGAACAATCATTTTACTATACTTAGAAAATGGAATACTGTTGTTAGATACTTTATTTTTTTAAAAAATCCTTTTTAAAAGGCCAGTATCCCAACAGCAAAGACTAACCGAACTGTTCTTGAGCACTAATGTGAACAGTTTACTAAGAACACATTAAAAATACCTCAAAGGATTGTGTATTGCTCTAGCAATCCATGTAATGCTACAGCTGTTCACACTAACCTCTCAGTTCCCTACATGCATATTGGATATTATATGAACCATCAGTGAAAATTGCATGGTATTTAAATAAATGTAGCTGATATATATGCAATTTTATTGGCTTAATCAAAAAAGGTAGAATCATACACGTGCCATAAATGACATTTATAAATAATAGACCCAGTGTGGTATGAAGTTATAGTTGTTTAAGGAATTTTATGTCAAAATGAAAAGTATCGCATCTGTTTTTCTATAAACTCATATATAAATTCAAGAATTTTTTCTGGATATAGGGCCATAGAGTCTCAGAATTGGACAGAAACTTACATATCCTTTACTATAACTCACATTTAAAGAATAGACTATCAAGCTCATAGAGATTAGGAGTATTTCCCTGGACAGACATCTAGTTAAGAAGAGACTCAGGAAGGTACACTTAGATTGACCTGATAATCTTGACTGATTAATACAAGTCCATATAATAAAGCTACTAAATCTATGATTTTTGTTTATCTATTCTTATTGTCTCATTTGTTCTTGTCTTAAGAAAAATGTTGTTTTTGTGAAAGCAACAGCACCCATCACAAATATGAGAAATCCCATGTTTCACAGTAGTGTTTCTTCTTGGAGCATGTCCAAGATAGCTTAGAATCATAAAGTTGAATTATGTAATCACATGTCTACATAGAAAATTCACTCATAACAGTGTGACCAGAGAGACTTTCTGTTCATGGGGCTGAAATGGCTCAGTAAGCAGAGAGTCATAGTGGTGATGCTCAATTTGAAATTAATTGGCTAGCCCCAAATCCCAGTCTCATTTAATCTGCTCATTCCATCATTGCTGCCTTGATGGTCATGGGAATTTATTAATTTCACTGTTTCTGTGCTGGTCTGTAGTGACGAATTCTCTTCAACTAGGTATCTTTAATTGGCTGATGTACTTAATGTACTTAACGTACTAAGCTGATGACCTTAATGTAAATTGTGGTGCTGCCCTTTGAGGGTTTTCATTGCTAGTCATATATACCCCTGAGGTAAACTATCTTTTTTTTTTTGGAAGAATTGTCCTTCCCTATTTCATATTGACTAAATTTCGCATCACAGTGAGTGGTAAAAGTGAAACAAACAGTTTGTGGTAGGTCCAAAGCCAACGGAGTGCATTTTTTCCAAGCCCTATTGGGAAATCTGTTCCCTTTGATCAAAAGCTCTGGCAGCAGCATCTGTTTGGCAAGCACTCTGTGTTCTCTGTGCCACCCAGGCCCTTCGATGTACCTGCCCACCTCTTGAGAGCTGGGTCCAATACAAGCACCCAGTACTGCCTGGTGTTCTTGCCCATTTCCGGGCTGTGTTGCAGCAGACCTGCCTGGCAGACAAAGCTCTGGGATCTCCACCAAGAAGTGCCCTTTCAGCAAACATGGCTATTTCTGTTGTGCTGAAGTATCTAATTTTAGGACTGGCAATGAAAACTTGCCCTCTCATGTAATTTGGTCACAATGTGGTTTCACAATGCCGTCTTTCAGAGCTTTGAGAATGAATCAGGGCTGTTTCGGAACAAAAGAAAAGAACTGTCACTATTGCCAGAAGTGCTGGGAAGGGTACACAGGAGCGAAGGCAATTGTGCCTCTTACTTCCATGGCAACACAGTCCAACTGCGGATCTCAGAACTGTTACTTCATCTCTCCTGGATGTGTACAAGCATAGCCCCGTGACCAGGCAGAGGTGGCAGGACTCTGACAAATGGGGACTTTGTCTCTCTCTTTTCTGGAGTAGAGATTATTATATAATTCTCTTTGTCTTTTTCCTTGTCACATTTTCTGAGTATATGTTTTGTAATCTTGTAGGGCTGTAAGTACAGGCTTCTTTTTGGATAGAAATTACTCTTGGTGGATTACTAACAATCTCTCTCTCTCTCTCTCTCTCTCTCTCTCTCTCTCTCTCTCTCTCTCTCTCTCTCACACACACACACACACACACACACACGTCACAGTGTAAGCCTTTCTGGGATACTTAGAGCAAGTGATGATGTTCTTCAGCTACTGTTTGCATGGAAGCTTTTACTCTGGCATCTTGTAGAGTAATGGGTGCAGAATTCTTTTTGTCTTATGAATAGGCATTCCATTATGTCATATGACATGATAGAAGCTAGATTTTATAGATAGGAAAATTAGTTAATCCATTAAAGTTTGACTACTTTTGCAGTCATATTGGGGAGAGGTAGATAATTCATATAATTAACAAAAAGGAAACGTCTGCATAAAGTTTAGTAGAACCTCAAAAGACAAATGAGAACTCCACCAGGGTAAGGGCATTGGAATGGAGGCATATATAGATACAGAGAGCAAATTGTTAAGATGGGGAAATTCATGCTAAGAAACCTAACTTAATGGATATTTAAACTAATGATTCCCAGGGAAAATATCAATGAGTAAAATTTATAGGGGGAAAAAAAGCTCAAGACAACATAAGAGTGTTCCAAATGCCAAACTCTATTGCATTCTAATGAGATCTTCTCATTCTTAAAAGGTCTTGCTTAGGAATCTGATCCGTGACCACATGTTATCATCCTAATGGGGGATTGTAGTTGAAATAGACATGTGTATTAAGCACATGGGTATGCTGTTCACTACACTTATTTATAAAATTATTGCATTTGCCAGGTGTTAAGTTATGAGGGGCCATGATATCAATAATTCATCCTTAGTATCTTGAAACAAACAATGGGACATTAACAATTATATCAATATGGCATGTTCAAATTTTTAAATTTTTAGATTTGTCATAGATAATTTTGAATGAATTCAGCAAAAATGATGACTTATTGAGAATGATATTTCTGTGTGGACACAACAGCTAGAATTACAGATATTTAATAAGCAGAAGTAGCCAAGACTGGAGAGAGTAGGAGATGGAGTCATGAGAGACACTGGTGCTGTTCTGCACCGGAAGTGTGGCTTCTTCCTCTTATCTTCACTCCTCCAAGAAGCTCAAAGAAAAGTTAATGACAAGTATAAATCAGTCTTCTCTAACAGGATTAGGTAGCTAGCTCTTGTCTTGAAAGTGGAGAACATAGTTTTATACTTGTTTTTGGAATTATTTTACTTTAGTGTAAATATCACTGGGATACGGATATCAAAACAATGTTAAGAAATATTGGCTTACTAGAGACTCGGACAAATGGTTTGTGACTCCGGACTGGGCTCAGACTCCCTGGATCTTCAATTCCAGACACAGGTTACTTCCTCTGTGACTAGGTAGAGGTGTCTCCAACAAAATGTCTTCCTCTTTCTGATTCAGCTGTTTCCTATAATGGGATTCAAGCCATTTTCATGAAGTCTCGTGTACCCATCTTATTACTCCCTATAGCCTGAAGAAAAATAAACATTGCTCATGAAATATAACCTACTGAAAATTAAGGTTGTTGCCAATTAATAATTGGTAATCACCTACATGTGTTTTCCATATAAGACAGACAAACATGAATCCAAATAGTCAATATCTGTATCACCTAAACTTAACTATATCATGAACAAAAAATGTAATATAGGCAAATTATGTTCCTTATCAATATAAAGTTATTAAAGTATATAAATTTTTAAGTGATTTGAGAATTCCTAAATTATACTTAAAAACTGCTGTTGCATGGGGAAGAGTATAGTTCAGTCATATTTAAGAAGCCTTAACTGATGACTTTGAGTTCAGAGCAATCTAATGATTAAAAGGCACTCTGACATGCTAGAAACAACACTGGACAGGGTGTCTATGAGAACTTGTTCTGAGATTATGATTGCCATTACGTAGCTCATAGACCTGGGGGACATCCCTAAAAAAATTCCCAAGCCCTATATTCCTTATCTGTACAAAAGGATCATCATAGGCAACACAGAAGGTTCTGTCAAGCTCTGTAATTTTATGACTCTGTCAAAGGGAGTTAAAACATAATATATACCAAAACAGATGTGTGTGTCACTTTTATTTTGATATTAAAGTCCCTTAAAACTTTAATGATTTGTTTTGAGATTTTTATTTATAAATATGTCTTTCTATCACTGTAGGTTATGTAACCTAATTGGTTCTAAAGTTAATAGAATTTCACCAGGAATCTACCAAAACTGTTTAAATAACATCAGCATAGGCATGTATGTTTGTTAGAGGTATAAGTCACATTAAATACCCACGTAGTGGGTTCATATACTGAACTGTGTTAATTTGCATGTATTTTGAGTGATGCACGTGTTCCTCGAGTATAAACTTCTCAGCATTTAATTTGTACATGAAATTTTACATAATGAACATCAAGACTCTAGTTTTGCTTAATAATATGTATATTTAAAAATAAAACAATTTTGAAGAATGGTTGTAGATTCTCTGTTTAGGCATAAATGTCTCATTTCCATCATTTTCTTACTTCTAAGTATGGTTTCTTCCAGCTCTGTATATCCTGAGCCTGTATATTGAAAAACCTGGTTCTGTGTGTACCAGTGAAATAGGTATAATAAACGCCATTGGAAGTTATAAAGTAATCAAGCCCTAGAAAGAAAGAAAAGCCTTTAAAACTAGAGATTAACGATGGCTTTTAAATGGGGCTATGGAGCTTTTAAATGGGGTGAGGAGCTGCCTGCATTGAGAGCAAGGGGGATGTCAGAGCAGGCCCTGGCCAGGGAACGAGAGAGTGTTTATGGCATGCACTATTGCCAAGTATTATCAGAGACACTGAGCTGTTTCCTAAAAGTAGTCTGTAAACACAACCTTTAAGCAGAATCCAAAAATGTTAATATGCTTATATTTTTAAATGAAGTGCTATTCATTAGGTATTGCTGTTTGAAAAGAAGATCCCTTAAAAGTAGGTGTAGGGGCTGGAGAGATGCCTCAGTGGTTAAAAATATTTGCTAGTCTTCCAGAAAACCCCATTTCAACTCTCAGTACCCACTCTGGGTAGTTTACAACTGTCCATAATTGCAGCTTCAAAGGGTTGAATGCCTTCTAGATTTTGTGAGTAGCTGCACAGACACTTGCATATATGCCCAGAAAACACACACACACACACACACACACACACACACAGAGAGAGAGAGAGAGAGACAGAGACAGAGACAGAGACAGAGATGGAGGGAGAGAGGGAAAGAGAGAGAGACAGACAGCAGACAGATAGAAATAAAAATAAAGCTTACAAAAATGAAAACAAACAAAAATGATAAATATCACCTCAATTTAAGACATCATCTCTTACACGTACAAAATACTTCCAATTTTGCATGTCATAGAAAGATATGATATTTGATAGAGGGAATTTAGCAAATCATGACAAAAGAGAATGCAAGCAGAAGAAATATAAGACCAGCTATATCTTCTCCTACTGTATAGTCCAACAACAGGTAATATTTATTTTAAAATGTACTATAAATTTTCAGCATTCAGTTGTCAGATAAGACAAATCACTGTGGAAAAAAGATGTCAAAGACACTGGATATTATACATTTCACTTTATTTTATTTTTTTTCGGTGTTGCCAGCGTGAGCAGAGAAACAGAATAGAAATGCACATAAATCAAAGTCAGCTGAACTGTGACATTCATAAAGAAGGAAGCCCAGATGGAGAAAACATTTCTCAAAAGCATTATAATTTATTGGATTTATGCCATAGATGCAAGCATCAAAAATAGCATCCAGTAGCAGTGGATGGGACCTCTTCGTAGGTTGTGTACCCACATCAAGAATGAGACAGAAACAGGAGCATTCACTTTAGAGATTCGATGAAGTATTTCTACATTGATAAGCGGTGGGATAACTTAGGAAGCAACTCCCACATTTGTAAGTGCTGCATAACTGTTTCCCAGGCTACACCAGACCAAACAGTGTCCAGACAGTGACAGTACCCTCCACTGGCTGTCTGTGAGCTGGCTTGTAGGCTGTTCCCCTGTCAAGTATTCAGGTTTTCTTCTACTGTCTTAAGCCTATTGTCTCGGTTTCTAGACTTTGATGCCCAACTGCCCAGAACCTGATATTGACTTTTCCTGTTTGCCCCAAGGAACCATCTCTGCAGTGCTCTCCAATGCTCCAGCTATCTCTGAGCTGAAGAAACCCCTTAGTCTTCCTTGGGTTCTGATTTATGACAGGCCACAGGTCCATCAGTTCTCTCTTCACCCCAGGTTCCAGGCAATGTGTGTGGAAAAGAGTAATTACCAGCCAAGTGTACGATAGTAACTTTGATTCATGCGTGCCTCTCTGGTCTGATTCCTTCTGTGGGAACTTCATTCCTCCAAACGTCAGAGGTTCTCATGCTAATTGACTCACTTCAATTAGTGATTATTTTAGAAGTCCTGAGTCAAGACCTTCAAATAATGAAACCCTGTCTCAGACTTTCGGCACATTTTAAATTTAAATTATCTCAACATAGTAGGTAGCAATTAGAGAAATTTCATTGCTGTTGCCTTATGGTGAGATCTGTTCACTGAAGCCCTTGTGAATAAAGCCATATCCATATTTTAACAAAACAAAGCAAAATCTCTTCTACTTAGAACTTAGTAGCATAGGGACAGCTTTACACTTATTATTTTTTAAAAGGGAAAAATAAATCACAAAAATAAAATAGCTAACTTTATCATGATTGCCTGAAACCCAGAGTCTATCTATTTATGTACTTATTATTCTCAGTGAAAATATTTAACTGAAAATATGCCATTTATATATGACTTAAATTTAAGGCAGCAAATAAAGCAATTGGTTTGGCCTATTCAAACAAAATCCCTGATGCCTCTTATTTGCCACACATAATGCTAAAAACAAGAGTTCTAGTTTTTAACAGATAGCAAATAACTAATACATTTAAAACCAGATGGGAGCCATTTTGGACTGGCATATTCACTGGCTCTGAGAAAGAAGGCTTTGTGATAGCCAAGATATATCAACTGTTTCTGAACCCACGCTAGGTGTGTCTTCAAGTTGAAGAGAAAAAAAAGGTTTTAATTAAACATTAATTTATTAACCAGGGATGTTTAATATCCATAACTACAGAAATGGAGTCCAGTAAATTTGTTCACACTTTCCTGGTGTATTGTGTGTAGGGGGTGAAGTGGGATGGGATGAGTTCTTCTCATTTGGGATGTTTCACCAGGAGTGACTGCCAAAAGAGGATGGAAGTTCCAGCTAGGACTCCAATGGTATCTTTACCAAAATGGTTTAAACAAAGAGGTATGCCGGGCAGTGGTGGCACATGCCTTTAATCTCAGCACTCGGGAGGCAGAGGCAGGTGGATCTCTGTGAGTTCGAGGCCAGCCTGGTCTACAAGAGCTAGTTCCAGGACAGGAACCAAAAGCTATGGAGAAACCCTGTCTTGAAAAATCAAAAAAAATAAAAAATAAATAAAAAATAAAAAAGAGGTATTTGACAAATTTGTGCTTAAAGGTATGGTATTTTCTTTAGGTCACTAGTGAAGAGTATGGCTGATGTGGCCTCATGGGAGTTGGCTTTCCTTGCAGAGAATTCTCTTAGTTAGGGAAGCTGAAGATGCTCATCTTTTAGAGCTTTGGATGTGTCAAAGTTAAATAGGAAGGCATGGTAATACTACTGCCTTCAAGTACTGCTTCTTAAACATAGATCTTGCTCAGGTTCTTGATACCGACAAAGTTAATCAGACTGAGGCAGGGGAGTATAGTAATACATCTTTCTATTTAGGTAAGTAGTTCAGGTTGAATATTCATAGCTATATATTGATCTATCCTTATCAACTCAGAAAACTTTATTTATTTTTGAAATGTTCTGTGTTGTTACATTATTTTAATACCTTATTTGCTATGTCTGGCAGTTTTTTTCTTTTGGATGTATTTTTGTTTTGCAGTTTTCAATCAGTGGTTCTAGTATGTGTTAAGTCTGTGTTCAAAATCATAATTTTTAGGGTCAGGACAGAGATTCTTGACCATCAAAAAAAAACAGTGTGCATTTCCTGTATCTTTCATTATGAGATAGATCTTCCTATCAGGAGAGTTTTCTATATCATATATAATTCTTTTAAGAATCTGCAATTATTCATGCTAGATTTGCCTTCGTTTGCAGTTGGTGCACAGGATGGATAGTAGGGATACCCATTTTCTTCTGAGTTTGATCTCAATCCCTACCTAACCACTGTAGTCCATCACTGTGGTCCCAGTTTTGAGTCCTTGTTGATGATTTTAAATTCTGGCTTTGGCTTCCATGATTACCTCCATTTTGCATATGAAAGAGTGTCTACTAATAGGAAGAAACATCTCACACATCCAGAATTTCTGATAGTACCAGATTAATATTCTTCCCACTTGCTCACACTTGTTTTTTATATGGCACATGTCTTGTTTCTCCCGAAAAGCAAGGTATCCAAGGTAGCTATACAGCAATACTACCAGCACCATCTGAAGTGAAAGAGCCATGGTGCTGCCATTGGGAAGCTGGGAGTTCGCCAGGAATCCCATTCCTAGTATCTGGAGTATCTATTTTGATATTTGCTGTGAAATTTTGATATTCTCACAATTAGTCTGATATTCATTGGTCATATTTTAGAAGAATTAAGAAAATTTATCGTCCTCAAATGAATTTTTCCCTGGGCAGAACATTTGTCTTAGTCTTCATTTCCTGAGCTAGTCAGTTTCTCTTTAAAATCCTATTTCCAGAAACTTCCCACTATACCAATTTTCTTTTCTTCTTCTTCTTCTTCTTCTTCTTCTTCTTCTTCTTCTTCTTCTTCTTCTTCTTCTTCTTCTTCTTCTTCTTCTTTCTTCTCCTCCTCTTCCTCCTCTTCCTCTTCCCCTTCTTCTCCTTCTTCCATCTTCCTTCTTCTTTTTTATTATGTGAGACAGGGTTTCTCTGTGTAACACCTCTGGCTGTCCTGGAACTGACTCTGTAGACCAGACTGGTCCTGAACTCATAGAGATCCACCTGACTCTGCCTCCCGAGTGCACCACCACTGCCTGGCTTCTTCTTTATCTATAGAAGTGGGAAAACACCTAAAGGTTCAGTCAGTAAATATTTTTAAATTTATTATCATAAGAATATGTTGCATTTTTATGCGTGCCATCAAAGCATAAGAAAATGAATACAGTCACAGAGAATATCAAAATGATAAGTATGTGTTGAAATTAGGAGCGGCAGGGCTGCTTCCCCGGCACCCGGCCGCCCCCACGGCTAGAATATCCGAAATAATTACATGGAAACTGTATTCTTTTAATCACTGCTTGGCCCATTCCTATCTAGCCTCTTCTAGGCTAATTCTCACATATTAATTTAGCCCATTTCTAATCATCTGTGTAGCGCCCCTAGGTGCGCTTACCGGGAAGATTCTAGCCTATGTCCATCCTGGGTCGGAGCTTCATAGCGTGCGTCTGCCTGGGAGCTAGGAGCATGACATCTCTCTGAGGCGTCTGCTCCCGAGAGGAGAGCTGTGGAGTCTGAGCTCACTTCCTCTTCCTCCCAGCCTTCTGTTCTGTTTACTCCTCCCACCTATCTTCTAACCAATGAGGGCCAAGCAGTTTCTTTTTATTTAACCAATGACCTTCCTCCATCAAGTATGTTGGAATTTTGTTTATTTTATTTGTTTTTAAGCAAAATTTTACTGCATTTAAGTTTGGCAGTAGTTTGCTGACTCTGCCAGATGATTTCAAAGCTAAGGTAAGTTTTGACCAGTTGCTTTGAATGATCTCTTACATCTTCATCTTGTTTTTAAAAGAAAAGTTGGTATCTATGCAGAGATGAAAATTTAGATAATAATATACATACTTCATTATGCATATAATTTTCAGTTAGTGATCTTTATTTAGTTCAAATTATTTGTCTTGTTGTCCAAAAATCTACTCTAAGTTACCAGCTTTGGGATTTGAGCTGTGCTGTGATTACACAGGGGAGTTGTTGAACACCAGCAAAGCCTTGTCTCTGGTAGGTCATCTTTAGGAGGAAAATGTTTCAGAGACTGAGATGCTTGCATTTGGTTTGAAAAAGCAAACTGCCATCGTATGGTTGTGCTCCAGTTGAGTAAGAAAATTTTCAAACTCTTATCTATAGCAATTGTAGCTGCATTTTAGTGAGTGATTGGTTATATTAATTTTGTGCCCTGGCTATTCTTGCATACCTTTGAGAGAATTCTAAGGAAATAACATGGCAGGGAGGCTTATCTTTAAAATAGATATCACATGTGTGGCAGCTTTGAAAAGAAAAAATAAATGAGTTTCTATACAGTCCTACAAAGACAAGTGAAATTTTAGTTTTGCATTTATCAATGAATGAGAAAAGCTATTTCTGGCTAAGGAGAGGAGATCTGAAATCAATCTCTCATTTTTCCTTAGGTGAGAGAGCTTTATAGAAGAATGAGATGCTTGCAGACTTTGGTAGAAATTAAGTGAATTCTGTATTTTTTCAAGTCCTTTCTATTGATATCCTCTTTTCCCATTATCTTTAATCATGTGTGCTGATCAAAGCCAGGTTGGCCGTTTATACAGTTTCTATTCATCAAGAGTGTGCAGGACACTTTAGGGAGAACAAAAAAATTACCATCTGCAGCACATTTTGTTGGCAGTGGGAATGTGACGAGAGCCCTCACCCACTTGTCATTAAGATGGATTGACATCAGAAGAGCTGGGGATGGAAGGGGCTTTAAAAGATTACACAGTGTGGCGTTCACGTTGTAGCCTGTGACACATACAATTACCGCTCATCAATTAAAACAAAATAAAGCTCAAAAAGAAACATGAGATAACTGTGTTCACAGAGCTCAGTTGGTGACCCAGTGACAACCTGGCAATTACAAGGCCTCTTCATGGCATTTTGTATTTTCACAGTGCTCCACAATCACATTTGTTAGTCACTCTTCACAGACACTGCATGGAGCTAATTTATAGGGCTTGCCATTCTCCTGCCGAGCACAAGCGGCTTGCTGAGAGTCAGGCGGTCTCTGATCATTCTACCTTGAATTAGAACAGTACTCTCTCCTTTTAGAGAAGACAGCTTTGAGTAACCCTAGAAAACCCACTTCTGTGGCTTAACCTGTCTTCTAGGGGAATGCTACTCTAAAGCTTCAGTTCAAAAAAGAACCTGAATGTTGACATCCTTAAACCTCCACCTTAGCCCTTTCCAGACATTTTAAAATCAACATCTCCAGCAACTTGGCTTATATGTTAAAGGTTGCCCTTATTTAGGTTATAGCCTCAGGAATTTGGCCATTCGAATCCTTTCAAGTCATACAGAAACATCAGGAGAAAAAAAACCAGCATATTTCTAAACTAGAGAGCCTCAGTTTGTGTCTTTACCTATGATTAAGATTTATATTGAGAGATAAGAAGTGATTTTATTCCAATCATTAATGCTGTCTTTTACCCATAAAATCTCATGTGTACCTTACTGTTTGCAATGGGAAATGTGAGCATTGGATTAGTTCAGCGAGTGTCATTAAATGGTAGGAAATTAGTGGGTTCCATTTACTTTTGTGAGTATACCCAAACAACCCTTAACAATCAGGAGGTGGAATGTTCATATATCAGGAAGGGCTGTCCATTCCATCCTTTACCTCTTGAATGTTTTGAGCATCTTATATAGCACACTCTTTTAGGCAATAGGTATGCAATCTTGAATAAGAAAGCTAGGGTCTTTAACCTCAAGCGTTTTGTAGTTTAGCAGGTGGGTTATTCTTAGAACTGGTGGACAGGTAAGGGATGTCAGGAGGAATCAAGTCCTGATGGACATGACTCAAGAGAAACCAAGTCCTGTTGGAGGTGTTATCTCTCAACAGGGAGATGCCGGATACAGAAACAGACATCGGCATCTGCAGCTCTGTGAAGTTTGAGTGAGATAAAAACACTATGATACATATGCTTGTGAATACCCATTGTAAAGTCATGGGCCTGAATGAGAACTTGTCAGTGGTGTGAGAAAGAGTCCTGGAGGGTGAGCCCAGAAACAGCCTACAATTTAAAGGGGGAGGGCGGAGGTGAGAGAACCAGATAGTGAAGATAACAGAGAAACAGACCTAGCCTTTTTAGTCTCCCAGAATCCTTGAGTACAGGGGTCTTACTTCATAGCTTGCCCTGGAAAGTTGTATTTAAACCCTCTGGTGCCTCTGGAAGTTCCTTTGGGTGTAGTAAAGGAGTATAGTAATGTGAGTTAAAACATCTTTTCCAGTATAAAATGTTTTTTTTTTTTGTTAGGAAGCAGAACACACAGGTAAATATATTCAATGTCTCAGTTTTCTTACTAGTCATCCCTGTGTATAGGCGTGAATTCAGGCTCCTCACTGTGAGTAAGTGTGAGTTCAGAGTTCTTCTCAGCATATGAGTGTGAGCACAGGCTTCAGTATGAGTAATTGTGAGTTCAGGGTTCTTTTCAGTGTGCGTGTGAGCTTAGGTTTCAGTGTGAGTGATTATGAGTTCAGGGTTCTTCTCAATGTGCATGTGGGCTCAGGCTTCAGTGTGAGTGATTGTGAGTTCAGGGTTCTTCTCAGTGTGTGTGATTGTGAGCTCAAGCTTCTTCCACCAACCACTTTCCCAGCTGACACACTTGGTAATTAAAGAGACAGAAACCACACTGTCTAAGTCATTTTGGCTGCTCTTTTTTTTTGTTGTTGTTGTTATTTTTGTGTGTGTGTGTTAACAAACCTTTCAGCATAAAATGAATATTGATGTTTTAAGAACTTCAGTAGATAAGCCCAGCAGAAGGACAGCCTGCCAAGCAACTATACTGCCTTCTGTTGATCCCCTGACTTTATGGTGGCCTTCCCGTTTTGTGGGGGAGCATTATGTATCAGAAAACCAATGAAGAAACTTAAGGTCTTTCTTTCTTTTTCTTTCATACAAAAGCCAGAAAAGCATTCAACTCAACAAGTATTTATCATAAATAGCTTTTAGTCACAGGGGCTCTCACGCTGCATGTGTGTTCTACTAGGTTTAATGGCCTGCTGAGCACTTTAACACAGTTATTAATGGGTTGTGCTCTGCAACCAAATGCAATGCTAATAAGCATTACTTCTTCTGCTAGCGTTTCCATACCATCAGCTCAGTTCTTTGCCTTTTGATGTGTGATACCAATTTCCACCGTACCCTTTCCTCTACTGCATAGCCCCAAACCTAGTGACACTCAGACATATCCCTCTATGAAGCAATATCAGAAGCTTTTTCTATTTGACATCAATCAATCAGAAGGCAAGTCATATGCATTATCCCTCAAAAAAGAAATTCAGCTCCTCACTAGAAGTTGTATGGTTGGTAAAAGTCTAAATTAAAATTAAGCACAAACTCATGACCCAGAAGCAGCAGGTACGTGAATGCACTACTGTTTGCCTGTTGCCTTCTGGGTAGATCTTCACTGTTAGGTTTTGTCAGTTGTTACTCTGGCTCTGGGGATAGTGAGTATTTTCTGCCCTAGAATTTCAAAACTGATGCTCCTCTTCCTGGAGTTTGTTCTCTGTGATTCTAATTTTAAAAAGGTATCCTGCTGTAATTACTTATGTTTATTTGTTTGTTTATTTTATCTTGGGAATTACATTTTTATGTTTCAAAATGTCATCATAAGTAACAAATATTTTTATTCCCCCCCCCAATATTGCAGAGTTTAATCTCATATTTTATCACCAATAATGTAGTTGTCATTGCATGAAGCTAACAACGTTTATAAGTTAAATATTTTACAAACTCCTTTTTTTTCCTTTTTAATCTGGCACACCAGGAAATAACTTCTTTTTGGAGGGTATCAGTGAGGAAAACTTTCTGGGATTTGTATTGTTAATCACCTCTTTGATCTTGGATTTAAAAACCTGAGAAAGGAGTTAGATGTAGTAATAAGGAGCGGCGGGCCTGCATCCCCAACACCCCAGCCGTCTGCTCGGCTAGCTTTTGCCCGGAAATAACAACACACAAACTGTATTCATTTAAACACTGCGTGGCTCATTTCTACCTAGCCTCTTCTAGGCTAACTCTCGCACCTGGACTAGCCCATTTCTTATCATCTGTGACCCACTGTTCCCTCGGAGACCAGGAAAGTAGAAGAGACAGCTCGGAGCACGCTTGCCAAATTTATAGGCAGACATTAGCCCGAGGCGAACACGCCCCCTAAGGGGCGGGACTTATACCTACAGTTAGATATTGTTGCTCTCTTTGGTATTTCCTATCCTGTTAAGGACATGACCACTTAGTTGGTACTCTGCCAGAAAGCAGAGAGCCATTAGAGATTCTTTCCAACCTCGTTACAGCCAAATCCACATCAAGGCTCCATGTTCCTGCCCTTTAAATCATTATCACCAATCTTTTTCGTTCTTGGCCTATTATCCAGGGTAGGCAGCAAGCAATCATTCTGTAGTTGGGCTTTTTTGTTAATCACCTTACTAAAACTTCATTCAGCTAGATTTGTCCCATGAAATTATTCTCATATTATTAGCGATGTGTCTGTAAAATACAGTGAGTTCCCATTACAGACTGCAGCTCTGTCTAAAACACATTTAACTTCATCACATGACCTGGAAGGTTAATCTGACTGTGTGTCTGTGTGTCATGCAGGCTTCAGTGTTGGCATCTAGGGGGCCTCACATCCAATGCGACACTCATGTTTCTGCCTTGTTTACATTTACCTGGGCATGTCACTAGTCTGGGGCATCCTTTACTGTAAACTGGAGCTCTGTCTACCTTTCTGATGAGAAACTGATAACTGTACTCCACCTGATAAAGGAGAGTATACCTTCTTTCCTGACTCTCTAAGCTAGTGTTATCACAGAAGTAGTGTGTTGTGTGTTCTACATTTACTGAAAGTGAAAATATTTTTTCAGCTGGCTTTTAGGCTTATAATTTACACACACACATTCACCTTCTTATGGGGATCAGCATTTTGATTTGGTGCTCCATAGATGAAGTCTTTAGTTTTGTTCTACCAAGCCAATCATCCTTAGTTACTATATTTGAGCATCATTGTATTAAAATCGATAAATTTAGCATGAAAAAACTTTGAATTACCTTATTTTTACTTAAATAATAATAATAATTTGTTCAAAAAGAAAAAAAATGGGACTTTAGACTGCATTTAAATTGAGCAAAATTGCTAAGTATGGACTGTTTTTTAAATACCATTTCAGGACTGTGGGGAAAAAAGAGAAAGTGTGGGAAAGAGAAGATGAATTAGAAATTAGACTAAAGAGAATGACATCCCTAGACAGACAAGAAAGGGGTCAATAGAACACAAACACAAAGGTGGAAATTTTCAGCAAGAGACATTCTTTTCCCCTATTCTCCTTCAGTTATAGCTTAACCAACATAGTATTTATTCCAAAGTGAATACTGAAAAATTCGCTACAAATTCTTTAGTGACTTCACAGAATACCAGGTTTCAAAAGGCCTTATAAGTGCTGTTTCATGAATCTGCTGCTATTGTAGCTATGTACTCGGCAGTACAGTAAACTGCATGAGCTCAGAGCTGGTGCTAAGCCTGTGTGAGCCAGATCATCCCCATCAGTTCATGCTATATGCTCTGAATGTGGTACCCAAGGCTCAGAGACATTCAGACAGCCTTTGCCCTCCCCTAGGAATCCTGACTCTCTCTTTTAAGAGCTAGATCAGTGCACAAAAGCAGAGAGTACTCCATAGAGAAATTCAGCTAACAAAAGATCATTGTGAGGTATAAGTCATCAAGAACAATACCAGACACATAGTCAATATTTTTAAATAAAAGTTTGGAGCCAATGAGATGGTTTACCAGGTAAAATACTTATGCAAGCCTGATGACCTGTTTTATCCCCGCAACCCATGGTGGAGTAGAGACTGACTCCGAAAGGTTTTCCTTTGTGCTCTGCATGACTAATACATACACACATACACACACGATATATACATGTATACAATAATAGCAAATTAAATATTTAAAAAGGGGTTTTTCATGGCATACTAAACACTGTGTCTCCAAAGATGTTTGGGAATACATGCACAAATGAAATGAGTAAATCTAACTAATAAATGTGTATTCTGTCACATAGTTATTTTTGTGATATATATCCACTGTAAACATTTTAAAATATATGAATTACTACCAACATATTGTACAGTATGTCTCTTGGACTCTTTATTCCTACCTATTGATATACTGAATTCTTTGGCCAACATGTCCTTAACACTTCTCCACCCATTCACCTCTGGTAGCCACCCCATTTGCTCAGCTTCTACATGACCAACTTTTGTAGTTCACATATGAATAAGATCCTGTCATCTTTTTGTCATGCTTTTCCTGCATATTTCACTTAACGTATTTTCATCAAGGCAATCCACCTTCTCAAAAATGATAGAATTTCATCCTTTTCGTGGTTGAATAATATTCTGTTTTTGTATGTCTATGTGCATCCTTGTATATCTGTGAATGTCTCTGTTGTTAGTTTGTTTAGATATCTTGGTCCTTTACAATAATATTGTAATGAAAAATTGAAGTACAGACATTTCTTCAGCCCTGTTGGTTGTATGTACTACTGGATTACACAGTAGTTCTCTTTAAGGTGTTTGAGGAGGCTCCATATTGTCTTCCATAATAGTTATCATGGTTTAATTTCTCACTAGCAATAGATGAATGTTACTTTCTCTGTACTCCCTTCCCATTACTTGTTACCTGTTGCACTTATAGTAATTGTTTTTCTAACTGGATTCAGTTGTATTTCACTGCATGTCCATTAGGTCATTAGGAATAGTATCAATTTTCCCATTGGCCTTTCGGTTCATTCATTCTTTGTTTTCTTTTTGACAAATGTCTAATCAGGTTGCTTGCAGTGTCTCTTCCCTGTAATCCTAGCATGCTGGAGGCTGAGGTAGTTGGCTGGTTAGCAAGTTCCAAGCCAGCCTGTGATGCAGAAGAAAGAGCGAGACTTTATCAAAAATGTGTACTCGAGTTCCTGCCCCTGTTTCTAACTGAGTTATTTGGTCTTATGCTTTCGAGTTGCTTCAATCCCTTACACATTTTAGGCATTCATAGTCCATGTTTTATGAAAGAAAGCATTCACATATAAAAGTTTATATTGGCCAGTACTAATATTTTGACTGACAGAACTTTGGTAGTCCTAACACATAGCAGGAATGCATTGGTCAGGAGCAGTTATCAGTGAGACAAGCCATCCGTGTATTGTCTATGCACTGAGGGGACATGCATGTGAACAGACTGAATGACTCAGTTGTGTGCTAAGGAGACATTCATCACTGCTTTGTCCAGAGTTCTCTCTGCATGTTATAGAATGCTGTGGTCAGGAACAGTATACTGTATTTACGTGTCAGAGTCTTTCCTTCTCTTTGTTGGGAGTTTTCTTCTTTCCTAATGAGTGTGCTTAAAATATAATACAGAATCTTTGCTTTGAGTATCAAGGAAGCTATGTTTTGTTTCATGATTTCCACATAATGCTGCTAATTTTACTTGATATGTTTGCTTTTAAGGTGCTGCAGCTTGCTATGTCTTTCTTTATAGGACCCCATTCTTTTGGCCATTGCCTCTTGTCTGTCTGTTTAGTGTGTGTTTTGTATAGTATTGTTACATTAGGGTGTACTGGCCACTTTTAATTTGAATCCATTTCTTAGAGTAACTCCCTGTTTGTGAATGTTACATAGATTGCTTGAGGATTGAAATACAGCTACTTTTTTTTTTTTAAAAAAAAGTGATTTCAAACTCTAAATATTTCTTCACATGTATCACCTGCTATAGACTTTGTATTAGTTACTTATAGTTGCAATGCTAAAATACCATGATCAAAGCAGTTTAGACCAGGAAGTGTTTATTTAGGCTTAAGGTTGTAGAGCGAGTATATATACATATATACATGTGGGAGGCATGGACATAAGTGTGGAGCAGGAAGCTGAGAGGTCACATATTGTCATAGTGAGAGAGTGAACTCCAAATGTGTTGAGGTTGTACAGTTTCCAAACCCCCACCCTGTGATGGGTTTCCCTCAGAAGGCTACAGTTACACATCAAAGGTTGTCTCAGGGTGATCGTAGCAATGTAGCTTTGTGGTTTTCATATATAGTTTCTTTTTTCTAAAGCAGGATTTTTTAACAATGTGGGCAGTACACTTATTTGTTCTGATGGGGATGTGACTCTGAGTTATGAGATGTCTAGAGACATTCTAGACATCTATCAACTCAGTGACCATAGACACTGCCTAGTTTTGACAGTGAAATCCTATAGACACTTTCTCCCAAAGATGTCTTCCTGGGGAAGAAAATTGCCCTGGTTGAGAGATATTTCTATATATAAACAATGTGAAAGTAAATTGACACGTTATAGAATGTGTTGACAACCACACCAAAAACATTCCTGATAATGAGAGTAAACACAGAGCAGTCGTATGGGGTAGGCAGCGATCTGAGAACTTGTTTCATGCCGGCTATCAAACCCATAGGATGAGACATACCATTTTATCATTACCTATATTTTGCAGATGAGGAAATTGAGGCACAGAGAGATCACTGCCTTAAAGTCATATAGCTCCTAAATGCCATATAGAGTTCATAATTTGAACCTAATATTTTTAATAAAAACTTACTGAAATAATTAAATGGTGTTTAATATATTACCTGATATTTACCTAAAATTAACAAATAATCTGTGTGAATATAGATTTATGTTTAATATATTTTCATTAATTCTTTGAGACCCTCATGCATTCATACATACACACAATGTAATTTGATCACATTTGCTTTCCACTCCTCTTTTCCATTATCCTCACCAAATTTACTAATTTTTTATTATTTTTTTAAAGATTTTTATTTATTTATTTTAAAAAAACCATTTTTTCTTTTCTTATTTTCTTTTCTTATTATGGTATCTTATGATTACATACCAATCCCAGTTCCCACTCTCTTCTTTCATCCTGTTCCCTCCACCCTCCCCTAATTCCGTCCCCCATCCACTCCTCAGAGAGGGTAAGACTTCCCATGGGAAGTCAAGCACATTGTTTTGAGGCAGGACCAAGGTCCTCCCCACTACATCTATGACAGCTTGGAACTGGCATAAAACAGGCAAGTAGACCAATGAAATCGAATCAAAGACCCAGATAATGATCCACACACCTATGAACATCGAGTTTTGACAAAGAAGCTAAAATTATATAATGGAAAAAGAAAGCGTTTTCAACAAATGCTGCTAGTATAACTTGATGTCAACATGTAGAAAAATGCAAATAGATCCATATCTATCTCCAAGCACAAAACTCAAATCCAAATGAATTAAAGACCTCAATATAAATCCGACCACACTGAACCTAATAGAAGAGAAAGTGGGAAGTACCCTTCAATTCATGGGCACCGAAGATCACTTCCTAAATGTAGCACCGGTAGTACAGACATTGAGAACAACATTAAAGAAATAGGACCTCCTGAAACTGAGAAGCTTCTGTAAAGCAAAGGACACAAAAAGACAAAAAGGCAGCTTACTGAATGGGAAAAAAAATCGTTAGCAACCCCACATCAGAGAGAGGACTGATTTCCAAAATATTTAAAGAACTTAAGAAATTAGACATCAAAATACCAAATAATCCAATTAAAAAAATGGGGTACAGATCTAAACAGACCCCTCAACATAAGAATTTCAAATGGCCAAAAGACACTTAAGAAAATGTTCAACATCCTTAGCCATCAGGGAAATGCAATCAAAGTGACTCTGAGATACCATCTTATATCTGTCAGAATGGCTAATATCAAAAATACCAATGATAGCTTATGCTGGAGAGAATGTGGAGTAAGAGGAAAGCTCCTTCATTCCTGATGGGAATGCAAACTTGTACAACCACTCTGGAAATCAGTATGGTGGTTTCTCAGAAAATTCTGAATCAATCTACCTCAGGACCTAGCAACACCACTCTTGGACATGTACCCAAAGGAAACTTAATCATACTACAAGAACGTTTGTTCAACTATGTTCATAGTAGCATTTTTATAATAGTCAGAACCTGGAAACAACCTAGATGCCCCTCAACCAAAGAATGGGTAAAGAAAATGTGGTACATTTATACAATAGAACACTACTTAGCAGTAAAAAATAATGACAAGTTGAAATTTGCATGTGAATGGATGGAACTAGAAAAAAAACATTCTGAGTGAGGTAACCCAGACTCAGAAAGATGAGCATGGCATGTACTCACTCATAAATGGGTACCAGCTGTAAAGCGAAGGATAACAAGCCTATAATAGTTCATGACCCCAGAGATGCTAAGTAACAAAGAGAATCCTAAAAGAAACATATATAGATCCCCCTGGGAAGGGAATATAGATAAGATCTCCTGAGAAAATTTGGAGCATGTGAAAGGGGACAGAAAGGGAAGGGGATAGAAGGAGGGGAGTGGGACAGAAAACCTGAGGAAACAGGATGGTCAAGATGGGGGAGGAACAGAGATGGAGTGCAAGGGAAGAGATATCTTGATTGAGGGAGCCCTTACAGGGTGAGCAAGAAACCTGATACTAGAAAAATTCCCAGAAATCCCCAAAGATGATCCCAGCTAAGACCCTAAGCAATAGTGGAGAGGGTGCCTGAATTGGCTTTGCTCTGTAGTCAATGGATGACTATTTAAATGTCACTATAGAACCTTCATCCAGCAACTAATGGAAACAGAAGCAGAGATCCACAGGGGAGCACTAGACTGACCTCCCAAGGTCCAGATGAAGAGTGTGAGGAGTATAAATATGAGCAAAGAGGTCAAGACCACCATGGAGACACCCACTGAAACAGCTTAGCTGAACTAATGGGAGTCCACCAACCCTGGCCTGACACCGAGGGAACCAGCATAGGACCAAACTAGGCCCTCTGAATGTGGGTGACAGTTGTATGGCTGGGGTAGACTATGGGGCCACTGGCAGTGAAGCCAGAATTTATCTCTACTGCTTGTACTGACTTTTTAGAACCCATTCCTCCTCTTAACTCTTCCCAGTACCCTTCATCACACTCCCTACCATGTCCCCCCTTTTTTTTGTTTTGTTTTTTGTTAAGAGCCCATTGAATTTAGTTAAAGTTGTGGAGCAAGTCAGTGGAAGGTGGTCAGTCCATCAGGTACCACACTCCTAAAGAAAACTGGTTATCTACTCTACTACTCATGAATGTAAATAGCTCCTTAGCGAGGGGTAGAGGCTCCTGACCTCTCCATCCTCCATGCTTCAATGAGTTCATGACTACAGAAGACATTGTTTCCTCCTAGTCCTCCTAACTTCTTGATCTTAGAGTCTTCCAAAATTTCTCTGAGTCTGGGAGAAAAGGGGTAGGATAGAGATGTTCAATTTATAGCTGAACAAATATTTCTCAGGCACTTGCTCTCTGCACTTTGATGAGTTTTGAATTTCTATGTTAATGACCTCCACTGAACAAAGAAGCTGGGGGCTGCATTAATCTGTGGGCATGGAGATATGTAATTATAGGAAAAATTGAGTGCTAGGTTCATTTAGAAAAATAATAGTGATAGGTTCACCCTTGACCCTATTAGCTCCTTAACAATGGGTTCTGGGCCAGATTTACAATGCCAGGCATTTCTTTTCTCCTGTGGAATGGGCCCTAAATCCAATTAGAATATGGGTGGTTACACCCATAACATTTCTGCTACTGCTGACCTCTTATGCATAACTTTCTTGGGTGGTCATTATTGTAGCTGACCATTTTCATATCTTAGGAAGACTGTTGGCTTTTCTCTCCTGGCAGACTATGGAATGCTTCTGGTACTGTGAGAGCTAGCCAGGAGTGAGGAGGCTTCCTTAACAGCATAGTGGGTGTCTCCATGTTCTGTCACTAAATTGTGTGGTATCTTCAACCAGAGTGTCTTACTATCAAGTTCTGGTGAACAGCTAAGAATAGTGGCAATAGTCTGCACTGTTTTGAGAGATATCTGGAAATGCTTTGATCAACAACTTGAAGGGAGGTATACTAAATACATTTAAATAGATTTTAAAAGCAATTTAGGTTTTCTTTGAATAAAAGCTTTTATGTATTGTCTTGAATACAAAGCAGGGAGTATCAGCATTGCTAAGCCTACGTATGTAAGGAAATCTTCTGGGTAGTCTGCCAAGATGATCCTCCAAGTCAGTCATCTAATCTGTACTTCTCTGTGTGTACAGCTTCATCCAGGAGGACTTACAATGGAGAATGGACAAAGACTAAGCAAGGTGCATTAGTCAATCAATCCTGAGGCAACCACAGTTGGTTTTCTATATTGATAGGAAGAATGGTTCTTAATTTTATTCTATATGCATTACTTCTGATAAGTGGGAGGCCTGTGGATATAAAACACTGCAATATTATTTCATTTAGATGTAGATATTTGTGTAGATGTATGTATTGCTATAAATTTTACTCCCCATGTGTCTATAAAAGCACATACCCAATATCCACATACATATATGTATTCAATAATAAGTCTGGTAGCTCACATTTCAGAATTTCATAGTAGAGTATACTCAGGAACCATTATTATTTTGTAAATGCATTTTCCTTAATTAAAAATGAATCAAGGATTTTAGTGAAAGCTTTATTTTTAGGCATTTTTTGCTGTATTACAGAGACTACAAATCAAATTGTGAATAATTGTCTTTAATGATTTGTGTTTTATCTAAGAGAATAATAGGTATTTTAAAGTGATTTTATTATTTCTGTAAGGAATAAATAAACTATAGATTGACTCAAATTTGAGGAAAATTATGATTGTAATAAGAAGTTAAATTGCTTGTTTTACAAAATTGGCTTTTGTTTCCTTAGTTTGCATATGTAACTCCCTAAGAAAACTAGGAAAAGATGGTCTATTTTATCTTAGAGAACCTTGTGCATGTTCAGATAATGAGAACCATTCCCTGAAAGAGTCCTGGCTGGAAGTTAAATGACCTGATGTGGTTCTTGCATGTTGAATTCATGCTTAAGTACAGAGGAGTTTGAAAAAGACACCAAACCTCTGACCCCTCAAATCCTTAGACTGTAGGCATGGGCTCCAGCAATAGCCACATGTTGTGGATGAGGATGGTTCCCATGTTTCTTCCTTTCTAAGCTAATGAGGTAGAAGGCCCTAGATCAGACCAACTCATAAGAGCCTGGATAGCTTGAGCTTAAATATGAGCTACTTTATGTTTTCCAACCCTTTATTACTGAGATTCAGTCATTATTAGTGGATTAGTCTTGTAATGAGAAGCTTTATTTCGTCTGGTTTGCTGAGAAACCTGGCATTATAGGGGTATGCCCTAGACAGTCCCTTTTGTCTGCCTCTTAGGTCTTAATTTTAACTTCTCCTTTATCACCAATTTCGAAAGCATCTTATTTTCTGTACTCTGTCCCTTTCAGAAATGCCTAGGGTTTGAGAGAATAAAAGCAAATCACCTCATCTATTGAAACTTAAGAAGAATAATTTTTAGTATGACTCTCACCCATTTTCTTTCCTCTTTTTATGTATATTCACTTTTTTATTGACTCACGTTGCAGAAACATACATAGAAATTACATTAAAGATTATGTAGGAAAAGAATACATTTTTAAATTTCAAAAATTATGTCAATTTAATGATAGCCTGACTGCTAGAGGATAATTATTACTGTATGGGGCAGTTGATGATCATGTTGCTGGCAATAATTCCAGAGGTGGAAATGCTGAAGACCTCTTCTGTTTTGTGAAGTTGTCTTGAGAAACTTCTATGGTGGATATGCTGGCAAAAGGCTGAGATTCCTTGTTGGTGTGAATGAAGGGCAAAAGGCTGAGATCCTTGTTGGTGTGAATGAAGGGCAAAAGGCTGTAGCTGTCCCAGAATGCATTTTTTCAGAGACCTAAATTCTAAAATAAGTGTTGTCATAAATTAACAAATCAAGAATTCTGATTCTCCAGAGGCACCTTTTTCTCCCTTAAACGGGTTCCTTAAAATATCATCATCAAGTTAGAGATTCTATTGTAGATTACATGGATAAGGTAACATTTTACTATAAAGCACAAATGCCAGGATTTGGCCTCATGAAGGAAGAATAAAAATAACTTTAGCCCTGCATGATTTACTTACTTAGCTGGAACTAAAAAATTTAAGGTCTGAGAGATGTCTAAGTCATGGAAATCACCAAATCCAGATGACTTGGAAAAATATCTATAAAATTTGCATTTATATTTAATGATCCTCTCAGAAATAGAACTGATTAGTGTGGGTGGGAGGTAAAATTAAAGCTATCAACCATTTTATAAACTTATGGATATAATTCTTTTGATAATCAAATGAGTTAGATGTCTACATATGAGATAAGTAACAAAAGAATGATTCTCACATTGGTATTGCACACTGAAGCGAATGTAGAATTTCCTGGTACATATGGAGAGCAGAGTATGTGCGACTTGACATGTGTCCTTGGTGTTGACTTCACAGACTGAGTCCAGGGTTTGGGGGATCATCTATTGTAGACAATTGCTGTCTTTGACTTAAGACCATGGTGTATTTTCCTCTATTGTCCCATAAAGTTACAGTGAGAATGATACCAAAGCACTAGCTTTCAGGAAATGGAAATGAAAACTAAAGTATTTTGTAAAATTCCTTTTACTTTTGAGGGTATAATTACATTACTTCCCCCTTACCCTTTTTCTGTTCAAATTCTCTCATATACTCCTTGTTTTATTTCAAATTCATGGCCTCTTTTCATTAGGTTTTGTTACATGCATATATGTATACATGTATATGTTCCTAAATATAACATGGTCAGTCGGTATAATGTTACTCATTTGTATGTTTTCAGGTATTGGAAGACCAATTGTTGGTATAGTAGACAGGCAGAGTGGATGGGGAAAGATCATGAGACCTCAGCCTTACAATAGGGAACTAAAATATTTTATTCCCAGTTCCAATCTCTCAGAATTCACCTCCTCATGTCTAGAATGGTATTATTGGGGGGACGTTTGGTTATTTTTCCTTGGGACATAGTAGCTTTAGGAAGAAAAAGACACCGTGTTCTAATAAGTTCATTTGCTTCTGGTCATTTTTTTATATATTTATACAGGTTGGTCACGCAGAAAATCTGCAAATTCAGGAAACTTATTTTTAGAATTTTCATTTGTTAATTTGTATTATTCCTACTATCAATTAGTATAGAAATTTAAACATTGCTTACGTAATAGAAATTTGGCATTGAAAAGTTATTTTAATGCCTCTTAGGACTTTATAGTTTTCCTATGCAGCAGTTTTTGTTTATAATTTGACATCTTATCAGTTTAATTTCCAATTTGTATTTGTTACTAAGCATTCATTTTGCTTCAAACTATATTACTAATAATTTCTGTTAAATTCAGAAGTTCCACAGTTTATATATCTGGAAGATTTGTGATAATTTTGTTCCTAATAAGTGAAATCTGTGAAATGACATCACTTAAATATCTTTAAGTACTTTTCTTTAATTTCACCCTTATCATCTCCTTTTGATAGCTTGAGAGTGCAGTTATTATTGCCTAAGTGACATCACTATTAGTTTCAATATAAACTTCTGATTGTCTCCTTGAACTTCCCCCAGATCCAGGTGCATGCTATAGCTTGCCATTGTGGTCATTGTGCTTCATCTCATTAAGCTTCTTATTCTGTCTGCTTTCTTGAGTCTTGGGAAAGAGTATTTTTCTGAGTGATTGTACCATATTGTTCCAAATATAAGGCCACCCAGAATAGAAGTCAACCTCCAACTAGAAACAGCTCAAATATGGAGAAAGGCTGGGGGCCCAGAGCCCAGCGGGTCTTGCAGTGGTGGCAAGGGTGCCGAGGAATAGGACGATGCCTGCCCTCTCTCCCGGTGAGTGAAGATGAGCCAGTTGTCTGTATTTGCTTGTGTATAACCAGATGGTCTCTGTGGCTAGAGGAATCTCTATAATTGGGGCAATGGGTAGATAATGTTTGTACACATGGAGGAAGATGGCTGTATGGGGAGGGGGTAGATTATGACTATTTACATGGAAAGAAGTTGCTGTGTGCGGAGGGGCCAGGAAAGTAGGAGTCTAATCTTTTACCTCTTTCCAGTTGTCTTAGTTTATTCTGAGCCAGGGGTCAAGGTTGACCAAGCCCAACTACACAAAAAGACAAAAATGCCTTCAGGAAAAAGAAATGAAAGTCCAGGTGTGTCCAGGCAGTCTAGAAAATTAGTCCTTGCCCATGCACTGGTGACTGGAGGTTTTTGCATATTGTATGTGTTTGCAGCATTTCTTCATATGTGGTTTGAACGCAAGCAACTCAAGATCAAATCATATGTCCTATTTTCTTAAGGCTTTCTACCTTTAAATTCCTTGTTTTCAGAGCCAGTCTTGTATAGTTTAAGTAAGAGACCTTAATCTTATTGAAACAAGCTCTGAGAGACGCTTCGGTATTATTTCTTGCACTGCATTCTCCTCAGTATGACATTAAAAACTAGTTTAGCCAAAATATATAAGTCATCTGAGAGTACATACTGAAAGAGCCTACGTAATTCTCCAAATTCCTCAGAAGCATTTAGATAGCTGAACTTCTACTGTGCTAAAGGAGACAGAGTGAGATGCTGGATTCTAGTGTTACAGTCTGAAAAGCCATTTAGTACATTTGGTATTAATCTTTACCATGTATTTGGTTACTTTGGGGAGTCCAAAACAGAAAGATTTAATACACACACACACACACACACACACACACACACACGCACGCACACACACACGCATAATACTTGGGGAATGATGGGGAGAGGGAGGGAGCACACCTTGATCCTTTTGGATGATTACTAATACATGCCCTCAAACCTAATTTAAAGTTAAAGTTTTGAAAGATAATAAATTATCCCCTAATAAATACTACAAGTGAGAGCTTATTGTAATCATTTTCAAAGAAAACTAATAAGCCAGGTGATGGTGGTACATACCTTTAATCCAATACTCAGTAGTCAGAGACAGACAGATCTCTGCAAGTTTGAGGTCAGCCTGCTCAACAGAGGGAGTTCCAGGACAGCCAAAGCTACACAGAGAAACCCTGTCTCAAAAAAAAAAGCCAAAAGGAAATTAATAAAAGTGTTTACATGTTTATTTCTTAATAGCTATGATAAGTAGAGGACTCTCTCTAAGTTCAAGCAATCCCAGCTGGCCCAGATGATTAGGTTTAAAGACAATATTAATGTTGACTTTCAAATCTTTATTAAGTCAAATTGTTTTTAAAAACAGGGGATCCTTACCCAAGCATGCCATTCTTAAAGTACCTGTCTATTGGCTAAATGTGGAAAGAAAATCTTTAAAGATAAACTGTGCATAGAAGGGGATTAAGAAAGGAAATGGCAGGATAGTCACACACATGGCAATATTTATTATCTTGTGTCTCAGATCACTAAGCAGAATAGTGCACTATTCCAAATGGAAGACGAGCTGAATCACACACCCTAAACGTGCTTTTCTGAAAGAGTTGCTAGGATGATACCAGCGGGGGAGAACTGCAGACAAACAGTGTCACTCAGGAAGAAGAGTTTCATTGCCACTCATCCAGTTTGGAATCACTTAATCTAAAGAGAAAATTTGTATACAGTTTAGGGGCTGGAAAGATCTGTTTTTCAACTATCATTAAATCTCAGGAAATTGCCTTGTTATTATGCATATCAGTGTTATTATGTCTGATTTAAGTTACAAACCCAGAAAAGGCAAACTTAATAATTTAATTTTCATGAGGTTTGGGGGGGGATTTTATATTTATTTAATAAACCTATTTCTTTATCTGCTTTAAATGTAAGACTTTGTAGCAACCAAGGAGAGAAGCTAAAGAAGTATAACAATGTCTCATTGGACCTCAACCTCTTCTTGGCAGTTAGTTTGGGTGGGAGGCAGGAGCAGTTAAATTGTATAGTTTTGTAGCTTATCCTTCATAGACTTGTGGGAAGTAATGTAGAGCCTTGAGCTATGGTATGGAAGGTAATGACAGCAACAAGAGAAGGGATGTAATATTCCACATTTTACGGGTTGTTAAATCTTATGTGAATTGCATTGGATGCATTTGGCCGTAACTATGACTGTTGCTGTGTGCATCTTGGCCTCCACTCCCTGAAAATGTTCATCATGGACAATCTCCTGTGGTTGTTTTAATCTAATGTCCCAACACTGTTGTCTCTCCTTTTATGAATTTACATTGCACCTTCAGTGGTTCCTACTACTTAGGAAGATTTTTTTTTAACAAGACCAACTAACATCACTGATTAATCTATTAGCTGTGGCTAAATCTGTAGGGTTTTTTTTTTGATGGGCAGAAATTAGAATTCTTCAGATTTCTTAAGAATGAAATGCGCCACAAAAATACAGGTTTGGAAATTTCCCCTTGCTACTTTCCTAAGAGAATATAATTACTGCTCTCTTTTTGCTTGTTGATCCATTATTAGCCTTTCCTCAATCAATATTCAGAAAACCTGCAGACCCCTGAGAGGATGTCCTAGGTGACTATGGCTCACACAGGTTTAATTAATCATTTTTCACCCACTGAGCTGAAGAATAATTAATTAACAAATATGTAACTTGTATATATTTTGGTTTTCATTTTAACAGAGGTTAGGAAATGAATACCTGCTTGATGAAATGTTTAGCAAGCAAAGCCTTTTTTAAAATGTTGTTATTATAGGCCTTTCCCTCAACAAGGTTTTTTCAAGAGACACAATTTCTCCAGTGTAACAGTGTTATGTGTTAGTGTTTTCCTGAGACCTATGAACTCTGACATTTTACCTGCTGAGTAAATGTGTTTCACTTTGTTGTGGAGTAACTCATGAATTCCTTGCTCTTCAGGACTTTAAGTTTCAAACATCAGTCTTGAAATGTTTTTTAATGGCCATTCCTTCTGGGTATTGCACTCTTTGGTAAACTGGTCATGGCATCCAGATGCTTATGGGGATGGTTTCTGTTTTCGCATCACTCAAGTATAAGTGTATTGCAATGAATAGAATGAGCGTGTCTTAGATAGGCTAAGAAAATTGAGGGGGAGGTGATAGAAAAAATAATAAAATGGCTATTGCTCATTTGATAGTGAAACTGCATATTTAATGGCATCTGTATGGTTATAAACGACTTTTGTTTTAATAACAAAGTTGTTGGTTTTCTACTAAGGGTTCTTTTAGGTTGTCATCAGGGGCTGAAGGGAGTAACAGTTCCCCCAACTCTCCAGCTAGCTTCAGTGGACATACCACATCTTCTCAGCAGCCTGAACCTGTGGTACATTCTCTTAAGGTAACCAATGTGTGCAACCATTTCTCCAGAACCTCAGTTGTGTCGTGGTTTGTTTGCTGTGGTCTGGCAGTCCTCAGTCTTGCTGTAACCATAGATACTTTATTTTTAACCCTCTTTTTCGGTGTAACTTTTTAATCTGTGTGATTTTAATTTGTGAACTGACAATGGGCTTGAGTGTGCAAGGTTAAATATCTACTTTTGTTATTCTGCTTGAGTAATGTGATACGTTTCTATCTGCATTGACACTGAAGTCTGTTGTGCATGCATATCCATGTGAAAATATTGTTACAGGGTTTCTCTGTGCAATGCTTATGGCATAGATGTCACCACACATATGGCATTAGTAAGACTGTCAATGTGAGGAAGGCAGTTGAAGTTATTACATGGTTATTATTCAGTGACTATTCTTCTATTAATTCTAATTAAGTCTTTAAATCCCAGTTACTGTTCCTTAATAGGTACATTAGAAAAAATAAATGGTCTCTAGTTTTGACTTTTACTTCAAATTCAATGGTGACAATGAAAATTTGGGCAAAATTAATAATTTACTTCATTAACTAATGGTTTTCTAGTAAATAAAATAATTAAGTATTACAATTAAAATTAGTATTAAATAATTTAAATGATTACCTAAGATTATAAAGTGATTTTTATGCAGGCAATAGAAATCACCTTAAGAACTGATATATTTACTAAGTATGAAATACTGTCCTTCAGATAAGCTCATATTTTGAACAGTTTTAACCAACTTTATCTGAACCATAAAGCAGTTAGAGGGCTTAAGGTTAACTTTTGTCATATAAGCTTTCTAACTCTTCTTAAAATTATTTTGCTTACTTAAAATTATTCCGACTTACCATCAGACTAAAGTTGACCTTTTTGAGAGTATGCCAAAGACTGGTATGTAGATAAATTAATGAAAATTTCAAAGACACGGTTTGATTTTTGTGATTCAACTTCAACGAGTGATTTAGCTCTCAGTATATTTTGCTTTGGTTAATAGAAAATGAATTCATGTTTCTCAAACATGTACTGAGTGCAGACGAGAACTAGTGAAAGCACCGGGCTGGTGGCTACGGTCAGTGCACTAGACTCCTGCTTAGGAGAAAACACAACCCGCAAACTGAGTGGAACTCTGCCTCTGGCAGATGCGGGCTTAGTGACTGATCAGGACTTTCCTCTCTGGTTGAGCTTTAGGGTGAATTAGGCACCAGCACTCTGAAAGCATTTTAGAAATGGAAAAGACCCACAGACCAGCTTCAACTTTATAGCAGTTCAGATTTTTTTTTCTTGCAAAATTTCCAAAAGCAACACCTTGCCCTCTTACTCAAACTCTTTGAAAGCCATTTCAACCTGCTGCCTTTTTGAATGTCAACTGTGACATTTAAATTCAATGCACGTAGTGAAACACACTGAACTCTCCTAACTTCTCAGTGGAACTTTGAGTGTGGCCTCGAAGGACAGGAATGGCAAGAAAAGGACCCTTAATTTCCTATGAAATGAGTCTCTAATTTCTTTATAAAATGTTGTCTGGATATAGGGTGTGTTTACCAGGAAACGCATGGTTTCTTTCGTGGGTGGGTGGTGAGACTAAGCAGGCAGAAATCTTTAGAAGATCTGAAATATCCAAAGTGCTCACTACTGGAACTTTCCATGTCAGGAGAAGTACCTGCAGACATATACCTTGGAAAATACCTCGTAAGATCAGTATGTAAAATAATATGACAATAGAAAATGATTCTGTTCTTCCCTTTTGATACTTTTGAAAGAAAACACCCAGGCTTTAATGAACACTGGGGCCTGTTTTGTTGGGAAATGTAATAAATCTGTGAGAGAAGCTGGTCCATTTTAATAAAAGTATGTTTCCCTGGCTCTAAAGTATATGATTGCTATTAATTGCAGCTTAATTTAGTAGAGATGAACTGATTTGAAGTACACTCTGTTTTGAGGTGTATTACAAATTGAATGTGTAGGCAGATGTTCAAGGGGATCTTTATATTTTCAGGCTGAAGTGATTTCATCTTAGTATGTAAAGAATGGTTATAAGGCTAGTATCAAGAATTTCAAAGAAAGTTTTGGAATCAGTATGGTGATAATGAGAAGGAGATTTTGAATAAGACTATTACAAAATTAAACTTAGTCTCAGTGTTTATGAACTTGACATGGAGGCCCTAATTATTCATGGTACTAATTATTGGGATACCCCCTTAGTTGTGGCCTTCCTGACCACGATGACAATAAAAATAAGCTATTTAGTAAGTCCTAGTCCGGGGTGGATGCTGCAGGATAAGGGTTAATTTTTATGCCACATCAACGCTTTGACTTGCAAACCAAACAGTGACAAATGGAACCCTTCTGTACCACAGGCTGTTACTACACGAAAATGTTGGCATTTAAAAAGCAATATATTTGGCCTATTTAGGGACATTTTAGAGAAGTAGAAACATAGGCCAACAAACATGTTTAAAAGACAGCTAAAGCACACTTTGCTCAAATGAAAAAACATTGCAAGCGTTGCTTGGATATTTTCAGTATAAGAAGTCATGAAGTATTTCTCTTTAAGATCTGTCCCCACACTCCTTTCTTTGGCACTAGACCAGGCAAGAACACTGAACCTGTAGTGTTCATCTGCATACTTCATATGCATATTCTTTTGTGGCCATCTTTTCTATTGGCCTTGTCTACACATCACTTGGACCATTTGGCATATAATTAATTGTATTCACTGTTGCATTGGAGCAAGAGTTATTGACTATACCCTAAATGACTCACACTATTAGATATCTTAATGACTAAATTAACTGCACCTAATTATTTTAGACATTAATGAATTTAATTGACTATAAGTGATATAATAGATTGCTTTGAACAGCCACTTGAAATAAATCAACAGAATGCATTCCAGGTTTCAGATTTAAAAAAAAGATTTTGCCATATATGAACCTATTCTGATATGGGAGAAAACTTAAGATTTGACAAAGCTGAGGTCCTTGATGGTGTGATCATAAACTGATAGATTTTCCCCATGTGAAATTTGCTTTTCTTTTTCAACAAATCCAGGTCTTGGATGTTCAGGAAACTATAGACCGTCAACAGGGTAAAGAGTATGACCATGACCTTAGTGAGACAGAAAAAGCTATAGTCAGAGAAATGTGCAATGTAAGTCTGATGTGCTTGATTGTGTATTCTGTGTTACAGCCTTATCACAGTTCAATTATTCCTTTAAGAATATCTACTTTGAAAATTGGTGGCCAAATGGCTATACATTTTTTACATGAAAATAAAACAATTGCCCTTGTTTTTATTTTCAGTTTGCTTTATTGCGAGAATATTCATACAGTCATGCTGAAAACCACCAAGATCAGTGGGTTCGGCAATATAGTGCTTGCCCACTACATGCGAAGCCCTGGGTGTGATCAGAAATGATCAGTCAGTTCTGCATTCCAGAATGACCTATGAACATTTTTAGCTATTGAATTTAAGATATTTTAAAAGGAAGAAAAACTTTCGATGAACAACCCCGCAAATCAATTACTTTTCTAGCTAATATTTACTTGGTTCATAGATGAGATATGCACCCTTCATATCATACTAAGTATTGTCTTCACGTTTCGTAGCCAACTCAAACTTCGACACTGGTAAGGCAAAACAGGTGCACCAATGGGATAGATGAATAAAAATCTATCCACAAAGTTAGAGAAATTAGTTAAAACTTGACAATGTAATTGTTAGTTGACATAATATTTAATCAAGAATACAGTCATGCAACTTTGAAGAGTTATATAAATGAATTATTATAGAACAATGCATTTGTTAAATATAACAAGCCATAATTGAGCCCCAATTTTAATTGGCTTTGTGTTGTTGCATTGTGTTTTTATCCTCATATTTTAGGCTTGTATCCTAGAATAGCAAACTTGTTTAGAAATCCTGTTTAGCTTTACATGTATTGAGTCCATATATTCTCAGGTCTGGTTTACCACCTCATGATATTTCTGGAATCCAGTAAATGATCTTTAAGTCCCATGGGCATTTTATATGTGCTGAGGTGAGAAATTTCAAACCTCTTGCTTGCCTGTGTTGTGGCTGCTTTCATTTTGCAATCTTTTCCAAGCACCTTTCTTTGCTACATCTCTGTTGTTTGGTTTTAAATGATCATGGTTCTACATATCATTTCCTAAATATACTACTGTTCACCCGCTGTAGCTTTTCAACTTGTGCTTAAGATCTTTCCATTGAACATTTATCCTATAAATTTACAGCTTTGAGTCATAAGCCTAGGGATCTTATTGCTTCTCATTTATTTACTGTCAAAATGGAAGTAAAATTCAGTTTATAGGTACTTTAGTACTGGGAGAGAAGAACACAAACCATCCTCTGGTAGCCTCTTAGAAGTGAGGGGAGCTCCCTAGTTGGATTTATCTATTTAATACCAGTTACAAGTTATTTGGATGTATCACCTTGGCCAAGAGCCCCAACATTCACATTATACATTTGAAGGGATTAAGACTCCAAAATGAAGCTACTTGCTCGAAGTGACGAGGGAACTTTGTTTAAGATCTTTCCATTTGAACTTTTATCCTATAAATTTACAGGTCAGTGTTTTAGCTAGGTCTCCTTTGAGGAGCAGCTGTTTTTAACTCTCACCATAAAGAAAACTTCCTGAACATGTTTTGGGATGATGATTTCTTTTTGTTGATCTTTTTGTTTGCCCTAAAAGGACACTATATTCTCATGATCTTTTAACTGTACAAGATTATAAACTCAATTCACCCTTCTTATTTAATTTTATAGTTTCTCTCAGATCTCTTTTTCTAATTGTCCATGTTTGTCATTGGTCCCTATATTACAAAAAGAAAATGAAAACCAAACCTTAGCTCTGGTTCTTAAACACTCACTTAGAAACAATTTTAAATAGCACAATTATAAATTGCATAGCTGTTACACGGAGAAACCCTGTCTCAAAGCAAAGGCAACAACAAAAAATCACATGGTCACCAAAAGCACACAGTAAGTACTGGAGAATAATTAAAGGGTAGGTAATAAGGAAAGAAGATTACAAGGCAGTTTCATAAATAATCTTTCTGGAAAGTAGGTAACAAAGATTACAAAGACTTCCTATTTTAGGATCTACAAATTTTATGTCACAGAATTGTATGTGATATTATAAACTTAATAAGTCTCTGAAAAACTCAAGGTAATGGGAATTTTTTTCAGTTTCTGATATTCTTCCTGGATGTAAGTGGGTGACATCAGCTTACCAAAAAGACTCTTATCCACATACCATCACACTATTTAATGAACAGTTAGTTGGTTCTCTTCTAAGGAAAAACATACTGCCATCTGAGAACTGTAACCATCATCTTTAGTAACCTTGTCATTTAGGGCCTGTCTGAAATCTTCCAATGACAATTGAGATACTTGGTCATCTCAGTCCCACTCGTTGTACAGCCCTGTTCTGTTTCTCATTAATGTAGTACCCCCTTAGTGTCATTGCTTTATTCCAGAGTTCTGCCTTCAGTAGGAGTTTCCTTTCACCTCATTGTAATACCTGGGTGTGGCCCATTTGTTCCACAATTCAGTAACTAAAGAAGAGTTGCACTTTTGAGTTGCAACAGCCAGTGTTCTTACATCTGCAGTTATTCTGTGGACTTCAGATAGATCCCTTGCTTCCAAACAAGACATTCAAACATTCTGGCTAGAATTGATTCTATTTATGGGCTGGATAGGGCAAATGCATGGTGTCTTTTGAGACTTTCTTGGCTTCCTGTGTATGGTTGAAGTTGTCCATTGCTATAAAATTCTATTCCTTGTATTTAAAGGCTATAAATAAAATTACCCTTGAGGGTAATATGCTGTTTCCCTATGCAATGGTGACTCTCTTAATTCCACTGTCTTGGAAACGAAGACAAGCAGAAGTCTCTGTGTATCACTATAGATGGTAATCATTGCCCCTAGTGAATCTACTTCTGATTGAAAGCAAAATAAAAAAAGATAGTCTTTCTGTTGCTAATGAACTACTCGTTTTGTGTTCATACTAGAGCACCATAAATTTGTGTGAAGTTCATTAAGTTAACACAGTCCTCACTGTGAATAGTCTAGGTATTATGGTATCATATGCACACTGTGTGTATACATGCATCTGCTCATTCCAGTCAGTACTTATCTATTGGAATTTTTGCTGACCTCAATAATTTAATACTCATGTTATTAATATTACCCATTTTCTATTATCCATTAAAAATGGCCCATGTTTTAATAGGTTGGAATTGTATTTCTTTCAGTCATTTCTGGATTTCCTTAACAGCATGTTTAGTTGCTTTCTGATCTGGAAATGAGAGAATTCCCCAGTAGCTTGTTACCTGAAATTCATGACAACCACGTATCCTACTTTGCAAATATCAGGAAACCAAAATTAGAATATTAGGACTTTATGTGGCTCAAGATGCAAATTCTCTTTTCTAAATGAATTAGACATTTTATATCTTTTGTTATAGATATATGCTAGAGGAACCAGGCTGCTCTTTTAACCAATGGCTCTTTATTCTATATGCCCATTTAAATCACTTTGGGAACTTTAAATAAAAATACAGATACCAGTGCTCCTCTCTACTAGCGTCCTCAAAACTTTTGCAGGTGGGAATTATTGCTAAGCCAGAGTTGAGGACCACTCAGATAGCTAGGGGGAGTTGTCAAGTCCTTCTATAATATCAGCTCTGGATGCTGGCAGGTGAGGTGTAACATCCTAGCTCTAGAAAAGTCCCTATGTTCTAGAATTTCTCATCACCATGCTTTACTTTGTGTTTGAACCCATTCGTGTGGAGTTTGTCTTGTCTTTACACCTATCTTTGGTCTTCTCCCAGTCCCCCTGAAACTCATGCAGCTGTTTCTGTAAGACAGCACATAAGATGCTTATTTCTTTTTTTTTTCTTTTAAGGTTGTGTGGAGGAAACTTGGAGATGCTGCAGGCTCATGTCCTGGAATTAGGCAACATTTGTCAGGAAACCAGTACAAAGGGCCCATGTGAGAAGCACTTCCTTCAAACATGAAATCATCACTACCAGAAAAGAAGAAAGAGAGAAAAACGTCGATTCCTACAAAATGGGACTCACAGCATCACACGGAGTGATTGTACATTGCACATATCTCCCCTCTAAACCCTTCAGTGCAACTTCCCTCATAAAGCTAAAATGTGCTATACTCCTCTCTTTAGTGTTCACAGCAGTCTCAAGGTAGCTTCAGAAAACCATTGTTTTCATATCAATATTTTCATGACAACTGAAATGTTTTCAGCTCTCCACATCTATGATTGACACATTGGGTAGGCTGCATGGTTGGATGAGTCCTGTAGCGCCTCCATGGCTTTGATAGAGGTGGTTTATTGTATCTAATAGTGGGGGACTTTTGTACTGTGTGGAAGAGGTATTTTCCAGCATACGAGACTAGGTTGGGAAGCTCCCTCTTGTATTTCGATTGAGGAAAGTTTGCTTCCTAATGCACAATTAGTTGGATGCAAGATAATATTTGATTTCTGTTTTGAACTTCGAGGTGCTAAAATATCACAAATTATTTTACCAGCTAGAAAAGTAGTAGGAATTTTAGAGTGCTTATCAGAGAGTATCATTTTTTTCAACTGGTCAGAATAGATATTCTAATTTTGATGGGTTGTTTATAGAGGCAGGTCTTAGGGACACACCACCCTTCATATATATTCAGCATACCAATGTCAACTAACAAGTAAACAAATGTAATTTTTCTAAGTGTTTCGAGTTGTGAGATTGTCTATTTCTACAATTTAGTTTCTAGACATGCTGTATATTTAATAAACTTTATGTAAAATTTAAAATATTGCACTGAACTTACGAAACAAAAGCTTTCTTTGCCTATTTACTGCAGCTATCTAATGTTTTATGAAATTAACGCATGTCCATTACTGAGGCTAAAAGCTCCTGTTCAGATAGCTTGAGCTGTGCTAGCTTTGCTTAGGTTTCTTATTTTTTGGTATACATATATAATATTAGAATGTGTGTACTGGAAATGCTGTGATAGATATTTTGTGTTTATCTAAACGCAATGATAGTTTCTTGTATGAATGTGCAAGAGGCCTGTGACAGAATGCTGTTTTTACTATAGTTTAAGATTATAAAAGTAGGGATGCAACAATTCCTGGGTATCTTCTGAACTTATGATTTGATTCAGTCAAAATTCTTTGTTATTTTTAGATGGTCCTGTTGTGTACCATATTAATGGTTATTGGCAGGGGGATGAAAAAGAATTTTGTTGTGGTAAAAAAGTATAATTATGATTTTAATAACTGCCCTCTAAAATACTTTTCTAAAATATTTTTTTCTGAAAATACATACAAATTCATTTACTATAGAAGGATATTTCCAATTACCATAATGGTTATAATTTAAGACTCTTCCTTTAAAATGTTATTTGTTTAGTGTCTAAGAGAAAATTGTTTGCTCTGTGTACACCTTCCCTCATAGAGGCATCCCTCGATTGTTGTCCTCCTACAATCGGAAGACATTGAAACATGTTTTGTGCTTGCAGCAGAGCCTGCAGTAGCAGATACAAAGGACACTGGTCTTTTGACAAAATACTTCTGTAAATTTTGATACTGTATTAAAACTATTTTTTTAAAGTTCCACATAAAATTGAGTATTAAGTATATGTGTTCATCCTAGCAACAGTAATAAATTATTTAATCTCACAGTACTGTTGTCTGTTTTGAAATGTTTCTCTTTAATGGAGTAGATTTCAAATTGTCAATGAATACCTTTCTGCATTGTGTGATTGAGGAAATAATAGTACCATAGAGGATTAAGTATAGAAAAAAAGGCATATTTTTAAATATGCAAACATATTTAAAGGCCTAATAGTTAGAGACATTGTAATTTACACCATTGTCTATTACAGTGTCCGGGATGATTATTTAGTGACAATTGAAATTTTGTATTAAAATCCCCACTCTTTATAAACATACTTGTAAGGGAAATACTAAAATAGCTTTTAAACAATTAAGTTATTTTACACATTTGGGGAAAAATATACAATGGTACACAAGACTTCTCAGAAGATGGCAAAATAAGGCTTCCTAAACTGAGCATTACTCAAGTTTTAAACAGCAGAGTACATTGACCACAAGTCGCACTTAAAAGCTCATTTTTATAAATTTGCTATCTAACCATTCCTGCAACAAAGGCCATATACGTATCTCGGTAGTACCTTTAGCTGAAGTGTGACTGATAGACTGACAATCACAATCTGACTCCTAATGAATGCCTTTCTCATTTTTAGCACATGCTTAAAGCCCAGTAGAAATTCAGACTATCTCTTGTGACAGTTCAAAAGTTCAATTGGTAATGATTGCCCCTTAGTTCAGTGAACACTTTGTGAATGCCTACCACTGCCATAAAGCGTTGGTGCTCAACTCATGGCTCTTAGGATGTCAAGACATGCAGGGATGAATATATCTGCAGTGTCAGCAGGAGCCCCCATTATCCTGGATACCTAAAATAGGATTGTCTTACACATCCATTTCACTTGATCTGAAGAAAGAGCCCCCGAGTGCCTTCCAGAGTTCTCAGACTCTGCATGCTGTAATAAGCTTCTTGCTGCTGCATCCTCTCTCAATCTAATGGAGAAACTAGTAAATCTTGGCATTCACTCCTGTAAAACTTCTATAAACTAGTTTATCAAAGAGGATCACCAACAAGATCAAGACAACTGTGAAGAAATCATATATTGATTTATAAAGAATCAAACTTCTCTACTGTTTTTAAGACAGCATATTTGTCTGAACAATATGAGATTTCCACACATAATTTTTGTCTTTAAAAACAGCAATCTCTTAGGTTCATCCTCAGATAAGGAAGAAATAAATATCTGCTAGAGAAGAGAGAATAGCCGCATTGGTCAAATCTGTGTTAAAATCTGTAGACCCACTAAAGATCAGAATAAACAGTGTTTGACTTTACATGGGCCAATGTTGTACATGCAAATTCAGAATTTGAATATAATTAGTTCTGTGAATTTGAAGAACTTTACTGAGTCTCAATACCCCCACACACTGACGAGAAATAACACTTACAATGCTGAGTCATTTTAAGGATCTTACTGTGTGTGCTGAGTATCATGTTCAATAGATAGTACATGAAGAATAATATAATTTCACTGGAACACAGAAGCCTAGACATATAGGATATGGTAGTAGCATTGGGCTGGCAAAGAAAAGCATCAGAACTTAAGTGTCTGTCTACCCACTATCACATAATGACATTCTTAATGAGGACTTTATAGCTGCACAATTATATACTATCACATTCTAATTTTTATATATCATCCAACCTACAAATCTTATATGGTAACTGTATTATAGTCACAAAAGTCTTATTTCTGATTCCTATCAATGAATATTATTATTTTAAGATAAGATCTGCAATTGTAATTCTATTCATGTCTCTGGGGGAAAATCATCATGATAAATATTTCTAATTCATGATGGCAGAACCTGCTATTGGTTCCTCCTTTGCTCAGACCTTAAAATGGTTTAAAAGCCGTTTTAATAAATCCATGATCACACTACAGCCGATGAAACAATATGCTCCATAGCACAGAGACTAGTATTAAGTCCCATAAGAAAGACAACTAGATCTGAATGAGGAAAAAAGTCTACGACTCAGCATCCATGATAGAGGTTACTGTTCACAAAGAAATGTGTTCTAAAGAAAGTAACATTTGATATGTGTATTGTGGGACCCTGGGGCAAGGGACAATAGCCAGCCACTTTGAGTTCTGTATAAAACAATGCATTCACTGGACCAGACAAAGAAACAGAGATGGTTTCTCCCAGTATAGAGTATAAAGAATGAGGACACAGGTCTCAAATTGTAATCATTTGGATGGGAATAGACCTTTGAGACTCAAGTCAGTAGCCCTGGTACAAACTACCCAGAAGTTCGTCTCACTGTTTCCTTCATATTAAAGAGACTTCTATGTCTCTTAAAACTCAGTGAACCCAAGACACAAATTGTCGAATAAATATTACAGGCCAAGACAGGGGTTTAGCATTAAACTGAACATTTATCATCGAAAAATGGAGGGAAGACTCAACTATACAGAAACAAAACGAACAAAGAATATCCACCAAGTAAAATAAACTGTGAATTTTATTTAGAAGAGATAAGTAGGTGCCCAGTGTGGTGGCACATGCTTTTAATACAAGCATGTGAGAGGCAGAGTGGGCAATCTGTGAGTTAGAGGTCAGCCTGGTCTTTGAGTTCAGTGAGTTCCAGGGTAACATAGTGGGGCTCTCTCAAAAAAATTAATTCAACAAAGTGAATTAATATTGAGATTCACTATGATTGAACAGAGATGCCTATCTGTCACTTCCTCTTCTCCAAGGACGAACTAAATCGAAAGGGATCAATGACTGAGAGAACATAAAATCTACAACAGACTGGAACCTGGTCAGATCTCGAGACTGAGACTGCAGCATAGTAAGAGAAACATGGCATCTGCAAGCCACAGCTGGGGAAGAGGTGTTTTCCCTTCACAGGGCTAAGGGTAAACAAAAATCCAAGCCAACACTACAGATGTTGCCTGTTCTGGCTACTAGAAAGATTAGCAGTCCCCACAGGCTTACATATAAACAAGGAACCCAGCCAGCAGTATAGATGCTGTCTGTCCTGACTACTAGGAAACAATCAATTCCACAGGCTCATACAGCCACTTGTACTGGAGTCTGAAAGCTGCTGCTTGTGCCCTTGCTTTGGAAGGGATTTCACATTCTGGAAAAAAAAAAGAAAAGAAAAAGAAAAAGCTGGTCTCTCAATTTACCTTTTTTAGGGATCCGAAGCCCATGTATTTTTCTGTCACTGGTGCTCTGTTGACATTCCAGTATGCTGGCATCGGGTATAGCTGCCACACTACAACTTGACACAGTGTAGGGAATGACCAAAGCCTGCTTTGTTTACTGCACTCCATGGAACTGGCATTGTCATCAGGAAAGCAGTGTTGTAAACTGCTCCCAATATTCAAGAAGTGTGTGACCAGGTAAGATTTCCAGTGAAAGAATTAGGACGCAAACCCAGACATATAACCTTCAGTTTATAATTTGTCCTGCCTTTGGTATGTATTGGGGGAAGGGTAGGCACGGAGATTATAGGGTGGCCAACCAAAGAGTGTGAGCCCACCCCTGACACTGTCTGGAGTCCAGAACCCAGAGGCTGGATGTCCCAGAGACCTAGAATAGAACCAAACATTGGAGAAAAAAAGTCAATATAATAATGCCTAGTAATATTCTGCTATACTCATAGCTTGGCATCTAACCCAATTGTCATCAGAGAGCCTTCATCCAGTAATGACGGAAGCAGATGCAGAGACTCACAGGCAAATATTAGGCTGAGTTTGGGGAAACCTGCTGAAGAAATGGAGGAAGGATTGTTTGAGCCAGATCCAGAGGGCTCTAGGACATCATGAGGAAACCCACAGAAACAACTAACCTTGGCTCACAGGAGTTCACTGATTCTGAACCCAGCCACGGAGCCTGCTGATGTAGGCCCTCTACATATATATAACAGTTGTGTAGCTTGTTCTATTTGTGGGACTCCCAGTTTTGGAAGCGGGGCCTGTTCCTAATACTTTGGCTGACTTTTGGGAACCTATTTCTCATACTGGATTGCTTTGTCCAGCCTTAATTCCAGAGGAGGTACTAGTCCTACCTTAACTCGACATGTTAACATGCTTTGTTGACTCCCATGGGTGGCCTGCTCTTTTCTGAACAGAAGCAGAGGAGGACTTGGGTGTGGGGAGAGAACAGAAGAGAATGGAGGGGAAACTTTAGTCAGGATGTAAAACAAATAAATTTAATAAAACAAAAAGCAAATATTAAAACAAAAACCTCCTAGTTTCTTTACTTCCCAGTTTGCAGGTTGATTATTGAGATGTGGCATGGTCTTGGTCCTGGCAGGCACTGTTACCAGAACCACAGAAAGGAACAACAGTTTCCACATCACCTTGTCTATAGTTGTACCCAATGACCTTCTCCACACCTGGAGAAGCATATCATGCACAGAATTGTGAGTGGCAGAGAGGCATCACATCAGTTGTGATATGTTTGTAATCTGTGGATAAGGAGTTGCTATCTGGGAGATCACCAAGGCAGTGGTGGGCAATTCTATCTGGGTCCATGCTGGCTGATTTGGACATAACATAACTCAGAACCCTCACTACTGCCAATTTGAAAGGCCTTGCTAGTAACAAGGCTACAGTGAAGGGTGCCTGAGTAATCTCTCATTGTTTACTAGGGACTATGACACCCTATTTTGGAACAGGACATCATGAGCTGTCACAATACAATACCTGCTGAACTACTACAGTGTCCTCACTGTTCCATGGCCTAACTCCAGCTCTGCCCCAGCTTATACTGGGTCCAGGCTTATTAGAGTAAAAGAAGATATAGGGAGAGCTAGAGTGTCAGCTATCACTACAGCCAATATTAAATACAAAGCTTAAATCTTAAGATACAATTTCAGGAGAAACAATGTACCATAAAGTCACTTAATAAATAAGGCAACAGAGATCTGATATAATAGATATACAAATCTCAGCAAGTCCTTCCTCAACAAAACATGATAGTGTGATACCCACAGAATAAGAGCATCAGTAGATTCTAAAGCTATCAAAAATTATTATTAAAAAATAAATGTAACTATTTAAAGAGGTAAATGAAACTCAAAATAATATAGTAATCTCAAAAGAGATTAAGAAGACATTACAGAGTTGGTGTGGGATGCTGTGAACATGTTTTATTACCATTGGTTAATAAAGAAGTTGATTTGGCTAATAGCCAGGCGGAATAGAGCCAGGTGGGAAATTCAAGCAAAGTTAAAGGTAGAAATAAGGTGGAGTCAGAGAGACACCAGAGGTAACAAGTCATGTGCCTCATGGTAAAATATAGAATAACAAAAATGGGTTACTTTAAGTTGTAAGAAGAGATAGTTAAAAATAAGCCTGAGCTAATAGTCCAAACAACTTGTAATTAATATTAATCTTCAGAGCGGTTATTTAGGAATTGGCTGGCAGGAGAGTCATGGATCTATGTAAGACATGAAAAAGCCTAAAAAACTCATTTCTGTTTTAATTTACCAAGCTTGGTTTCCAGCCAGTCCGAATCTGCCCTCATAAGTTTATTGTCTATTTGTAATTTTTCTTAGTGAATTGCTTATTTATGTCAATTGCCCATTTTTTATGGGCAAATATCTTTCCCTTTTTGACTTCAGAGAGCTCTTCCTATGCATCAACCTTTAATTTATAATATAGGCTTATTATATTTCCCCCAGTATGCCATTTTCTTTTTAATTTTGCGTATGTGTTTTTTGACCCACAATAAGGTTTTGTTCTTTTTTTTCCCCCTGGGCTCTGCTGGAAGGAGTGTAAGCTAGTACAACCTTTTCAGAGGCCAATTGGCCATATCTATCAAAGGCCTTTAAAATGCACATATATATATTAGACTCAGCCATTTCCCTTCCAAGAACTTATCGTAATGATCAAAGCCAATATATATGAAAACTATTTATGCATAATTACATTCAATAAAGCATTATTTAGGTTAATGAAACCTGGAAAAAAAATCTGCAGAGCCAACCATGGACAATTGGTAAAACAAAGTATAGAATATCTATAATGTGAGATAGTAGGAGCTACTAAAATGAAGCTGCTGAAGAATATTTACTAACATATAAAAATGTGTTAACATATTGCTAACTAAAGAGGGCTGTAATACAAGAAAGATAAACACCAAAAAACAAACAAACAAAAAAAAAAACAGCTTTAAAAAAGCGAAGAGGAAACTGGGCGGTGGTGGCGCACGTCTTTAATCCCAGCACTTGGGAGGCAGAGGCAGGCGGATCTCTGTGAATTCGAGACCAGCCTGGTCTACAAGACATAGTTCCAGGACAGGCTCCAAAGCCACAGAGGAACCCTGTCTCGAAAAAAACCAAAAAAAAAAAAAAAAGGAAAAAAAAAAGCAAAGAGGGTTTCTAGACCTACAAAAACAGGAGTCAAGTGCAGCTTCTTAGTAGCCACATGTTTCCATTTAGGCTCTGTTTGCTGGCAACAAACAGTTGTGCAACTTCTTTAAGATACTGCTTCCTGGTTTGAGTTGTTGGTAAGGACGGCTTTTTCAAGAGGTTCCGCTATGGAACACTTGAATGAGGTTTGTGTGCAGTGTTTTACAAGCTGCCTGATGGTGACCTGGAACCTCTGAGTCCCTACAGTTGGGGCAGTAAGCATGGCTCCCACAGCTGATAATGAACATAAGTCGACTATGTTGGAAAGCCAAAGGGATTGGAGTCAACAGCCAAAGCTGCAGCGCTGGTCCTAGCCATTCCCATTTAACATTTTAAAAACTCCTTGACAATGCTTCAAAGTGATTTGTCAGCTTTGTTGTCTCCCTTGGGAAGCTTTACATCCTCTGAAGAGTGGATGGGGGATGGGGTGGGTGAAAATTGGGGAAAATGGGAGGAGGAGAGGGAATGGAAACTGGGATTGTTATATAAAATGAGAAAATATTGTTTTTTTTTTAAAAATAAATAAAAAACCACCACCAACAACAACAAAATTCTCCTGCTCAGAAAATGATTACAGATACATGATAAAGACAGATTCAGACAAAAAGGCTCACAATGTATTTGATAAATAAGCATTGGCTTGGGAGAGAAAGGATAAAAGATAAACAGAGTCATGGATTAAAAGAATAATTTAAAGATAATAAACTGAGGTTTTTAAACAGGAAATAGAATAATAAAAATTATAATAAGCCATGCAAAGATAGTAAATACACAGAGTCTAGATCATGTATACTATTGTGGTTTTTGACTGTTAATAAGCTAACTTCAGAGAGACATTTGATTGTGGGAGCTGCTAATCTAAACCAACATAAAGGTATGTTGACTTCAAAATTTGGATCTAAGGATATATTTCTTTGGAAAAGAGGCTCTGCTTTTGTTTCCACAGAAGATAAGAAGTTGTAAATTCTTTCCAGGCTAATATTAGTTTAATCAAGTAAGACCCCCTGAGAGATCTTCTCAGGAGCAATGGCCCAGGTGATCCAAAATCCAGAACAGCTTCAAGGCAACTGTCTGAGATAATGCAGTCTCACAGACTACTACAGCCAAGATTTAACCATAATTCTAAGTTTTCTCAGGATTTTCATAAGATTGCCAGCACCCACAGTGAGCAGGAAGTAGTAAAGAAAAGTATGCTGCCAAATTCCAAAATATTGTTTATACATTGTTTCTTTTCATCTAAAGGGGCTTAGTTATAGATGGCTAATGGTCATAGTCAATCTCTTTGTAAAGAAAAAAGGGGGATAAAAATAGAAATGATAAAAAACAGGTAGATTATTGAATCTACTTTAATTCAAAAAACAACTTTTAATATCAAAATACATTATATTGATATGTATTTTGGTTTACTGATATACATTTAAGGTCAATTTTGCTATACTATTTGTATTTTACTTTTGTTTGTGGTATTATGTTTATGCAGCTCATTTGAAATGTTATGTATAGTTAAAACGTGAAGTACTAATCATCTATAATAGTCAAACTTATAATCATGTTAGGTAGGTTTTCTAGATATGAAGAAATATGTTTTAAATGAATAGGTAATCTTCAAACATTTCGAAGACCTAAAGAATATGGCATTTAACATATTTAAGAACTTAGACTTTTCTCAACAGTGAGAGACATCTGCTTCTAAGCAGCACCAATTACTTCAAGAGGATCATGGACATAGAAGCTCCTCATGGAGTTTGTTTTCAGTGTGGTATTAGGACAAGAAGCTGATCTTGCCTGGATTTATTGACAACATGCTGTTTAAACTGGACATATAGCACCCACAGAAAAATTACTGTGGAACTTGCCAAAACAAGGTGAGACCATCCTTTAGGGTTCCTGCTTCACAGAAGAAGCTGCCAGACATTCTGCAGGACACGGAAGAGAGTATCTGACAAATGTAGGGTTAGTCCTACAGATTATTGTTTCTCTGAAACATCTGCCAGACACCCTAGGTCTGTAGGCTATAGATAGAGGCCTCAACATTAAAGAAGAACTTTGGGTAACTGTCCAGGCAGCCAGATGTCTCTGTCATTTCTAGAGTTTCAGAAGTTGCTTGCAATGCCCTTCCTGTTTACTTGGGTAGTATTATATCTTTTGGGGTTCTTTGATGGAATTGAAGACTAGATAGTTATATTTTTCCTACTTCCCTGAGAAATTTGCTAGATACTCTAGGCCTGTAGGCTGAAGATGGATGCTCCAATGTTACAAAAGAACTTGGGTGACTATCCAAGCAACCAGATATCTTTGTCATTTCTAGAGTTTTGAAAATTGTTTACAATGTACTTCCCGGTTACTCAGGTAATATTACATGCTTCTGAGATCTTTGGTGGAATTAAAGACAAAATAGTTATAATTTCAGTTTCCCCTAGTTATGAAAGAAGATAAATTAGATATGAAACTTTAGACTCACAAAGATAGGATAGATGATAGAATATTTTGCAAAATGCAAATAGACTAAATATTGTAACTATAATTCTTGCTTAATAACTGTTTTGTTATTTGTATTTTACTGTATTAAAATGAAAACCATGCTTTTTGATTAGGCAAAAAAAGGGGAGATGATATGGGATTTCCCTCTGTATACTATGAATATGATTTGTTACCAATGGTTAATGAAGAAGTTTATTTGGCCATTTGCCAGGCAGAATAGAGACAATAAGGAAATCCAAGCAAAGATAAAGGGAGAAAGAAGGAGGAGTTGGAGAGATGCCAGCAGCCATGGGGGAAGTAACATGTGGGGTAACAATCCATGAGCCTCATGGGAAAATATAGAATAATAAAAATGAGTTAATTTAAGTTGTAAGTGATAATCTCTCTTGGGATTGGGCTTGAGGCTTTCATGCTGCATTCTAGCAAAGACCCTCACTGCATTTTAACTGTACGGAACCCTGACTAAACCTAACCTGAAAGTAATAAAATAATTTGCTCAATGGAGGAAATTTTAGTATACCATAATATTTAGGATGATGTATAGTTAAGAATCACTAAATTTTCCAAGATTTAGAGAAAGAGAAGAAAGTGGCGGATGCATGGAAAATGTGCACATAGCAATTATAGGTGAAGGCAGGGTAAGCACAGATAAAGTGTCTATAATTATTAGAGAGACTGGTGCCATTAAGGCAACCCCCAGATTGCATAAACACAAAAGGAAAGGTGACATGAGAGGGCAGCACCGTACACATCATGAAACCCAGGGGATACTATTGCAAGTTTGTTGCCTTGAGAAAATACAGATGCAGGCCTCCCTGCAGCATCCCTGAGTTTAGTCAGGTAGGTCCATGGAGTCCACTACAGCTGCTGAAGAAAACAGCTAGGCTACAGCTTGAGCAGGCAGAAGAGCTTCAAGAATGCAAGATGCAAGAGTGAATGTGCAATGGAGGCTTGCTTATGGAGAGCCACTGAGGCCATGCAATACAGAACGAATTTGGATTTCCTACAAATAAATCCTGAGAGATAACCACATGCAACTATTAGCATGCAGCTTAAGTTGCAGTGGAGAAGTCAGCATTTTTGAGATGTCAGAAATATGGTTCATTTGCCGGGCAATGGTGGCACATACCTTTAATCCCAGCACTAGAGAGGCAGAGGCTGGAGGATCTCTGTGAGTTGAAGCCTGCCCTTCAAAAAGCTAGTTCCAGGACAGGCTCCAAAGCTACACAGAAACCCTGTCTTGAAAACAAAACAAAAAACCATTCACACACAGAAAAAAATTCTAGTGGAACCACTCCAAAAGAAAAGTGATATGCAGCACAAATAATAAAAACCCAGAGACTGATTTGGGGTTCAAGCTGAAGATCAAAGAAGCAAAGCAGCTAAGCCACTAAAGAGATCTTACCTCTACCAAGGGTCAGAAAAAGGGGCAGTCCCACAGTGTTCTCCACCGGCCTCAGACTTCACACTTTGCAGAGTTCTTGTCTCTTTTCTATATTCCCCTTTCTGCCAACCATATAGCTCCTGTCTCTGCCTCCCTAGTGCCGAGGTTAAGGCTCACCTTTATCTGAACTCTGTTTCTCTTTTAGATAGATCCAATCTTCAGTAGCCCAGAGTTGCCTTGAACTTATAGGGATCCATCTACCTCTGTCTCCCAATTCCTGGGACTAAAGGTGTTTGGAACCACTCTCTGGCCTGTAAGGTAGACTAGGATGGCTGCTTTGCACTCTGATCTTCAGGCAAGCTTTATTTATTAAAACAAAAATAATATACCACTATAGTGATAAGCATCAAAAGCAACAGAGTTGTAAGGGCAAGGCTATGGAAGTCTGGTGGAGCCCAGAGGTGCCCCAAGAATCCCAGACACTGAATTAGGCTGTTTGGTATTTTCTCAGCTGCCTTTCAATCTTGTTTTGGTCTGACATTTCCTTGCCGTGCCCTTATTGCTTGCTTTTGGAATAGAAATGTTTACGCTGAGATATTGTATGTGGTGTACTCCATTCCAGACACTTTCCCAGGTGGCAAAAAGCACTAGACTAGATAAACCATGAACCTGGGGGAAAAACAATTACTACTGTTCTGATAAAGGAATAAAGTAGTAAAATGATTCCTAACAGAGAATGGGCAGCATGTATAGGACCTGCACACGCCTGGGCCAGGGAGGGTTCTGGTGCCAAGATGGGAACTAGATACAAATCCCCATTTCTAACCTATCTCTAACCGATAATGACTTGCAAGGGAAGTCTCCAATGGAGTCTCACTGGGTATACAAGCCACACACACTTAAGAGCTCCCACGTCCCGATAGACAACAAACACTGAATTCAGTTGAGGTTTTGGGGGATTTTGTCTCACAGTGCTTTGTATGGCCTTTCTTTTCTTATTCTTCTTTTGTTTTTGTTTTGTTTTGCTTTGTTTTAAAGGTCTATTGCTTATATATTGTGGTTTCTGATCTTGTGTTCGTGTGGGGTTTCGTGTATGTGAATGTGTGTTTCTGTTATCTGCATGTATTTCTCGTGTTTTTTCTTTGACTCCCTTTTCTATTTGTTTTCTTCTATTCTGGCTTGTTTTGTTATTTTCTTATTAGTATAATTTTTATATGCCTGTTCTTTTTTTTTCATGAGAGATAGAAAGAATGGAAAGAGGTGGATTTTAGTGGGTAGGTGGGGAGATAAGGAGGGTATGGGAGGAACTGGGGGGGGGACTGTAATCAGAACATATTATATAAAATACATTTTCATTAAAAAAGAATAATAATTATGATAAATTTTCATTGTAAAATAATTCTGAAATCATGGTGAATTTACTTTTGTGATGCTTTTTTTTTATTGTACTATACCCTTCCCTTTATTTTTCTTTTCAATTTGTTTTTAAGTGCCTTGTCTTAAGAATGTTTTTGTTAAGGTTTTTGCAAAATCATTTAGAAGGATTTCATGGTAAGTAAATTATACTATTTATGTGTACTAAAAATCCATGTTTGTTTCTTCTAGAACACAAAGTTCTCTTATTCTGCACATTTGATTACTGCTTTGATGCCTGACTTATGATTTCATCTGATCATATAACTAAGAGGAATTTTTTTTTTTACAGTTCTGGAACCTTTAACTGTCTAGATTGTGCTCTGAGTGATAGCTTGCAACATCCACCACCATAATTTCCATGGCAACAGTTTCATATGGTAATCAGGAATGCAGTATGCAGTATTATGTGGCAGCATGAAGCTTCTCTGTTTCTTTGCTTCTTCTGCCCCCCTCCCCCCTTTATACCATTATTGGTTAGGAGCCAAACTTTATGAGCTTAATATAGCATTTCAGGAAGTTTTTATAGAAATCTGCTGCTTTGGTTGTTCAGAAGCAAGGTCAGCCAGAAACAAAGCCTTGGCAAATCGAACACTAGTCTCTAGGGTGACTTTTCTTTCCTCCTCTACTATGAGCTTTTCCCAGACTCAACGGTATTCTTTCATTAAGGAGCCAAACACATTGATTGGCTACCCTGGAGTTTCTTCTTCTCAGCAGTCCTTATTGCTTGTCAGACAGTCCCTTCCACAGAACCAAGGAGAATCAGGGGAAATGCTTTGCAAACACAGAGGCACATTTTATTCAGTCTGATGCCGGACTCTTCGTAATTGTCTTACTTCATTTCCTGTTGCTATAACAAAATACCTAAGGTTGAATAGTTTATAAGGAAATTTGGTTTATTTTGGGTCAAAGTTCTAGAGGGTGAAAAGTACCAGGATACAGAGTGGGAAAGGAGCTCAAGCCTCGCCCCTGGTAGAAAACAAAAGAGTTAGGAAGTGGCAAAACACAACCCTCATTAGCTGTAACTACAGGCCCAAGAGAGTAAGAATCCACTCAGTGCCATGAGTAATAGTCCAGTCCCACCATAATGGAGCAGTAGAACCACCAATACCTTTAAAGCTCTCACTGCCTCCCAACACTATTCCTCTAGATCAAGTTTATTTTCTTCATTCTTTTCATTTTCAAACAGACTTATTTTTAATCATGTGTACTGTGTGTGTGATGGGACATGCACACTAAATTCTAGTGCCCTGAGAGATCAGAGGATTCGGATCTTCCTGGAGTTGGAGATACAGGTGTGTGTGAGCCGCACAATGTGGATGCTGCCAACTGAGCCACAGTCTTCTCCATAAACACTACACACTCCTATTCACTAAGTCCATTTCTCCAGCCACTACAGAGTTTATGTGTGTGAAGTGTGTGTGTGTGTGCACGCATGCATAGTGTGTATGCGTGCAGTGTGGTATGCACTTATTTGTGGCACACACGTTTCTGTATTTAGGGATGTATACACCATGTGCATACACTCAGAGATGACAGAGAACATTGGGTCTTCTGTTTTATCAGTCTTAGTCTTTTTTCTTTGTGACAGGGTCTCCCACTGAACCTAGTGCTATGGTGATGGCCAGCAACCCCTAATGGTCTTGTCTCTATCTCCCAAAACTGTCATGGGCATACACAGAACTATGCTTAGGTTTTAGGTGGGTTGTGGTCTAGACCTCAGACCTTCAATTTTGTGCAACAAGTGCTCTTAACCATCAAGCCATTTCTCTAGCCCCCAAGTCCAAATTTTTATATTGGTTTTGGAAGACACAAATTATATTCAAATCATAGCTGTAATTCCACTTTTGCTGATAATGATGAATTTGACAGTCCAACTTAAGTATTTAGTATTTAGCAGGCATCTTTGTCCCAATGGTGGCTATATGATCTAAGGTGGCTTGTTTCAACTCATTGCGAAGTACTTTTACTTCACGTATAAGGTAGAGGTTTTTGCTTTTTGTCTCATCCTGGCTTATATTAAAGAAGTCGTTTGAAGGTGAAAATATGAACACACAAACGGTAGAGCCAGAATATTGGAAAAAAATCTCCAGGACCTTGATTAATTCATGAGTGAAGTCCTTTTCTTTTTTAGAAGTCCCAAATACGAAGTTTAAAAATCACCTTAAAGTTTAAAAACATTTTAATTTGAGATGGTGTTATGATTGTGTGAAGAATGACTCTGGTGTCTTGATAGGACTTGTATTAAGTTTACAGGTTGCTTTGTATGCCATCGCATTTTCAGGGTATTATTTCTTCCAGCCCACTGATATTAAAGAACAGAGATAAATGGAAAATATTCCATGTCTTTTACCCGTGTTTTACAATTTTTATTGTAGAGTTCTTTCACCTCCACTATTAAACATATTCTTCCGTATCATACTTTTTGTAGCTTTATAAATGGAATTGTTCTCTTGATGGCTTTTTCAGATAGCTCACTATATTTTTATTTCATATATAAGGTATGGTTTTTTCTGTCTCATGAACAGATGTCTTTGTCATATATATGGGAGAAAATGAATCTTTTTGTGTGTGGACTTTTTATCTCGAAACTTGCCTGAGTTTCTTATTTCCAACAGCTTTATGGTGAAGTTTTCAGGGCTTTCTCTATCAAGATCATGGAATCTCGGGCAGTGACAGTTTGACACAATTCTAATTTAGATGATGTATCTTTTGACAAGACAGTCTTGCCGGGACTACAGTGCTTTGCGAATTTGTTGTGAGTTTTTATCATGAGTGAGTTTTAGATTGTGTCGAATGTGTGTCTGGTTATATGATCATGTACTGTTTTTCTTTATCCTCCTTATGTGATACATTGCATTAACCAAATTTTGAATGTTGAACTAAATATAAATGCATTGAATAAATAAAAAAAATTAGTCATGTTCTACAAATTTTAAAAGCATGATTACTTTTGATTTACTATTTCTAAAGGTATTTCTTTACTTTTATATTCATAAAATATTTATCCTTATTCTTCTGGCAACACTTTTAAAAATGATTTTGGTTTTAGAGAGTAATATTTGCCTCAAAGAATGAGTCAGTATTCTCTGCTTATGCTTTCTGGAAGATATTAAAAACAATTGGTGAAATTTAGTCCTTAAATGTTTAGTAGAAAAAAACAGTGAATGAATCTGAACTTAGTGCTTAGTGAGTTTGAAGATTTTAAATTATTTACTAAATTTCTTTAATAAACACAGGAAAATTCAGTGTGTTTATTTATGCTATCATAAGTTTTCCAAACTGTATCTTTCAAGAAGTTGATCCATTTTACCTAGGACAAAGGTTTGTAAAGTAAAATTTCCTTATTCATCCTTTAATATCCATGGGATTAAGTAGCAAGGATCCTCATTGCATTGCTAATAGCAGTAATTTGTGTCTTTTCGTTTTTATTCATTTTTTCTTACATACTGAGCCAGGGAACATTGATTTCATTGGTCTTTTCAAGATTCATCATAGAGGATGGATAGGTGTGTCAGTGGACAAATGCTTGTTTTGTAAGTGCCTCAAAATCTCATGAACTGCTAAAAATCCTGGTAGGCATGGTGACCATCTGTAATTCTGGCACTGGAGAGGCAGAGAGAGGAAAACCCTGGAGCAAACCGTCTAGCTAAGATTAGCTGAGTCAGCAAGCTGTATATTCACTTAGTTATGCTAACTTAACAACAACAACAAAAAGAATTAAAGAGGACACTCATTGTTAACTTTGTGCCTCCACATGCATACATATACAGGCAAGCATGCATATAAACATTCATAACACACATAACACACACATACATGCACAAACATATAAACACACATAATCAAACACATACCCAGTAAACACATACACATATATGAACGCATACACAAATATACAAACATGCAAATACACATACATAAACCAAAACCAAACAGAAAAACTCGCTGAATCTATGAATTTACTGATTTTAATTTTCTTGTTATCAAGCCAGGTGGTGGCACAGGCCCTTAACAGGCAGATCTCTGTGAATCTAAGGCCGGCATGGTCTCGAGAATGAGTTCCAGGGTAGCTGGGGTTGTTACACAGAGAATCTTGGTCTCAAAAAACTGAAAAAATTCCTTGTTACTGATAAACACACACACGCACACACATACACACACTCATTTCTTTGCTTCTGCTTTCATAGACTTAATTTGCTATGACTTTTCTTATTGTTTTTGCTTCCTAATTACCAATCATAGTTGACTGATTTTTGCTCTCTTCTTTTCCTCATACACTGACAGGCTATTGTTTTAGGTACACCCTATACATTTTGAAAAAAAAAATATTTTGTTGAAGTATTGTAGGTTTTTTGAGAAGTTTTTCTTTTACTTAAGTGTTAATTGGAAAAGTGTTTTCATGTGTGAAGTGAGAACCCACAAAATTCTGCTTAGCAATTTATTAAGGGGTGAAATGGCAAAACAAATTCACGAATACAGAAAAAGTAGATGCTGCCACTGATCCAGCTGCTATTGTCCCGCCGTTCTCCCAAGGGCAATGATGACCAACCACAAGGCTTGCTCCCGCTCTGACCATCCAAGGGAGTGCAAGCAACCCTTCTACTCCATTTTATCCATTCACATCTCAGGAGAAAACTCCACCCATGGCAAGTCACCCCAAAAGTCACTGGCTATATGGATCGAGCTCCCACAACATTCACCCCTTTCTCCCAATTAAGAAGGTTCTAATCCAAGGATAAACTATATATAGTAAGAACTATCAAGTATTGTCCAGAAGAAAGAAAAGATAATAACATAAACAAAAATGAATCTACAATCACCAAGAACAACATCAAGCATTAATAACATTATAATGTGTAGTATCTTTGTATTTGGCAAAATTAAAGAAAATGCGCTATCATCTAGTCTATCTTTGTTAGTCTACAGTTTCAAATCTAATTCATCTTTTGTAGTCAGAGGCTGCTCATTCATTCCCGGCTACTGAGACCTGAAATAATCACACAGACCTTATTAATTAAAATACTGATTGGCCAATCACTTAAGTGTATTGCTAGCTAGCTCTTATATCTTAAATTAAGCCATTTATGTTATTTTACACTTTACCATGAGGCTCGTGGTTTCCTGACAAGGTTCTGGCTGTTGGCTGACATCTTTCTCCTCTGGGGGCTACATGATTCATCTTTTCTTACCCAAATTGAGGAGTGATATGATAATATTGTGATCTGTATTCACTTTCTTGTTTCACCAATAATTTTGTCAGGTATTAAAGAATTATTTTGTCTATCTTGAGCTGCATTATAAGAATGATCCTGAGCACAGCATGGCAAATTCCAGTGATGGTACACAGAGGCATAGAATGCACACGTGGGCTGGCTGCATACTCCCTGATGGCACAGAATGCACACGTGGGCTGGCTGCATACTCCCTGAGGGCACAGAATGCACACGTGGGCTGGCTGCATACTCCCTGAGGGCACAGAATGCACACGTGGGCTGGCTACATACTCCCTGATGGCATAGAATGCACACGTGGGCTGGCTGCATACTCCCTGATGGCACAGAATGCACACGTGGGCTGGCTGCATACTCCCTGATGGCAGCATGACCCCAAGATTGAGGGAGGGGGTGAGAGTGACTCTCTCCGGTATTCCCACCATGTTGGAAAGCTGAGCAGGGTGGAGCCAGCTGCCAAAGTTGCTACTTTGGTCCTAGTTACATGCGTTTAGCATTTAAAAAACTCTCTGGATCAGAAAAAATTACAAATTCACCACAAGGACAGATTCAGACAAAAAGGTCTCTAAAGGGGTCACAATGTGTTTGATAAACATACACAGAGTTGAGATAGAGAGCATAGAGGATAGACAGAGTGATAGATAAAAAGAATAATTTAAATATAATAAACTGATTTTTCATAAAAAAGAAGTAGAATAATAAAAAATTATAATAAGCCTTGTAAAGATGGAAAACATAATGAAAGTCTGGATTATATATATTATTGTGTTTTCTTTAAAATTTTTGACTGTTAATGAGCTAACTGCAGAGAGACATTTGACTCTGTGGGCTACTAAGTTAAACCACCATATATATTTTAAATTTATCTTGACTTCAAAATTTAAGCCAAAGTATATGTTTGTTGCTTTAGAAAAGAGGTTTTGCTTTTGTTTCCAGAGAAGATGAGAAGCTATAGATTCCTTCCAGGTCAATATGGTTTGATAGAGCAAGATCTCCTAAGACGTCTCTGATAGAAATTATGTCCCAGGTAATCCAACATTAACAACAGCTTCAAGGCTACTAGTTGAGATGGACCAACCACAGAAAATACCAGTCAGGACGTGACTATAACTCTAAATTTTCTCAGGATCCCCATAAGATTACCAGTGCCCTCAATTAATAGGAAGTGGTATAGAAAACTATGCTCAAATCCCAAAATATTGTTTAGAAATGTTTGCCTTAATTTAAAGGCCATTTGTTACAAATGGTTAATGGTCATAGTCAATCTCTTTCTAAAGAAAAGGGGGGGATATGATACAGAAATGAATATTTTATATCTGTATTGGTTTTGGCTTGTTGATATAAATTTAAGATCAATTTTGCTGTACTATTTGTATATTTATACTCTTGTTTACTGTATTATGTTTATACAGCTCATTTAAAAATGTATGTATGGTTAAGGAATACAAATTAATAGTTATCTATAATAGTAAAAGATACTTATGTTAGTTATGTTTTCTAGTTATGCAGAGATCTATTTTAAATGGATAGGTAATCTTCAAACACTTCAAAGGGCTACAGAATATGGCATTTAAAATGTTTTTAAGAACTTAGACTTTTCTCAACAGTGAGAGACGTCTCCTTCTGGCAGCACAAATTACTTCAAGAAGATGATGGATGTTGTCAAAGAAGCTCTTTATGGAAGTTCCTTTCAATGTGGCAAGGCTATCCACTTGAGCAACTGTTCTTGCCTGGACTTCTTGATAATATGCTGTATAAACTGAGCATGCAGGACCCACAGAAAAATTATTGATGAACTTGCCAAAATATGGTGGGATAATCCTTCAGGGTTCCTGCTTCATGAAAGAGTCTGCCAGATATTCTTCAGGACACAGAAGAAAGAAACTGATGAATTTTCTCAAAAGAGGCAGGACAGTCCTTCAAATTTCCTGCTTCTCTGAGAAATCTTCAAGATACTCTAGGCTTCTAGGCTGAACATGGATACCCCAATGTTACAGAAGAACTTGGGTGGCTATGCAAGCATCCAGAAATGTCTGTCATTTTTAGAGTTTTGGAAATTTCTTATAATGTGCTTCTCTTTTACTCAGGTAATATTATATGCTTCTGAGATCTTTGATGAAATTGAAGACTAGATAGTTATAGTTTTCCCTCATTATGATAAAAGATAAATTAGATATGAAAGTTTAGACTCTCAGTGATAGAATAGATGATAGAGTATTTTCTTTAGTTTTGTCAAATACAAAGAGACTAAATATCATAGTTGTAATTCTTGCTTGATAACTGTTTGGTTATATATAATTTTACAATGTTAAAATTAAAACCTTCCTTTTTAGAGAGAAAAGGGGAAATGACATGGGATGTCCTTCTGTATACTGCAAGTATGTGTTGCTCTTATGGGTTGATGAATAAAGCTCCTTTGGCTTGTGGCAGGGCAAAATATAGCTAGGTAGGAAATCCTAGCAGAGATACAGGTGAAGCCAGGTGTGGTTGAGAAAGATACCAGCTAACCACTGGAGCAACAAGATGTACTAGAGAACAGATAATGCCACAAAGTCATCAGTCAATACACAGATTATTAGAAATGGGTTAATTTATATGTAAGAGCTAGTCAGTAATAACCCTGAACAATTATAATTAATATTAAGTCTGAATGATTATTTTATAAATGGTTACAGGGACCAATGGGCAGGAGAGAAACCAGTCCAATGGGACTAGATTGGACAGAGAAAAGCTTCCAGCTTCACATGTGTCTTAAAGAATTTTATACCTTCATCTTGTTATTCAATGGACATTAATTGTTGAATTGTTGCTAATTTTAGTTTGTAAAAAATGTTGTTTAGTACATTTTAAAAGGTTATTTATGCTACCATGAACTTATTCATTATTTAAAGCTGTTTTGCTTATGAAGTTTAAGTTGAAGATGCATGTCACTATTTTTGTTTCTGGAAATCTTTGAAGTCCTTGCAAAGCAGTTTAATCTCTCAAGGTTTGCTCCTATGAACTACTACCTATTGCTCTATTTTTTCTGATTTTGAGAATATAATATACTCACAATATCTCACCCTTCCCTTTCTTCCCTCCAAATCCTCCCATATAAGCACTTCTTTGTTTTTCATTAATTGTTATTTTATGCATGTATGTATTTGTACATTCATATGTTTAAATATAACCTGTTGAGTCCATATAGTGCTCAGAATATTGTCTGGAATGTGCCAGATGCTTAACTGAATGTTATAAATAAATAAATAAATAAGTCCATTGTTTTATGATCTTTCAGTAGTTTTTTTTAAAAAGCAGTTTCAACTACAGAACATTTTCAGGCATGTGGGATAGCTGATAAGGAAGTTTTGTGGGTTTAAAGAACGTTGATGCGTTTAGATTTAGATGCAATCATTTCACTGTTGCAAAGCAGAGAAAGTAGGTTGATAAACATCAGCAAAACAAAAACTCATAAAATCTATAAACAGTATCAGACAATGAAAAAATCTGCTGCTGCCATAACAGTTTTATGTTATTATTATTATCCTTAGCAACGACTTTACAATATAACCTCTTACAATAACAAAGACCATTTTCATGACAATGTATAAGATCTTTCTCTCTTGTATGGTATGAAGTTATTAAAAGATCAAAATCACTCTCCAAACTACAGAAAAAGAAGCTAGAAAATATTGTCCAAACATGCTTATGCACAGTAATTATACATTTTAAAAGTAGCACATATGAAGTCTGGCACTTTTCTTCTTTTAAAATTAAGGAAGGTTGGATGAAGTTGCTAATGCCATATATATATATCCTTCCAGGGAGATACATACATACATGTACCAGCTCTTTCACACAGGACATAAATTCCCATTAGTTCTTCTCTTGTTGAGAAACTTCTGCAGGGCACAACTTAGCTATAGAGGAAACTTCTGTCATACCTGTTCTTAGAGATGGACTGGGTGTCAAATATGGAAGTAACTGTGCACTAGTGATACATATTATACTTGAAACTAAATATTCAACTCCCTGGCACTCCTTATGTAAGTGTACACGTACTGTGTTGTTATTATTACTTGTAGAAACAATTTTAATTCTGCACAAAAGGTCAGTGGGATCCAGTGGAAATTCACTTTAATTATGATTTCTTCAAGAGCAGCTAATGTTTGGTTTTGACAGCCATTTGGAGTATAGTAAGTAATAGGATGCGCTCACACAATACATTATGGTTTGGCAAATCAATCTGCAGCAAAATTCAGCAGGACCACAACAGAGGAGAAAGAATGGAACTAATAGAAGATATAGCAGTTACTTCACTTTTAGAAAGATGCCTTTGTTCTTTCACCATGCTTTGATTATGTGATGCCTTCTTATTTTTCTACTGCTGAGTAAAGTTTTCTTCACTTTCTAATCTCTCTTCAAAAGGGTTCTTAATATATTATCACTACAACTTCAGATAACTGTGTGTATGCATGCCTGTGTGCTGGAGAAACTATTATTGTTGCTATTACTGGCTCTTATCCCTTTCTTCATTTAGGTCTAGGTTTGTAGCTTTTTCTTGCAGGTCACTCTAGGCTCCTTCATAGCACCTCTTCTCCATTGTGACAAAATGTCACAACCAAGGCAGTCTATTAAAAAACATTCAATTGGATTTATAGTTTCAGAGGGTTAGAATCCATGATGGTGGGACAATGGCATGGTGACAAGAACAGCTTGGAACTCATCTTGATGTACAAGTTAGGAGGCCGAGACAGAATAATGGGAATGGTGTAGGTCTTTCAAAACTTCAAAGCTAACCCTAGTGACACACCTCTTCCAACAAGTCCCACCTCCTAATCCTTCCCAAACAGTTTTACCAACTGGGGAACAAACTAGTCAAACTTAGCAAACTAAGAAGATCACTATACACCCATGCACTAGTGAGAAGCAACAATTACTGGGAATAGTGTAAGTCTGTTTTACCCATGCTCGGTTAGAAACAATGCGAGTGAAGACCAAAATGACCAGTGCATGAGCTTTGCTCAGTGTGCATTTCTGCCACAGGAAGAATCACCTCAGTGCCTCCCAAAACCAAAAAGCATAGAGCCTTCAGGGGTCTTGTCAGCTGGAATCAGTAGTCAGCTTCTTCATACAGTTCATAAACAATCATTAGCTTTCCTCTGGTTAAAAATCTTCTGCGGGGCAGTGATCAATCAGGCACACAAAAGTCCCAGCTTACCTGCACCAGATGATGGGCTTGGTGTCAAGTCAAATTCAGATGTGGAAGCATATGAGTGCTCACGATTACTTGTGAAAGGTCCATCTAGCTTTGCACAACTTCAGAGGTGGAGATGGTGTTCCAACTGAATTTTGGTGTTTCTATGGATTCTTCCTCAGACGAGCATGCAATTGAAGATAAGTAGTCCTCCAGAGAAGGAAAACCTTGCATTGTCTGAGAAGCAATGCTCCTAAAACACACATTCTGATTAAGCCCACTCTAGTCTCAAAAGGATGTGCATACACACTTTTTCTAGGGTATGGTCTCTGGTTCTGCCTATCACTGTAACTAATTAACAACTACATATACCATATAAACCTGGATTTTATCATACAGACTTTCATAACATACTCCAGGCATCACTGCAGGAAAGACAACCTGCAGCCCTGCTCAGAGATGATTAAAGAGACCATCTCCCAAACCTTCTTAACAGCTCAGTCCAGCTAGTGGTGCTACCAGACTAGGTAGTATAAAAGTAAGACCATTTAACTGCAGAAGAGAGGCAGCAACAGCCAAAGTACTAAGTGTAAATACCAAGATCTCCTATGGGTAATGATTAACAACTGGCCCATCTCAGGCAACACTAGATGCATAATATAGCGAAATCTATATTTGTAATAAAGAAACAGTCCTACTGAAGAACACCTGCAAAAGAGAGAGAATGCATATTTCTTAAATGGCAGGCATCAATTTTAGGAAAATAAGATTTAGAGGTCAAGGGGTGGCTGGAGAAGTGGCTCCACAGTGCAGAAAGTGTACTGCTCTGGCAGCAGACTTGTGACAGGCAGCTCCCATGTACCTATAAAGCCATCTCCATGGAGTATAATACGTTTGTTTGGTCTCCAGGAGCACCAGGCATGAATGTAGCATGTAGGCATACATATATAAAGAAAATAGGGAAAAATCCTTAGTGTATGTAGATTAAATTTCCCAGTAAAGAGGCATATAGAATACACAAAGATTAGAGAACTAGATCTGGTCATATGTTGCATATAGTCACTTTGCTAGTGAATCCTCACGTACAGAGAATAAAAATGAAAAATGAAGAAAGATAAATGTCAATGAAATTTGAAAGAGAACAGGAATAGCTTCACTTACATCAGGAAAACACACTTTTAAAAAAAACTGGGAAAGGACACAGGGAAGGTCATTATACAATGATAAAGAAATAGAAATATACATGGTCACAGTATTGCAACAACTAGATTCAAAATAAATCACTAAATGATCTGAAGAGAGCTGTGGACTGCAGTGAGGGACTGCAGTGTCTGACTTTTAACAATGGATAGCGAGTCTCTGGCGCAGAAAAAAATCACTGAAGAAAATTGTGTGCTAGAATCAGGTATTGAAACAAATGAATCTGCTAGATACATGGACTCCACCCTAGAGGAGCAGACTATATACATAATCTCGTCCATGCACAATGAACATTCCCAAGGAGATATAAGTCTACAAGACAGATATTAAAATATTTATAAAGATTGAAATCATATCAAGTAACTTTTCAGATCACAAAGGGGTATATATAAAGGCATAAATAATTAAATCTCAGAAACTATGTATATATTATAAGGTTAGCATGTTCTAAAATTATAAATGACCCACAGCATTCATTTTTAAAAGTTATGGAGACAGATTTGAGCAAAATTAAAGTGTAAAGACAACATGTCTGAAGTTATTGAATGCAGGGATAGTTCCAAGTAACGTGATGAGCACCCATATGCAGAAAGAACAAAGATCACAAAAAATACAAATTTATACTAGAATAACAGCAAGCTAAGCAAAAAGTTAGCAGAAGGAAGAAATTAATGAAGGTCAGAGTAGAATCAAGCAAACTGGAAGGTGGAAAACAGAGAAAAAATTATTTTCTTCAGTAGAGAAGATCATGGTGGGTGCTCGTGGGTGGTGTCATGCACGCGTGTAAATGTGGGCATCACTAATTAGATTTAGTGGGTTGTTAAAACAGAAGGAGGAGGCAAGAAGGCAGAAAAGATGAAGAAGAATAAAGATTATAAAAAGAAGACAGGAGGATGAAGAATGGGAAAAACAAGATTGGTAGAGCGGTGTGTGGGGAGGAATTGGATAGGAGACTGGAAGGTGGAAATATTCTAAATATACTGTGTTAATATATAAAATTACCAAATAACAAATAAAAATTTAAGAAAACCACCCAAACTGAGGTTTGGTAAAGTAACAGCAGAAAAATCCTTTGTCAAATTAATGAAGACTTCTTATTTGTGATGAAAATTTTAAAAGAAGATATAACAACTGACACCATCAAAATTCGAAAGATAATAAGAAGTTACTCTCATAATGCTACAACATATTTGGTGACCTAATGAAATATCGATATATCCCTAAATACACAATTAAATTTCAAAAGATTAAAGACCAAAATATAAGATATGAACTATATATAAATAGACAAAAACATAGGCAGAATTTCTAGACATTGATTCAGAAAAATAATTTTCTGGTTAGGCCTCCAAAAGCATAGTGAACAGAAACATTGATAAATGCGAGTGAATTCTGGTTTCTGCATGGCAAAGAAGCAGCAGGAGAAAGAATCAGCTGACAGAATGTGGAGAAGTATTTACCAACTTCTCCTTTGACAGTGGGTTAATAACTAGGATGTATAAATAACTCAAAAAATTAAAAGGTTATCCAGTTAAAATGGGTGATCTGAAAAGACACTTTTTTGCTTATGAATTTTTGCATGTTTATATGCTTGGATGTGGGCTCTCATATATGGGTGAGGGCATGTATACAAGTCTGAGTATGCAAGTATCTTTCCCAATTGTGTTCCACCTTATATTTTGATGCAGTTTCATGTTGAATCTAAAGCTCACCAATACAGTCAGCCTGGCCAATCAGCTTGCTCTTTTGATCCTATAAGGGGGAATTACAACTTAGCCACCACACCGACCCAACTTGAGAATCTGAAATGCAGTCATTGGGTGAGATACACCTTACCTGATGAACCCTGTTTTTGATCCTGAATAGGCATTTCTCAAAGAAAAATGTAAATGAAAAAATACATGATGAAAAATTTCTCAATATATATAGTCATCAGGGAAGCTTAATTCAAATCAACAAAATACTATGTTAAAATGGATAGTAAAAACAACCAATGAATGTTGCTGAGGGTATGGAGAATGGACATATTACTAATGAAAATGGAAATTACTACCATCATCATGAGAAGAGTATGGAGATTCCACAAACATTTAAGAACAAAACAACCTGCTCTCCAAGTTCTAATACATGCACAGATGAGCAAAATCAGTCTACAAAGAGCTATATACACACACTTATTCATCATAGCCCTCCTCTCAGAAGTGATGGAAGAGATGGATTCAGACTAGTTATTCATTGACAGAGAATATACTATATATGTGTGTGTATGTATATGTGTGTACATACATGCATATTACAAAGAAGATGGTATACATGTGAAAGGAATGCCATTCACCTATAAAGGAGAACCAAATAATTTCATTTTAGACAATATATAGAACTGGAGGCAATTATATTAGTGAATTATGCCAGACACCGAAAGGCAAGCAGCATATATTCTCCCGCAGAAACCTAACATAAGGTCAGAAAGGAAATATCACATTCATCACTAGAGACTTGGAAGTGGATATGGGGTCAGAGTACAAATTAAAAAGGAAAAGTCTATGGAGAAAATGAGCATGCACTCCCCAAATCTGTTGACACCAAGAACATTATCATGCCATTGTCACTGGCATTGGTTTTACAGCTATGTCACTGAGGAGACCATAGTCACTGTTGGTTTTGACCACAGCTGCCCAGAGGCCACACCTCTTCATCTGTTTGGAATTAGAGGTTTCACAACCTTCCAAGGAAGTACTGTAAGGCCAATTTTCAGGTGAACATCTCTCTACGAAAGACACTGTTAGGAATAGGTGATCTTCAGGTTCACGAACATCAAGGAAGGAATACAAAGTGTGAGATGCAGAGAATCACAGCATCACAAAAGGGTGTGGAAATTCACTAGTGGCTGACCACAAAGGAAGGGGAATTTATCAGTTATCTGAAAGGAATTCAAAATAGTGATACAAAAGAAGCTTTAGGTATAAATGAAATCCAGAAAAAAATTATGATCAGAGGAGAGTATGTACCTCAGCATGGGAAAAAAAAATCAAGTAAAGCATGCAGAATAAGCAAGAGCTGGAAGCTTTCTTCTAAGATCTGGAACAGGGCAAGAATGAAGTTGGCTTGATATGGAGGTGTAGAAGGACTGGGAAGTGCCAGGGGAAGGTAAAACATGATCAAAATATATTGTATAAAACTATTTAAATGAAAAAGCACCTATTTTCACTTCTGTTTAACACAGAAGTCCCATCAGAGTACCTAGGCAAGAAAACGGAATAAATACATGTGAGTGGCAAGGAGGAAATACAATTTTCTCTTTTTTTTTGCAAATTTTTAAGTTTTTAAGATATTTAAAATTTTTAAGTTTTCAGGAGAAGACTATCTGAAATAATAAATCCAATAAAGTTGCAGAATGTAAAACCACCATAAAGAATAGCATTTTATATGCTGAAAGTGAACTCTCTGGAAAAAAAATCCAACAAAATAATTCATTTATAATATTAACTAAAAAGATGTCTATGGAGGAAGTTAAAGGTCTCTAGGCAAAACTGATAAAGCAGTAACAAAAAAAAGTGAAGTTCACACAAATGAAAAGATATTCCATATTCATTGTTTAGAAAAACTTCTATTATCAACATTTCCACACTACTTAAAATTATTCATAGACTTAATAAAATCCTTATCAAAACACTAAGGATATATATTGTTTACAGAAAAAGAAAAATTCTGAAATCTGTTTGAAAATACAAAAAAAATCTGAAAAGTCAATGAAATTTTGTGGAAGCAACACCGAATTATCTTCCAACATTCCAAAACAAAGTTAGAATCACACTCAAAATACACCAGAAAGCTATAGTAAATAAAAATGTGGCTCAAAAGAAGACCCACAGAGTGGAGCAGTAGAAAATATGAACCAGAAGTAAATCATTACACATGTAATTCGTTGATTCCAGACAAAGGTGACAAACACCTCCACTGGAGAAGAATAGTATTAGAGAGAAAAGGCTCTAAGGAGTGGAGTGCCCATATGCAGGAGTTAGTGCCTTATCCCACACTGAATCCAACAATCAACTCAAAGTGGATTAAGGGCTTAAATTTAAGACTTGAAACTATGAAAGTGCTTCAAGAGAAACAGGGAAATAAAACATAGAGAAATTGAATACTATCTAAGTGCAAAGTTTCTGCATAGCAAAGGAAATAAAGCAGGAGGGATGGTGGGAAGGGAAAATGATGTAAATATAATATAAAAAACTGTAGAAACAAGATATTGCATGGGAGAAAGTAGCATCGACTATAAATTTAACATGAGGTCTGTCTTATTTGCACATGGAATCAACAGCAGAAATGAACAATAACTTAGAACAATTCAGTTTATAAATCAGGCACAGACTGGAGATGAGTTCTGTGGTAGAACATATGTTCTGAAAGCAAGAGGATTTGGGTTTTATCCCTCAGGGTAAAGGGAAGAGAGGGAACAACCCAAATAAACATTTACTTACAAATATGATATGATAGTCAACTGACATATGAGATATTCTCAGTGTCACTAGTAATCAGAGAAGCAGATTAAAATCATGCCCAATATCAAGAAGTAGGGAACAAAAAGTAGGGGTAAGGAATATTGCAAGAGCCAGCATTCAGGGAGGACTACTGTGGAAAGGTCCCTGGACAGCATAGTCTTTTCCATGAATTCATAGGCTCACAGCAGCTGCCATTGCCTGTCCAAGACTTGCCCAAGTCCAAGACGGTCACCATTCCCACAAGGAAGTGGAAGAGGCTCAAGGGAAGCCAATCCTAATGTGAAGCTATTGGCAGCTGATGACTACTGTTTTAGAATTGGTCTTCATAATCTTATTTGTACACAACTAGATATTATAGTGGAAGATAGAGGACAATGACTGTTAAATATATAGAAATTTTAATATACAGATCAGATACAAATTTCTAAAACAAGGTGGTCATATCTTACCCCATAGATGTTCAACTCACCTAAGTTCAATTAACCTCTAAAATGGGTTGAAATATTAACACAGTTGTGAAAAGTGAATCAGATACTTATAAATGCAATACTTGACATACAGCAATATTTTACTAAGATTAAATGCAAGTTTTAATATATGCCAGAGCTCCTCATCTTGGATTGTACAGAATTACTAAGGATGTTTTCACTTAATTAAATTATTTTTCTTTCTGTCAAAAAATTACAGCGGCATGTCTGAGGATGGTGTGGAACATGGGTTTGCTTTGAAATTCCTCAGATGGCTTTGATGTATCGCTGTTTAACAGTGACTGATATATGTGTGAAATATGTAAAGAAAAGATTAGATGGAATGCATTCTTGCATTCCGTAGATACTGTCAATGTAGCAAATGTAGACCAGCCCAAGACACAGGAGAGAGGCCTTTGGTGATCACTACTGTGGTAGCCATTTTTCAGTAGCTAAGGTCATCCAGAACTTATATTGAAGAATCTACTTTAACCTGGTAAGGTCAAGATGGTACGTTGAATTCTTTGATCTCTGTTTTGCATATTTCTGGTGCAATTTTGGTTTAGAAAAATGCACAGAGAACAATAAACTTTTGGAACTGTGACTGATATTTAAGAAATGTGGCATTCTTCTAGAGAGTAAGCCAACATGGGTTTTAGTCCCTTGAGACTTCATTATAAGTTTATACTTGGTTGCTACTTCCTTGATTACTTTTCTGAGTACAGAACAGACTCAGCATTAGATGATGAGAGGCTTTTCCCTAAATGAAGGCAGTTCTAAGCCCTGGTCTCTCTACTCATTTGATGCTAATGCTATTTTCTGGATGACGAGAGAAATGCTAGCCTTCTGCAGGACCTTTCCACATCTTGTCATTGTGCTTCACTAATGCTCAGTGCAGAGAGGCTCAGCACCTAAAATGACATGACTAGGATAACTAAAGCCAGACCTTTCCTGAGTGTGCAAGGTTGACATCCTTTTTTGAGACAGGATATTGCTATGCAGCGCAGACAACACTCCCCCAGGCTCACATGTGCTGTTAAGGCAGGTGTGCCCCACCACACTCTGCTTTGTACGCTGGATTGTGATTACTCTTCTACTTTTGTCATCGAAGGAAGAGTATAGTATTTTTTCACGGTCTCTAATCTTTTGCATTCCATCTTTAATGATGGCAAGAGTTTCAAGCATATAATTAAAGATGGAAGAAGAGAGAAATACAATAGTTACGCCCATGAGGAGAGTGAAAGTTGAGTGTTGTATAATGAAAGGACAGTTAAAAGACAACAAATGATGAGAGGGAATAGAGTAGAGAATGACCATAAAGAAAAAACACAAGCTGCAGCCATGTCTAGTGAACCACTTCTATTTTTCTTCCTAGAAGCCCTATCCTTTTCTACCAACTTCAAGAAGAGTTCTCACATGGAACTTTCCCTAGTCAAGATTCCTGACACTCTGAAGGATCCATAGCTACAGACATAACTAATAAAGTTTATCAGCACTCTTATTTCAGACTGATATTGACAATGAAATCATACATGAATGATGGCAGACTCTCATCCCTAAGAGATTGTACTTCCTAGGATGAAACCACACGGAGTCAGAAAAACAGGAAAAAAGAAATCTTATGGTTCTGTTGAGTCTAGGCCCATCCTATCTCTCAGTCATCTCCCCAAAAATCGGACTAGTTTCCTCTATTACCAAGCTAGGTAAGCTTGCTGTCATAAAAAATATGATCTATTTCACAATTCTGACAAGAATTATTCCTCCACAGGCACCAGCAATAGAATAGTTTCCCGCTAGACTCACCTTGAATAGGCTGCGTCTCCTTATAGCAATGATTCCTCTGGAACTAGTCCCTTTGTAGGCGTTTTGCTGTAGTCATTCCTCACATTTATTCTGCCCCTGTCAGAATAATAGCTCCTCGGGTGCATTCCAGATTTTGACCCAGAACACCCAAGCACAGGTGGGATACAGGGGTTTTTCTACTCAATTTCATTCTTTTCAACAGAGGCCACCTTGTTAAAGCCTTCCTGGAAAATGGAGTGTGTGTAAAGGCTGAAGGAGAGAGGAGTCGGCCCTGAAGAAATAACTGCATATAATGAATGGAAGCCCTCCTTGACCCATTCTATTTTCTTTCCCTGGCAAGACTGCTTTAGATCCAAGAACTGAAATAATGCATTAGACATATCCTCAGGAGGTAGTGGAGGCTCTTTTGAAGGAGACATGTTATAGATTATTGTGGGTGGGTAGTGCTAATTGTGTGCTTTTGAAGAATACTGAAAATAGGTTTTAGAGAAATTTGACACATTTCTTCACATACAACCTGATGTTAGGTAGATTAAATAGATGTATACTGTTCCTGGGATGATTAAGAGGAACATTGCACAACAAACAAATGTCCTCAACAGTCTGGGCCAGGGAGAGCCATGCCATTCTTAGTCCTGAATCTTAGGCAGGAGTGACACCCCTTTACTGTGCACATATGCAAAGACTGAAGATTGTCTGGTTTTCACAGATGGGGGGGGGGGAATCACTGCAATATCAGAACAGAATTAGACACAAAGCATCCCTGTCATGTGTGTCCTAACATGTGCATCATGCTACAGTTAAGAAAATGACTAAAGTCATCTGTAGTACCAGGGAACATGGGATGATATGGGGGAACATATTTGCGTTTTTACATATGTGCATAGTCATACTCCTTCTCAGTATGAATAAACACATAAAACATGGAGAAATCTCCCTGGTTTTCAGCTGGAAGCTTCCTCCATACTGGCTACTGTTTTCAGTGCTGGAAGGTGCTGTCCACATTACAGGAAGAAAGAAGTAATTATGGATCAGCTATGTACCCTATGACGTAGAGTAAAGATAGATCTATCTAATAATGGAATAGTGGCACTAATGCTGTGGGAGTAACCAATCGCTTTTGATTGATTTAAGATTTGCTTTGTGGGATAGAATTCCTACCTGACACTGTCAAGTAGACGAAGACCCTGTAGTTAGATAAATCATGGACCTAGGGCTTAAAATACATAGCAATAAAATGATTTGCAATGGCATATTGCCATACCCACAGATCAGTGCATCCCTCAAATCTCAATAGAGAACCTGCTTCTTTTAAGTGGATGATAATTAACACAAAGACATATAACTGGTTAATGCGTAGAGAATAAGAGACATGACGATACTCAGCCCTAAATGGTATATCTGAAACGCAGCCCTCTCATCTAAATCTCAGGGATCAAAACAAAAGAAGGGATAGAGAGAGCATAAAAGCTAGAGTTAGTGGCTGATTTTAAGGAAACAGTGTTTTCTAGTCACATGAGAACAGATAAATATAGGGACGCACAATGTTTGTGATAGTCTGCATGAAACCTATGAAAGGTCCAGGCAGACAAAAATCTCAACATGGAGTAGAGGATGTGGGATCAAAGTCCCATCCATAGCTAAGGAGTTATTGGAATTTAATAGCTGCTTGGGAAAGAGAAAGCCAGTTTTCTTCAGTGGAGTGACATCTGGTATATAAACAACAATCAAGGTCAGGGCCCAAACTTAGAAGTGTGAACTAACAAAAACGAGAACTGGGGGCTTTTTTTGTATGTTTGTTTGTTTTTTATTAGAGTGGAGAGGAAGCTAATGAGGCTGAGAGGGTAGAGAGGTACAGGAGAATCTGGGAAGAATTGGAAAGAGGGAATGGATGTGATCAAAACACATTATATGGAGTTTTCAAAGAATACATAAAATACTATTTAAATATAAACATATCACTTCACAAATCATCGTCTCATTCCAGAAGTAATTTCTTATCAATCTCACCATCATCATTCTTACTGACTCACTACATTCATGTCTCTCCTGCATTTTCAGATGATTTTCTTAGTCTTCTTCCGTCTACCTCCAACTTCTAGAGCATTTGTTACAACACAGGAACTAAATGATATTGGCAGAGAGCCAAAACCAAAGAAACAAACCATCCAGACAATTCAGATCATCCAGTTTCTCTGCCCAGTTCCCCCTAGTTGTTCCTGTGTCATTCAGAGTCCACACAAATGTCCACATAGTTTGCTTGCAACCGTGTTATTATGCAACCTTTCCCCTACTCTGAATTCAGTTATCCCCCGGTTATTCAACACAGATGGGAGCCCCTGCTGCTTTGCACATGAGCACTGGTATACATCAGAAACTAGCTGTATACCTACAGCTCCTCTCAGTCTCTTCCCGGTAGTCTGGTAGACTCCTTACACATATACTAACTCCCTGTGTTGAAGACAAGGCAGAAATGAACAAGCTCTTCTGAACAGTTTTATAGTGGTGCCAGGAAATAAAGGTGCCTGAATAGTTTCAGAGAAGAACTAGGAGAGGGGGGGGGGATTATGGGACTCCAAAGGACTGTGGAAGTGCTGAGAAGGCAAGAATCAGCAAATTGTGAAACTGCAAAAAGCAAAATGCTGCAGAAGGACCAAGCAGTAAAAAAGGACTAAAGACCCTAGTGCTGGAAGAATTCTCAAGCTACTGAGAGACGCCATTCAGAGTGACTGAGAGCCTAAGACACCAACCCCTGAATCTCAGGAGCTGTTAACAGTAGCCGAATGGTGCCGGGAGACCAGTTTTGACAAGATCACAGTAAGTCTCTGGGACTGGAAACTTATACCCCTAAGTCTCTGATTTTGTAGAACTAGAGACATAAATCTCTGGATCTTCAGGCTTAGACCTCTAAGCCTCTGCTTTGAAAGCCTAGTTTAAAAACTGATGGTACCCAAGCCTCAGACCAATAAGCTTCTGAAAGTCTAGAATCATAAGACTGGAGTCATGAGCCCATGATTCTCAAGATTTAAAGCCCTAAGTGTCTGGCTTTGCCAGTACAACTCATATGCCTTTGCTACTCAGAGACTCAGAGCTGCTGACATTCATGAAGATACTATTTTCTTGCATGTGTTTCCACCTGAACAGATGATACTTTGCACAAATAGTTTTTATAAGCGTTTGTACAACTACCAAGCATAACTTTTTTCTCAAGCATGCCTTATTTAAAACTGGATGCAGATTTCAGTACATGTTGGGCAACACAAAGGTGTTCTCTGCTCAACTCTCCAGAGAATAAAATGGGGAAAGTTGGCTAAGAGCTATCATAAGAATTGAATAACTGCCAAAGACCTTTATTTCAGTGGGGATGTAAAACTCTGTCATGAAGGGATAGCTGCAGCATTCTCTTTCCAATGAGAGGGAATGGCAGGAGTCATGAACAAAGACAGAGAGACTCAGAAAATTAGCACTGTACCTTCAGGAACAGAGGCTTTAAAGGGATGGGAACAGGAGCAGGAGAAAAGCTAATTAACCCGCTTCTGGGGAAACCATGTAAGAAGCTTTCTGCTGAGTTTGTGACATCTTTGTAGCCTGTGAATCATACTGTAGGAACCAAGAGTTCCTACAATAAGGGCTATCTATATGCTAAAACCTGGCTGGAAAATTGTCTCTAAAGTGTGGAAAAGAAACTTTGATTCAGAACTTCATATATTCAGAAAGGTGACATCTTTATCTGTAGGGGAATACAAACACAAGTTCTAAGCTGCAAGTCAGATATCACGAAGGATGGCCATCACTGGTCAGTTGACCAAGTGCTAAAGGAATGTACAGAGATGTCACCAGTGTCCATGATCCTGCCCCTTGAAGAACACACAGTGATGGAACCAGAATCTGTGATGTGACTTCATGAAAGACTATGCCTGAGTGTGCGTGACATCTAGGAGCTCAGAAAGGAATATTGAGAGTTGAAGCTAGAACCAGCAAGCAGATAGGACTGAATAAGACTCTATGTCATCTTTTTCTCTGCCTTCACACTTCTACATCAGTTGAGTAGCCCAGCTCTGATATGCTCTGTTCTCATCTTTTCTCTCTCCCCAACATTTCTTCATTTTCATCATGATAGAATTTTTCAAAGAACATAGGCTGACCTTGTTTGCCAGGTCTTTGTGTCTTATCCTTCATTTTACTTTAGTCAGAACTGTTTTGTTTTTCCCTACCTGCCCTTACTGTTTTCCCATTCTATCTATTATTCCTGCTTTAATGTCTCCTATGTCAATCTAGTACTAATCTCATTTTCACTCTACCAATTTACACTTACACTCACAATAACTAGTATCTCGGTATACACAGTACTGTCAATATTCCTTTACTTCTTAAAACCATTGGGATTTGATATGTAATGGTTTTCGCTTGACTATTCCTGAAGTTTCCGTAGTAGACTGAGTGCCTAATGACTGAGCTAGACTCCAAATATGTAAGAGAAAAGTAATATCTGAAGCCTAATACAACTTAGTCTCTCTTGAACATTCTAAACATTTCAACTGAAAATAAAGGATGATTTAAAAAGCTCAATGATCTAACCCTAGATGCAGAATTTGTGAGATAAAACCACAAGAAACAAAAATCCAGGGCAATAGACTGTAGTGGCATTTAATTTGTATTTTATAATAAATAAAGCTTGCCTGAGAATCAGAAAAGTAAAAACAGCCACACTGGCCAGCCTTCCAGACCAGGCAGCAACGACACACACCTTTAATCTCAGTAGCCATACTAGTTGGCCATAGAAACCAGGTGGTAGTGGTTCATGCCCTTAATTCCAGAACTAGAGAGGAATATAAGATGGGAGGAGACAACTCTCACACACAATCTCTTTCTGAGGAATCCTGGAGGCAGGATCACCATTTTGAGCTGAGGTAGAGGTAAGAGCCAGTGACAGCTGTTTTGCTTTTCTGACCTTCAGATTGAACCCCAAATTCTATCTCTGAGTTTTTATTAATTGTGCTTTAATATACTCCTTCTAAAATTGCTAATTTCAAAGTAAGACCTCCAAAGAGAGTATATTAGATGAAATTCTATACAAAGAATTCAAAATAATAATAATAATTATTATTTTTATTTTTGAGACAGGATTTCTCCGTATCTTTTTGGTTCCTATCCTGGAACTAGCTCTTGTAGACCAGGCTGACTTCGAACTCACAGAGATCTTCCTGCCTCTGCCTCCTGAGTGCTGGGATTAAAGGCATGCGCCACAACCGCCTGGCCAAAATAATAATTATAAGTGAATCCAAAGGTACCTAAAAGGACACAAATTACTGAAAGTGTTTTCAAAGAACACAGTGAATGAAATAAGGAGATGAAAACAGAGTAAGAAAATAGAACTCAATGGAGAGAAATAATGTGGAGTAATGTTTTTGTATGCTATGAAGATTTTGGAAAAGTCTGCTAGATACTGTGGGCCTGTAGGCTGAAGATGGATTCCCCAATGGTACAAAAGAACTTTGGGTGACTGTACAGGCAGTGAGATGTCTCTGTCATTTCTAGAGTTTTGGAAGTTGCTTACTTCTTGTTTACTTAGGTAATATTATATCCTTCTGGAGTCTTTGATGGAGTTGAAGAATGGATAGTTATAGTTTTCCTTTGTTATGATAAAAGATAAAATAGATCTAAATATTGTAACTGTAATTTTTGCTTGATAACTTTTATTATATGTAATTTTACTATGTTAAAGTTAAAGCCTTTCTTTTTGTTTAAACAAAGGGGAAATGGTGTAGGAGGATATTCTATCTATGTGTTACTTTCATTGATCAAATAAAGAAACTGCTTAGGCCTTTTGATAGGCCAGAACTTAGATAGGTAGGGAAGTGGATGCTGGGAGGAAGAAGTCAGTGTGGCAGACACCATGGCTCTCCTCTCCGAGATGGATGCTGGTTAGACTCATGCCGGTAAGCCACAATCAAGTGGCGATACACATTAATGGAGATGGGTTAAATGAATATGTACGAGTTATCCAATAAGAGGTTGGAACTAATGGTCCAGGCAGTGTTTTAAATGAATATAGTTTCTGTATAATTATTTCGGGGGCTAAGCTAGCCAGGCTGCGGGACATGGCCCACTGCTCTATTACTACAGTTACTCAGATTGGTTTAATAAAAAGCTGAATGGCCAATAGCTAGGCAGGATTTTTGGGGGAAGAGAGGATGCTGGGAAGAAAAGTGACAGAGATGCAGAAAGTTACCAGTCAAATGGAAGGGAAGCAGTATGAGCTTTACAAAATAAAGGTAACTAAGCTACTTAAGAGAACATAGATTAAAAGACATGGGTAAATTTAAATTATAGGAACTAGTTAAAACGAGCCTAAGTACAAGCTTTCAAAATTAGTAAGAAGTCTCCATGTAGTTATTTGAGAGATGATAGCCAGGACATAAAATCTGGCTACAAATGGTACCCAACATCCAGCCTCATATATCTATATAAGCCCTGAGAAAGCTTAAAAAATGGTTCTAAACACACAAAATGGAATCAAACTCAGATTCCGAGTCTTGTGTCTCTCGTGCTAACAGCAGTACAAGTCATGTCTCCCAGCAGCTGCCTGCATGTTTGAGCTACAAGTGCACCATGACCTAAGCCATGTAGAATGTTTTAGGTTTTGTTCATGCAAACACAAAGCATTACAGTTACTCAGTAAAGAATGTTCAGACAGAAAAACAACGTTTAAACAGGTTACAGTATGTTTAGTAGTTTGCCTACTCAAATAAGGATTAATGGAAAAAATAGGTATAGACAGTCATAAAAAATAAGTAGTTTATAAATAATAATGTGTTTAAAGAGAAAGTAACGTAATAAAAAAGAATAAGCCATGTAGAGATGGGAAACAGACAGAGAATCTGGAACATGTATGTTATTGTGTTGTATTTGAATTTTTTGATGGCTGATGAATGAACAATAACTTCCGAGAGACACTAGATTATGGAAAACAATTAAACCAACCTATATATTTTTAAAATGTCGTAACTTCAAAGCAGAAGTAAAAAATATATTTCACTGGAGAAGTTATACATTTGTTTCCACAGAAAACTAAAGGCTTCATTCTAATGAATTTTTTCGAGGTTAAAGAAAATCAGGTTTGATCAGGGAAGATCCCCTGAAAATTCTGGCTACAAACATAAAGAAATACACCTAGAAAAACTACAAGACAAGTGACATATATTTTACCTGTTCAAAGGTGAAACAAAAAAATCAACTTTGGCTGGCTTGTGTACAAAACACAGTTTATACTTGTATTAATGCAGATGTGTATGCTACCTTTGAAAGTGTATGTGTTTTCAGAGCAAAGGAACCAGACAAAATAGAAATGGGTAGCCTAGACACCAATGAAAACAGGTGGTCCAGACATCTCAGAGTGCCTATGTTGCAGGTTCCTCAGAGTTCTGCATCCAAAACAGCTTCAAGGCTGCTGGCTGAAATGGTCCAGCCTCACAGACTGCTCCAGCCAGGACTTCAGATAAGCCCCACACTTTTCCACTACACCGAGACTGGCAACAAGTGATACAGCTAATTTTCCCAGGACTTGACCATTATCTCAATTTTCTCAGGGTCTCCTAATGATGTCGTTGCCCCCTTCCCCAGACAGCAGGAAGCAATTTAGAAAACATCTACATTTCCAAGAGGTGGTGGGTGGGTTTTGATCACTCAGTGGGTTATAGGTATTTGTCATAGTTTAAGGAAAGAGTTTAGATGTAAGTTTATTGGCAATGGTCAGGAAAAAGGCTGAACAAAGGAGATTAGATTCAAAGATCTCTTTTTGAAGAGAAAAATGGGGACTATAGTATGAAAATGATGAGAGAAAAAAGGTGGGTGGTTGAGTGTACTTCTGAACATCCATTAGTCTTTAATATTTGACACTGGTATAGATTTCTGTTAAGTGCTACAAATAAAAGCTTATTTTTGTTAGAACATACTGTACATATGCTTCTACTCTTATTTAAAGTCTTGTATCTATGCAACTCATTTAATGATGTAATGTAAATATATAGCCCTTGAAACTTATTGTTACAAACTATTTAGGATTATTTTTAAAAATTCAGGTTAGTTGTTAGTCACCTATGACAATCAAACTTTCAGTCATATTAGGTATGTTTTCAAGGTCAAACCAAGATATATTTTCAATATATAGAAAGTCTTGAAACACTTCAAAGACCTACAGAATAAGGCACCTAAAATGTTTCATAACATAGAGCTTTTCATGACAGTGAGATACATCTGCTTCTGGTAGCACTAATCTGCTTCAGAGAAGATGGGCATTAAAGAAACTCCATATCGATTTTGTTTTCATTGTGGCATCAGAGAGGATGCTGGGAAGAAGGTTGAAGGCACAGAGAGTTGCCAGCCAGATGGAGAGGAGACAGCATGGGTTTTACAGAATAAAGGTAACCAAGGCACTTAAAAATATGTAGATTAAAAGACATGGGTTAATTTAAGTTAAAAGAGCTAATTAGCCTAAGGCATCAGCCAAACTTTCATAATTAATAAGAAGTCTCTGTGTGGTTATTTGGGAGCAGACAGGCCAAACAAAAAAATCTAGCTACAGAGTGATACTGGAGCAAATCTGGAACAGTGGAAATGAAAATTTTGCTAAGTTAAAAAAGTTCCAGGGAAAGCATTACTAACAGAATGGATTTCAGGGAAGATAGAATGTTAGGGCTTGAAGACAAAGTAGAGAAAATGGACATTCATATGACAGAGATAAGAAGTTATGAACAGAACATTCAAGATCTATTGGACATGAAACAAAGGCCAAATCTCTATGACCATAGAAAAAGGAGAAATCATTCAGGTCAAAGACATATATATGTTCAATAAAATCAAAACAGACACATTTCTGAACCCAGAGAAAGAGATGTCTGTGCTGGCCCAATGGCTGGCCGATTAGAGCAGCAAACAGATAGATCAGAAAGGAACCTGTCCACACCCTAGGGTTGTCAAAGCAGTACATATAAAGAACAACTGCCAAATTTCAGGCTACCCAACCCAGTAAAACTAACTGTCATAATAGAAGGAGAGAAAATGTTCTCTGTAGGAAAAACCTGGTAAAGAAATTCATGACCATTAAAGAAGGTAGACTGAAGAAAGGGTAAGCAAATCCTCATGGTTGCATACGGGTATAGAAAATAACCACACAACATTAGTAGATAAGCAAATGGAGAAAAATTAAAAAATAAAAATGTCAGGCATTAATACACACATGTCCATAATAACTCTGAATGTTAATTATCTCAGTTCTTCAATTGAAAGACACAAAACACATGCAAACAGATTGGGTGGGTAGATTGCCTTACCACCATAGAAGTCAACCATGGAAAGAAAGAATGAAAAAGGAATCTCAACCAAATGGATGAGGAAATAGTATCACATTTCTAATATCCAGCAAAATAGACTTCAGACTAAAATTAATAAGAGGCAATGTAACTTTATACTGATTAAAGAACAATTTATCAAGAGGATAATATTAAAATATTAACTGATCACAGGTGCATCCACTTTAATAAAACAAGTACCACCACATATAAAGTCACAGTTTAACCAAAACAAAATAATATCATGTGTCTTCCATACCTTACACTCACCAATAGGAAGGTCATCCTTCCAAAAATAAACAGAGGAACGTCTACTGAAGTGACATTATAGGTCAAATGGACATAACGTGGATATTGAGCCACACACTGCTAGATGATAAGAGGGCCATAGACAAAATCAGAACGAAAAAAACCCAAATTTTTAGAATAAAATGAAAATACAACACTTTCAAACCTATGGTATATAATGAAAGTAGTCGTGGTATGGTAATTCATAGTAACAATTACCTATATTCAAAAGGTAGAGACATGCCAAATAAGTAACAGTGTATCTGAGAGCTGTATAAAAACACAGACCAAACCCAAACAGACAGAAAAACTCAAGTAAATCAGGGAAGAAACCAGTGAACAAATAATACAAAAGCAGTGTTTCGGTTTCTCAGGAAATTCGGAATCAACCTACCCCTGGACCCAGCAATACCACTCTTGGGAATATACCCAAGAGAGGCCCTATCATACAACAAAAGTATATGCTCAACTATGTTCATGGCAGCATTGTTTGTAATAGCCAGAACCTGGAAACAATCTAGATGCCCTTCAACGGAAGAATGGATGAAGAAAGTATGGAATATATACATATTAGAGTATTACTCAGCAGTAAAAAACAAGGACGTCTTGAATTTTGCATACAAATGGATGGAAATAGAGAACACTATCCTGAGTGAGGTAAGCCAGACCCAAAAAGAGGAACATGGGATGTACTCACTCATATTTGGTTTCTAGCCATAAATAAAGGACATTGAGCTTATAATGCATGTTCCTAGAGAAGCTAAATAAGAAGGTGAACCCAAAGACAAACACATAGGCATCCTCCTGAATATTAACCTTCATCAGGCGATGAAAGGAGACAGAGACAGAGGAGCACGGGACAGAAATCTCAAGGTCCAAATCAGGAGCAGAAGGAGACGGAGCATGAGCAAGGAACAAAAGAATAAATAAAGCAAAGTTTATTTTTTCAAATTTGACAAACATGCCTTAGCCAAACTAAGTGTAAGACAGACGAGACCCAAATTAATAAAAATATAAATATAAAGGGAGATGGCATTTCAATAGCTTCCACTGAAATTCAGAATGGACTCAATGGTAGTGAAGGGTCAGCAGACAGTGAACAAATTCACATTTTACATCATAATGAGGACATTAGTTAATAGAAGAAATCGGAAGAGTGCAACAGGCTGAATATGAACTTGACACCGTTCTGTTGCAGTCTCCATTTTTGGTTAGGACTCATGCAATTACATCGAGTCTCTTTGTGTGAGGGTTCTTGAAATGAGTAACATGCAGACTGTCTCATGCACAGTTTTGGAAGTTACTATGAGCTACTGTGCACACAATTGCCAGTTGTGCAATTTCTTCCATGCAAACAAGAATCCCTCAAAGAAGGGCAGTCCCAACTGGTGAAAACTAAGACAGTGAAAGCCGTGGTTCCAAGATATTCAACCCAGCTCTCCAGTATTAGAATATAGCATTTCTGGGCTAGAGTTTTGGACCTTCTGGACCAACGTTGCAAAGTTTCTTACTGAGAATTGACACCATTTTCTAGTGTCTTACTAATGGCTATTTTCTACACATATGACCTAAAAAAATTAAATATAGATGTGAAAAATGATCTAAACAAATCTGCATCAAGCAAAAACAATAAAGCAGTAATGAGAAATTTACTTAAAAAACCCTGCATAAGATCAAATCAGTCAACATTATAACAGGGAATGGAAATGATTCCTGACCCCATCTCTAACTGATGAGGTATGGACAGCTGATGACTTCCAGGGTAAGGACAGTCTGTGTTCTTTATAGGTGTGGTTCTTGGAGGGTTCATCTCACTACAGGAGATGGCTCCACATTCAGAAATATACAGGCAATGCAAACTGGAGTTGTTAGGTTACTGAATTTTTAAAAAGGGAACTGATATTAGGGAGTATGGAGATGTGGGTTGGTCTGTGAAGAGTTAAGGGAAGAAGTTTTGGAGTAATTATAATAAAAATAAATTGTATAAAATTGTCACAGATCTGTAATAAACATATACATAAATGTTGAAGTTCAGATAGATTTATCACCAACTGCTATAACACCCTTAACAAAGAACCAACACTAATGCTCCTGAAACTATTGCAAAAAATAGAAAGAGAAGAAAGATTTCCAGCTAATTTTACACAATTAGCATTATTTTGGTGACAAAACACAAAAAGACAAAAAAACAGTAGTAGAAAAATATCCAATATATTGATTAATAAAGACACAAAATAACATTGGCCATCAACAACTTTTCTTCATTTCACGGATGCAGGGATGGCTCAGAATAGTTAATAAATGTGATATGATGACATAAATTGATTCAATAGATGTAGGAGAGGTTTTTCACAAAATAAAGCATATCTTTATGACTAGGTGTTGAAGAGACTTTGAATAGAACACATGTACCTCAATATAAAAAAATGCTATATAAGGCAAACATATAGCCAGTGTTACATAAAATGGAGAAAAACCTCAAAATATTTCCACTAAATTTACTACGAAGGAAAGAGTATCAACTTTCTACATTAGTATTCAACATAATAGCTTAAATCTTAGCTTGCCTAATATGAGAAGGAAATAAAGGAGATAAAAATAGAAAGAATTAAAAAAACTTATTTGCAGATCATGTAATTCTGTATATAATATTCTCCTATATTCTATACATAAGAATTCTATAAAAAAAAGAATTCTATATATAAAAATCTCCACCAAGAAGAACACAATGAGGACTACTGAGAACTCAAGAACAATGGCAAGGGGTTTTTGATCCTACTGCACGTACTGGCTTTGTGGGAGCCTAGGCAGTTTGGATGCTCACCTTACTAGACCTGGATGGAGATGGGCAGTCCTTGGACTTCCCACAGGGCAGGGAACCCTGATTGCTCTTTGGGCTGACGAGGGAGGGGGACTTGATTGGGGGAGGGGGAGGGAAATGGGAGGCAGTGATGGGGAAGAGACAGAAATCTTTAATAAATAAATAAATAAATAAATAAAACCACATTCAACCATATTAGAATTCAAAAACCATTAGTTTCTTATATTCCAGGAATAAGCATGCTTAAGAAAAAATCTGGGAAAGAATCCCATGCACAACTCTAAAATCCAAGACACCAATCTCCATTTTCAAACAAACAAAGCATCAATGACAACAACAGAGACAACTGCAACACCCCACTCAGAATAACCATAATCAAGGGAGTGAGAGGCTTCTTCAGTGGAAATTATGAAACACTGAAGACAGAAACCAATTATGACACTAAAGCATGGAATGGCTTACTTCCCATTTTTATGATTAGAAAAATTAAAATGGTTAAAATATTCATTCTTCTAAAACTGATCTACAGATTCTCTGTAATTATTATCAAAGTGACCACTGCTACTCTCCACAGAAATAGAGAAAAATTAAATTCATATGGAAGAACAAGAGACCCCAGATAGCCAGGGCATTAAACAAAAATTAGAATATTGGAGCTGGAGAGATGGCAGAGGTTAAGAGCACTGGCTGCTCTTCCAGGGGTCCTGAGTTCAATTCCCAGCAACCACATGGTGGCTCACAACCATCTGTACTGAGATCTGGCGCCCTCCTCTGGCATGTGGGCATACATCGAGGCAGAATGTTGTATACATAATAAATAAATTTTAAAAAATATTAGAATATTGGAAGTGTTACCATAATGATTTAAAGTTTGCTATGTATTCATACTAACAAAACATGTATGGCACTAGCACAAAAATAAACAAATGCATGATGTAATAGAATATAGGACTCAGATACAAACCCACACAGTTAATGCTATCAAATCTGTAGGCAGAGTTTTTCTTCGGGTCCAGCAAATGCCCAGTAACTGACATGGAGACCTTTTATTAAATATAAAAGCTTGACCAATAACTTAGGGTTGTTACTAACTAGTTCTTTCAATGTAAACTAACCATATTTCTTGTGTATGCTCTAGCTATTGGCAATTTAACACTTTGTTAAACCAATGAGAGCAACACATTTTCACAGCATACAAAAAGTTTGTTCCGCAGCACAAATTTTTTGGCAAAGATACTTAAAATACACATTTGAGACAAGACATTCTCCTTTAAAGAATTTCTGGAAAACAGATTTATGTATTTTTTTAATTTCTGAGTATTGATGATTCAATCATGTGTGTTTGTGTACTGTGTGTGTGCATTATGCCCATGGAGGTTCAAAGAAGGCATTTGACCCTGTAGAACTGGAGTTACAGGTATGCCATGTCAATGCCAGGAACTCAACCTAAGTTCTCTGCTGGAGCAGCAAGGGTTCTTCACTTCTGAACTATCCCTCTAGCATCCTGCAAAACCTCCTTTAACAAATGGTTCTGGGAAGACAAGATGTCCAGCAGTAGAAGAATGAAATTAGATTTCTCTTCAATACTGCAAAAGAATCAAGTTTCCAAATGGCTCAACTTGATACAAGACCTGGAACTCTGAAAGCATTAGAGAAAATGAGAAAAGATTTGAGATGTAGACACAGGGAAGAACTTTCTGACTAAGACCCTGGCTGCTCGGAAGATACTGTTAACACCTGAAAAAATAACCTTATGAAATTATTATCTTCTGCACAGAAAAATAAGAAAAAGCCACTAATCCACTTGAAGGACAGACTGAAGTGGGAGGAAAATTTTGCTAGTTATACATCTGGTGGTGGATTAATATCTAGACTATTAAACAAAAACTTAAAAAGGGAACAAGAAATCAAACAGTCCAATCATTAACTGGCAATGAAGTGACTTTTCTTGTTTCACTTAACCTACTCAAAAGAAAGAAAGAAAGAAAGAAAGAAAGAAAGAAAGAAAGAAAGAAAGAAAGAAAGAAAGAAAGAAAGAAATCCAGAGATGCCAATAGGTTTGTCACATGATAGTTTTAGTTACAGTCCTAGGTTTTGTTAAGCTGATGACCAACAGTAACCATCACAGGAACCTTTTATTATACACTGTGGTGAGAATGGAAACAAGACCTTGCATGGTCATCAAGAAACATCAGTAGACTAGATACTTTGCCAAATAACAGAGACACTTGGACACACATTCACTGCAACACTACTCTAAATAGTGAAGTTACTCAACTAACCTAGGTGTTCAGCAGCACAGGAATGAATAAGAGAGTGTGCTATACATGGAGATTTTTTTTCAGTCATAAAGAAAAAATATCGGGCTGGAGAGATGGCTCAGAGGTTAAGAGCACTGGCTGCTCTTCCAGGGGTCCTGAGTTCAATTCCCAGCAACCACATGGTGGCTCACAACCATCCGTAATGGGGTCTGGTGCCCTCTTCTGGCCTGCAGGCATACACACAGGCAGAATATTGTATACATAATAAATAAATAAATATTTTTTTAATATTTATTTATTTATTAGGTATACATTATTCTGTTTGCTTGTATGCCTGCAGGCCAGAAGAGGGCACCAGACCTCATCACAGATGGCTGTGAGCCACCACGTGGTTGCTGGGAATTGAACTCAGGACCTTTGGAAGAGCAGGCAATGCTCTTAACCACCGAGCCATCTCTCCAGCCCAAATAAATAAATATTTTTAAAAGGAAAGAAAAAATATCTTTTGCAGAAAAGATAGATGCAAGTAGAAATTATATAAAATTAAATTTCAGAAGTAAATATTGTATATTTTCTCTCAATTGTAGTACATGAAAGAAAGTAGAAGCAGTGGGAGGGGATTGGAAAGCAAGGCATGGGGAAATATGCTCAATGAACATTAAATGCTTGTATGAAAACTTTCCATGTGACGTAGCAGCATGATAAATGCACATGATTAAATTTTTAATTAATAACTAAAACACATTAAAATATTTTAAATATAAAATTGTGAACCCATTATTATTGCCTTCCAAATTTGTTATATACTACTCAATTTTCATTTCTTCTCCCATGTACATTTTATATCTATAGAAGTTGATATTTTGACAACCGAATAGTCTATCTCTAGAGAATGAGGTCTTAATAACTTTTTGAATGGATATTTATAATTCTTTAAATTACACCAGTGAAGGGAGAGTGGGATTGTAATGAAAAGGGGTCAAAGACTATACGTGGAATAAAGAAGTCAAGGTAGAAGGGAATGGGCTAAAGAATACTAAGCAATTAATTGGCCTTGACACATCTTCCTCTGTAACTGGACCATGCAGAAGTGTTAACTGGCATAGGCACCAAAATTGGAGACAGTATGTTTGTTGTAAAGCATCTCTTTTCTCACCGCACAATGCAATGCAGGCAAATGTGACTCAGTGAAAGATGGGTATTTCAAACGACTACATCAACAGGGCTCAGACCTTTTTGTGTTTTCCCAAACCCCTATAAATATTGCTTTATGAGCAGCAAGCAGAGATTCGGTTGTTGTATATCATCCATGAAGCATTCAAAATAAAACTCTAGAATAATTGGCAATTTCTATTAAAAAACCTTCAAGGGCCTGCCTTAAAGGTTTTCATTGCTAGTTCAAAAACAGAAGCTACAATAAACAATAGGAACTAAAGTCTGATGGCTATAGGAAAAAAATCTCTCCCACATTTTTTCTAATCATATGCTTTTAATTTTCTCTCTTTATTCTACAGTCTCTGCCCCAATACTTCTGTCCTAATTGTTTATTCCTCAAATTCTGTCTCAATTCTAACTCCAATTCTCTGTTCCAATACTCTGTTCCAATTAATTCTTGTTCTAATTACTATACATTCATTTTTCTTCTTCCTCTACTTCCCTAGCTTATTTCTTCTCAATCCATTTTTTTTTTTGCTGTAACAAATTCCCAAGCAACTTGTTAGAATAATAAAAAGCTACAAGGAAAATCTCATGGACATAAATACGCCTTCTTTTGAGAAATGTAGCAAAACTTATCAGCTTGTTTGTAATTAACCACAGCTGAAGCTTTTTATAAAAGGGCTGCTACAGGTTACAACGGGATAAAACTAAGCCATTGAGAGATCTAAGGAAAAAGGTAAAGGATACGTACATCATTTTACATGTCTTAAGTGTAATTGATAATATCAGGGCATGGTTAGTCAGTTAGGTGCTATTGGTCTCTTTAAGGACTAAGAGAGAATAAGAACAGACACCTCTAATACCACCCTAATTCATCATAAATCTTCTGGAGCCTTAGGTCCTACAAGTTCAGACACCTGCAATTTCATAAGTAAAATCTGTGAAAGTTCCCTTTATGATCTGTCCAGAAGAACATATGTCTGGCCAACTGCTGTCAGTAAGGCCAGTGATGGAGAAGGGCCTCCTAAACTTCTAACCATAATGTGGAGAACATAGTGTAGAGAGAAGTCAACCTTTTGACCCTCCACAAATATGTGTGCCCATAAGATTGAGATGTAATCATAAGATTGCATGTATATATTAGATGAAACGCATGGTAACGGGGAGATATCATAGCTATTATTGCACAAGTGAAGTTACAGATGAAAACACCAATTTTCAGAGTCAGTGGCTTGGCTGACTTTGCCAGGTATGGTTTCTCCATCTGAGAATAATTTCTCAGGTGAATTGACACCTGAATTATCAATTGCTATATGCTGTAATTGCGTCATGGCCCACAATGGCTTGTGATAAACACTCCCGACCAAGTTTATTTTTATGCTTTCTAAAACCCAAAATACAAAAACCAATTTATTTTTATGCTGCTTATCTCAAGTCTCTAAACAAAATTATTTTGAGGCTTTTCAAGTGTATATGCTGTTTCAAACACCAAATTTGCTTCCTTTCTGTATTTTCCAATAATTTACCTAATTAAGCTAATTAAACATTTACCAATCATCTATCTTCAAATAGAAAAAATATATATATTTGGATGCAAGTAGAAAAGAATGACAAACTATCTTCATCATATCTGAATTATCCATTTTTCAAGAAAGATTGAGTTTGACCAAGTAAGTAAAAAGATATAAAAATACCTCAAAAATCAATATTTTTATCTCCTTTGGAAAGATTTGGGGTTCTCCTATGAGTATCACTGCAGCATTTCTGGCCTTCTACGCTCTAACTGCTAGCCTTTTCACAGGTGAACACAGAGGTAACTGCAATTCCACTCTTGGGAGCCATATTATTAATGTTCACTGGCAACTGAGAGTGACTTCATCGTTCAGCCGTATCTGATCTCACACATATTGCAGACCTTGCCTTGGTGCAGAGTCAAGATGTCTGTAGTTTAATGAGAAAATATTAATAAATCTCTGTTGTTTGATGCCTTTTCAGGCTGATATCAAGGAATCTAGTTTGTATCTTTGGTCCTTTGCTTATTAAATTCATATGAAATAAATATGCTTGCTTTTAGAAAAATAATAAAACTGAAAAACAACCTGCATAAATCACATCCCTTTTCACTATCCTGGCTAACCAGAAAAATCAATGGCATGGATTTTCTGGCAGTTAATATGGTTAGGTATATATTTACAATCCTTAAATCAAGCAGGGTCCTAGACAGAAACTGACTATACATACTCAGCTTTTTTAGAGACTATAATAATAAGAACGATGATGATATTTTGGCAGCATCAAGGAAAACCACACAAAAATACAATATATCCAATAGAGTAGAATTATCTATTTTGGTAAAAAACAAACAAAAATGCTTTTATTAATTTTGGGGGAAAATATCAACAACTAGCTGTGTACTTATCAAGTTACTGAACAGCATGACATTTGAGACATCACACCTTATTTTTATGGGTGAAGGGAAGGTGATCTACTCAGCACAAGGTTTACGCAAATTAAATGAGGTAAATGTGCATATAATTAACAAATTTCTAACATTATATCTCACATGCAGATCTTTTGGTCACACACTTCCAATATTTTTAAGCATATATGCTATGGATTGAATTGAGTATGTTCACTTTCTCATCTAAATGATGTTCTAAGTAATCATTTTAGCAATATAGATCATATGGACTGGAGAGACAGTAGGAATTAAGCCCGCAAGTGTGTGTGTGTGTGTGTGTGCATAATATATAACACACATACACACACACAAATGCACCAACAATTAAAGTGAAGAGGCCAGGAATTTGAAAAAAAAAAGCAAGGAGGTACAAACGTGAGAGTTTGGAGGAAGAAAAGAGAAGACAATATGACATATTTATATTATAGCCTCAAAAATGATCTGAATCACCAACTTGTATTCAATGTACTCATATCTAAAGTATAAATAATAGCTGTTGATTGTAAAAATGTCATGTAGCAGAAGAGAAAGATAGACTAGCAAGACAGTAAAGAACGAGACAGCAGAAAGTACTGCATTTAATATTTTCCTTTAAATATGAGTTCAAACTTCAGGGTTTTTTTTTAGGATAAAGCTTCATACAATGTCATGTCACTAACATGAGGTAAGTCACCTTACAGTTTTGTTCTGTGTTTATGTGACCATACACTGTCCTAGCAATTGATTTGACTTGAATATGGTATTTATCCTTCAAAGATCCACTGAACTAGGAACTTAATGGCTCTTCAAAACTGAGTTGATGGACTATTTCTTTTCCAATAAATAAATAAAGCTAAAAGAGCAAAATATAAAAGGCAAATCCACTAGAATTAGCTGGGTACCTCAAATCAGATAGACATTGCCACACTTCACAGTATGCAATCACTGGCTGCAAGCTACCTAGAGAGTCCAACTTCATATACCCAGCATAGAAAAACAAGTAATGTTTAATTTTAGCATTAAAATTTGTATTAAATAGTAATTTTATTAAAAGCCTGTGAACCACAGACATTTTAATTTTATTTTTCATTGGGGAATTGTTTAACATAGCATAAGGATGCTTTCTGTCTATCTACCTGTTTTCTAACTATTTAGCTTTCTGTGGACAACACAAAGAAAAGTATTTCTCCAGGATCCAGAAACCAATAGTACTCATCTTTATGCATATTAAGAAACAAAGTATGAGGCTAAAACACATTATAAGCATCATAAGGAATATTGCCCATATGTTCCAGGAAGTTTCCACCGCACTGGGTTTCCACATCACCCCCAAGTCCTCCCAAAAGAGGTGTGGTTTTTTAGTTTGGGGTTTTATGAGATTCCCTAACAGTGGGAGTAGAGGTACCTCTGACCCTTTTGCCAGGTCCTGGAACCCTTTCCCTCTAACTGGCATGCTTCACCTGCCTTGGTATGAGGGTATGTGCCTAGTCTCAGTGCATCCTGTTATGCCATGTTTGGTTGATATCCCTGGGAGGCCTGCTCTTTCTAAAGGGAAGCAGAGGAAGAGTGGATCTGGGAAAGAGAAGAGGTGGAGGAGGTGACTGGGAAGAGTGGAGGGAGAGGAGGTTGTAGTCAGGATTGAAGGAGAGAAAAACAAAAGGATATTGCCATGTATTCAAAACTGCTATAGTGTTGAATTAATATATACTTGTGAAGGTCCAAGGAAGATCTGACTCTTAAGCTTCCTTTACTCAAGATACTAGAAAGCCTAATGGATGTGCTGACATCCATTTGTTGATTTTCTTAAGACCCATTCCTGTATTAAACCATCAGACAGTAAAGCACATTTACCACATTATCTCTGTCCTTCAAAGAATTGCTTTCACTGTGGTTAACTTTGCCTAATGTTCTTTGTTTCAATTGAAGTTCGATACAAGAGTCATTAGTTCGATAGTGTTTTCTCTATGTTGGAAGATTTCCCCACCCCTAGCCCCACCCTCTCGATATTCTCTGATTAGAAGATCTAGGGAACAAATTTCTCTTTTCTTAAGAAAAGGCTTTGTCTTGCTTTGTCTTAACACTTGTCTATTGTTAATTAATAAGAAAATTAAAACTCTCTGTATTTCTATTTTTGTTCTTTAATACTAAAAAACCTAAAACCAAATCATTTTCCATTGTTTTCTTGCTTTTTGCATACCCTAGGAAATGCAATTTATTTAATAAGGGTGTAAAATAAATCTGTTTTGCAACATATAATACAACGCACTTCAATAATCTGAGTTAGTAATTCCTTAAAACACAAGATATATTACCTAATGGGAAATAATTGCATTTATTTGAGGACTAAGACTTAACTACAAATTATTATAGCTTTCCAGTGATGCGTTATAAGAAACAAACAAAAAACTCAAATTGTACTATTTTTCTCCACAATAAAACTTTACATGCTATCCAATCTGCAAATTGATTTGTACATAATTAGCCAGGTATGAAATGAAGAAGAACAAAAGTGTAAAATGTGCTACATATTCAGGGTAAATCAAACCATTTCAGTAAGTGTGTGATTGAAGCTGTGCTGCTGCATGGTGATTTACAAGTTAGGCAATTTAACAAGGCAAATTCACTCAATAGGTGAGGTTCCACATTAGCCATACATCTGGAAATTCAAGAATACACTTGCTGCCTTAGATATGTTCTTCCTCGATCCCTGCCTATCTTTACCACAGGATGCTGCAATAATGGACTTCAATCTATTTGGTTAGTGTGTCTTCACTTATAAGTACTGTTTAGAAGATTCCACACATGGAGATATGACTTGGCAGTTAAGATCTCTTCCTATCTCTGCAGAGAACTCAGGTTTTGTTCCTAGAACCTACATGGTAGTTCACAAGTAACTGATAACTACTACAGTTGCAGGAAATCTGATGCCCTCTCTGACATCAATAGGCACAAGACATTCACATACTTTACAAACTTGCATACAGGTAAAACACTCATAGATATAAATTATATTAATCTTAAAAAAATAAACCCCTATCAATAGAGAATGGTTCTTATTGAATTATAACAATATTGTTAACAAGTAAAATAGCTGAAATATTCTTTCTTCATGGTGGCTATTATGAAAATGAAGTTAGAAGAAAAGGTGAAAACATTTATATTAAAAAGTACTATATATGTATATTAAAAGTACTAACATTTTAAATCCGTAAGTACATTAGCCTCAGATCATAATTTTAGAAAATCCAGTAGGTACCTATTAGATCTTGGCATATTTGACTTAACAGCTGCGATAAATGTCCCAGTATTTGATAATGAGAAAAGGGAGCAGATAAAAGTCCCTGTATGTTTGTTGTTAAACAATTCTTTTGAACAACTGTCATGATCTTTTCAGGTGGACCAGCCTTTGAAGTCAAAGCAGAGTTATCAATTCTTTTACTGACATATATGAAAATCTCATTTTATTTATATATTTGATATATAATTATAATTTGATATCTAATAATATATTACATAGTTATAAAAATTAATGGAACCTTTATTAACATGGCAGATTCTTCTTATTTTTACCTTCCGATTATTAAGTTATAAGGCTGTTTATTACCAAAATGAAAAAAAATTGATAAAAATGGATATGATCTAAGAACAAAGCAAATAGAAGCATTCCTAAGAGAATGTAAGGAAATGTCTCCATAAAAACAAACAAGATGAAAATAGGACACATGAATGATCACTGCCCTAGTGGAAGGAGAAGAGTAGTAGCTACTCTTATAGTGGAAGGAGATGAAGAGTGGCCACTGTCCTAGTGGAAGGAGATGAAGAGTGGCCACTGGCCTAGTGGAAGGAGATGAAGAGTGACCACTGTCCTAGTGGAAGGAGATGAAGAGTGACCACTGTCCTAGTGGAAGGAGATGAAGAGTGACCACTGTCCTAGTGGAAGGAGATGAAGAGTGACCACTGTCCTAGTGGAAGGAGATAAAGAGTGACCACTGTCCTAGTGGAAGGAGATGAAGAGTGACCACTGTCCTAGTGGAAGGAGATGAAGAGTGGCCACTGGCCTAGTGGAAGGAGATAAAGAGTGACCACTGTCCTAGTGGAAGGAGATGAAGAGTGGCCACTGGCCTAGTGGAAGGAGATAAAGAGTGACCACTGTCCTAGTGGAAGGAGATGAAGAGTGACCACTGTCCTAGTGGAAGGAGATGAAGAGTGACCACTGTCCTAGTGGAAGGAGATGAAGAGTGGCCACTGTCCTAGTGGAAGGAGATGAAGAGTGACCACTGTCCTAGTGGAAGGAGATAAAGAGTGACCACTGTCCTAGTGGAAGGAGATGAAGAGTGGCCACTGTCCTAGTAGAAGGAGATGAAGAGTGGCCACTGTCCTAGTGGAAGGAGATGAAGAGTGGCCACTGTCCTAGTGGAAGGAGATGAAGAGTGGCCACTGGCCTAGTGGAAGGAGATAAAGAGTGACCACTGTCCTAGTGGAAGGAGATGAAGAGTGACCACTGTCCTAGTGGAAGGAGATGAAGAGTGACCACTGTCCTAGTGGAAGGAGATGAAGAGTGACCACTGTCCTAGTGGAAGGAGATGAAGAGTGACCACTGTCCTAGTGGAAGGAGATGAAGAGTGACCACTGTCCTAGTGGAAGGAGATAAAGAGTGACCACTGTCCTAGTGGAAGGAGATGAAGAGTGACCACTGTCCTAGTGGAAGGAGATGAAGAGTGGCCACTGGCCTAGTGGAAGGAGATAAAGAGTGACCACTGTCCTAGTGGAAGGAGATGAAGAGTGGCCACTGGCCTAGTGGAAGGAGATAAAGAGTGACCACTGTCCTAGTGGAAGGAGATGAAGAGTGACCACTGTCCTAGTGGAAGGAGATGAAGAGTGACCACTGTCCTAGTGGAAGGAGATGAAGAGTGGCCACTGTCCTAGTGGAAGGAGATGAAGAGTGACCACTGTCCTAGTGGAAGGAGATAAAGAGTGACCACTGTCCTAGTGGAAGGAGATGAAGAGTGGCCACTGTCCTAGTAGAAGGAGATGAAGAGTGGCCACTGTCCTAGTGGAAGGAGATGAAGAGTGGCCACTGTCCTAGTGGAAGGAGATGAAGAGTGGCCACTGGCCTAGTGGAAGGAGATAAAGAGTGACCACTGTCCTAGTGGAAGGAGATGAAGAGTGACCACTGTCCTAGTGGAAGGAGATGAAGAGTGACCACTGTCCTAGTGGAAGGAGATGAAGAGTGACCACTGTCCTAGTGGAAGGAGATGAAGAGTGGCCACTGGCCTAGTAGAAGGAGATGAAGAGTGACCACTGTCCTAGTGGAAGGAGATGAAGAGTGGCCACTGGCCTAGTAGAAGGAGATGAAGAGTGGCCACTGTCCTAGTGGAAGGAGATGAAGAGTGACCACTGTCCTAGTGGAAGGAGATGAAGAGTGACCACTGTCCTAGTGGAAGGAGATGAAGAGTGACCACTGTCCTAGTGGAAGGAGATGAAGAGTGACCACTGTCCTAGTGGAAGGAGATGAAGAGTGACCACTGTCCTAGTGTAAGGAGATGAAGAGTGACCACTGTCCTAGTGGAAGGAGATGAAGAGTGGCCACTGGCCTAGTGGAAGGAGATGAAGAGTGGCCACTGTCCTAGTGGAAGGAGATGAAGAGTGACCACTGTCCTAGTGGAAGGAGATGAAGAGTGACCACTGTCCTAGTGGAAGGAGATAAAGAGTGACCACTGTCCTAGTGGAAGGAGATGAAGAGTGACCACTGTCCTAGTGGAAGGAGATGAAGAGTGGCCACTGTCCTAGTGGAAGGAGATGAAGAGTGGCCACTGTCCTAGTGGAAGGAGATGAAGAGTGGCCACTGTCCTAGTGGAAGGAGATGAAGAGTGGCCACTGTCCTAGTGGAAGGAGATGAAGAGTGGCCACTGTCCTAGTGGAAGGAAAGGTGAATGACCACTGTCCTAGTGGAAGGGAATGTATGAGAGACCATTTTCAAGTGGAAGGAAATAATGAGTTGCCCTTGTCATAGTGGAAAGAGTTGATAAGTCATCACTGTCCTGGTAAAAGAACATACTGACTAGTCCCTGTTATAGTGGGGAGACAGCTCTGAAACTTAAAACCCTACATATAAGAAAAACTAATTAGTCACTTCTACCCATAACACACCAGGAGACTCTGTAATTGGACTTTGAGGATAATTGTGTGGAAAGATACTGTACGCAGAAGTCAGACATAAAACTGAGAAATGTATGATTTGTCAGAAGTCTTTGTAAAGAGAACTTATACTCCCTTGTCTACTCTCTCTGAGATGTAAATCTGGAAGTTATTTTGAACCTGACACCTTGATAAACGAGGCTACCAAAATTTGAAGAGTGATATTGAGCTACTTAGCAAATAAGATAGCACTTACCATTTCTTCTAGCAAAGATTTCCACCATCTTCTGTTCATAGAACTCATTTTGAAAAAAAGTTATATATGGTTTGCTTTAATTTTTATTTTAAAAACAGATTAGTTTGAAGAAGTGATGATTATAAGACAAATAAGAATCATGGTGATTGATGGGTTAATGGTGGTTGGTAGGTTATGGTGCAGAGTAAGGAAGAAGAGGTAAGGTTATGCTGTTTTTGTGTCACAATCAGCTTAGTAAAGTCATGTCAACTAAAAGATTTGTAGTAAATAATTAGGAAACATTTAAAAATCAGAAAGTATAGCAATATGAATTACAAGCTAATTTTCTTTCTTAAAAGAAGCAAAAATGGGTTGAAACACCTTGACAATTGGGTAATTTATCCTTTAATTCTTATTTTTCTAACCTGATTATTGAATGAGTCACTCAGGTCTGTTTACATGTATATTTCACTAATATTGTCTCTCCAATATTCATTATAGGACCTACAGCAGAGAACTGGTTAATGTTGTTTAATTGTTCCTGGAGTGGAAAAACCACTAAACATGTGATAACTCACTGCCCAAAGTGCTGGTGTATTGTATTGGCTAGGAGTGTGTATCAATAGTTACCATGCTTTTGATCTACTGGCAGGTTGTCTTGGCCAATTTTGTTTATTTGTTGTGAGTTTCCATGCATTGCTTATTTTGTGCTATTGCACTGCCTCATCTCACTCCCACCTTTCTTTAAATTGGGTGACCTAGTGGGAGTTATGAATTTTCACAACCTCACCTGAGGGACCCCAGCATTTTGAGATGTGCCTGTCTTAGGACAGCCTGCCAGACAGGCTCCTGTCTGTCTTTGACTACCAGCCTCAAATGGTTGGATCCTTGGGAGGTCCCAAGAAGTCAGAAGCAAGGGGAGACTTTTAGGAGAACTAGGGCTTTAAATGGTATCCTGTATTTGTGTTAGCCAAGCATGGACTACTTCCCTTGGAGGTTTCGGTACAGTGACCTCCATAGTCATTAAAACCTAGAGTATTGCCTTGTTCATGTACTGTTGTCAGGATCTTAGCCGTAGGAGACACTTAAGCAGAATTATTAGAGCCACCACCAACCCTCCCAAAAGACACTATGTAACAAGTTTAGAGGTGTATAGCAGGGATTTTATGTGATCCCATATTTGGATGGAGAATGTAGTATATATGTCCAACAGATAGACCCAGGTTGAGTTAAGGTGTATAGAATTAACAAACTTTGGTGCCAATAAGCTACCTCTTAGTTGTTGTCTGGCCAAGGACATGTTAGAAACTCAATATGGAGTTAAGCAAAGGGACTGAAATCGCGAATCACAATTGGCCCTTACCAAATAGTGAAAAGTTTATATTTTTCATCTAATAAATCATTTTGTTGTTGTAAATTTGTAATGGCAATATGAAGTGAGCATTAATCAACTGTTGTGTGCTGAGTGCTGAAGCTAATTATTCTATGGCTGTATTTAAGGCATTGGCCATGGCACCTGTTTGAATAAGAGAGACCATAGTGACTGCTCCTCCAGCTACTGCAAGCAAAATAGCTAAAGCGATTGCAGTAGTTATCCCAAAGTCTCCCTTTATTCTAGTGGGACTCTTAAGCTCTACCTTGTGATAATGGGTAACACTGGTGAAAGGTGTAATGATTGTCCTGCCTCTTTAAGAGACAAGCGATGCCCACTCCTTCCCTTATCCGCTGAAGCAAGATGATCTTCAACTTCCTGCCTGAGTTTTCTCTCTCTCTTTTCCATCTCTCTCTCAGAGAGGCAGCTTCGGTCTCTCCCTTCTTTTTTTTTTTCTTCTTCTTCTTCTTCTTCTTCTTCTTCTTCTTCTTCTTCTTCTTCTTCTTCTTCTCTCTCTCTCTCTCTCTCTCTCTCTCTCTCCCACTTTTCCTCTCTGTTCTTCTCCCCTTCTCCCTTCCCTTCCATAACCAATAAATAAATATCCAACTCCACTCTGCAGGGCGTGCCTATCTGTCTGTCTTTTGCCTGCTGCCAACACATGGCTCACCGCTGGAGACACCACCAGGGACCAGCCACCTTCAGAGACCTGCTGCATGGTCTTGTGCACTGTCTCTGCTTGGGACTGGCTGCTCTTGGGACCCCCTTCCCACTGCCTCTGCCACCGGGGATCCTGCAGCAAGCTACTCGGGGATTCACAACAATTTTTAATAATCCATTACATTGGTGCTATGACTCAGATGTTAGGAATATTTCCTAATGCGAGCTCTCTGCCGACGCAAATTCACAATCAAGCCAAATCAAAACAAGCCAAATTAAGAAATATCCATGTTTAATAGGAGTTCTGAGCACTCAGGTGGCCCTAAGGGGGGAACTGGGAGGCTGCAAACACTACCACCGGGAGGAAGGAAAAGAGACCATGTGTTCCTCTTTTGGGAGTTCATTTAAATACTCTGTGAGATTGGAGTCCAGACCAATACAACTCTCAAGCCTGGGATAGATGTGAGGGGCTGGGGTCTATGCTCCCAACTTAATAAAAGGCATCCATAAGAATGTGGAAATACATACGAGGACCACATGAGAGGCTTTTTTTTTGTGGAGTGCTTTTTTATTATGTGAGTACAGTGCTTGCAACAGGGTGGATACAGAAACGCAAGTACTCAAGGGGAAACAATTGTATGACAGTAGGACTTCCAGTAATCACTTGGAAAACTAGCAATTTAAAAATTCCAGCAGGCATCCAGAATGCAGAGCCTTGTTGTGTAGTTTATATCTGCTGTAATAGCATTGGTTAGTAAAAGGAAGAAGAGGAACTTGACATAGAAAGGCATGCCTTTGAAAATAAAATTTGTTTTTGACGATATTTGGACAGAGTCCTCAAATGATTTATTGCCCTTAAAGGTTCCATTATGGCAATTGCCTCCTCATAAGAATAGGAAGGCCTAACTAAAGTCTATACAAGCATGATTTCCACAGAGAGGTTGATTGTCAAACATGGGCCTATTGACCTGAGCATGATTTCTGTAGGAAAATTTTTTAGGGCTTATCGAATCATTAGCCCAGGCTGCTCTCATTCAAATGAATAATTTTCTCCCCTAACAACAAACAGCTGGATATGAGAAATACAAGGATCCCAGAATATGGGCAGTTCAATTATTGTAGGGTCAAGCATTAACACAGAGAGGAGTTGTCTGGGATGTTTTTCTGGTCTCTGGCTGAGAGAATATCTCGACTCAGCACCCACATTGGTTTGGTTTGGTTCTGTGGAAACACACAAGCATAACCTTACCCTCTTGTTAACGGGGGGGGGGGGTGGGGGGTGGTTGCCAGACCTTACTTAGGGGATCCTTCCATCTTATTAGTGAAAGTGAAGCTTCTCTAGGGAGGGAAGCCTATTGTTTATAAAAGCAGGGCTAAGGCCCTCCTCATCAAAGTCCAAGTTTTATTTTTTTTGTAGAGGACTTCTACCAAGGCTTGGTGATGAGCCTTTCTTTTTTCTGAGGAGACCTTGGCCAGCTCTCCTTTTATGGAGCAGTTTATTCTTTCCATAATAGCCTGCCCTTGGGGATTACAGGTAATCCCAATTGAGTGTTTGATTTTCCAGCTCTGTAAGAAGTCCTTAAAGGTTTGAGAGGCATTAACTGGACGATTGTCAGTTTTTATTGCCCAGGTTACCCCACAAACAACATGAATGTTTTTAGTGCCTTGATATCTTGTAAGGCCTTCTCCCCTGTTTGCTCAAAGTGTACACAAAGGAGAAATGGGTGTCAATAATTACATGCTTAAGTATTTAAGCTTCCCAAAGGGGGCATAATGAGTGACATCCATCTGCCAAAGTGCACTGGGAACCAATCGTCTGGGGTTTATGCCTACATTATTCAGAGGTCCCAATGGGGCCAATGAGGCACATGCGGTGCAAGTTATAGTTAAATATTTACAAATGGGCATGGGTAAATCAGGTAAAAACTTCCCATCCTGGGAAGGAGCACCGTTCATGATGGGCCCTAGGAAGAGCCTGTGAGGAGGGGCAGCAAAGAAGAAAGCGGCCGGAAGACACAGGGTGAGCAGCAAAAACTGCATCTCCATCCTCATGCTCAGCTCCAGGATCAAGAGAGTGGAAGTAGTTGCTGTCTGAGGAGAACTTCCAATCCCAGAAAGAAAAGGGGATTCAACCACAGTTAAATGGCTAAAGCCTTTCTGTGAATTGAGAGACTAGCTACTGCCCTAATGGTCTTAAACAGATGGTCACATAACTAGATTAGTTGAGAAGAAATACTAGGAAAGGAAGTCCAATAGTCCACACTCCGAAATTAGTGTTCACGGACTCAGTGTGTTGCTTATAGTGAGGGATTTGTGTAGTTTGTTAAACCATGGCTGTATGTGCTCACACAGTGTCTCCGGGTGGAAAGGATCTGTTAGTGGGTCCTTTATTGGTTCTACCTCCTGGGTGGTCAGCCCTTATGGGGAGGTATTGGGACGAACTGAGTCACGATGGCGAGTTCCTAACCAAGATGATAAACCAGGGAAAGAAAAGAAAATGTAGGGGTAGGAAAGAAAGTCCTAACTCACAAAAGGGTTTAGAAAATGAAAATAGGGTCAACACACCGAAAACAGCCAAAGGGGGTGAACTCAAGATACCAGTAGAGAGTCAGGATGGGCACAGCAGCCAGGGCAGTAAGTGAGAAAGAAAAAGTCTCAAAAGAGGGTAAGGAAGACCAAAACAGCGAGCAAAAGGAAAAGGTCCATAAGCGTAGGCACGAGTTGTAGTTTTGATTTTTGCAGGCTTGTTGCTGCTGTTGTGTGGTCCCTATTTCCGAGGGGTTGGGGTGAAGGAAAGGGGTGAGAGGCCGCAGAGGAAAGGTATAGACTCTGGGAGATTCCAATACAGAAGTTCTTTATTGTGAAAAGATCGGGGTGGAGTAGCTTTATGAGGTTAGGGAAATTAAGCTGGTGCAGGAATGTTTCTGGTTGGTCCTTTTGAAGCTGGTGGTCACTGCTGGTGTGTTGTAATTGGCGAGGAGCGCACGTCATTAGTTACCAGGCTTTTGGTCTGCTGACAGGTTGTCTAGGCCAATTTTGCTTACTCATTGTGGGTTTGCATGCATTTGCTTGTGCTTGCTCTATTGCAATGCCTCATCTGTTGTGAGTTCACAGCTGTTCTGAGGAAGATGACAATGGCTGCTATGTGCTGAAAAGAACTTCCGACAATTCAAGAAGTGATTTAACTGTTTTATATATTTCTACATAAAGTACATTCATAAGTAATTAACATTTTGTTGACACTAATCAAAACTAAGCTGATGAAAAATTTAAATAAATGAATATACCCCTAGCTATAGGAAAGATTATCTAAGATTATCTAAATTCACTTGTAACCATAAATTTTAAAAGTCATTATATAGATTGAAATTAAGATTGCTCAATTGGCAAGAATGAAAAACATCAAAAACATTTTTAGAAAAGTAAATTTGGAAAATGATCACTTCAATAGTCTATAGAGCAAATTACATAACTTTATGGAAGTTTATTTAACAATAGTTATCAAACCATTAGTGTACATTTATTATGAAATTAGTAATTTTACTTTGTAAAATATATATTATGTAATAAATAGTCAACATTCTGGAGATTTATGCAGAAGTGTATTTTTGTATTATTTATAGACATAAATGCTTTATATATCTAAGAAACTGACAAAATTATAGATGAATGTATCAGGATATAGTTAAATACCATACCAATCAGCCCTAGAAATATATTGGCATAAATATATGCTTTCAATATAGTAAGAGATAAAGCAAATGAAAACATGTAATAATTAATATATGTAAAATATAGACATATATGCATATTTATGGAAAATATGTGTGAATGCATAATGAGTATAAATCTGAGAATATATAAAAGTATGTGCCCATTTTTCTATAGTATCATAGGTAGTAACAATTTTCTCTATACTTTCATAGATTTTTAGAAATCATTTCTTCTCTCTCTGCTCTGTGTTTATGAAACAGAATGTGAGTTCTCAGCCACTGCTCCAGCACCATATCTGCTTGTCTGCCTCCGTGGTTCTTACCAGGATGGTCATGGGCTCTAACTCTCTGGGACCAAATGACCCAAATTAGCACTTTCTTTTATCAATTTCCTTGGTCATAGCTTCATATCACAGCAATAGAAGGCAATTAAGATACACACCACTGTGGTTTTATATTGAGGCCCTCTTTTCTTTCAGTTAAGTTGCAGCATAATCAAGCTATACCACATGAACCTAAAGATAGTCAAGTTCAACACCACTATTTATGACCTCTAGATTCTTCTCTGCTGCCAAAGGACCTGTTGGAGAACTTTGTAGAATGTTTTGTGACATAACAACTCACCTACCTATTCAGTAGCAGGATTAGTGCTCTGATATCAAGATATCAAGCAGTATTCCAGAAGCAATATTTTCATTTTTTTTAATGGTGCTTCTTCCAGGACATCAGAATGTGCTTTTATGACAACTCGTTTCGACATTCATCTTCACACTGAAAATTTTAAACACATGGTTTTCCTGTGTCTTTATAAGTCTCTTTGAAGCTATGAAGTTGAAGCAAATTAACAAGTATGTTCACATTATACTTACATTTAAAGCTTGAGAAACATCAACTAAGTAGGTGGACAAATGGATGGGAAAACCAAGTAATCTATGTCTAAATATTTAAATTACTTATTAAGTTAGAAACTGAGATAGTTCATTCTTAAATGTTTTTGTCCACTTTGACAAAAATTATGTATAAAACTATGTTCTTATGTAAATGACTTTGGAAGAGTAGGAAAGATAATTGATTTTAATCATTGCAGCCAACACTGAAAATTTTATTGCTGATCTGGCAAAGTTTGGGCAAATTATAGAATAAAAACACATAATTTACAAATTGTATTTGAAAATATTTTGTTTTAATTTTAAACAAAACCATAAATACTATATATTAGTTATATTAAAAATAATTAACATTTATAATATAAATTGTCCTAGTAGTTAGCATTCATATTTTCAATATTTATTGATCAAGTATAAATTAATTACCTGTAATTTAAAGGTCAATATAGTAATGTGATGTGGTACTCCCCTCTGTATTCTAGGAATATGTTTTATTGCCATTGTTTAATAAAGAAGCTGCTTTTGGCCAATGGCTTAACAGAATATAGTCAGACTGGAACAGATACATGTACAGACAGAGTAGGTGGAGTTAGAGGGAAGCCCTGAAGCTGCAGCAGGAGACAGATGCTCAATACCAGATGGAACCTTACAGGTAGGCCACAACCAGGTGGTGATACATAGACTGATAGAAAGGGGTTAATTTAAGATGTAAGAGATAGCTAAGAAAATGCAAGAGTCATTGGCCAAGTAGTGTTGCAATTAATACAGTTTGGGTCGGGGCGGCAGGGAAACAAATGAGCAGCCTCTGACTTCAATAACGTTATTATATACTGTTTCTCAGATACAGTTTTGCAAAGTTGTTCTGATTGTGAGTCACTGCAATATTTTCTGTAGAATTTGAAAGGATGAAAACCAATACAAGGAAACTTTGTGCTACTTTTTATTCACATGCACTTCAAAATTTTATATTTTACTCTGGATAAGCACTATTTAATGGGATATGTATGTATTTATACATAATAGACATATTATATATAATAATATATAATACATTAGTATTTTATTGCTTTTAATCACATTAATGAGAAATAACTTTTTTGAGATTTCCTCTCTTCTCGGGCAAAGAGTTGTTTAGTTGAACACTAAAATTATAATACTAGGTCCAGATAATTTAGTTAAGAAGGTAAACACATTTTGGTATTATAAATGATTTACTTTCTTTAGCATATAGTTTTTCATTACCAGGCTTTATAGTCGGTTTTTTTTAGTGCTTATTAAAATATTTTTATTCTATTATACATATATTGAGAATATGATTTCTACCACTGAAATGGTATATTATGGGTCTCTTAAGAGATTTTCTTCTACCAAGCCTAAATTAGAGGATTATATTTAAGCTTGCAAACATGCACCACTTACTGATGAAACTAAAATTCTGGATTGTCCTCTCTCTCCTATTTCTTATTCTTTTCTTACTAAGCAGAGTAGGTAATTAAGAGGGAAACCAATGACTAGAAAATAGACTTTTTATAAAAGAGGTTTATAAAAGAGGACCATTTCTTCAGTCTTGCCTAAATCTTGTAATAAACATGCTTTCTGAACCCTCAGGTTTTCTATCTTCTTTTAGTACTTCATGTTGTCCTTAAAGACATCAGCAACAATATTGCAGAGTTTCTTATTAGGAATACTAGGGACTTCTTTATTTCAAGCAGAAAATGGTCAAAAGACCATGGTCCCTCTTGCAGCAAGTGGTCAAAATCCATGACCCCTCTTGCATGAAGTGGATTTTCTTTTCAGTGGAATCCAGTACTTTGAATTGTTAACTAGAAGGAAGTTTTAAAAGCTGATCTCAGTGACATTGTACCTAATAATCATAGGGGTCACCAGTTAAGTAAATTATTTCCTTTACTATGACAACAAATAATTGGTTTGGCATTCACTACTACACTGAATTTGTCCCACCATGATGTTGATATGTCAATTCATGAAATAAAACTCAGATTGGTTGATGTACAGTCAAAACTTCAACTTGAAGCATAAGGCTGAAGCATCTGGAGAAAGTGAACTCTGGTAGAGTGACTGCTCAATCTAGGATATTGTCTCATTCCATCCCAAAAGTTGGCAATCTTCTTTTAGAGACTGTTCTGGGTGCCTAGTGTGTTTTATTATTTTTCTCTTTTTCTTTTTTAAGAGAAAACAAACTATCTCTTTTCATTTTACATACCAATTCAGTTCCCACTCCCCCCTCCTCCCATTTTCCCTACCTACCCCTGCATCCTACCCCCCATCCACTCCTCAGAGAGGGTAAAGCACATAACTTTGGGGAAGGTCCAAGGCCCTCCTTACTATATCTACAGTGAGCAAGATACACATCCAAAGAGAATAGTTTTCCCCAAAGCCAGTACAAGCAGTAGGGATGAATGCTGCTGCCATTGTCAGTGACCCTGCAGTCTTCCCTAGCCATGCAACTGTCACCCACATTCATAGGGTCTAGTGTGAACCTATGCTTGTTCCTTCCCTGTCTGGCTGGAGTTATTGAGCTCCCATTAGCTCAGGTAAACTGTTTCAGTGGGTGTATTCATCATGGTCTTGACCTCTTTGCTCATATTCTCACTCCTCCCACTCTTCAACTAGACTTTGGAAGCTCAGTCCAGTGCTCCACTGCGGGTCTCTGCCTTAGTTTCCACCAGTTTCTGGATAAAGGTTCTATGGTGATATTTAGATATTTATCAGTCTTACTACAGGGCAAGGCCAGTTCAGGCACCCTCCTCTCTGTTGCTTAGGGTCTTAGCTGGGATCACCCTTGTGGATTCCTGGAAATTTCTTTAGTGCCAGGTTTCTTGCTATCCCTATAATGGCTCTCTCAAACTATCTCTTTCCTTGCTCTCATCTCTGTCCTTCCTCCATCTTGACTATCCCATTCCTTCAAGTTCCCCTCTCCTTTTCTCTTCCCTTTCCAAGCTCTCTTCTCACCCCACCCCCATGCTTCCAATTTTGTCAGGCGATTCTATTTCCCATTTCCTGGTGGATTTATGTATATTTTTCTTAGGGTTCACCTTGTTATTTAGCTTCTCTAGGATCATGAACTGTAGGCTCAATATCCTTTGCTTTACAGCTTGTATCCACTTATTAGTGAGTACATACCGTGTTCATCTTTCTGGAGGGAATCTTTCTGGGTTTGGGTTACGTCACTCGGGATATATATATTTCCATCTGTTTGCATGCAAATTTCATGATATTTTTTTTAACTACTGAGTAGTACTCTAATGTGTAAATGTGTCACTTTTTTTATCCATTCTTCAGTTGAGGAACATCTAGGTTGTTTCCAGGTTCTGGCTATTACAAATAATGCTGCTATGAACATAGTTGAACAAATGTCCTTGTAGAATGATTGAGCATCTTTTGGGTATGTGCCCAAGAGTGTTATTGCTGGGTCCGGATGTAGGTTGATTCCCAATTTTCTGATAAACTGCCAAACTGATTTTCAAAATGGTTGTACAAGTTTGCTTTCCTGCTAGCAATGGAGGAGTGTTCCCTTTACTCCACATTTTCTCCAGCATAAGCTATCATTGGAGTTTTTAATATTAGCCATTCTGACTGGTGTAAGATGGTATCTCAGAGTTGTTTTGATTTGCATTTTCCTGATGGCTGAACAAATGTCTTTTGTCCACTTAAGATTCTTCTATTGAGAATTCTCTGTTTAGTTCTGTACCTAACTTTTAAAATTTGCTTATTTGGAATTTTGATGCCTAATTTATTGATTTCTTTACATAATTTGGAGATCAGTTCTCTGTCTAATGTGGGGTTGGTGAAGATATTTTTTCCCATTCAGTAGGCTGTCTTCTTGTCTTATTGACTGTGTCATTTGCTTTACAGAAGCTTCTCCATTTCAGGAGGTCCAATTTATTTATTTTTGCTCTCAGTGTCTGTGGTACTGGTGTTATATTTAGGAAGTGATCTGTGCCCAAATACTGAGGGCTATTTCTGACTTTCTGTTCTATGATGTTCATTGTGGTTGGATTTATATTGTGGTCTTTTTTGTATTTCTTTTTTATTTATTTATTTATTAAAATTTCCACCCTTCCATCCTCCCATTTTCCTCCTTCTCCCCCAACCCTTCTCCCCCTCCCTCTCCAGTCTGAAGAGCAGTCAGGGTTCCCTCCTCTGTGGGAAGTCCAAGCCCCCCCCCATCCAGGTCGAGGAAGGTGAGCATCCAAACAGACTAGGCTCCCACAAAGCCAATCCATACAATAGAATCAAAACCCAGTGCCATTGTCCTTGGCTTCTCAGTCAGCTGTTATTGTCAGCCACATTCAGAGAGTCCGGTTTGATCACATGCTCGTTCAGTCCCAGTCCAGCTGGCCTTGGTGAGCTCCCATTAGATCAGTCCCACCAATGCCAGTTGTGGTGGCCCATGCCAGTAGGATTTCATGAAGGAGGAAGAGGCAGGAGGATCACCAGTTCGAGGCCAGACTTGGCTATATATTGGGGTCTTTAATCTATTTGGACTTGAGTTTTGTACATGGGGATAGATATGGATCAATTTGCATTGTTCTACATGTTGACATCCAGTTATACCAGCACCATTTGTTGAAGAAACTTTATTTTTTTCCATTGTATAATTTTAACTTCTTTGCCAAAATTCAGGCATTCATAGGTGTGTGGATTAACATTCGGGTGTTTGATTCAATTCCATTGGTCAACCTGTCTGTTTTTTTTTAATTAATTAATTAATTAATTTTAGTTGTTGAAAAAAAATTACCTGCCTCCTCCCCATTTCCCATTTCCCTCCCCCTCCTGCCACACATTGCCCCCTTTCCCCACCTCTCCCCCTCTCGTCCCCCCCCCCACAATCTATTTCCCCTCCCTCTCGAGAATGAAGAACAGTCCAGATTCCCTGCAAGTGCGGAAAGTCCAAGGTCCTCCCTCTTCTATCCAGGTCTAGGAAAGTGAGCATCCAAACAGGCTAGGCTCCCACAAAGCCAGTTCATGTATTAGGATCAAAACCTAGTGCCATTGTCCTTGGCTTCTCATCAGCCTTCATTGTCCGCCATGTTCAGAAAGTTTGGTTTCAATCCATGCTTATTCAGTCCCAGTCCCGCTGGCCTTGGTGAGCTCCCAATAGATCAGTTCCACTGTCAGAGTGGGTGGGTGCACCCCTCGTGGTCCTGACTTCCTTGCTCATGTTCTCCCTCCTTCTGCTCCTCATTTGGATCTTAAGAGTTCAGTCTGGTGCTCCTATTTGGGTTTCTGTCTCTATCTCTATCCATGCCAGATGAAGGTTCTAAGGTGATATGCAAGAAATTCATCAGTATGGCAGAACTGGTTGTCAACCTGTAGAAGATTGAAAATAGATCCATATCTATCACCATGCACAAAACTCAAGTCCAAATGGATTAAAGACCTCAATATCAGGCTGAACACACTGAATCTGATAGAAGAGAAAGTGGGAAGTACTCTACAACATATGGGCACAGGAGATCACTTCCTACTTATATCCCCAGCAGCACAGACATTAAGGACAACATTGAATAAATGGGACCTACTGAAACTGAGAAGCTTCTGTAAAGCAAAGGACACTGTCACTAAGACAAAAAGACAACCCACTGACTAGGAGAAGATCTTCACCAACCCCGCAACTGACAAAGGTCTGATCTCCAAAATATATAAAGAACTCAAGAAACTAGACTTTAAAATGCTAATTAACCCAATTAAAAAATGGGGCGCTGAACTGAACAGAGAATTCTCGACAGAAGAAATTCCAATGGTCTAAAGACACTTAAGGTCATGCTCATCCTCCTTGGCAATCAGGGAAATGCAAATTAAAACAATTTTGAGATACCATCTTACACCTGTCAGAATGGCTAAAATCAAAAACACCAATGATAGCCTTTGCTGGAGAGGTTATGGAGTAAGGGGCACACTCATCCATTGCTGGTGGGAATGCAAACTTATGCAACCACTTTGGAAATCAGTTTGGCAATTTCTCAGGAAATTCGGGATCAACCTACCCCAAGATCCAGTAATACCACTCTTGGGAATATACCCAAAAGATGCCCTATCAAATGACAAAAGCATTTGTAGTACTATGTTCATAGTAGCATTATTTGTAATAGCCAGAACCTGGAAACAACCTAGATGCCCTTCAATGGAAGAATGGATGAAGAAAGTGTGGAATATATACATATTAGAATACTACTCAGCCGTAAAAAACAATGACTTCACTAATTTTGCATGCAAATGGATGGAAACCTGTCTGTTTTTTATGCCAATACCAAGCTATTTTCATTACTGTAGCTCTATAATGGAACTAGATGATAGGGATGGTGATGCTTCCAGAAGTTCCTTTATTGTATAGAATTGTTTAGGCTATCCTGGGTTTTTTGTTTTTCCATATAAATTGATTATTGGGCTGTTATTTTGATGGGGATTGCATTGATTCTTTAGATTGCTTTTGGTTGGTTTGGCATTTTTATTATGTTGACACTATCTATCCAAGAACATAGGAAATCTTTTTATTTTCTGATATCTTCTTCAATTTCTTTCTTAAAAAATTTAAAGTTCTGATTGAACAGGTCTTTTCCTTCTTTGGTTAGTGTTACCCCAGGATATTTTATGTTATCTGTGGCTATTGTGATGGTGATGTTTTCTCTGATTTCTTTCTCAGCTTGTTTTCATTTGGATATAGGAGGCCTACTAATTTTTTGAGTTGATCTTGTATCCTGCCACATTACTGAAGGTATTTATCAGCTGTATAAGTTCTTTAGCAGGGATTTTGGGATCACTTATGTATACTATTATATCATCTGAAAATAACAAAAGTTTGACTTCTTCTTTTCCAATTTGAATCACCCTGATCTCTCTCTCTCTCTCTCTCTCTCTCTCTCTCTCTCTCTCTCTCTCTCTCTTTGGTCTTATTGCTCTAGTATGAACTTCAAGAACTATGCTGAATAGATATGGAGAGAGTGGACGGCCTTGTCTTGTTCCCGATTTTTCATGGAATTGGTTTGAATTTCTCTCTATTTAATTTGATGCTGACTGTCAGCTTGATGTATATTAACTTTTTTATGTTTAGATATGTTCCTTGTATCCCAATCTCTCTGAGACATTCGTCATTAAGGGGTGTTAGATTTTATTGAATGCTTTTCAGCACCTAATGATATGATCATATGGTTTTTTCCTTTCCGTTTTTTTATATGGTAGATTACATTGATAGATTTTTTTGTATGTTGAATTATTCATGTATCTCAGGGATGAAGCTGACTTGATCATGCTGGATGATTTTTTGATGTGTTCTTGGATTTGGTTTGCCAGTATTTTATTGAGTATTTTTGCATCTATAGCTGTGAGTGAGATTGTTCTGCAATTCTCTTTCTTGGTTGATTCTTCGTGTGGTTTCAGTATCAGGGTAAATGTAGCCTCATAAAAAGAGTTCGGCAATGTTTGTTTTATTTCTATTAGGTGGAACACTTTGAGGAGTATAGGTATTAGCTCTTATTTGAAGTTCTGGTAGAATTCTGCACTGAAACCATCCAACCCTGGGCTTTTTTATGGTTAGGAGGCTTTTGATGTCTGCTTCTGTTTCCTTGCAGTTTATAGGTCTATTTAAATTGTTCAACTGGTTTTGATCTAATTTTGCTATATGGTAACTAAACAGAAAATTGTCCATTTCTTTTACATTTTCTAATTTTGTGAAGTACAGGTTTTTGTAGTATGTTGTAATAATTCTCTGGATTTCCTCAGTGTCTGTTGTTATGACCCCCTTCTCATTTCTGATTTTAATAATTTGGATGTTCTCTATCTGCCTTTTGATTAGTTTGAATATGGGTTTGCCTATCTTGTTGATTTTCTGTAAGAACCAGCTCTTTGTTTCATTTAATCTTTGTATTGTTTTTATTTATTTATTTTATTGATTTCATCCTTTAATTTGATTATTTTTGTCTTCTACTCCTCCTGGGTAAGTCTGCTTCTTTTTGTTCCAGAGCTTTCAGGTGTGCTGTTAAGTCACTAGTGTGAACTTTCTTTATGTATGCACTTAGTGCTATGACCTTTCCTCTTAGTATTCCTTATGAATACTTTCATAGTGTCCCATAGGTTTCGGCACATTGTACATTCATTTTCATTGATTTCTAGGAAGTCCTTATTTTCTTTCTTTATTGAACCAGGGATGGTTCAATAGTGCTCTTTTCAATTTCCATAATTTTGTAGGCTTTCTGCGCTTAGTTCTGTTGTATCTGTTGAGGTTTTCTTTGTTACCAAGTATGTGGCCAATTTTAGTGAAGGTTAAATGAGGTTCTGAGATGAAGGTATATTCTTTTGTATTTGGGTGAAATAGTCTGTAGATAGATGTCTGGTAAGTCCATTTGAGTCATGACATCTGTTAGTTCTCTTATTTCTCTAATTTTCTGTCTTACAGACCTGTTCATTGGGGAGAGTGGGGTGTTGAAGTCTTCTACTATTAGTGTGTGGGGTTTGTTGTATGATTTAAATTTTAATAATGTTTCTTTTACATATGTGGGTGCTCTTTTATTTGGGGCATAGGTGTTCAGTATTTAGACTTTATCTTGATGGATTGTTCCTATTATCTTTATAAAGTGTCCTCCATCTCTTCTGATTAATTTAGTTTGAAGTCTATTTTGTTAGAGATTATAATAACTACATCCACTTGTTTCTTAGATCCATTTGATTGGAAAATCATTTACCAACACTTTACTCTGAGGTAATGTCTGTCTTTGAGGTTGGAGGATATTTCCTGTATACAGCAGTAGGATGGATCCTGCTTTTGTATCCATTCTCTTAGCCTGTATCTTTTTATAGGTGAATGAAGTCCATTGATATTAAGAGATAATAATGATCAGTAATTGTTAATTTCTGTTATTTTCCAGTGTGTGTTTCCCTTCGTTGAGCTTTTCTGGTATGAGTTTATCTGATGTCTGTGTTCTTGTAGGTGAAGTTAGCTTCTTTGGGTTAGAGTTTTTCTTCTAGTACTTTCTGTAGAAATGGATTTGTGGATATGTATTATTTAAATCTGGTTTTGTCATGGAATATCTTGTTTTTTTCCATTGATGATGACTGAAATCTTTGCTGTACATAATAGTCTAGGCTTGCATCAGTGGTCTCTTAGTGTCTGCAGCACATCTATATAGGACCGTCTGGCTTTCATGGTTTCCATTGAGAAGTTGGGTGTAATTCTGATAGGTCTACCTTTATATGTTACTTGACTTTTTGTTTTGCAGCTCTTAGTGTTCTTTCTTCATTTTGAATGTTTTGCATTTTTGATTATTATATGACAAGGACACTTTATTTTTTATCCAGTCTATTTGGTGTTCTGTAAGCTTCTTGTACCTTCATAGGGATATCCTCTTTTAGGTTGGGAAAGTTTTCTTCTATGATTTTTTTAAATATATTTTCTGTGCCTTTGAGTTGGAGTTATTCTGTTTTTTCTATCCCTATTATTCTTAGGTTTGGTCTTTTCATGGTGTCCCAGATTTCCTGGATGCTTTATGTTAAGAACTTTTTGGATTTAATGTTTTCTTTGACCAATGAATCTATTTCCTTTATAGTTTGGTCAAGACCTGAGATTCTCTCTTTTATCTCTTTTACTCTGTTGGTCATGCTTGCCTCGGTAGTTCCCATTCCTTCATCCAGATTTTACATATCCAGAATTCTCTCAGTTTGTGTGATGTGGGAGTGTCATATATCAATCTGTTGATTTCATTGGTTAAGTAATAAACAAACTGCTTAGGCTCATAGCTTAGAACATAGGTGGGTGGAGTAAACAGAACAGAATGCTGGGAGGAAGAGGAAGTGAGGTAAGATGCCTCAGACAGAGACGCCATGCTCCCGGCTCCTGGGCAGGGTCTGATGGATGGGATGGGGGTATTGGAGCAACCTATCTCCATGAAGCTCACTTGCTGGCTGGCTAGAGAAGAAAAGGCAGGTGGGGGAGGGGGCTGGGGTTTTGCTCCAGTATGGAGGGCCTAGAGAGTAGGGTGTCCTGTCGGGTGGCTGGTCACCCACCTCTTTGTCTGACTGTTGTGTTTTTAAAATACCTGTCCACATCTGTTGAACCCTAGTTTTCAAAACATTTATGTTCATTTTTGAGGTATTGGATGGTTTATTTCACTTTTATATTCTTCAAATATCTGCATTTAGCTTTGTTTTTCATAGACTTAAATATGACAATCACATGTATATTCTTCAATACACATTATAAATACATAAATTTTGCTTCATTTAAAAACAACTGATTAAAATGCTTCTCTTATTCATCATAAATATATGAAGAAAAGAACAGATCACATGTTGATAATTATAATATGAGCAACATTAGTTGAGTTGATATTTGCCACTTAATGAACACTCCCAAAGCAAGGAAACTTAATAAGGTGCAGAGATATTAAACAACTTTTCTGCATTAGTCTGTTACAGCTGCTACAACAAAATTCCACAGCCTGTATTTGGTGACCTAAACAAACAAAAAAACAGATAGGAGAATAAATTGAATTGAATAGAAGACTCAGATACCAATCTATACATGGTATGAAATGTCCTTCTTTATTTGTGTTGCTTTTATTGGTTAAGGAATAAAGCTGTTTTAGCAGTGGCTTAACAGAAAGTGGCTAGGTGGAAAATCTAAACTGAATTGTGGGAGAAAGAAAGCAGAGTCAAAAAGAAGCCATGTAGCTGCCACCAGAGACAGATGCATCAGAACCTTGCCAGTAGGCCATGAGCCTTGCAGTAAAATATAAAATAATGGAAATGGGTTAATTTAAGACATAAGAGCTAGCTAGCAATATGCTTAAGTTATTGGCCAAACAGTGGTACAAATAATATAGTTTCTGAGCAATTATTTTATAGTCTTGGCAGCTGGGAACAAACAAGCAACCTCCTACTACATGCATACCTACAAATACCTGATTATTTGACAAAGAAGCAAAAAATATAAAATGGAAAAAAGAAAGCATATTTAACAAATGGTGCTGGCATAACTACATATCAACATGTAGGAGAATGAAATAGACCCATATTTATTGCCATGCAGAAAAGTCAAGTTCAAATGGATCAAAGACTTCAACATAAAACCACCCACATTGAACCTCATAGAAGAGAAAGTGGAAAGTACACTTAAACACATTGGCACAAGAGAACAATTCCTAAATATAACTCGAGTAGCACAGACACTGAGAGAAACAATTAATAAATGGGACCTCCTGAAACTGAGATGCTTCTGTAAAGCAAAGGACATAGTCAACAAGACAAAACTGCAGCCTACAGAATGTGAAAAGATCTTCAGATCGGACAGAGGGCTGTTCTACAAAATATAGGAAGAATTCAAGAAATTGGTCATCAAAAGAACAAATAATCCAATAAAAAATGGAGTACAGACCTAAATGGAGAACTCTCAACAGAAGAATTTAAAATACCTGAAAGACACTTAAGGAAATTTTCACCATCCTTAGGAAACAGAGAAATGCAAATCAAAACAATTCTGAGAGTCCATTCTACACTTGTCAGAATAGCCAAGATCAAAAATACTGATGACAGCTTATGCTGAAGAGGATAGAGGTAAAGGGAACACTTATCTATTTCTGGTGGGAGTGTAAGCTTGTACAGCTGCTTAAGAAATCAGTATGGTGATTTCTCAAAAAATTGGGAAGCAACCTACCTCAAGACCCAGTAATACCACTTTTGGGTATATACCTAAAGGATTCTCAATCATACCACAAGGACATTAGCTCAACTATGTTCATAGCAGCATTATTTGTAATAGCCAGAACCTACAAACAACCTAGATGCCCCTCAACTGAAGAACGGATAAAGAAAATGTGGCACATTTACACATTAGAATACTATTCAGTGGTGAAAAAATCTTAGAAAGACAACTCAGTAGTCAAGAGCCCTTACTGCTCTTGCTTAGAACCAGAATTTAGCTTCTAAAAGACAAGCTTACAGTGACCTGTAACTTTAGCATTAGGGGATCAGATGCCCTATTCTAGTGTTTAAAGGTTCCTGGATCCTTCAAACACACACATATGCTCATAAGTAAAAAAAAAATGTTTCAAAAATATTTATCTAATATCTAAAGTATTGTATATTTCTTTTGCATCTAAAGATTATAAATATCAGAGTTTTCAGTGTGGTAAATATTTCCTGTTAGTTCCTTAGATTCCTTATAACTATCTTCAGTGAAATACTGCACTTCTGATTATAGAATTCTGTGATTTCCTTTATTCTTAGAGTTTTTCATCTTAAATGCCTATTCATTTTTTATAGTGTGATGCATATTGGATTCCTCATTTGTCCTATATTGATAATGGAAAAGCTTAGAGTCAATGACTAATAATTGTTTCATTAAAACAATTTGTATTTCATTCTCTATTAAGGTCAGCTAACTTCATACTCTTCAGTGATTTTGAACTTCCTAATTTTGTAACATATTATTTACTAAAAGTGATATTAATATTAATTCCATAAGGAGAGTTATATCATATAAATCAGCTAAAAACCTCAATATATCTTTGAGATCATTTTACTATATTATGAGAAATTATCACTTGGTACTAGAGAAAGTACTGTGATTGCATTTCACCCAAAATTGGGCAAACAATGTGTTTCTGGAAATGTATTTATTATTTTAAAATTTAAATTGTAGAAGTTACAAATACACCTATTACAGACATATTGAAAAATTTTCTGCTTTTTAGTCCATCACTGTCTGTAAAATGTGAACTTTGAGGTATTTAAAAGCTACTGTTAAGGAAATGTCTCCCCAAAGTTAGTTTGACTGCCATGATATACATGTGTACTTTTAAGCATTTGTTGAAGATATGTGTTGAATACAAAGTTTACAACACTGCTATAGTCACCCAGCTAGATTATCATCCCCAAAGACACCACAAGTTTCTTGCTTGAGGTTGTTCTGTATCTCCAGCCTCAAAATCGATGTGTTATGTTAAAAAAAATAGTCTACCCTTGTTCCCAGGGACCCTACAAGTTCCTTACTTGAGGACACTCTGACTGTGCCTCTAGCCCTGATATAGGACCCTGAATTAGTATTTGACAATAATCATAAGACAATAATCAATGAAGGGCGCTTTGAGGGTGCTCTTTATGCATTTACATGTGGATGAATTTACAGGCATTAAGATAATGCATTTCAGAATTGCTGGGACATTAGCAATGAAATCACCTGGACCTGTTATTGTTAAAGGACAAGATTCCATGTCCTACTCCAAGAGTCCGAATCGCTGAGTGAAGCCCAGGAAAACTTCTTTATTGATATCACTTGGAGATTGCTTTAAACTCCTGCCATGGAGAATGTTTTGCAGTAAGCTTTTCTTGCTCTTCCATACTTTCTAGCCCAAACCTACTCCTCATTTTACTCCTCAAGGACATACTCTTTACTCAGTTTAAAACATTATTATCTTTATGTTCTCTGGGGACATGCTATCAAATATTCTTTAACTTCTAAGTTTGATAACTTATGAGGGTTCTCCTTGAAATTTTTTCCAATTTCATAAGTAGCTATTTAAATACTAATTATCTCTAAGAAAGAGATCGAACACTAAATGTTCCACGTGGGCTTGCATGACATTGCTGTGGTGAGATGTGAACAAATGTGTCTTACCCAGATTGGGAACCCATGCTTGTCCAAAGTAATGATACCACCAAGTTCAATTTATTTGGTTACTTACAGGTGTTTGGATGAGGTGTCACTTACAGGAATATTGTTTTATAATATTAATTTAACTATGAAAAAGTATGTTACATTTGTTTAAGTAGCAGAACATTATTTTAACTGTGTAAAGGTGTGTTACATTTTTTTATTCTCTATTTGTAAAACAATGTAAGGATGTGTTATATTTGCTTATGCTGCATTTGTTTAATTATGAAAAGATGCATTGCTGTTTCACCTTGCCTGCCTAAGGCACTGGATTGATCTAATAAAAAGCTGAATGGTCAATAACTAGGCAGGACGAAATAGGTGGGGCTAGTGGGTAGAACAAATCAACAGAAAGAGAATTGTAGGCTCAGAAAGAACAAGAGAGAGAAGGAAGAAAGAATAAAGGAGAAAAGAGGCATATACCTGGGAAAAGAAGCCAGGCTGCTACCATCCCACCAATCATGAGACATTGTGAAAATAAGAACAAAGAAAGAGCGAAAGAAAGAAAAAAGAAAAAGAAAGAAAGGTAAACACCTCTAAGGCAAAATTTAGATAAGGAAAACAGATTAAAGTAAGAGCTAAGCTAAGACTGAACATTCAGAACTAATAAGTGTTGTGGAATAATCTTTTTGTACAGTGTGAATAAGTTTCACTCAGATTGGTATAATAAAAAGCTAAACATCCAATAGCTACATAGGATTTTGCGGGCAGAGAGAATGCTGGGGAGAAGGTGGAGTCACCATCAGGCAAAGAACAAACAGACATGTAGAAAAAGAGGTAAACACCACCAGTCATGTAGCAATATAAGGACTAAACTGGGCCCCCTGAATACAGGTGACAATGGTGTGGTGTGGGCAGTATATGGAGCCACTGGCAGTGAGACCAAGATCTAATGCTAATATATGAATTGACTTTGTGGAGCCCACTCTCTATGGAGAGATACCTTGCTCAGCCTAGGGGATGGGCTTGATCTTGCCTCAGTGAAGTGATGGGATATTCTTAGTTGACTTCCCACGGGAGACCTTACCCTTCTGGGGAGCAGATTTAGGGTAGGCTGGCTGAAAAGTAGGGAAGTGCGAGGAGAGGAGGAATGGAAAATTGGGGTTTACATGTAAAAATAAAATTAAAATAAAGAACAAAAAAATGAAATGGGTTTTAAGTTATGAGCTAGTTAGAAACAAGCCTAAGCTATCAGACAAGCTTTTGTTAACTAAGAAGATGTCATTTATTTGGGATCTGGATGTTGGGATAGATAAAAACTCTCAACAAATAAGTCTCCATATCATGATTTGAGAGAATGGTTGGTAGCCCAAAGTAAAAAAAAAAAACCTGGTACATATTCATGCTCCCAGGTGAGGCCCCAATTTCCACATAGAATATGAGAAATCTAAGAAACAAAAACCAACCAAACAAAAAATGGATATGGTTCCTTTAAGAGGCTCTGTTATACCACAAATCCTTGATCAACCTACACATTAAGCAGAAATGGCAAGCTAAGTAAAAAATATCAGCAGCAGTGTGGGCACTGGCATTCTAGATCTAAGGTGGCTGAATGTATTTCTCTATTGAATGAACTTCCGGGCAGCTTCTTGAGCTTAAGGCTTGTCTCTCCTAGACTTAAGGAGGGAGCAGAGTCAGTCACAAAGCAACAGTGGGGGTCTCTGTCTCTATCTCCATCCATCACCAGATGAAGGTTCTATGATGATATGCAAGATATTCGTCAGTATTGCTATAGGCTAGGGTCATTTCAGGTTGCCTATCCCCAGCTGCCCAAGGAATTAACTGGGGACCTCGGCTTGGGCACCTGGGAGCCATTCTAGGTTCAAAACTCTTGCCAACCCTAAGGTGGCTCCCTTAACTAAGAATTGTGCTTCCTTGCTCCCCTATCCAATCTTCCTTTATCCCAATCCTCCTTTTCCCCCAAGTTCCCCCCATCCTCCCCTTCTCCCTTTTCTCTCCCCATCTCCCCTTACCCCCATCCCACCCCACCCCCAAGATCTCAACTTTCTCCCCGGCAACTTTGTCTACGTCCTATGACGTTGAATTTTTTTGAATGATGATGAGTAAATGGCAGCTGCTGAGAGTCATGGGATTGTAAGAGGGACTACTGAATTAAACCAACCTAGATACTTTAGGAATGCCTTAACTTTAAAATGGAAGTCAGAAAATGTATTGCATCGGGGAATGTTTTGCTTTTGCTTCTACAGGAAACAAAAAGCTCTGGTCTCGTTTAAGATAGAGATCAGGTTGGAGTAGGAAAGATTCATTGAAAATCCAGGCTACAGAAATAAATACATAAAGCTAGAAAAACTACATGACAGTACAAGGGATGAGACTCCAAGGAAAACAGATCATTCCAGTGACTCAGGCTCTCGGAATGCTTCTGATGCAGTTTTCTAAGAATTCTGCATTGAGAACAGCTTAATGGCTGCTACATGAGATGGTCCAGCCTTGCAAACTATTCTGATTAGGACTGGAGAGGATTCTTGTGCTTTCCCATTGCACAGAGACTGGACAACAAATGTTATTGCCGGTTTACTCAGGACTGGACAATTATCTTAATTTTCTGAGGTTCTCCAAAGAAGCCTTTATTCCAAGACAACACGAAGTGTTCTAGAGAACACAACACCCATATTCCCCAAAGGAATAAAGGGCCAGGTGGGTTTTGTTCATTCAGTGATTTATGGATGTTTGCCATCATTTATGTTGCTATAGCAATATAGGATAAAAAAGACAACTATTCACCTCTAATACTTTACCAATTTTGATATGTTGATACAGATTTTTATATGTTGATACAAATTTAAAGTTACTTTTATTATCCTGTATGTATATATCTATTATTGACTAGGGTATTGAACTTATGCAGTTTATTTAAAACTGTAATGTTTAATTAAGAAAATGCAAGTTAGTAGTTAGTCATCTATAATATCAAACTTGTATATTAGGTATGTTTGCAAGGTTAAGCAGGTGTGTTATAGATAGATTCCTGCTCTTCAAATGCTACAAAGAGGTACAAAAGATGTTTAATAACCTGAGGCTTATGACAGTGAGACATATCTGCTCTTGGCAACAAAAATCTACTTCATAAAAGGATGATGGGTTTTGAAGGACCTCCATATGGAGTTTGCTTTCATTATGGCAAAGATAGACATTCTGGCAAGAAACTGATCTTGACTGCTGAGAATATTCTGTACAAACTGGATAAGGATTGCATAAAGGAGAGACTATCAAACTTTGCCAAGATAAGGTAGGACAGTCCTTCAAAATTTCTGCTTCATAGAAAAGTCTGTCAGACATTCTGGACTGTAGCTTGTAAATGGTTACCCCAACATGGCGGAGAAACCCTGGGTGACTCTCCAGGCAGCCAGATGTCTGTCATTTCTATAGTTATGGAAATGGTTTGCAGTTCAGTTTCTGTTTACTCGGGCAATATTATATCCTTCTAGGGTCTTTGATGGAACTGAAGACAGATAGTTATAATTTTCTTTAGTTATAATAGAAGGTAAATTAGGTAAAAACCTTTGAACTCATCAATATAGGATTAATAATAGGGTTTTATTTCTGAATTTAACTGATAAAAACTCACTGAATATTGTAAATGTGATTCTTGATAACTGTTTTTATTATATATAGTCTTACCGTGTTAAAGTTAAAACCTTTCTTTCTGTTGAGACAAAAGGGGGAAATGTAGAATACTACTTTAACTTTGTAATGGTGTGTTGCATTTGTTTATGTTCCATTTGTTAAACAATGTAAGAATGTGTTACACATATTTATATTGCATTTGTTTAATTATGAAAAGATGTGTTGCTGTTTTACCTTGCCTGCCTAAGGTATCTGATTGGTCTAATGAAGAGGTGAATGACCAATAGCTAGGTAGGAGAAAGACAAGTGGGGCTGTTGAGCCAAGAAAATAAATAGGAGGAGAAATATAGAATCAAAAAGAGAAAGAGAGAGAATAAGAAGGAGAAAACAAGGGAGAACAAAAGAGGGATATTCCCAGGGCAAGAAGCCAGGCAGCTGCCAGCTAGCCAGCCAGACACAAGAAGCAGTGAATGTAAGGTAGAAAGAAAGAAAAGAAAGAAAAAAAGAAAGGAAAACAGCATTAAGGCAACCTATAGGTAAAGAAAAATAGTAAAAATGAGAGCTAAGCTAAAGCTGACCATTCAAAACTAATAATATGTCTCTATGTCATGATTTGGGATATTTTGGTGGTTCAAAAAAAAAAAAGGATGGTACAAAATACAAAGAACTAAAGGTTGGGTGTATCATAGAAATCCCACCTCAGCTTGGGTAATTACTCAATATATTTGGAACCCTGGGGGTATCTGCAGGCAGCTCAACAACAAAGGTAATTGTACTGCTTATATAATATTAGAGAGGATATACATTGCGCACCTGTCCTGTAAGTTTCAGGGACTTCCTGAGATGTGTGCATTTTTTGAATCTTGAGTACTAACAAGCCTCCCTTTCGGACTTCTGATTCTTAAAGCAGTGCACAGTCATCAGAGCTCTCAGCATTCATGTTCTTATGTTCAGTGTTGTATAAAACATTGGTTCCTTGTAAACAGACACACTTTTTATACTACATAGCATGTTCCTGGGTAAAGGGGACAATTTCATTAATAGATTAATTTTTCTTTCATTACTTAAGTAAGTGATTAAGATTTACTAGAAATATTTGCAGAGTTAAAATTGGCCAAAGCCATTGTTTGAAGCTTATTAAGACTATTACTGCCACAATTATTTTATTAATATAAGGGACTATGAATAGGACAAGGTAATATTGACAGGCAAACCAGTTTCTGAATTTTATTTATTGTGTTTATGCTATAACTTATGATTAAGTAATTTGGAGATAGAAACAGCATCTGACTCATTTTAATAATTAGTTTGAGCTAAAATTAAATAAGAACATGCTCCAGAAAGATTTTAAAGAACACTATAAGCAGAAATTTTTTTTGCTTAATTTTACCTTCATCTTAAAAATTTAATGTTGATTATAAAAAATATGTCTCTTTGTTGCAAAGTTGTGAAGCTTACTCTAATTAAACAGAAAACAAATACATAGCAAGGTGCAATGATGTAATTCCAGCACTCAGAAGGCTGAGGTAGGAGGATCAGAATTCTGAGACAAGTCTGGGATAGAGAATAAAATGCTGTCTTAAATCCCCAACCAAGTTGTAGTAAAAGAAAGCCACTTGTTCCTCAGCTGCTCAGACTCCCAAAATAACCACACAAAAATTGTTTTAATTAAATGTCTGCTTGGCCAATTACTTAAGTGTATTGCTAGTTAGCTCTTACTTCTTGAATTAATCCATCTACATTAGTTTATATTTTACTACGAGGCTCATGGCCTACCAGCAAGGTTTCAGCATGTCTATCTCTGGTGGCAGCTCCATGGTTTCCCTTTAACTCCACCCTTCTTTCTCCCAGCATTCAGTTCTGTCTTCCCTGACTAAGTTTTGCCCTGCTATAGGTCCAAAGCAGTTTCTTTATTCATTAATGGCAATCAGAGCATACAGAGGAAAATCCCACATCACCTCCCTTTTTCTATTTTAACAAAAAGGGAAGGTTTTATTTTAGCATAGTAAAATTCCATTTAACAAAATAGTTATCAAGCAAGAATTTATAGCTACAATATTTATATCTACTTTATCTTTTATCAAAACTAAAGAAAATTATAAATATAGCTATAAATTCTTCAATTCCATCAAAGACTCCAGAAGGATATAATATTACCTAAGTGAACAATAAGTTAATGTAGTAATTATGGAGCGGCGGGGCTGCGTCCCCAAATCCCCAGCCGCCTGGCTCGGCTAGCTTATGCCCCAAATAATTACACGGACACTGTATTCTTTTAAACACTGCTCTGGCCCATTTCTAATCATCTGTGTAGCGCCCCTAGGTGCGCTTACCGGGAAGATTCTAGCCTAAGTCCATCCTGGGTTGGAGCTTCATAGCGTGCGTCTTCCCTGGAGCAGGTAGCATGGCGTCTCTCTGAAGGCGTCTGCTCCCGAGAGGAGAGCTGCGGAGTCTGAGCTCACTTCCTCTTCCTCCCGGCATTCTGTTCTGTTTACTCCACCCACCTAAGGGTGGGCCTATCCAATGGGCCTAGCAGTTTCTTTATTGCTTAGCCAATGAAATCAACAGATTGATATATTACACTCCCACATCACTTCCCCTTTTTCTGTTTAAACAAAAAAGGAAGGCTTTAACCTTAACATAGCAAAATTACATATAACAAAAGTTATCAAGTAAAAGTTACATCAGAAACATTTATACATATAACAAAATTGACCGTAAATCTCTATCAATAAAGCAAAATCTATACTAATGCAAATTATTCATACCTATATCATTTCCCCCTTTAAGTGTAAAAGAACATTTATAAATAATATTTTGGGAACATGGGCACAGTTTTTTCTCTCCAAACTGCTTCCTGCTGAATGGGGGCGTCGTTAATTAGGTCTTTCATGATATAACCTGTGTGCTAGTTTCATCTCAGTTGGCAGTTGAGCGAAGCAATTTTCTGAAGATGTTCACAGCAACCTTTCAGGAGGGCGTGGTCCATCATACCAAATTGGAATAGAAGAAATCCATAGAGTCTCATCCTCTGTGAAAACAAAAGAAGACTCTCTCCAAAGCATCATATCCTTAGACCCAAATTCTGAAATCGTAATACCCTTATATCCATTCTGGTTTAGCTTGGCAGCCCAGGTAATGAAATGTCTCTCTGTACTTAGCTCCTTCACAGTCAAAAATTTTAAAGAAAACACAATAATACAAAGAATCCAGACTCTCTGTGAATTTTCCATCTTTACGCGGCTTATTTTTATTTATATCTATAACTATCTGTACTCTGTCTCTTTAAAGACTTTACTTTTACTTTTTTCTTTTTAAACCATTAACTTTATTCTCTATATTCTTTTTCTTCTCTCTCCCAAGCCAATGTACATTCATCCAACAGCGTGACTTATTTAGTGGTCTGAATCTGTCCTATTGTGAATCTGCAATCTTTTACTATCCAGGAGCACTTTTGATCTACGCCTTTAAATCACTAGGCGCTTAAGAATCTAAGCTGTGACATTTCTAGGTTAACTTTTTGCTTTTTGAGCGTACATCTTTGACCAGGCTGTCTTTGAACTCTCAGAGATCCGCCTGTCTCTGCCTCCCAGGCATTGGGATTAAAGGCGTACACTACTACACCTTGAACTCACAGAGATCTGTTTGTCTCTGCCTTCTAAGCACTGTGATTAAAGGCGTGTGCTACCACACCTTGAAGTCACAGAGGTCTATCTCCCTCTGCCTCCCAAGTGTTGGGATTAAAGGTGTGTACACACAACAACTCTCTTCCTTTTTTTGTTTTTTGCTTTAAGAACTTCAACTTCCAGCTTGCATATATTTTTAACACACTTTAAACCATTCAGAAATTTTCTCTGTCTTTGAATGTCTCTTTACTGTATATCTCTCTTTTTCCGACAACATGAGTCTTTACCAAGCAATCTCAGTAGGACTAAAGCCGTGGCTTTGCCAGCTAGATCCAGTCCATTCCTTAGCTTTCCAGCCTCATGGCGGAAATACAGGCTGCAGCCATGTTTATAGCATTTCAAGGTCCCTGCCAGCCAGCGAGCTACAACAGACAACACTCAAGTCCTCTCTCGGTAGCCGGCCCTCCTGCCTCAAACAGTCAGAGTTTGCCCTGGCAGGATGGCCCAGAAAGCCGGCATTTTTAAACGCGCAGCTTTTTTCCTGCTACGGCTGAAAACCGAAAAGCATGCGTTCAGCTTTTCATCAACACCGTTTAAGTGTTTCGTGGCAGGACCTCTTAATGAGCTGCAGGGTTTTGCAGCTGAAGCTGAGTCAGGAAGCCTCTTGGGGCTACCAGGTAGGAGCGGCACTCAGCACTTTAATTCTGAGACTGAGCGTGCAGCACAGAAATTCTTTTCATCCAAGTAACATCCAAATCTGACAGGCAGAGCACTGCACAGTCTAAAAACACGTCCCTGTATGGACGCAGGAATCCGCCATGCTCTTCCGCCTGCCTAAGCCTGATTCTGCCTTCTGCCCAGGAGCAGGCGGGGAGCTCTGAGTCATCGTCATGGTCTCAGAGCACTCTCCTTCCGATCCCAAGCGGGAACACAAACATAAAGCAAGCCTTTGCACTGGCGGCACAGCCCCAGGAAGCCACGCTTTGAAATGACACAGCGTTTTTTCTGCTGCTGTTGCCGAATCAGGAAATCTCTCTACAGCACGCCACCAACAAACAGCAAAAATCTGTGTTAAACTCTCTCTCCATTATTTTTAAGCCTTCTCAGGTTTTTTAAGTGGGTTTAGTCCATCACGTGGGGCGCCATCTGTAGTAATTATGGAGCGGCGGGGCTGCGTCCCCAAATCCCCAGCCGCCTGGCTCGGCTAGCTTATGCCCCAAATAATTACACGGACACTGTATTCTTTTAAACACTGCTCTGGCCCATTTCTAATCATCTGTGTAGCGCCCCTAGGTGCGCTTACCGGGAAGATTCTAGCCTAAGTCCATCCTGGGTTGGAGCTTCATAGCGTGCGTCTTCCCTGGAGCAGGTAGCATGGCGTCTCTCTGAAGGCGTCTGCTCCCGAGAGGAGAGCTGCGGAGTCTGAGCTCACTTCCTCTTCCTCCCGGCATTCTGTTCTGTTTACTCCACCCACCTAAGGGTGGGCCTATCCAATGGGCCTAGCAGTTTCTTTATTGCTTAGCCAATGAAATCAACAGATTGATATATTACACTCCCACATCAAGTTAATTGTAAGCAACTTTTAAAACTGTAGAATGGACAGAGATGTCTTGCTGCCTGGACAGTTACCAAAGTTTCTCTGAGAAGTGGCTGCCTCCTACAACAAATTGCCACCAACATGGTAGACTAAATCCATTTATAAACCTGAGAGAGCTTGAAAAGGAATTCTAGACACAAAAATACAGAGTTTAACACAACTTTTTGCTGTTTGCCAGTGGCATGAGGCAGAGAGGTTTTCCCAATTCAGCTGAGGCAAGAAAAAAGATGTGCCATTTTGAAATGCCTGCTTTCTGGGCCATACTGCCAGCACAATCTTTATCTTCTAGGAGATGTAGCATTTGAATGGGATTTGTGAGAAATGTGCTATGACTTGTTTGGTAGCAACATGGACTGGCTGTGTGCCTAAGGATGGGGCATTGTGCATGACTCTTCAAGGCAGTGAGCAGCTCCATCCTGGGCTGGGTAGGGCAAGCAAGCATTGTCATATTTCCCCTAGCAATGGTGCAGGTTAAGTTTTTAAGACCCACTTAGCATTTACGAAGTGCTCTTCAACAGTAAAGAATTACAGATACACAATAGGACAGATTCAGACATAAAGGACCTCTAAAAGTGTTGGATAAATGTATGTAGGCTTGGGAGAGAGAAGAAAAAGAATATGGACAATTATAAAAGGAATTAAAAGGTTAAAAAGGCAAAATATTTAAAGAAACAGAGTACAGACAGTCATAGATTAAAGGAGTAAAGATAATAAAATAAATATTAAAAAGTAATAGAGTAAAAAAAAATAAGCCACCTAAAGATGGAAAATTCACAGAGAGTCTGGATTATGTATATTATTGTGTTTTCTTTTAAGTTTTTGATTGTGAAGGAGCTAAGTACAGGGAGACACTTATTTGTATGGGCTGCTAAGCTAAACCAGCATGTATATTAAAAAGGTATCTTGACTTCAGAATTTGGGTCTAAGGATATGTTGCTTTGGAAAAAAAAAGGTTCTTCTTTTGTTTCCACAGAGGATGAGTACCTATAGATTGTTTCCAGACTATTCAAAAAATTACTTCACCCAATAAAAAGCAGGAAACAGTTTGGATAAGAGCTATACCCATATTTCCAAATATTTTATATAAATGTTTGTTTATATTTAAGGGGGGATATGCTACAGAAATGGATACTTTTCATTGGTATGGATCTTGGTTTAATGATGCAAATTTAAGGTAAATTTTGTTATATTATATTTCTGTGCTTGATTAAGGTATTGTGATAGTATAGTTCATTTAAAAATGTAATGTATAACTAAGAAATATAGGTTAAAAAAAGAAATATAGGTTAATAGATAGTCATTTATAATAGTCAAGCTTGTAGTCATGTAGGTTAGGTTTTTTAGATATATAGAGATTTATTTCATTTATATATTCTTCAAATCTTTCAGAGACATTCAGAATATGGCATGTAAATGTTTTAAGAACTTAGGACTTTTATGACAATGCAACACAGCTGCTCCTGGCAGCACCAAATAATTCAAGAGAAATATGGACATCAAAGAGCCTCTTTATGGAGTTGTTTAGCTATTTGGGCAAGAAACTTTTTTTGCCTGAACTGTTTAATGAATTGGACATGCAGGACCATAGAGAAATGACTGCTAACTTGCCTAAAAGAGAAATGATCCTTCGGGGTTCCTGCTTCATGAAAGAGTCTGTGAGACATTCTGCAAAATACAGAAGAAAGTGACTGACAAACTGCCAAAATAGGCGGAATTGTCTTCGAAACTTCCTGCTTCCTGCAAAACTCTACTTAATACTATGGGTAGGCTGAAGATGGATGCCCCAACAGTACAGAAGAATTTTGGGTGACTGTCCAGGCAGTGAGATGTCTCTGTCAATTCTAGAGTTTTGGAAGTTGCTTACAATGAACATAGTGTTTATTTAGGTAATATTATATCCTCGTGAGTCTTTGATGGAGTTGAAGAATTTATAGTTATAGTTTTCATTAGTTATAATAAAAGATAAAGTAGATATAAATATTGTAACTATAATTCTTTCTTCATAACTGTTTTGTTATATGTAATTTTACTGTGTTAAAGTTAAAACATTCCTTTTTTTATTTTAACAGAAAAGGGGAGGTGATGTGGGATTTCCTGCAGTAGGCTGTGATTACCATTAATGAATAAAGAAACTGCTTTGGACCTATAGCAGGACAGAACTTAGGTAGGCAGGGAAGATGGAACTGAATGCTGGGAGAAAAAAGGGTGGCATCAGAGAAAAGCTGTGTAGCTTCCAGAAATAGATGCTAGAACTTTAGCCAGTAAGCCACACCCTGTGGCAATACACAAATTACTAGAAATGAATTAAATAAAGATGTAAGAGTTAGCCAATAAGAAGTTAGAGCTAATGGGCCAAACAGTGATTTAATTAATACAGTTTCTGTGTGATTATTTCAGGGCTGAGCAGCCAGGAACCAACAAGCAGCCCTCCTTGCAACACCGAGTCCTTTCTTAAATATGGCTGTGACAGATTATTTTCTTAGAGCTTATGATATGAAAATGGAAATGCATAAACTACCTCACTACATGGGAAGGAAGTACCAGGGTTTGTGAATTTAAGAACAGAAATTATATGCATCTTCCAGTATCAAACTACAAAGTAAGTTTAGACAAAGGAGTCTGTAAGAATTTTAATTTTTTTTCAAAAAATGATTTATCACTTAAGTAAAAATTTTGTGAAAAGTAAAAATTTTCCTCTAGCTACAATAATTAAGGTGTACTTGTTTTCATTTGGGCATAAAAGGTGAAAATACCCAGTTTCAGAAAAAAATTCTAACACAAACCTCAGGAAAGTTTAATAAGTATTGTAGCTCTCACTTTTTCCCTGAAGAGATTCAGCACAATTATTGCTAGAATTTGCCCTAGATTTTTAGCCAGCTGCGGCAAGAGACAAATACTACTGTCAATGGAGTTAATTAAAACTTGTATTAATAAACTACAGTGGAGTAAAATAAGAAGTGACCAATCATTTTCAAACTCTCACTGGAATCAATTGCTTTTATTTTTGAGCATATATAACCCAATGTGACATTGTCCCCCATTTCCATTTTTTTATTTCCTCTGCAAGAAAACTCATTAGCTTATATCCTGATGTTTCCCAGTGTGTCATTCCAAAGAGCTACAAAGATTAACTTTCTATGTCAAATCTAATAACTCTTCCGTGGGTTATAATGTATTTCCAGGTACATGACATTTGCCCTCAATTTTCTCTTATTATTTCAGAGGTAAGACTCTATCATCTATTTTCTTTTTTCCCTTTTCACCTATATTTATTGGATTCATTAAAAATTCTCAAAATAGGCATTCTATATAAGAAATTCAGCAAGGTTTGTCTTAGAAATAATTCCCTTTGTAAACTGTGGAGACCCTAATTAATTGAACTAGATGGTATGTTACTTCATCTATATCAGAATGTCCAAACCTCAAAAGTGAAAACAATTCTTCGTCAATATCTGGGGCTGTTTATATGATCATTATTTCAGAAAGTTGATTTCTTGTTACTCAGACTTCTCCATCCCACTATTAAGCAATTGCTAACATTCATAGCAAAAGACTGAGTTTCCAGTTGTGAAATGAAATGAAAGGTAAATTGCCATGCCCAAATTCAGTGTTATTACAATCTGGATATATATTCTGCCTTATCTCCTACCCCAGGATGTCAAATTCAGATTTACAAGGTCCAGATTCCAGTCACACTCATTTCTCATTGACACACATTTGTTCATATTTGTGGAGCACAGTGTAAAAATTAAATATGTTTTTGTAAAGGGAATGATAATATTGGACTAATTAGCATTTTCATCTTTTCAAACATTTATCATGTCTATGTATTTAAATATTCAATCTTTTCTACTTATTCTGATATATCTTATAAGTTTTTGTAGACTGTGTTGACTCTGTGTATTCAATTTTAACTGAACAACCTTGTCCAAATTACCTATCAATTGTGTCTACTTCTTGACTCACATGGTTGTTCCTACTCCCCCGTTCATGTACAATTCCACTCGTGCAGCATCTGACCTGTGACCCTATTGCTTTTTTCCCTACAGTATCATCTTTCTTTCTCACTCTCCCTAAGTGCTGGCCATGGATTTTAAAGCCATTCTATCATCCCTGTTTACTCTGTCTCTTTTAGGTAATCTCTAAACATGCATCTGTTTTATGTGTTTCTGTGCTCCCTCCCAATTAGTTCAATTTTCTTACTTACCTTATCAACACTCACACCTTTGCATGACGTGGGAACTACATGAGAGTTCCTCAATAAAAACCTAGCTGCTAGCTGTCCAAGTTCTATTTGAGTATTTTAAGTGGACTTTCTGAAGGTGAAAATATTCTATTTTTGAGCATATGTCAAGGTGCCTTGAAAATAGTAAAAAAGTATTACAGATTGCTGCTTCCTTTCATTTCACTATGAGTACCTCATCAGGAGACTAAGGTAATAGGAAAAGGGGAGAAAAACAGGTTAATAAATGTTGCCTATTAAGTTTAAAAGGTGCTTCAATTCAGTGGGAGTTGATGGGTACAGAGAACCTCTCAATTGAGAGAACAGAGAAGAATAAAGTCAGTAATGCCCTCAAAGGAAGCAGATAAGTTTCAGTTTAGGCCTCAGGTCCAGGTGTTGAGTTTTGTTTTGCTTTTTAAACAAGAATAGCAAATGGATTGCTCACTTGGGAAATTTCTGGAGGAGGAGAAAGGATTTTGAAATGAGATAAGGTAAATTTTCACTGTAAATGACATAGATATGAGAAGACATTCACAACACCAATCTTGTAGAAGTTTCTGCTACACTCAGCAAATTGGCTCATTCCAGTGTTTCTCCCAGGTGTTAATGGCTTCCGTTTCCTTCCTTGTCAAAGCCACTTTCAGAAGACAAGATGAGTCATGGTCTCTATCATTATGAATCATTAGTCAATTGTCATGTCAGTTGAAGTAGGAATTTTGCAGGCATTGGATATACATCGTTGGCTTTTTTAGGGACAAATTCAAGCAGAAAAACAGAGCTGCCATCATGTCTTCAGGCATTATTTATGATTTCAAAGTTAGTATAGTCATAATCAGCTCAGTCAAGCACAATTTTAACTAGTACTCCAAAGCTTCCAATGTTATGATATGAAAATAGCAGCCAGCTATATTCACAAAGTTGATGATATCTTCAAATGTAATCAGTGTAGAAAGGCCAAACTATAAAATTTCAAAATGGTTATTAAAGTTGAAGTTGCTCTTCTTGTTTCTCAACTTATTCCTGTCCAAATTTATGACTCATTTTTGTTCATTTCACTTGCTGTTGTTCCATCTTTTCTTCTATTTCTACAAAAACCTTCCCCAGAAGCCGGGCGGTGGTGGCGCACACCTTTAATCCCAGCACTCGGGAGGCAGAGGCAGGCTGATCTCTGGGAGTTCGAGGTCAGCCCAGTCTATAAGAGCTAGTACCAGGACAGGCACCAAAAGCTACAGAGAAACCCTGTCTCAAAAAAACCAAAAAAAAAAAAACCTTCCCCAGGACAAACTCAGTGATTCATTGATATGTCTGTATACATTTAAATAAATGTATTGTCTATTCTAATAACATACACTTGTATACTTACTTTTATCATTATTGAATAAAATTGTGTGTACATGTTGACACTAGGGGTTGTTCTACACGAGTTGTACACTAGGGGCCATATGAAGGTATTTCTTTCTAATAAATAGAAAGAAATATACTACTAAAGCTCAGAAAGAAAGCAGCATTCATTCAAATACCAGCTACAGTGAACAACAACCTCACCTAGTGACACACTGCCAGTGAACATTATGGCAGATAGTGTGAGAAAGTATAAAACCTTAAATAGAACAAAAAATTGAACCACTGCATCTGGTCCGCCATTTGTACAAATCAGTGAAACTTCCAAATATTGCACATTTGGTTGAAACCTGTGTAATTCCAGGGCAGCCTGAGATAACTTCTTGGTCACTTTCAGAAGGATGCAATAGTTTTTAACCAAATCTGAGACCACACCAACAGCTCCTCTCTTAAATGCAGTTTGAAATATGTGAAGAAAACTTGAATAATACAAACTACAATCACAGCATGTCACTGAATGTGACATATGTCACAGATTATAGCTGAAGGTAATTTTTGTTTTTTCTATGCCAACCCTTGCTCTACACTAAAAGCTCAGTGTCCTTTCTCTTAAGAGAAATTGTACCTTGGCTTAACCTGGGTATTGATCACATGGCTAATTTGGTGTAATCCTCAGATGAAATGAAGATGAAATACTCAGAGATGTAAAAACATAAGCATGGTATTTTCATCTTCAAGATTCTATGACCAGATGAAATTAAATGCCACACTATGTGATCAGTCTTTACAGTTTACCTCTTTGTTACTCTATACCTGGATAGAGCATCTTCCAACCTCATGAAATTATTCTCTGTCATAAATTAAATATTAAAATCCAGAGTTTGATGGTAGAATTAAAAGGAAATAAGACTTACAATTATCTGCATTGTAAAAAATGCATGTGTATTCACACACACAAATAGATGTACATGGTACAACCATTATATTGTACACACAAGTCACATGGTGGCATACAGATAAAAACCACATGGATATACAATTTCTCTGACTTTCTATAAACCTGGTAGACATTGATGACATGCAATTAATCATATTTTTCTATTTACACACTTACAAAGACAATTTTAGGACAGAGCAAATACTTTACAAATGGATTTAGAGTCAGGAATGCTATCCCTTAAAGAAAAAATGTGTACTACTCTTTAAAACATATTTTTTGAGATTGTAATAGAATTATATAATTTTCCTATTTTCCTTTATTCCCTCCAATCTCCTCCCATGAGCATTAATGTTAAGATAGCTATAAAAAACTAACAACAATCGATCAGACTATGTTGAATCATTTTTTATACATAGAAACTATCTATTTCTAGAATGAGATTGGGACCTCTCTGAGGGAGTAAGCCTGAGCCAGGTCCTCTGCATGTCTGGGCTCATCCAAGCCTGGGAACTCCAAGGAAGTAGACCAGAGCCAGAGACATTTGCAGGACCAACTCTAAGCCAGGGGCCTCTACAGGAGTGGAACCAGACCAGGATTTACAGAACCATGTCAAAGCCAATAACCTAGGCCATAGTAGGCCTGAGGCAAGGAATCCACATTGGGCTGGAGCCAGCCCTAGGCAATAAATTCCACAGGAGTGGGACTGAACCAGCTACCTAGGCCAGAGTGGGCCTGAGAAAGTAAGTTCCATGGGAGTAGGAGTGGATTGAGCCCAGGGAAACTGGTGGATCAGTATTGAGCCAGTGACCTGGGCCAGAGCAGACCCTGAGACAGTGAAATCTACCTGAACAAGGACAGGGGAGCAACTGCTGAGCAAGTGAGACAGAGACAGAGACCTCTGAGGGTTTGGATGTGAATCTGGGACATTCAAGGTTATAGACCCAAGCCAGGACCCCTTTGGGTCTGGGTGTGAATCTAGGACTTCTGAGAAACTAGGCCTGAGCCAGGATCTCTGTGGGTCTAGCTATGAATCTGTGACCTCCAAGGGAGTAGGCAGGAACCATAGATCTTGGTCAGTCCAGGTGTGAGTCTGGAACGTCAGAGGGATTAGACCTGAGCCAGGACCTTTGTTGGTGTGCGCATTGGTCTGGAAAGTCAAAGGAAATAAGACAGGAACCAGAAACCTCTGTGGGTCCTAGCTTGAGTCTGGGACCTCTAAGGGTGCAAGTCTGAGCCAGGTCCTCTGCGGGTCTGGGTGCACCCGAGCCTAAAAACTCCTAGGGAATAGACTAGAGCCAGAGACCTTTGCAGGACAAACTCCAAGCCTAGGACCTCTGTAGGAGCGGATCCAGACCAGGATTTACAGAACCAGGTCAAAGTCAGTAACCTAGGCCAACATAGGCCTGAGACAAGGAATTCCACCTTGGGCTGTAGCCAGCCTGAGGCAAGAAATTCCATGGGAATGGGATTGAACCAGCTACCTAGGCCAGAGCGGGCCTGAGAAAGCAAGCTCCACTGTGCAGCAGAGGATCAGTCCAGGGACATCTATAAAAACAGGTATGAGCCAACAACCTAGACTAGAGCAGGCTAGGGCGGGGATGAGACAACAAACCCCAAGGAAGTGGAGCAAAGCCTAGGAGCACTGAGCATCCTCCAGGAACATGGAGTGACCAACAGGGTAAGTAGAACTGTGGCACTGACTATACCACAAGGAACAACCATCTGAGCCTTGGATTCACTGGCACCTAGAAAATTAATCAATTGTCACAGACAGCCCCAACCCACACCTATTAGAGAAAAAAAATGAGTAGAAAAGATAAGAACATACACAACACCACAAAGAGAAACACGACACCAGTAAAACTTAACGACCTATAACACCAAGACTTGAACAACTAAATATAGATGAAGCAGAAAAAAATGACCTAAAATCTAACTTCAGGAGAATGTTTGAAATTCTTAAAGAAGAAATGGGAAATTCCCTCAAAGAAAAGAAAAACAAAAAATTGGAAGACAATAGCAAATCCCTTAAAGAAAACCAGGAAAAAGCAATCAAACCTATGAAAGAAACTATGCAAGACTTGAAAACTGAAATAGAAACAATAAAGAAAACACAAGCCAAGGGAATTATAGAAACAAAAATAATGAGAAAACGACCAAAAAGCAAAAACGCAGGCATGAACTGCATAATACAAAAGATAGAAGAGAGAATCTTAAGTGCTGAAAATACAATAGAGGAACTAGGCTCACCAGTCAAAGAAAACATTAAATATAACAAAAGCTTAACCCAAAATATCCAGAAGTTATGGGACACCATGAAAAGGCCAAATCTAAGAGTAATAGGTATAGAAGGAGGGGAAGAAGTTCAACTCAAAAGCACAGAAAATGAGCCGGGTGGTGGTGGTGCATGCCTTTAACCCAGCACTTCGGAGGCAGAGGCAGGCAGATCTCTGTGAGTTTGAGGCCAGCCTGGTCTACAAGAGCTAGTTTCAGGACAGGAACCAAAAGCTACAGAGAAACCCTGTCTCAAAAATCCAAAAAATATAAATAAATATATACATACATACATACAACATCAAAAGCACAGAAAATATATTTAACAAAAATCATAGAAGAAAAGTTTCCTAACCTAAAGATAGATATGCCAATGAAGATACAAGAAGCTTGCAGAACACCAAACAGACTAGATCCAAAAAAACTCCGCTCACCACATAATAATCAAAACAGAGTAAAGAAAGAATATTAAGAGGTACAAAGAAAAAAGGCTAAGTAAAATATAAAGGCAGACCTATCAGAATTACAGCTGACATTTCCTTAAAGACAATGAAAGCCAGAAGGTCATGGTCAAGCATTATGCAGACATTAAGAGACCATGGATGCCATCCCAGACTACTATACCCAGCAAAACTTTCAATCACCATAGAAGGACGAAGCAAGATATTCCATGACAATATGAGATTTCATCAATACCTAGCCACAAACCCAGCCCAACACAAAATACTAGAAGGAAAATTCCAACCCAAGAAAGTTGGTTACATAAACAAAAACACAGACAATTGATGGTCTCATAGCAACAAATCCCACAGAAGAGGAAAATGCACAAATTAACATCACCAACAATGAAAACTAAATTAACAGGAGTTAGCAATCACTGGTCATGAATATTCCTTAATATAAATGGACTCAACTCATCTATAAAAATGCACAGGCTAACAGATTGGATACCAAAACAGAATCCATCCTTCTTCTTCATACAAGAAACACACCTCAACCTCAAAGACAGACATCATCTCAGAGTAAAGGGTTAGAAAAAAATATTCCAATCAAAATGGACCTAAGAAACAAGTGGGTGTAGCTATCCTAATATCTAACAAAGTAGACTTCAAACTAAAATCAATCAAAAGATACAAAGAGGAACATTTCATATTAGTCACAGGAAAAATACATCAAGAGGAAATCTCAATACCAAACATCTATGCCTCAAATACAAGGGCACCCTCATATGTAAAAGAAACACTTCTAAAACTTAAATCATACACACTAATAGTGGGAAACTTCAACACTCTACTCTCACCACTGGACAAGTCAGTTAGACAAAAAAATGAACAGAGAAATAAGTCAACTAACAGATATTATGGATCAACTGGACTTAACAGATATATATAGAATATTTTATCCAAACATAAAAAAATATACCTTTTTCTCAGTCCCTCGTGGAACCTTCTCAAAAACTGACCACATACTCGGTAACAAAACGAACCTCAACAAATACAAGAAAAATGGAGTAACCCCATGTACCTTATGAGATCACCATGGTTTAAAACTAGAAGTCAACAGCAGTACTAATTCCAGAAAGCCCCAAAACACATGGAAATTAATAAATGCTCACTTGACTCAATGGGTAAAGGAAGAAATAAAGGAAAAAATTAAAGTCTTCGTAAAACTTAATGAAAATGACTACACAACATACCCAAATTTATGGGACACAATGAAATCAGTTTTAAGAGGAATTTTCTTAGCATAAAGAGCCTACATAAAGAAGCTGGAAAAAAATCCCACACTAGAGAATTAACAGAATATTTGAAAACTTTAAACAAAAAGAAGTAAACTCACCCAAGAGAACTAGTTGGCAGGAAATAATCAATTTGTGAGATGAAATTAACATAATAGAAACAAAGAAAACAATACAAGAAATCAATGAGACAGAAAGTTGGTTCTTTGATAAAATCAGCAAAATAGACAAACCTTTATCAAAACTCACCAAAATGTAGAAAGAGAATATCCAAATTAACAAAATCAGAAATGAAAAGTGAGACATAACAACAAACATGGAGGAAATAAAGAGAATCATCAGGTCATATTTTGAAAACCTGTACTCCACAAAATTAGAAAACTTAAAGGAAATGGACAACTTCCTGAATAAATAGGACTTGCCAAAATTAAATCAAGACAAGATAAGCAAATTAAACTGACCTATTGCTGCCTTAAAAATAGAAACATTCATGAAAAGTCTCCCAACAACAACAACAACAAAAAGCCCAAGAGCAGATGGTTTCATTTTAGAATTCTACAAGATTTTCAAAGAAGAACTACTACCAATACGTACTCCTCAAATTATTCCACAGAATAGAAACAGAAAAAACATTGCCAAACTTTTTTCATGAGGCTACAATTACCCTGATACCCAAACCACAGAAAGATATTACTAAGAAAGAGCATGACAGACCAATCTCACTCATGAACATTGACGCAAAAATACTAAATTAAATACTGGCAAATCAAATCCAAGAACACATCAGAACCATCAGCCACCATGACCAAGTCATCTTCATGCTAGCGATGCAGGGATGGTTCAACATATGAAAATCTGTCAACGTAATCCACCATTAAACACACTGAAAAGTAAAAGCCACATGATCATCTCATTAGATGCTGAAAAAGCTTTTGACAAAACACAATATCCCTTCATGATAAAGGTCTTGGAGGTAGCAGGGATACAAGGAACATACCTAAACATAATAAAGACAATATACAGCAAAGCAACACCCAACATCAAACTAAATGGGGAGAAACTTCAGCAATCCCACTGAAATCAGGAGCAAGAGAAGGTTGTACATTCTCTCCATATCTATTCAATATAGTTCTTGAGCTACCAGCCAGAGCAATAAGACACCATAAGGAGATCAAGAGGATACAAATCAGAAAAGAAGTCAAAGTCTCACTATTTGCTGATGATATGATAGTTTACATAAGTAAACTCCAAAATTTTACCAAGGAACTTCTACAACTCATAAACACTTTCAGTAATGTAGCAGGATACAAGATTAACTAAAAAACAAATCATTAGCCCTCCTGAACACAGATGATAAAAGGGCTGGGAAAGAAATCAGAGAAACATTACCCTTCACAATAGCCACAAGTAGCATAAAATATATCAGAATAACTCTAACCAAACAAATAGAAGACTTGTATGACAAGAACTTTAAATCTTTCAAGAAAGAAATTGAAGAAGACACCAGAAAGTGGAAAAATCTCCCATGCACATGGGTAGGTAGAATTAACATAGGAAAAATGGTCAAAAGCAATCTACAGATTGAACACAAGGGCCAGCAAAATCCCAGCAAAAAATATCAAATGGAAAAAAGCATATTTAACAAATGGTGCTGGGATAACTGGATATCACCATGTAGAAAAATTAAAATAGACCCATATCTATCACCATGCACAAAACTCAAGTCCAAATGAATAAAAGACCTCAACATAAAGCCAGCCACACTGAACCTTATAGAAGAGAAAATGGGAAGTACACTGGAATGCATAGGCACAGGAGACCACTTCCTAAATATAATCCTAGCAGCACAGACACAGAGAGAAACAATTCATAAATAAGACCTCATGAAACTGAAAAGCTTTTGTATATCAAAGGACATGGTCACCAAGATAAAACAGCAGCCTACCGAATGGGAAAAAATCTTCACTAACCCCAAATCAAACAGAGGTCTGATCTCCAAAATATACAAAGAATTCAAGAAACATGACATCAAAAGAACAAATAATCCAATAAAAAATGAGTATAGACCTAAACAGAGAACTTTCAACAGAGGAATCTAAAATGGCTAAAAGGCTCTTAAAAAATGTTCAGCATCCTTAGTCATCAGAGAAACAAATCAAAACAACTCTGAGATTCCATCTTACACCTGTAAGAATGGCCAAGATCAAAAACACTGATGATAGCTTATGCTGGGGAGGTTGTGGGGTAAAGGGAACACTTCTGCATTGATGGTGGGAGTGCAAGCTGGTACAGCCCCTTTGGATGTCAGTGTGGCAATTTCTCAGAAGATTAGGAAACAACCTTCCTCAAGACCCAGTAATAACACTTTTGAGTATATATTCAAAGGATGCTCAATTGTGCCACAAGGATATGTGCTCAACTATATTCATGGCAGCATTGTTTGTCATAGCCAGAACCTGGAAACAACCTAAATGCCCCTTGACCAAAGAATGGATATGGAAAATGTGGTACATTTACACAATGTAGTACTACATGGCAGAAAAAAAAAATAACAGCAGCTTGAATTTTGCAGGAAAATTGATAGAGCTAGAAAACATCATTTTGAGTGAGGTAAAACAGTTACTGAAAGACAATTGTTTATGTAGTCACTCATAAGTGGTTTTTAAACATGAACAAAGAAAACCAGCCTACAAATCATAATCCCAGGGAATTTAGATAACAATGAGGACACTAAGAGAGACATACATAGATCTAATCTACACGGGAAGTAGAAAGTAGAAAAAGACAAGATCTCCTGAGTAAATTGGGAGCATGGGAACCTTGGGGGAGGGTTGGATGGGAGGGGAGCAGAGAAAAATGTAGAGCTCAATAAAAATCAATAAAAAAGAACTATGTATGTATAAAGAGGTAACTTCATTTCCCAGCCTGAAACTATGTCAGCCAAGCACTTGGTGTGTTTCTATGCAGAAACAGAATGGTGATCACATCCACACAACCTTAAGTGCTGTAAACTTGACATATTTGAGTGCATGTATCTTTGTCTGCTTTTTTCTCTCTTCGGCTTTAGAATTACCACTGCATAGAGATACATGTTGGAAGAGACACATGTGCTTACTTAATAAAATATTATCCAAAGTCTATGTGCGTCAAACATCACATTGTTCCCTAATGCATTCACAGTTAAAATTTACCAAAGAAATTCTAATATTCTTTTTATCAGAAGTCTCTACAAACTTTTCACAGCTTCTTCTGTCCCCATAGAGTCTCTGATTTTAATGAAGTTAATCTGTATTCATGAGTGAAGTCATTGATGTTTCTTCAAGGGCATGATCTAGCATAGAACCCAACATAAGTAACTTTTCTCACAAATCCAGGTTAATTTTTTTGATACATTGCTGTTATTGGAGCGTTGGGGCTGCGGGCTGCGTTCCCAGCGCAATACATAATACTTGTGGATGTTTATGCAAACAATACTTTGTGGAAGATGGGGAAGAAAGAATGTAAGAATCAGGTGATTGGGAAGTTTCTGTGAGATAGCATCTCCTAGAAATGTCAGAGAAACTATGCCCATGAAGTCTCATCAACATGTCTTCCTGAGTATGATCTGAACTATGGCACCTACTGATACAGTAACATGGATGGGAGAAATTTCAGCAGGCCTCAGTGCTAGGCCAAGAACTATAAAAAACTAAGATGTGTGTGTGTATATTTGAATGTGTATTTGTATATAATTATATATGCATATATACTATATATGTAAAACAACTTTACATTTTCTGTCTAATGAATTATTGTTTATCATATCTTTCTAGTTTAACAGTGATGTACAGAAGAATTACTGATTATTTGATGCAAAATGTAGTGTACATTTTCTCACACGTTGTTAAATTTCATATAATTGATTATATAAACTAAACCATGTATTAAATTATCTGGAACCAACAGATTGTTTCTTGCTCTTGCCATCTGTTTTAAGTTAATAATTAATTTTTTCTGTCCCTTCTCCTTTTGCTACTGTAGAATAAATAAGAATACCTTGAGATTTTTGTCACTTAGAATTTACTTTCTTGACTCAAGGTGTCTCTGGAAAAAATGCATACCAAGAATGAACTTGGATTTTAAATTTATTTGTAGCACACAAGTCATGTTATCCACTTGAAAAGAATAGGCATACTCACTTTTCACAGAGCATGATTTTTGAAGATGGTGTGTGTTTCCAAAGAGCAGGAGACAATTTCATCTTTATGGAAACAACCTTATTATCCTGTCATCCTCTATTGAACTTAACATTTACTAAGCATCAGTAATTTTACTCAGTGTAACTGGAGAAGATGTGACATGATAATCATATAACAGTTTCATCTGTTTAATAATCAAAAAGGTTAGGGAAAACGAACAACAAAACCTGCCTGTGCTGGGAATAAAGGAGTACAGAGAAAATCCAGTGAGGTGTTAAGAGATGGATTATACAAAACAAGGGCAAAATTCTCCAGTTAGCTAGGGAGAGAAAGGGCTGCAGCCACTCATTTGGGCACAACACATTGCTCTTTATGTTGCTTCTTTTCTTTGTACCCATCAACACCAATTTGTGCTGCCCAAATAAGTCACTGCTGCAGTAGCATTGGATGCTCATTATGGGAATGTTATTTACTGTTTTCCTTTTGATCAGAAGAATAAACTTACATCTGGGTGGAGACACATCTTCATTGTTTCTTCCCTCTAGACTTAATTCAATTGTGTTTGTCAGTCACCTTACCAAAGGACCACCCCAAGGAAAGCTGATTCACCTTAAGCCATGCTAAAAGGATGGAATAGATAAATTAGAAAGGAGTTGGAGGACATCAATATAATCAAAACTTACTTACTAAAAGCTCAAAGAATGAAAGAAAAATGAAGAAATAAAATATAATTCTAAAGTTCTAGAAAATCCAAGAAGACAAATCTGTCATTAAATGAGAAGAGAGTAGAGGTGATAGCAAAGATTAAATTGCTGCCTGTGCTCTGGAATCTGTATTTATTTATGGTCTTGAAAAGTCATGATATATCTACTTATATAGTGTAGCTATCTATCAATTATTTATCTTTGTACCATTATCTATTTTTCTATCAGTTGATCTATCTCTCTATTATATGTCTTTCCATCAATCATGTATCTAGCTATCATCTAATCATCTATCTAGCTGTCACCAGTCAATCTGAAGGAAGTAGAATCTAAGTAAAATACATACTATTTATTTGTACCCTTATCTTCTCTTGTGCATTGTTGTGGGGACATTCATTATTCCTGTAGAGTTTTATAAAATGCTTTTGAATGGCTCCTTGATATCACTTACAATATTCATTTCTCCTTTGTATTATTGTTACATTGATAACTGGTCTAGAGAATTAATTATTTTAAACTCATTATTTAAAATAAATACCCATTGTGGAAACAGAGTCTGTTCCCACTGATTTGAGTTGCTAAAGCCCTGTCCTTCACTGCAAGCCTTATTTGGAGGTAAGGTCTCTTAATAAGTACGTAAGGTTAAGTGAAATTTAGGAATAGGGGCCTGATAAAATAGAATTTGTGTTGCAGCAGGAAACAAACTACAGAAAGTCTTTCTCATTTTCTGATTTCCCCTCCTTTGTTTATCCTCAGGGAAGGGTAGGTGAGGCTTCAGTTGGAGGACAACATTCCATAAACTGGGAAAACAGTCCTCAAAACGGCAGCCACAGTAGTGAGTTTGTTATCTACTCTCCAGAATGAGTAAAAATAAACTTCTGATGTTTAATTCCTTATTGCACAGTATTTTTGATACACCATCTCTTGCTGACTCATACACTTACCTCATAGGCTCTAACAGTAGGTAGTGATGCTCCTAGAAGTTGTTAGTGGCAGTGTATCCTCTGTTGACTGCTACTCAAGTCCTTTATTTCATTAGGTTGTAAAATTGTGGTAGTTTACATTTACCGTCTTTTGTTATCTAAAATGCATTTATAAAAAGAAATTTATTTTCTCACTTTTACAGAGAAATGTAGAATAAATTTCATCCATCAAAGTTCGTATTTTGATTGAAATTGTCCCAATTTTATATAATAGGACAATTAAGTCATTTGGACTCTGAGCCTTGCTGATAAAATTCTTTGAATCTTTGATCAGTTTCTTCTTTATGAATTACATAATTGTGTCAGGTTCATTTTGTAAATCACCTGCCTAGAACTCACAGCAAGCATTTATATAAGAGGAATTCTTGGTTATATTTAAGAAGAACATATAGAGAGCAAGCTTTGGCTTCTAAAGATTTCTGTTGTGTTCCTGTTAACCCTTTTCCCATGTTTTATCTGTAAAAAGGAACAGGAGTTAAAAAAAAGAAACAAATATTCTCACTGAAGCTGTCAAGTCAGAATCAAAACCTATGAAGCATGTTTGGCTTTGCCATTGTGACCTGTATCTATATCCAAAATTAGTATTATTGCTTATTTCATTTATCATAAAATACAAAATTAATAGTGTCAGAAAAGAAATAGCATCTAAATTCTGTTCATCTGTTTTATCCAGAATAAACTCAAAAATCAGAATGAATTTCCCACACCCAAAAGAGAAGATAATTATTCATTTATTTAATAAAGAAGTGGATGACAACTATATGAGGAAACAGAAAGAGGATACTAATCTCTGAGACATGATGACGACCATATGAGGCATAGAAAGGTTACCCATCTGACAACACAATGTTCTTGGATTGCTAGTGTCTAGAACATGAGGAATTAAATTTGCATTTTTTAAATGACCGAATGAATAAATAAATAAATAAATAAATAAATAAATAAATAAATAAACAGAAATTCATATAGTCTAGCTTTCTTTTAGGACAAGCTGACAGTATATATCCGCCAGGGAGTATTCATTTCAACTGACCTTTCAAACTTGTCAATCTGAAATTGTTTATGATGTTCTATTATTACTCATTCAAGATAGAGAGAATCTGCCTGTACCTAGACCACTTTCCTCATTCCTCAAACTGTTACTCTGTGTCTTTTCTCTTTTTATGCCACCATGATGACCGGAATCATATTAATTCAAAATAATAGTTTAAAAAAAACCAGAAAGGAGGCATTAGATTTGGGTCTTGCTTCTCATGTAGCATAGCATTCTTGGAGTTTTAATTAGAGTTTTTCAACTTTCTGTTTAATTTGATTATTAATCGGGTGAAGTTTACATTTACAGTTTGGAGTTTGTTTTCTCATTTATTATATTTCTTTATTGTTCCTCTTTTGTTTCTTTTTAAAACCTAGTCCATATTAAATTTTCTGTTGACATATTAGCTGAAACTTTCATTATTTTAGTGATTGTCTTCCAATTTGACCTCAGAAATCCCCTTTGCATTGGTTCTTATTCCCAGCATAGCAATACATTTAGTTTCATCAGGTTATAAGCCTTGACTACAGTATTGTCAGGTTTTCCAAGGAGCTCCTCTTTATTTTTTCTGAGAACTGTTGGGCCAAAATTATCTCAGGCCTTGTACCCCGAGGTCTATAGGACATAACAGAGTCTGGCTCAAGTTCAGGGCCTAGAGGTTTTGGCATTTAGGACAGAAAAAAGCCTGGCTCGAGTTTGAGTGAGGATTGTAAGTCCTAGTCTCTGGCCTCCATCTTTGGAGGCCCCGTCCCTGTGCCCACCAAAATCTTGACCACTCCCCCAGTCTATTTAAACTGCTTCCCTGAAAAGTTCCCATGTGGTCTCTTTCCTATCCCCACAGTGATTGCTTTTGCGGCTTCCCTGTTCTCCCTCAGGGACACCCTAGAGTGCAGGAGTAGGAATCCCATAAAACTTGGATATTGTTAATTTGGCTTGTTGTTATTTGGCTTGATTGGGATTTTTGCATTGGCAAAGAGCTCGTGTTAGGAAAATTCCTAACATCTTGGAGGTCCCACTTAGATAGGGCAGGCTTTCTGTGTGGCCACAGGCCATGCATGGAACCCCCCTGTAGTCCACAATCTGAGCTTCCGCTCCCAGGCTATAGCAGCAGCTGCACTTTGGTGAGTCCCTTTTTGTTGTCTATGCTATAGAGTTTGGGGGGGACCCATTCATACTTACTTTTGTGGATTATCAGACTCTTGTGGAAGCCACGAGCCCACGCCAAGAGTTTGAGCTCAGCAGCTAGACTGGCAAGACCCGGTCTAACTGAGATGATTTTGTTTGCTTTAGGGACACCTGGCGTTCAATTCCCATGCCCTTGTTAGGCCTAAGAGCTATTTTAGCTGATGCGCTGTAATAGACCTAGGCCATGCAGTTGGGCATAGACTTGAAAATGGACACTTGCAGTTTAAAGCCAGATCCTCTGTCACCCCTGGGATCCCTCATACACAATCTTTATAAATTGAGGCTGCCTGATACAACCTGTCCCAAATGGCTAATTTCCCTATGTACTAAGATTTGGCCTCAATACTATCTTGACAATGGAATGCGTTGGCCACCAGAAGGAAGTCCTCTGAGACCTAGAAATTTTTTGTCACCATAAGAACAAATGGGCAGAGCTTACATATTTCCATGATTTTTGGGTTCTGCACTCTCACCTTTCCCTTAATAGCCAGTGTCTCGCGGCACCAGTCTTGGAGCTAAGGCCACAATGCCTCCAAATTCCTAGTCATCTGAAAATTGGAACCCCGACAGTTCCAGCTGGATCATGCTGCCAGAAGCACTGGCCCCTCCCCTACTCCATCAAGCCCATACTACCCAACCCCCTACTGTGGAGCAACATCTTTCACATTTCTCTCCATCCCTGCCTACCCCCTCCCTTGCCAATCTAGAGTTCAAGGTCAACTTCCACCTTGCCCACCTTCCTCCTCCCTCCCCATCCTACCTCATCTCCCCACCCTTGGATCTCCTCTGTAAACTGGGCTAGCCCCTCCCAAACCTCCCCAGTCTCCTCTCATACCAGATCCCATCATAGCTCCACCCACCTGTGCCCTCTCCAGGAGATGGCGGGAGTCGATGGCATTATGAAATTTCATGTTCCCTTTTTCCTTCCAGATTTCTCTCAGAAAGAACAGTGGGTAGGTTCCTTTTCTACTAATCCTTCTGCTTATATTAAAGAGTTTCCTTATTTGTCCCAGATCTACAATCTAACCTGGCATGTATTATGTCATCCAAGCTTCTACTCTTACTCCTGAGGAGCGAAATAGATTTCAGGGGGCAGCTAGGGAATACGCGGACCAGACTTATTTGATAGACAATACAGTCCATGTGGAAGAATGGCTGTGCTAGTCACAAAACCACACTGGGACTACCAATCTGGCCAAAGTGGCCGACAGAGGCGGGACATCATGGTTTGTTGTCTCCTTTAGGGTATGGAAATGGTCTTGGAGAATGTAGTTAATTTTGACAAACTCCAAGAGATTACACAGCCAGCAGATGAAAATTTAGCCCTTTTTTTTTAATCGATTACAAGAGACCATGGTCCAATATACCAGGATAGATCTAGCCTTCCTTAATTTCTATCAACTCACCTTGCAACACCCCAATTCTTCCTGTGCAAAAATTCTCTGATGCTTATCGCCTAGTTCAAAACTTCCACCTCATAAATGAGACAGCCATTCCAGTTCACCCTCTTGATAACAACCCTTACTATCTCCTGTCTAACGTCCCTCCTACTATCTCCTACTTTACAGTTCTAGACCTAAAAGATGCCTTCTTTACTGTCCCTTTACACCCTGACTCATACTTCCTCTTTGCCTTTACCTGGGAGAACCCTGACTCCCAGTTCCCAAGACAGCTTACATGGACTATTCTCCCTCAAGGTTTTCCAGAGAGCCCCCATTTCTTTGGCCAAGCTCTGGCTCGAGATCTCTCAAACTTTGACACAGGTACCAGCACGCTCCTCTAGTATGTTGGTGATCTCCTTCTCTGCAGTCCTACATTGTCTCTGTCCCAACAGGCCACCTCTGCACCCCTAAACTTCCTCGGATCCCTAGGCTATCAAGTTTCAGCAAATAAGGCTCAGCTATGCTCTTCTACAGTGGTATGTTTGGGCATTCAACTTAACCCAGGTTCTAAGACCCTCACCTCTGACAGGGTTCAGGCACTGTGGGAGTTACAGCCTCTAATCATAGGCATTCAGATCCTCTCATTTTTGGATCTATTGGTGTTCTTTCACCACTGGATCCCTAACTTTGCCATTAGAGCCAAGCCTCTGTACCAGGCAGCCAGAGAGACACCCACGGGACCTCTTACCCACCCACCCATTGTCCATATATACTTCTCTCTACTGTGAGATGCCCTTCTAACAGCTCCTGCCCTTGCTTTTCCAGACCCCACAAAGCCTTACCATCTCTATACAGATGAGAGGTCAGGAGTAGCCACAGGAGTTCTTATACAACAGGCTGGACCTTTGAATCTGCTGTTGCCTTTTTTTCCCAAACAGCTGGATGTCACCATCTGTGGATGGTAACCATGCCTGAAAGCCCTGGCAGCAGCAGCTGAACTCACTTGGGAGCCACTCAAGATTGCATTATCTGGGCCAATCACGGTATATTCCACCCATCGCCTTGCAGACCTTCTGAGACACTCCTCTCTCTTCCTTTTTCACTTACTGTTTCTAGAAAACCCCCAAATTACTTTGACTTCCAGTCCTGCCCTAAACCCTGTTGAAATAGAAGCAGATCAGCAGGCTGCATTCCTGGCACCCGGCTGCCCGCCCGCACGGCTAGCTTTATACCCGGAATAATTACACGGAAGCTGTATTCTTTTAAACGTTGCTTGGCCCATTATATCTAGCCTCTTCTCAGCTAACTCTCGCACCTGGACTAGCCCATTTCTAATAATGTGTGTAGCACCCCAAGGTGTGCTTACCGGGAAGATTCTAGTCTACGTCCATCCTGGGTTGGAGCTTCATCGATCGCATCTGCCTAGGAGAGGGGAGTATGGCCTCTGTCTGAGGCGTCTTACCTCACTTCCTCTTCTTCCCAGCATTTTGTTCTGTTTACTCCACCCACCTATGTTCTAACCTATGAGGGCCAAGCAGTTTCTTTATTTTTTAACCAATGACCTTCCTCCATCAAAACCCTGCAACTCTCTTTCCTGTCCCCCCCCTCCCCGGTACCTCCTCTCACTCTTGCCTAGAAGCTGTAGAGGCTTTAAGCTCACCCTGGCCAGGTCTTCTGGACCAGCCACTGACAGATCCCTAACTCACCCTGTTTATTGATGGAAGTTCCCTTATAGATAAATCAGGAAACCGAAATGCAGTGTATGCAGCGATCACTTCTACTGGCATAATCAAAGCAACCTGCCTGCCAATGGGAACCTCCTCACAAAGAGGCTGAATTAGTTGCCTCAACTAAGGTGCTCCAAATAGCTAAGGGCCAATGGCTAATATCTACACTGACTCTAAATATGCCTTCTTGATAGTCCACACTCATTCTGCTCTCTGGAAAGAAAGGGGCTTCCTTACTACCAAGGGCACTCCCATAGTTAACTGACCCCTTATAGCCAACCTTTTGGAGGGTCTCCAGCTCCCTGCAGAAGTAGCCATTATTCACTGTCAGGGACACCAGTCCTCCATGGACCCAGTGGCCTTAGGCAATGCCAAGGCTGACTCAGGAGTACCTGAACCATCACATCTGCTATTTCCCTGGAGGCTGGAAACACTTCTATCCATCCTGTAAAAGTGTCCATAAGCGTTAAGAGATAATGGAGTTTTTTATGAGGAGGCATATAAGTGAAATCAACCTGCCAATCTTCACCTGGTTGGTGTTCATGAAGCTGGTGTAGAGACTGAGGTATGTGGAGAGCCCCTTGTGAGTTGGCCTGGGCACACATCTGGGCATGAGGAGTGAACCTGTAAAATAGAATCTCGAAGATGGGTGAGGTCAAAAAGGAGCTCCAAGAAGCAGAACAGAGCTTTGGGGCCTGAACCACATCATTCCTCAGTTTGGTGTCTCATGAACCTTCCAGATGGACAATAGGCCAGCCTTCACTTCCAGTGTCATGGTGCTTGTGTCAGAAGATCTCACCATCTCCTAAAAATTCCACACCCCCTACCATCCACAATCCTCGGGAAAGGTGGAGAGGGCCAATGGACTCATCAAACAACAACTAATGAAGCTCTCCATTTAACTCAGGTTACCTTGACCCTCCCTTCTCCCCATTGCCCTTACTCACCTCAAGGCTACCCCACGTTCCTTTATGGAACTCTTTTGAGCTGCTTTATGGCAGGCTCTTCCTCCTTAACCATCACCTCCCAGTCCAAACTCCTCCACTAGTGGGGTACCTACCCTACTTCTCCCTTTTATGGTCCCTTCTCTGTTTACATGCTGACAATTGTCTACTTGTCCCCATACCAGTGGACCCTAATGCCCCTAAGCTTGCCCCGCTCTACCCAGGCGACAGAGTACTCTTCAAATAACTAACTCCTAGGCCTCTCTAACCTTGATGGACAGGACCTCACAAGGTAATTTTCACCAACCCCTTGGCTGCCAAGCTCTTGGGACACCGATGTTGGTACCATCTCTCCAGGCTTAAGTAGGCAGCTACTCAGGACAACTTGGTCTGTCCAGTAGACAGGACCTTCCACCCTCCAGTTTTCCAAGGGCCTACCTTGGCACTCATCTTTGGTGATACAAACAAGATAGGTAACAACAATATTTTTTTTTCTTAGACACCTGTCTTCTCACCTCCCCCAAGGATGACAGTACACAAGATGCCTTTCCAGCTACATCTCTTGATGAGCATGAACCTACCAATACCCAGTTCTCCCCTTTCCCACATTGCCCCATGCCCACAGGAAGTAGTCAGACTTGAGTCAATACCCCTTTTCTTAAGAAAGTCTAAATGTTAGTCAAAATATCACCTCAGCTTCCTGTTACCCCTTATACAAACAGTCTGGAATGTAAGTCTCAGTCTCTGACCTCCATCTTTGGAGGCCCCATACTTGCCTGCCAAGACTTCTTACATGCTTTTTTTTCTAAATACAGACAAAGATGAGGTCACAGTATATCTAGCCAACATAAAATAGCTCTCTCTCTCTCTCTCTCTCTCTCTCTCTCCTAAAATAAGTTGTGTTGCTTTTCCAGCTGCAACTTGATTTTCACTGTGAATGATCTTCTCTATAAATACAGTAGTTAAAAAAATCAGTAATAGGATTTCTCACTTAGCATCTCATAATATTCTCTCTAGAGTGACCCTTTATTTCTTCAAATGCTCAGGAAATGAACGCATCCCCAAAGACAAAATCCCAAGTCTTTCTGACATTCTCTGACTGATTCCCTGTGGTTCTCTCTGGCATGTGTTTGCTTCTCTATAAGGGGTAATAAGGTCCACTTATGTATGCTGTTGATCTCAAGATGACCAGAAGATTTAGTTCAGTTTTTTGTTCTTTATTCACAACTCTTATTCTGAATTATAAGAAATGTAGCCTTTTCTGTATACAATAGTTTTTATTATTTGTCTAAACTCAATTTCTGAAAAAAAAAACTTACAAGAATGTGTGTGTGTGTGTGTGTGTGCACTAGTTAATGTCCAAAATTTCTGTGTAGCTCTTGTTTCATTTCTAGAATATATGATCAAAATGGTTTCTTGGAATTTCTCTAAACAAAACAAAACAGAAAATATGGTTTGAGGAAACAATGCATATTGGGGAGAAGTCATTGCAATCAGAGCTTGAGGTGGCATGTCACAGTGTGTCTGAGTAGTTAGGAGAGATGGAAGTAGGTTCTCATACTTTATCCTTTTGATTCAGTCTAGGACTCAAGTCAATGGGATGGCTCTTACTCCTAATCTTTATGGAAACATCCTACAGATACACTCAGAGCTGTATCTTCTAAGTTATTCTAAAACCAATCAAGGTGATAATGAAGAATAACTATTACAGTGGCTGGAGAGATGACTCAGTGGTTAAGAGCATTTGATGGTCTTGCAGGGGATTAGATTCCATTCCCAGCTGCAACACATACACAAAAATCAGGCAGTTTATAACGATTGCCTATAACTACAGTGCACCGATAGGCATGTGTGCATGCACATACATGCACACACACACACATGTGCATGCATACACACAATCTTTAAAAAGAATACCCATTATAATTCCAGTTGTTGCTATTCTCAATTCTCAAACTCTGTTATCTACTGACATTTTCTCCACAAGTCATGAGACTTGAACTCTTGTGCCCATGTAGATGTTGTTATATATACTTTCTGTCTCCAACTGTTCTTTCCCTGTGTCTGACTCAGCTATCACTAACACTGGCTATTCTCTTATTTTTTTAAAACGTATTTTATTGAAAACAGATAATTTTTTCAAATAATAAATTATGGTATGTCTTCCTTCTCTAGTTTTCCCAGTACCTCTACTCTACCCCTCCACTCCAGGTCCACTTTGTTTCTGTTACTCATTAGAAAAACAAAACAAAAACCAAGCTTGTAAGAAGTAATAAGAAAATAAAATTAGATTTAATAAAATTAAATATAATAAGATAACACAAAAGCCGTCAGAATAGGACAAATCAAACAAACAGAATGAAAAGAACTTACAAGAAGGCATAAGAAGCAGAGACATACTCAATCACACACTAATAAGAACACCAAACTTGGGGCCAAAATACATATGCAGAGGTCTTGGTATAGACATCTTGCAGGCCTTGTACATGTTGTTTCTGTCTCTGTAGAATCATTTAGGTTTACAGGGTCTTGTTCTTCTGGTGTCCTCCATCTCCTCTGTTTTTTCCACTCTTTCTGCCTCTTCTTCCTGAGCCCCAAGGGGAGGGATTTGATGAAGGTATCCTGTATATGAAAGAGTGTCCCAAGGTCTCTCATTTTCTGCATGATGTCTTATGTACATCAAATACATAATATCTTATGTATTTGTTTTCATCGGCTGCAGAAGAAAGCTTCTCTGATGATGGCTGAACAAGGCATTTATCTATTGCTGGGAGCAAAGATCTGTATTTGGTTATAGTCATCTTAGCTCACAAGTTAAGTAAGATATTCACCTCTGTAGGGCAAGTTCATGACCCTTATCTCCCCTTGTGAGTTAAGATTGCCTGTAGACCTGCAGATCCCAGGCACCAGAAGCAATTAGCATCCCCCTGTTAATTAATTTTTTCAGACCCTCAGTATTTCTTTAACTTTTCCTGTTAGTTAGGGATGTCTCCATACCTGACATTACCTCTCCCCCTCTCTTTTTCTTATATAATGCTCCTGAGGAAAAAAAATAAAGTTGGCAGCTTGATCAGAATACAGACTTGCTGTCTGTTTCTCGTGTCTTTTGCCAACCCCCCTTCCCCACCATTCCTCTCCTTCAGGGTTCAGGATCATGTTCATGTCCCGCTGGTCAGGACAATCTATGAGTATAGCAGAATATGTCTCATTAGACGTCATTTTATTGCAACTTTCTTTTTTTTACCAGTAATATTTACTTTAACTTTGGTCCCTAGGTTATCAAGTCTCAGTCCTTGGTCACCCAAGCAGTGTGAGGTATGGGTTCCATCTCATGGAGTAGGGCTTAAGTCAAATCAAATTTGCTTAGTAGTTACTCCCACAAATGTGTTCCACCACTGCCCTGGCATGTATTGCAGGAAGAACACCATTGTCTTAACATAAACATCAAGTCAGCAGGTCATCCACAATGCATCAAAGGGTTTGTGGCTGACTTGCTAACTTGATGTTTGTGTTTCTCTTTTGGGAGCATGTAGAGTAGTTTTCTGTATCAAACAAATAGTATAGAGGGGTGAAGGCTCTATATAGGTACTAGCTTGATTTTTCTATGTTCAATGAGTTGTATAGGTTCAATAGAGTTGTATAGTAATGGGGCCTTGCAATCATCTTGTAGCAAGCAACCTATTGTTTTGGTAACAGCCTGAGTTGTTTGGCAATTCCAATGGCACCCCATTGGCCAATAATTTAATTAGGGGTGACCCAATCATGGTACTGGAAGCTTGAGTTGGTGACAAGGAATGTTCAATTGGGGTTCTGTCTCCTGCATTATTTGGTGATTCATTTAGTTTGCCTTCATATATGTATATATTGTAGGAAGCTTCTAATATATAAGGTTTCCTACTACCCTGCAAATGGCCCTTAATTTTAGTTGTCTTCCCCTATATTAACTCCCTAGTCCTCTTGTTCCCCCCTTACCTTTTGAATATCCTATTTTAGCCCCTGCTGCCATATATAAATATACATTCTATTTCCCCTTCCTAAGGAGATCTACCTGTATATGCTAATTGATTACATTATACCTAACTCCTGTAGTTATATAGATTGTCATTTGGATATCATTAAATTGCTATTATGCACATATAAGTAAATACATACAATATTTGTCTTTCTGGGTCTGGGATACCCTACTCAGTATGATTTTCTTTTTAGCTCCATCCATTTAACTACAAATTTGATGATTTCTTTATTTTAAATGGCTGAGTAACAGTCCACTGTGTAAACCCACCATATTTTCCTCATCTTTTCTTCTGTCGAGGGACATCTACATTGTTTACAGTTGCTGTTAGAAGTAGAACAGCAACGAACTCTTTGGTATAATGAAACATCGTTTAGGTATATGCCCAAAAGTGGTATAGCTGAATCTTGAAGCAGATCAGATTGCATAGTCCTAAGGAATGACCATACTGATTTCCATGTTTGGCTACTCAACTTTTGCCTTGACATCAGGAATGGATGAGTATTACCCTTGTTCCCTGTCTTTGAGAGCATAAGCTATTACTTGATTTAATGGGTTTAGTCATTCTGACAAATGAAAGATGTAGTTTTGATTTGCACTCCCTTGATGACTAAAAAAGTTGAATATTTCTTTAAGTGTTTCTCAGCCATCTGAGTTTTCTCTTTTAAGAATTCTTAGAGAATTTCTGTTTAGAAATGTACTCCATCATTAATTAAGTTATAGTTGTGGAATATTAAGATTTGTTACATTTATTTATGTTGTGGAACATTTATTTTAATAATGCAAAGGTGTGTTTATATTCTTTTCTGTTTTATTTGTTTAATTCTCTAAAGCTGTTATACTTTGTCTGTCTAAAACACCTAATGGTCTAATAAAGAGCTGAATGGCCAATAGCAGGGCAGGAGAAAGGACAGGCAGAGTTGGCAGGCAATACATAGGAGAAATATAGGAGAAAAAGAAGGTAGAACAAGATAGAACAAGGACAAGAGGACATTAGGGGCCAGTCACCCAGCCACTCAACTACATAGCAAGCCAGAGAGAGAGAAGAAAAGAAAGGTATACAGAATTAAGGAAAAGAGAAAAGCCCAGAGGCCAAAGATAGATGGGATAATTGAAGTTAAGAAAAGCTGGTTAGGAACAAACCAAGCTAAGGCTGGACATTTATAAGAAAGAAAAAAATCTATTTGTGATTTATTGGGGAACTGAATGGAAGCCCCCCCCCCCCTCAAAGAGTAAAAAAAGTAAAAATCAACCAACAGGAAATTACTTGTTTTCTGTATATCTTTCGGAGCCCATGGAGGTGAATTTTAGCTACCTTGACCATAGGTCAGAGAATTCAGGTCTGTTCCTGCTCCTTCAAGGTTATGACAGGAGGTTTGACCCAGGGTGTGGCTGCCTACAGGTTGCTTGGCCTAATGTTTGATCACTGCATGTCCTGACTAAGCAATAGAATACTTAACTCAGGGTATGATTACTTGATGTTTTGGGTATTGAAGAGGTAATAATTCTGTTTGTTCTTTGTATCATGGTAACGCAGTCTTTTACCTTTTTCTCCCCACTTTGGATTAGGGTATATAAAGCAAATGAAAAATAAACACAGGTGATTCAGTATTCACTGGGTTGCTTTCCCAACTCTATTTTGTGTCTCTGTCCATTTTTTCTTATGTCTCTGTCCTTTCTGCTTCACATTTCAAATCTACAAACCTTTACCCTGGAATGTACAAACCAGTCGAGGCTGGATTCCAACGGACGGCTCCTCAACATGGTCCTTCTGACAGATGTTACCCAAATATGGAACCCCTGCCTGACATATAACTAGTTATTTTAGTTCTTTATATATTTTGGATATTAGTCCTCTAGAAGGTCTCTAGTTAATTTTGAATCTAGTACTTTGCTGAAAGCATTTATAAGCTTTAGGAGTTCCCCTGTATACAAAATGTATAACCAAAGAAGAGCCTAGCTGTATTTTGATTGTCCTTTCCTTTACTCTCCTATTTCCTGTGATGGAAGTCTAGACTATTACTTTTCTTTTTATTACCTTTATTTCTTCTCCAAGTGAACAAAAATACAAATCTTTCCCTATTTCCCTGTGTATATTCTATATATAATTATTGTCTTCATGTATGGTGTGTGTGTGTTTGTGTATATAGAAGGCCATGACACATATGTATGCTTAGGGCACAGCTTTTAGGAGTCAGTTTCCTGCTGGCACTATGAGCTCCAAGGGTAAAAGTCAAACTTAGGTTTCACAGTGAGTGACCAGTCTCACCTTCTGAGCTTGCTTTCCGGTCTATTCACTAAGTGTGTTTTTATAGAGCTTTTTTTTTGTTGTTGTTATTTACACATGTGTAATATGCTCCATTGTGTCGTTTGGCACAAAATCTATGCATGAATACCTTATTTCTAGTAATTTAAAACATACATTGTTGTTTCGAATCAGCTCATACACGTATAGCTTTTGCTGAACACCAAATCCTTCTATTAGGGTTATTAGATACAGGAAATAAATTAATGGTTTTGTTAGATGGTTTCAGATTTACATCCAAATACAACTGAGTCCAATTTGTTTCCAGCAGCAATATATATGAGACCACTGTTTGCTAACAGCCTGGCCAACTCAACAGAGTCCGAAGTTTTCCTTTCTGTCAGACAAGAAATATCATAACTAATGTCTCGGTGTAATTTTACTTGTTCTAATTATGTTTAAGGACAAGCAATCTGTGATATTTGGGTGCTGATGTCTTTTATGGATAATTATCTATTAATACCTACACACATTTATTATTTTCTTTCTAGTATCATGATACCTGACTTTTAAAAACAATAATCAGTTATCTTTGGTTTTGCTTCATATATTTTTCATGTATTCAAAATTTTTGTATAGACATTTGCTTTTTAGACTGATCTGACTTTCAGAGCCTAGACATGGATCTATATTTTTAACCTGAGCAGCATAAAAAAAAACTAGCACAAAACAACACACACACACACACACACACATGGGCAAACTGCCACACCAAAGTCTATTACAGAAAATTAGAACTGGAAGCTAGAGTTCCTTTTATCCTAGCCTAGTCCATACCCCTTTCCATCTTTATACTTATTCTATAAGTTAAGGAATGTACAACTAATCTCTAATTTATATCAAATAGCAGCACACTATTGTCACAGCTGTACAAAGAGATTCACCAGCTCTTGAGTAATGCTTCAGCCAGGAAAGGAACTAACCCAGAATTTATGTTGATAATTGCATTCCATGATCTGTTACAAACACAGCCAGTGACACGAACACATTACTGTTTATTCTCATTGTTTGTGAGCTGCAAATCCTCTCTGTTTTGAATCAATCAGGCTTAGGCTTATTTATGAATCCCTCCCATGTTTGTTTGAGTATCAAAAGCAAAAGCCATCTTCAGGGTAGAAAATGATGTATTAATTTGATATCTGGAAGTAGAAAAAAAACCTAAGAGTCATGACGGCTAATGTACCCTGGAACGCTGTACTGTCTCTGTGTGAATACCCTGAGCGTTCAGTGTCTAGACTTCTTGGCATGTTTTCTCTCCCATCCTCCCCAGGTAATAAGGTTGCAAAGAAAAAGCCACATGGAATAAATGGCAATATGCATGCTACAAAGAAAGGCAAATAAGAAAGTAATTAGAAAATTCAAAACTCATAAGAAACAATATGCTCATCGCAGTCACTTGAAATCAAAACAGTAGAATGATATTTTACTTCACATCCTTTCAAATCTCAATAAAGGGAAAATGAAGCTGTTGTTCATGGCATATGAGTGCAGAATATGATTGAGCTGGTGTTTCTCTTTTTTAATTTTTCTATGAACCAAATAAAAAATGTTTTGCAGATGACCAGCATTTCTTTTTTTAGTCTAATGCAGTGTTACATTAGCCTACTCTACTTCTTTAAATTGTTGAGAATACATGCCTCTACTTCTCATCAAGCAATAACAAATTAGTCAAGGAAAATAACTGAAAATTGAACTTTTTAAAATGGAAAAAAATAGCAGTTATTAGGTATATACTTCACATGTGATATATGTATATGTATGTATTTCATAACACACAAATATATTTTTTTAAATATCTCAGGATAATTATGTTTATTTCTGTGGTGGTCTGAATAAGAGTCAGCTCCATAGGCTCATGTATTTGAATTCTTGGTGAAAAGAAAGTGGCACTATTTGAAAAGATTAACAAGTTTGGCCTTGTTGTCTAGGAATTAAGTCACTGGGGTGGGCTTGGATGTTTCAGAAAACCCACTCCAGGTCCAGAGTCTCTTTCTCTTGTTGCTGTCTCTGTATCATGATGCAGAACGTGAAGCTACAACAAAACAACAACAACGAAAAAAATAAAACACTGGAGTCAGCTATGGGGCAAAAACTAAATATCAGAGCAGTAAAGAGCCAGCCAGTCACCTCTTACCTCTCCAACTCCTCAGACTGGAAAGGGATGAGTTCCTTTCTGCACCCTGCCTTACCACTTCCTCTCTCCACCCAACTGTATCACGTCCTGTCTCCTGTCTGTACAGACCCCAAGACCCCTATGGTTAATCCTCTGATTTTCAGGCAAGCTTTATTCGTCAGAACACAAACAAAATATTGCAACAAGAACTCTCAGTTACTTCTTCAGCACCGTGTCTGCTGGAGTGCCACCGTGTTTCCTGCCATTCTGAAAATGAACTAAACCCCTGAAACTGTAAACAAGTGCAAACTAAATGTTTTCCCTTGTAAGAGTTGCCATGGCCATGGTGTCTCTTCCCAATGATAGAACACAGATTAAGACACTTTCATTGTTGAGATTAGGATAATGATGCAGAGAATTTTTAATTAACTTCCACAAATTCGAACAGTAGATAATGTAGAACCAAGATTACAACTTGATTTTTTCTGTTTCCAAAGTTATAACAAAAACAAACAAGATGAGTGAGATAAATATTAGAGATCTAGAGAATCCACTGATATTACTTTAGTAAGATTTGTTTTGGTCTAATTCCAAAGAGTAGAGAATTTCTTTTTATTTTATATTCATAATTACTTTGTCTTTGAAGATCAGCAAATGATACAACCATCCAATATGTTTATAAAAATCCAAATATCATCTTGAAAAAGAAGAATTTAATACATTTTTCATTAAAATTCTAGCCATCAGCTTATACCCATTGATAGACTGTCATAATAGGGGAATTCCCAGGTCTCTGGACCTCAGTGGGGCTTTAATAGACAGTCCCAAGCAGAATCCGTTGGCCCCATCTCTATTACAAGCTGCAGCATTTGAGGATTTCTCTTCCCCTCCCTTAGAAAAAGACAGAAGAACATTCCAAAGGAAGATGCTTTTATTTTGTCTCAATATCAGTTCTGTAATAGAAGACAAGTTTCATTCTCTTGGTCCTGGTTTCAGTTTCTTCATTTAGATGATATCGGGAATGATCTAAGCCTCCCAGTTTCATTACGGGGATGGAGTAGTTAGCTTTCACCAGACGGTCTCAGTTTCCCTCCACTGCCTTTGTCTTTGTCTAGTATGTTTCCTTTCATCCTGTTCATCTGTATAATCAGTGACTATCGGATGACCCTAGAGTCAGCCTGTTCTTTTTCTCTTTTATTACTCCTTTGGTGATTTTGAAAGCAATCAATTAAAATATCATCTGGGTTAGTGTTGTCCATAAGAACTGGCCTCTGCAACAGAAATATCTCACCTTATACTAACCAGTGCACATGGAACTCCTGAGCACTTTAGCTATGCTGGTGCATGTAGTCAGTGACCATTGCATTGTATAGCACAGCCTATATAATAGTTCTCAGACTTTGACTCCATATTATGTATCTGCGATGCTACTTAAGTTTTCCATATGTGACATCAAACACATATCTCCAATTTGCATTTCTCAAGTTGATTTCTCTGTAACTTCATCTACAGTGATATAAATGAATCCTACCACTCATCTAATATTCAAATATTGAAGCAATTCCCTGTCCCTTTCTTTGTATTAGCCACTAAAATATAGCTGTACTCTAATCATTTCATATCATCTTTTGTGATATCACTAGGGCCAGAGTTACCATCAGACACCAAGATAGCTGATCATCTCCAGTCAGATTTTAGTAACTCCCTCCTCCACCCTTCCAGCTTGGCCTCTTTTTACCTCTGTGTACCCAAGTCACTTTGTTAAAATATATTAGATCCCGCCACATTTGTTATGTCCATTACCAGTGTAGTGATTTCCTGTTTCAAAGTAAAGGCTAAAAAGTTTTACGGTTTTTCATTTTTGCATCCACTTTCTATAAGCCAAATTGCCATTTTCCAATTCACCTGACTTTTGTTGTCTCATTGAGCATTAAGTGGGGTCTATCCTTAGTACCCTAGTGATCACTACATCCTTAGTCTGTAATAATTCTATAGATAATTGTGGTTTGAGCAATGCCTTCATCTTCTACTTTTTGCTCAAATGTATCATTTCAATGATGAAAATACATACAACTTAGTACATGCTTGATAAATAAAAATTGAAGACTTTAAAACACAAAAGCAGGCCAGGAAGAATGATATAGGACATGTTTGGATTATATGGCAGATTATTAGCTCTATGTTAGAAAAAAAATCACACAAATTATTAAGAATTGTCTGAATCCACAAAGAACACCACTTTGCAGAGATTTTTCTAAGTTTGAAGAATTTAGTGAGAAGTTTTGATGAGCCAGATGTCATTGGCCTGCTGTTATCAGGTGAGACCTTTGCCATCGCTTTGCCATCGCTTTGCCATCGCTTTGCCATCGCTTTGCCATTGCTTTGCCATTGCTTTGCCATCGCTTTGCCATTGCTTTGCCATCTCCTTTATCATCTTTGTTACTGTGCTCTTTCCCAGCCCTCTGTTACTGACCTGACTCATTCTACACAATCTCTCTTAATGACATCATACATTCAAGTATTGACAAGTTTCATGCTTAGAAATAAAATTTTAATCTCTTGTTCTTTGCCAAGCCCACAAGCACATAAAACAGTGTTCTTAAGTGCACTTCCACTTTCTCTTCTATGATGTTCAGTGTGGCTGACTTTATGTTGAGGTCTTTGATCCATTTGGACTTGAGTTTTGTGCATGGTGATAGATATGGATCTATTTTCACTCCTCCATATGTTCATATCCAGTTATGCCAGCACTGTTTGTTAAATATGCTTTCTTTTTTCCATTTTGTATTTTTTTCTTCTTTGTAAGCCCTGTTGTACTTCCCTGGTTTATTAGCATTATTGCAGGCCTAACAACAATTGGTGACTGAAGACCTCTCTTCCTCAAAATTGGTGGAAACAGAATCCTACTCAAAATAGTGGTGCATCTTTCCTCTGCTTAACATCTTCCAATATGTCCATTGGCAACATAATCAAAATTCAGCTTTTAAGGTGGGAGATGGGCCTTTCATCATCTGGTTCTCATTTGTAGCCCTGTACATGACCTTTGTTCACATTGGCTTGCAGTTATAAATAATACTGGAAGTTATTGGAATACAGGTGTACATACTTATGGGTGTAAGTATGTATTCGTGCATTACTTTGTATATGTTGATGTATAACACATAATATAAACCATTCTGAAAAAAATATAAACCATTCTGCCCCAAAACGAATTCATCATTCTCATTGCTGCACAACTGCCATCCACCTGTTTCATTTCTTACCTATCTTCACTAAAATGTAAGTTTCATTAGGTAAGAATTATTTCTGCATTATATTGTTCTTCAAAGAAGAAACAATTACATTTATAAACTCACTGGTTATGGTGCTTTTAGTAAGAGGAAAAGCCAGAGACTAGGCATTAAACAACAGAGACTGTTTAAGATGCAATGCATGTACCACCAGAAATAAAAAAAGTCACCAGTACAAATATTTATGAAAATAATTTCACATAATAAATCCTTGTAATTGTCTATTTCTGCCATTATTTTTAGATGACTCCTAAGACATTGTTTTGTATACAATTTAATTGACACTATTTGCATGTACAATGTCTCTAAGAAATTACTAAGATATTCCCGGTGTAACTAAACTGGGAATATTCTTTCCTTTTACTTTAATCAGTCATAGATTGTTTTCAGAATATTTGTATGATAAATAAGACCAACAGGAAAAAAATCCCAGCAAAGAACTGTAAATATGTACTTCATAGGTGTGGACATCATGTTATTTTTTTAATGATATAGTCTTGCTTTATATGTTAGCTCTGAAACATTCGTCATGTTCCCCAAAGAACAGTGAACCCAGGAAACTGCTTATTTCCCTCCAAAGCCACAAAGTCAATGGTATGTTGCCTTTATGGTACTCAAATTCTAACACACTTTCCAAAAGCCAGACAGGTCAGAGTAAGGAATAGAGAAAGTTTGATAATTCTGGTTACACAATGGCTTCAATCTAGAGGACATTTGAGAATCTGTTTCATATTTATACATTATTCTCTTAAAATATATTCCCTTCCATTGTTACTCTCCAAAGAGTCCAATACAGGAAACATTTCAGAAATGCTGAGTTGAAAGGTATTGACTGACTCTGTTTGGCCCCATGTCTAAGTCTCATGTCTCTGCTGCTACAGCTGCTCCATGTCCTATGCAGGCAACAAGAAAGCCGGGCAAAGTACATCTTTGGCAGCACTAGCAGGTGTGATATCCAATATATTGTCTAGAGAGGATAGGAAGCCACAATTAACTCTGTGTTCCTGATTTGTCACAAAAAATCATCAAGAGAATTGAATCAAATAGTCAGACAGAAATGTACACACCTGTGGACACCTGACTTTGAACAAAAAAGCCAGAAATACATATGGAAAAACTGAGAGCATCTTCAGCAAATGGTTCTAGTATAACTGGATATCAGCATGTAGAAAAATGCAAATAGTTATATATTAATATGATACACAAAATTTATATCCAAATGGATCAACACAAACCTAGACACACAGAACTTGATAGAAGAGAAAGTAGAGAAAATGGGGATAGCCTTGAATACATTGGCACAGAGACATCTTTCTGAATAAACCATTGATAGTGTCGGAACTAAGATCAACAGTTAACAATTGGCACCTCTTAAACTGAAAAGCTTCTGTAAGGCAAAGGACAACACTAACAGGACAAAGAGGCAGTCTACAGAATGAGAAAAAAATCTACTATGTTTGGAACTTTTCTTATTGGATTATTTTGTTCAGCTTAGGTCTGAGGGCTTTGGCCTTGTCTGATTGTATTTCATTTTGTAGAATTTGCTTGTTGTCTTTTTGAGGCCTGCTTGCTCTTTTCTGAAGGGAGACAGAGCAAGAGTGGATCTGAGGGAGAGGGGAGTTTGGAGGAGTAGAGGGAGGGAAAACTGTGGTGAAAATAAAAGAATCTATTTTTAATAATAATAGAAGAAAAGGAGGGCTTTTAAAATTGTATTTACAGAATTGACTCTTATAGTAGATATTTTTATTCACTGATTTATCGCAGACTAGAAGATACAAATTTCTGATTTAATGTGGAAATTTTCAGTTTTATTGTTGTAGTGCTTGTTTTGGATCCTTTTCATGCTCCAGAACTAAAGACCCAGAATTTCTAAATTCCAAACATACACACCTAAAACTAACTACTTTTCTGACCCAAATTACTTACTTGGGATTAAAACCATATTTACGGTGGCAGAAGCACATTGCCTAGGCTAGGAGTCAGGTTATGATGTAGATGTCTATGTAAACAGAGGCTGCTTGTCTGTCTCCTGTCCTCCCAAACCTGAATAATCACACATAAACTTTATTAGTTACAATACTGTTTGGCCTATTAGCTCGGGATTCTTATTAAGTAACTCTCACATCTTGAATTAATCTTTCTGTTAGTCTATGTATCACCATGAGGCTGTGGTGTACCACTAAGGTTTCATTGTCTGTCTCCTTCAGCAGCTACATGGTGTCTCTTTGACTCTGACTACTCTCTCTATATATCTTGTCCAGCCTGGTTATATTCTGCCCTACTATAGGACAAAACAGATTTTTTATTAATAAATGGTAATACAACATATTAATAACATACAAGGGAAAATCCTACATCATCTCCTCTTTTTCTGTCTAAATAAAAAGAAATATTTTAACTTTAACATAGTAAAATTACATATACAAAATCATTATCAAGTAAGAATTATAGTTACAATATTTAGCCCATTTACATTTGACAAATTAAGGAAAATGCTCTGTCATCTATTCTATCTTTGTGACTCTAAAGTTTTATATCTAATTTATCTTTTATTGTAATTAAGGAAAACTATAACTATCAGTCTTTAACTCATTAAAGACCTGAGAAAGAAACAGTATTACCTGAGTACCAGGAAGTGCATTGTAAGCAACTTCCAAAGTTCTAGAATTGACAAAGGCAGCTTGCTGCCTGGACAGTCAACCAAAGTTCTTCTGTAATGTTGGGCCAAACATTGTCAGCCTGCAAGCCCAAAGTATTTGGTAGACATTTCAGTGAAGCAGAAAATTTGAAAGTTTGTGTACTATCACTAAGTTTTCAGTGTCTGTCTCCTTCTGCAGCTACATGGTTTCTCTTTGACTCCACCTACTCTCTCTATATATAGTTCCTACATCAGATTTCTAGTCCTCAATGTGATTACATTTGAAGGTGAGCTTTAGGATGGACTACAGTTTAATCTATAATCTGTCCAAAGGCTAATGTATTAAAGGCTTGATTACCAGCCTACAGCACTACTGGGAGACAGTGGGAACTAAGAGATGAGACCCAATAGTAGGAAACTTGGTCACTGAGGCTATGGCTGTGGAAGTGGTTTTAGATTATGAACTACTCTTTCTTTGAGTAGTATGTAATGTGAGGTAAATACTCTAGCTTGACCATGACATTCTGCCATGACATTCTGGACAACCATGGGTCTAAAGACAATGATACAAACTGACCACAGGCCAAAACATCTTTTTGTGAAGCAAAAACCAATATGATTTCCTTCTAAGCTTATTTTATAGGTAATTTTGTTATCAAAAGACAGCTAACAAAGGAAGTGATGAAGTCATGGCATGCAGCCATTGTAGACGTGAGTTCATGAAAGGAGCCCGAGAGAGCCACCTTGTCCCTTTCATTGTTTGAGGACATAAGATAGCACCGTTCCAGAAATGGAACCAGGAAGGGTATTTGCTAATGTCTTAATTTTGGATCTCTCAGACCCCAGAATGATGAGAAATACGTCTCTGTAGTTTACAATATACTCAGTATATGATATTATTGGTATAGTATCTCAAAGGGATTGAGACACTAAAATACAACTAGATACTCAAGAGTTTAATAGACAAGTCATCAACATATGTATTCAAAATATTATCATACAGAACAGTATGACTAATATGGAGACCTAAAAGAAATCATGACAGAGCTCCTGTCATTCAAAGATGCCAATGAACACACTGTTGTCCAGGTGGCAAATAATGCACAGTTTTCATTGGGTCCTGTTTTTTAGGCATGAGTAGTGTCAAAGGAATGTTTGTTATGTGGCTGTCTATTTTTTCCTTAATTGTTCTCAATATTTTATTTTCAATTTTCATATTACAATTTCATAATTTTCTTCTATTTTTCCTCTAAAGCATCCTATATATCCTTATTTCTTTCTTTCATGGCTTCTTTTTAAATGAATTGTTGTTGTATGCATATATGTATATGCATATACATTTCTAAATATAACATGTTCAGTTAAAGGGAAAAGTATACTAATTGTTTTCCCAATACCACATGATCAGTCCTAAAACCATACATACAAGTTCCAGTATATGAGCTGAGCCTACGATTTTTCAGTCTGAAGAGTTGCAGGGACAGGTTGAGTTTATCTTGGTTGTTATGTGAGTTTTGCAGATTCTTCTAACTCTCTTGTCAGAATTAGGCAACAAATGCATAAAATATGATAAGGCAAAGCATGAATATGGAAGGAGAAGGGGGTGGAAAAATCAGAAAGTGGGTTGAAGCCTACATAGAAATGTATTGCTGCCAACAAGCCATTGATTTTTGTCAAAACAGAAGCTATTTCAGATACTTCCCTAATGCCTGTCCAGAGGTCATCTCAGACAAACTACAGAGAAGATGGGAAAATAAGAGACAAAATATGTCTAGAGTCACAATTAATTTTATTTTAAAATAACATTCCTGAATTGTGGGATGGCTCTATAATTCCTCTTTTTTAATATTTCTATTATGATCATGAAGTTAGATTTTTTTCTAGAAATCTATAAAATCTGGAGTATCCCTTTCTTCTACTCATATTAGTTATTAAGAATCAATTCCACTTTGATTTATGACTCATGTTACCATTGTCTATGTTGTTTCCACTTAACTAAACAGAAACTCACATCAACCCCCAGGCAGATATGCCTAAGCTGCTACAGCTGTACTCAGTGTGTGAGTCATGGAGACAGCCAGCCTCAGCTGGAATCACAGCTCTATCACTGCCTGGCATGTGACTTTTAGTAAATGACTTAAACTTCCCCAAGCTTTACATGCTATACCTGTTAAACCCAGCCCACAGAATTCAGCAGATTTCCTCTGTATCCTCATGTGAACTGGTGCTATCATTCTTTGTATATCTCAGTAAGTACAGACATCACTTTCACAGACTCTTTAAAAAGACTTTAAATCAAAGATGAGAGTGGTTTTAGATAGATAGGGTCCCTCATATGATGAAAGTGAAACTAAGTGTCATTTTGTATTTTTAAATCTGATATTGTTTAGAGCTCAGATGAAAAAAGAAGATAAAATACTTGAGGAGCAGCTAAAATGTTTTCCATATACTAAGCAAAAGTGTTTGAACTCAGAAGCTAAAGTTGTGTCAGTCAGACATACTAACACATTCAACAATTGGAAAATTATTTAAATTCTCTGGACCACCTAGAGCATCAGGAAATAAAAACAAATTCACACACACACACACACACACACACACACACACACACACACACAATTAATGACACAGCTTTGTTGGTTCACAGGGGACACCTTGCTGGTTTTCTGGATTATCTTTTTAAAAACCTTCTATTCTTGTGAGCCTCGTGCAAGCATCAGTTTGGTTCTGGTACTGTGTAAATTTGACCTCAGCTAGGTGTGCTGCAGGGACAGGCTTTTGGTATTTTGCACAGAATGATTACTGCTTTGCTTTCCCATTAATTACATGTTTTCCATATTGTGATTTCAGAGTTTATGGAGTAAAATCATAGATAAAACTGGACACTATTCATGCATCCTCCAGGAGTAATAAAAGACAGAGTATCAAAGGACTCGGAAATTTCTGTGTACCCCAAAGGATGTAACAAGAATGTCCTAAGCAAGACGGTTTTTGCTTTTTTTATAAGTGACAGCTTGGTGTACGGATACTTATCCAGTGTCCTGGAGCTTTAATAAAGCTTTCAAATTCTTTATATATAATTAAAGTGCTGGCCACAGTTTTCTGATTCAGAAAAGGGTAAAAAATGAGAAGAATAAAAATAACAGGAGATGAACCATAAAGAATCAATAAGCAATCTAGGAATAGCTTTAGGTTATTTGAGACTGTCTAATAATTCTTACTCCTGGAGAAAATTTTTAATAAAAAACGTGTGTATTAAAAAGAGTGCTTTACTCTGACAAGTCAATGAGACAGCTCTGTGTGTATGTACTAACATATATGTTTAGCTACATAGGAATCTAAATATTTGTCATACTCAGAAAACACTTGACCTAACTACCCATCCAGATTATGTATTATATGTAATATATAATTCAAACAAGAAATATATATCTTTCTATCATCATCTATCTATCTAAACGTCTACACTTTAGATATAATCTATATATTTATTTATATAATGATATATCATTATAATATACAAGTACATATAATTATATGATATTTTAATAATTTATAGTTATATTTTATAACACCTGAAATAATTATATATTAATTGCTATTATATTATATCGATATATTGAGACATATATTGTTTAGATAATACATATCAAAACAGTAAAGGTATCCTATAGTCATATACATAATACTTATTCTGAATCCATTAATAATTTCCTGTTTTGAAATATTTCTTGAATAGCTTTCATTTTTAAAATAAAACACCACCTATAGAGTCTGAATACAGCCAGTGCATCCTTTATATTTACTGCTTCCTGTTCAAACACGCTGTCAACATTGCAATTTGATGCAGGTAGTGTTTGCAGATAAGTTTCCAGCTGTCAAGGTTTCCTACTGTGGGCTCTGGCAGATGTACAGTCTCCTTTTGTTCAGTCAGGACTCCTCCTCACCCCCATCTGCACTGCTTCGATCAGATTCCCATGAGATTCGACAGAGGATGTGAACCGGAAAAATGTGCAGTTGTTATTACAGCTCATGTCCTAATGCTCAGGTGCTCTCTACTCACCGAGGCTGAACGGCAGAGTCCTGAGATGACAAAATAGGAAAGAAGCCTTTAGACCCAAGATAGGCAAGAGCTTCTTTGCTATCCCTGATATGAACTTCTGCTCCTATTGTCCCTAAATGAATGTCTTGTGTGACAAAAGACGATTTTAAACTTATACTTACAAATGCTGCAAAAAGAATTAAAGAAGAATAAAAAAGAGAAGAAATGAAGAGATGAATAGACAAAGGGAAAGGGTAGAAAAAGAGGGAGAAGGAAGGAAGTGGGATATAAGAATAAATGATTGTAAGGGGAGAGGGAGAGGAGGAAAATGAAAAGGATGCAGGTTAAGAAGGAGGATAGAAAGGAATGAAAGCTAGTTGATTAAGGAGTGGGTACCAGGAGGAAGAACACAGCCTTTTTTCATCTGTTCACCAAGACTTAACTCTTTCAGACAGTGGTCTCTAGTAAGTACTCTCTCCAGAATTTAACTTTAGATGCAGTTTATAAGTGCTTTTAGCAATGTTTCCTAACCTGTGGGTCATGACTACTATTGGGGTCTAATATCAGATTTATTGCATATCAGAGTATGATTTACAATAGTAGCAAAATTACAGTCATGAAGTAGCAACGAAATCATTTTATGGTTGGGGGTCACCACAACATGAGGAACTGCATTAAAGGGTCGCATTAAAGGCTGAGAACCACTGCTCTACAGCCCTTCATTGTGATGTCCCAACTTCCCGCTGATCACTTAGAGAGTGCAACTTGTCAGGAAGGGAGCAGGAGCAGGAAGAAAATGCAAATTTAAATTTATGAATGCTTCTTCACCTCATACTGGATGAGTACTATTTTGGAACACATCCCCCTTCTTTCTATCTTAGGTTGGTTTTTTTTCTTTCTTTCTGAAGCAGGACAGTAAAAGTATTACATAGTCATTATGAGAAATCAATAAAATTACATGGGTGGAGGTAGTTACCACGGCAAATGTTTGAAGGCAGTAAATACCTGACTAATCTGGAGCTAGAGATGATTATGTTCTAAAACATATAGTTCATTTTTATTTTATTTTTGTACCTCCCCCATGTACACACACTGCACAAGTTTCAGATCCCACCTGTCCACTGGGAGTTATTTAGCATCTCTCATTAATTATTTAAGCCACTGAGAATTAGTGTTTTCCAAGGAGATAGAAAGGATGTGACATTTGATTGGAGTGAAAGAATATAAGATTAATGGATTCATGGATTTACTAAGAGTCTCAATTTTCTTCTCACTTCTGTCTGTGAGCATTCATTATTTCATAAAGTTAACAGAGGGTTATGTTTCATTGCCATGCCATTTCATTTATCCTACAACCTATATTCTTTAAAGAGGTAGAAGACAAATGTCATGAAAGAGTCCGGCTATTTGCACAATTCCCAGCATCCTGTCTGTTCCTAGTGATCAGGACAGTAATACCCTGAGCACTGTAACAGAGTATTTTAACATATTGCAGACCTCACTTTTGGCAAGACCTGACTTAGAGATCAAATGAGTTCAGGAAGAAATGTGATAATACAACCAAGAGGTTAAAAATCACTTTAAAGATGTTTACAGTAAATATCTTTTATTTCATAAATGAGCATCTTGTCTAATTAAAATATTTATCTTAGGGAAATGAGACTCAAAGTACAATTCATGATTGTAAATTCAGTTGCAGACTGTTTGGGGTTTTATATGAATGTACTGGAAAATAGACTGTGGTGCAACTGTTAGAATTGTCTGAAGTGTAGGCATAGAAGATGTTTGCATAAGACTGTGCATTACAATCCAGATGTTTTACACTATACCCAATAAAGAATTTCAGTTACCCAATAAAGAATTTCAGTTCAACTTTAAGTTTACCATAAGAACTCAAAATCAAAATGTAAACTTAAATTTTTGCCTCAAGAGGGACAGCTATTCAGGAATGGAAACAACCTTTTATAGTGAATAAACCTTAAACTTCAGACCATTGTTGGCCTAAAGGCAGCCACCAATAAAGAAAGTGTTAAAGCTCAACACTACAACATCTAAATTCCACAAATCATAATGACTTCCTATAAATACTAATTTGGTTAATCTATAATTATGTAAATGAAATACTATTAACATGAGTAAAAAGAACTCTTTTCTCCAAGCACAAGCCTATAACAACCCAGTTGACCATTGTTAGTTAACAATCCCAGATGTAAATACTACGAATAAAACTCACCTGTATTTGAAGGTTAATCCAACACAGGCGAGCCATAAGGAAATGTTAAAAGAAGTCAAAGGAACTCGGCAAACAAGAATCCTGCCTGTTTACCAAAAACATCACCTCTAGCATAAAAAGTATTAGAGGCACCACCTACCCAGTGATTACCATTAAATGGCCGTGGTATCCTGACGGTGCAAAGGTAGCATAATCACTTGTTCCTTAACTGGGGACTGGAATGAACAGCTACATGAGGATTCAACTGTCTCTTACAGTGCAGGCTCCAGTCTTGAGCCTAAGGATATCTGGAAATACTGAAAACTATCACTACCTGCAACAAAAACAACACATGGTGTTTGTTCCTTAGAGTTATGTTCTCATACTCTCCTGATAGAACTGTAAACTAATGCCTGTCACTCAAGACAGTCTGTGTTGTCTCAACTGAATCTGGACATGTGCTTTTCTTCTTACCCATCTTCTGTTTCTGGGACTGTGTCAAGTAATTGCTAGTTCATGTCCTTCCTGTAAGTGGAGATGAGGGAAAGAAACAGATTAGTCCCACTGTAGCTACTTGTTAACCACTCTCATACAGGTTGGGAATAGACGAGACAAAAATCATTGCCTAAACAGGCATGCTTAGTGACTCTGGACCACATTGTCCATGTAAGTTCAGTATTTTTAAAGAATTGTAATTATGAAATTGGAAAGACTCAGTTCTGAAGAGCCTTCAGGAGATGCTTTGCAGCTTTGGTCACATGTATCTGTTTATGTGAACAAAGACTTTGCTAGTTATTTTCTGAGATGGTAATATCCTTAGATATTATTATCTATTATTATCTAATATCTATTATATAGAGAGCTCAATAGGAAGAGAGGTATCATCCTTTGGGGAAAAAAATAGAGTTCAAAATCCATGGAAACAAAGGGCAAGAATCTATGGCAACCTTTTGACACAAAGATTGAGAAAAAAAAAATGTCTAAAACTTTTTCACAGTTTTTGCACATTCAAATGCTTTCTACTTTCTCAGAGAGAGAGAGAGAGGTCAGAATGGCTAAAATTGAATAAATATTTTTCTGAAGAAAAAGATCTAAGTAAATATTCTGCCATTGTAAAATAATACCTCTAATTTCATCTCCTATTTCTGATTTACTTCTGAGCCATCAAACCCAAAGAAAAACGAGTGTGCCATGTTCTAAAGTTGGGAAAGACATTGATGTACTAGTAGACATTATGCTGTACGGACAAAAGGCTGCTTACTGAAATGCTAACACGTTTCTAAGGTATGCCGTGAAGTAGAACATGTCAGAGAGCATATGGTATCAATCAGAGATGTAAGAAAATGAGAAACGCACCTGTGAATTCTCAAGTTCACCTGTTTGAAAATGAGAAATTAAAAAAAACAACCCTGTATGGTTTGTCCCATTCGTTTTCATGGGAATATTCTCTTTGCCTCCAGCCACAGCTTGAGCTCATAATTATAATCCTCGGCATTGCTCCCACCTTCACATAACAGATAGTAACATCCTTCCTCATACCAGGAAAAAAATAGCCCCACATATTCAAATTAAGAACCACAAATACATCAACTCTGTTGATAGAAACTCTTCCACTAAAAATAATGGAGCCAATAACTACTCTGAGCCCAGAAAACTGCTGGAAGTGAATTTTCTTTTCCTACACTAAAGCTGCAGAATGTCTTGACAGCTATTTAATTCCGTATGCTAAAACAATCCTCATCTACGTCTCTGTACCACCAACACTAAAGATTAAATATCAGTTTCCAGCTCATCACTCATAATTTTTTTCTCTATAGCTTTGCAAGTAAAGCACCTGGCTTCTTCCTGCATGCTAACCACCTGGCAATACCCTACATAGAAATCACAAATTGTCATTCTCTCCCAGTGCACATTTATCAACTAAGGGTGGGCTCAGGGAGGAGTGGATCTCCTGAGGCAGGAGCTGCTTTTATATTCACAAGAGACAAGCAATTCCATCTGAGGTATCTGTCTTTTTTGTTTGCTTGTTTCTGTTATTTGTTTTATCCTTGTTATTTAGAAGAGTCAACAAACAAAATAGGCCCCATGTAAACAAATCAGCAGATGTGATTCAAATTCACGTTTTTCTCTATCTGCTTATAGAAAGGATAGCAGGGATGGGAACTTTAAGTCAGAGAATGAGATAAAATGCATGCCTCTATTGGAATGGTAGACATAGCAGGGACAGAAGAAGGTAACAGAGGTCTGAAGGTTGTTAAAACTTGAGAGAAATCTACTTTAGCTAAGTGTGAGAGTATGAAGAGGGTGTGCAGAGGGATGGAGGTGGGAAGGTCTTCTCTGTGATCAAGAAACACCAGCCAGACCTGGAAGGAAGCTTTTGGAAGATGATTATTAGCATTATAGACTGCTGCCAAGAGGTCAAATAATTATAGTATTTATCAACAAAGAGGCTATCACTGACTTTAACAAGGGAAAGTTCAGTGAACATGTGGGAGGAAAGGCTTATTTTTAGAGGCATGAATAAGAAATAATGAAAAAGCAATAATTAGGGGCTATTTTTCTGCATATTTTGCATATCCTTTGTCTCCCAGCAGATATACAAGCACAGGCTGAGAAACAAAAACCGAAGATGCTGTTATATTGAGTTTAAAGTTATTATCATATGTTTGCTATGTATCATACTTATTGTTAATCCCACCAAGAGAGAACAAGATCACTACTACAGTTTTTGAGCCAAATTTGAGGCAAACTTTATTAAATACTGGCCAGGATAATGGATGCTGGCCAGGTCCACACCTAGGATTCCCAGATAATGGCCATGAATTGTGCTAGTCGGGTGCTTATAAAGTAAAAACCCGCAAGGCTATGTACTTCCTACCTTCCCCCGATGGAAGCAAGCAAACATAGTGACATCCTTTCTGCCTTCTTACCTCCTGTGCAGTTGGGACAACCAACCTTGTTTACAGAACCAAAACCACATGGTTTGTTATTTTATATGAACAATAGCCCCCATGCATTCCAGGAAGTTATCTGTCCTTGGGCAACTGGAGTTTACCAAAATTAGAGGCATTTTGACTTTATAGCTCTCTTAACCTATAGTTTTGACTTTATAACTCTCTAAAGCTTATACTTAAATCCTAAGTTTAGCTTCTCACATTACATCATGTCTAGAATTGATAAGACTCAAGGAGGAAAAATCCTGATAAATTTGTGATTAACCATAAACTAAGATATTGAAATTTTCTACACCCCAATAAACCTCTCCACTGACACAAAAATCCAAATCAAACCAAATTAAACTGAATTAGAAAAAGCCCAAATTTAATGGATATAATTGCTCTTAGGTGGCCTTCCAGTCCCCCAGAGATGAGATAGAGAAAGAAGACCAGAAAACCATGTGTTTGTTCTTTGGCAGAGTAGTCTTGAGCATTTCTGGGGAGGGTCATCATTTGGTGGACTTGGAGATGGAGTCTGGACTGAGGCAACTCTCAATAAGTGGGGGGGGGGGCTTGGGATGGCGCTTCCACCCATACATTGCAGACGCTTTGAATATATGGATGCCAGGGACTGGGGCGAAACCCTAACCCAAACATTGCAGACTCTTTGGGTACATGAATGTCAGGGGCTAAATCTCAGACATATTGGCTGCTCATTCAAGTCTGGCTGCTTCCTGCAGGCATGGGACAATGTGGGAGAGGGGAAAGCAGGAGGTGTGGCTGAAGAAGCAGGTTAACTGCCATCTGAGAGACCACAGGCATCTGTTCCTTGAGAGAGATGAGAAGGCAGGTTGCTAGGAGAAAAAAAATAGATTGTTATTACTGGCTCTGTTAATGGGGCTAGAATTAACTGTCAGAAAGAATGGGACAGAGAACTCTCCTGGTTGTACAGGAAAGGCAAGGATGAATGAATAAGATGAGAACAGAAATGCTCTTTACATTCAGATTTTAGTTGTGTAGGTTTACATTTGAGCCTGGGATGTGGGTACAAATGGTGAAGTCCCAGAAGCTGGTGCAGGCGTTGGCATTATCTATAGAGCCCTCTACAAATGAATTAGTCTTGGCCTAGAGAGCAGAACTGACCTGTAAAATATGCTTGAAAATGGGTGGGGTTAAAATAGGCCCTGGAGACTTAGTTTATACCATACCAGATAAATGAAATTGAAAACTCTAAACCTCTGAAGAAACACCTGAAACCTGTTAATCCTGGACTATGAAGTCTGGGAAAGAGGCACACCTATCTGTATTTTTATCAGGAAAGTTAACAAATGAAGTAATGAGCTATCAGTACCCTAAGTCATCAAATGCCATCGGACAGATCTGAGAGTGATAGATAAATGAGAAAAAGTGAGGCAGCTTTTTTAGCTACACCAGCAATCCCAAGTCTCTTTAGAGTCTTTGGCGAATACCAGTCTTAAAAGCATTCTTTGCCTTTAGCTGATGGGCCCAGGAAGCCTGACAGATTATCCTGTGGGGGTAACGTTCAGTCTACCTGTCTTGGCAGGATGAGATGATTGACCTTCCCGTGTAGTGTCCAGAAAGCTGATGAGGTGGAAGGCAGTTTTTTTTCTGTGTGGGTGGTGACTTTGCCATATCCAAAGGCAAGCCTCCAGGCAGAATGTCTTCTGAAACCATGTATCTTCCTGGAGGAGCTATAGGATGCTGCAAGAGCTGGTATGTCTCTATGTCATAAGAAGCTCTTTTGTTAAATACCATACTCTAGGATCTGGAAAGGCACTTGAGAATCAAGGTACCATTACCTGTCAGGTATATCCAAATTAGACATATAAGTTAAATTTAGACATATAGTTTACCCAGTTGGTTATAGCTTACCAGTGCTAGTAGAGACAAGAAAATTAGAAGGAATATTTTAGTAAGGCAAAGAATATTGGAGGTGGAATGTCTTCTTGGTAGGTCCAGCACACATGGGCACTCTTACCAAAGATCGCGCTGAGGTAGAAATGGAAGTTGTCCACTTGTTTGCATTTTTCCAAAGCTGCTATAATGTGGAGTTGCAAGTTTTAAAGATTTTAAAACAAGCACAAATACATACAGAGACATATAACATGGTGTGGGACCATGGTCTGTATTCTGTCTATTACATTTTAAATAAATGCTGATTGGCCAGTAGCCAGGCAGGAAGTATAGGCAGGTCAATGAGAACAGGAGACTTCTGGGAAGAGGATGGAGTCCTGGCCCAAATACAAAAGAAACAAGATGTGACTGCCTCGCTGAAAAAGGTACTAAGCCATGTGGCTAACATATACTGAATAATGGGCTAAATAAGTTATAAGAATTAATAAGAAGCCTGAGCTAATGGGACCTCTTTGTGATTTCTTTGAAACTGAACAATTGTGGGAACTGGGCAGGCAAGAAAAACAAGTATGCTTTTTTTAGGAACCTGTGTCAGCTTAAAAATTTTGGAGGAGGCTTCTGAATCCAGGCAAGTACATAGGTAATCCCCATCAAATGCCAGATCAGTAGATGCTGTAAGGAAGAACAGAAAACATAAGGACAGAACACCTATGCAGTTTCAGAGTGGAAGGACAGGGGGAATGGATCTGCTCTAGAGAAAATCCCAGTGTGACCAGATTACATGCAGTGGGGAGGAAGGTTGGGGAAGAGTAGAGCACAGCATCCAGAAACAATGGGCACATATATGGGGGGTTTATTTGTTTCCATGCCAGCAAAATTTTTTAGGCATTAAGGCATGTACAGTTTCAGATAGTCCCAATTTAAAAAGATTTTGTAAAAGGCAGCCCAAAAGCATTTGGAGATTAGGCCTTGAATTACAAGTGTGCCTTTGTCAAGTACATGCCAGTACTCAAAGCCTAGCACTCTGCATTCACTGTGGTAGTCTTTGGGTCGAAAAAAACAGAGAGGTATTAAAGGAACCATAGAAAGACAAGGGAGGACCTTGTTTTGGTTAGGTTGGGCTCCTTGGCCATGTCTTCAACAAGACAACCAAAAAATCATATGAGGCACAGGGCCTCTAAACAAAATGACTTGGAAATCCGAACTTACCCAGAAGAAGCCGATCTTAGCCTGTTGGAGAGTAGGTACAGGGGAGAAGTGTGTTTTCCCAACATTTGGCCCTGGGTTGGTGGGAAAAACAGCTCCCTCGGTGGAACCTCCAGATGAAAAGATTTTGTGTCCCAATAGACCTTTCTGCTGATGTAATAAACCAAATCAGACCACATCAAACCAAATTAGAAAAAGCCCAGGTTTTTCCACTCTCTGTGCCTGGGTGTTGGGGCAAATGGAGTCACTAAATGCTTACATCATCTAGAGTCTGAATGTGTTGACTTAAATTTCACTTTAAGGTTTGGAGCTTTCAACTCCTTGGCTTCACAGCTGCAGCAGATCCAGTCTTGTTCTCATATACCAGGGAAGGAAACATGGATCTCACTACTAATTACAGTGTTTTTTTTTCTTTATTCAAAGACCATGGCATGAAAGAAAATAACAACAACAAAACAAACAAACAAATAAAAAAAAAACACTTAAGATGAAGCATAAACCACTCACCAAGTTGAGTTGAGAGTGTTGTGCTCCCTGACTTCCTTTGGTTAATTTACAATAGAATGAGAGACTATTTAGCCTGACATTAGATGCAGCCTGCCCTACTTTTATGGGTGTCCCTGCTGTGACAATGGGAGGCCCCTAATCAAGAAAGTTATGCACTGTAAATTTGCTAGCCTAGAATTCACATAGTTCTTTGTATTTCGGTTATACAAAGATACATCATTGTGATGAGTAGTAGATTTAGCCAACCTCCAGATGTTCTGTTGACACTGTGAATATCAGCAAACACCTGGACCATAGCTGCAGCTTGTTCTTCTCCACGTGGCTGCTGGTTGCTATGCAAAAGACTGACACGATCTGTTTTGCTGCAAAGCTAATGAGTTGCATGTCCTTCAGTTTTTGCAAATGTTCATAATCCTGAAATTATGCAAACTGTGATACAATGTGAAAGGAGAGGAAATGGCTTTATCTTTGATTCTGTATTTCTACCCACTGTATTATTGTTTTACATTAGACACGATGTCACTATGGAATAATACAGTCCACATTTACTAGTGTTATGGGGTATTCACGAGAAAAGGGTGAGGGGAAAGGCTGGAGATACACACTTACTGATGTAAATTCTTATATCAGTGAATTTAACTGCTGCCTTTAAGTGGAAGAACTAAAAATAGACACCTGAAATCATAAGCTTCCTGGCTGTGATTTCCCCTTTTCATAACTAGGTTCTGGAATTGTATAAACTAAAATAGAATGTCCTTGATAAAGGTTAATTTACCAACTTACCAGTTCTCTAAAAGGAACTAAGTCTTTCAGGTGTGTTTAGATTATAGATTACATTTGTATTACTATCATTATATGTAAAACAAAAGAGAGTACAATGTAGAGAAAATTTCCACATGTGTTACTTTCAGAAACCAGGGACAAAAGGATAACTGAAATGCTTATTAGCCTATTAAAGCAGATGCTGGCCAGCTCTCTCAGCCTCATGCAGGGCCTGTAGCTCAGCCCTTCTCATCCTGCCCCCTGCCCTAAACATCTCCTTCCCAGGGGCTGGGCTTCCATTTTTTCTTACCTAAGCTGGATCCCTATATAAGTCAGTCATTTTGGCTGAGGTTGCCCCTCTCGGTAGATAACTCCTTTCTAGCTCTTCCTTCCCTTCTCCTCTCATGGTCTGGTTTAGTATGCCAGCCATGTTTAACTAGGCCTCTTCCCTCTGTCTTCTGTCTCTCTTATATCTACAATAAAAATATTCTCCACACTTTAGGAAAAGTCATACCCTTGTTTTATTTCACTTTTCCAATCAATGATAAAATATCTAAAGACCCTAAACTTAGGAGAATAAAATTATTTTAATAATATGAAAAATTACTTCAAATGTATTATGTGATGCAGCAATATGTTATATGGAGTTTTGGATAAAATTTCAAATACACAGAAAATCTAAATACCCAAGAAAAAGGGGTGGAGAAAACATGCAAATATTGATAGCAGGAAAATCTGGTAAGCTTCCATGAGCCACTTTTATCTTTCCTATGATTCTCAAATTTCCTAAGTATGCAATACTCAGCATAGGACATTATCTGCTGTATCCACAGGCTTTGGTGTCCCTCAGTCCTTTTATGGTACAGGGACATAAAATTTCCCCATTGCCAGTTATTAGGAAACTTGGAGGATGTTTCCTGTCTGCTGAATGATTATCTAGGAGTTGTTTTGGTTTAGAGAGCTGTACCATACAAACATGTCTTCTTGACAATGTTAACGTTCAAGCACTGAACATGTGAAGGCCCAAGCACTCACTATGCTTCAATTCTAAGTGACTATTTCAGCTCTACTACTTGCTATGCTATCAAGGATCCTATGAAGACAGGATCTCTAGGAACCTTCTTGCCTGCATAGTCTTCCCCCTGCATCCTCCCCTCTTTTTGCAATTCAACAGGAGCATTAACACTAAGAGCCTAACAAACTGTTTACACGAAGATAATTTTCTAGAGGAATCTGATTAGCAAACAGTTTCCAAGAACGACTCAAAAAATGGTCTATAAAATGGGATTTACTATCAAATTAACTATCAATCAGTTGGCTTCCTTGCTGCTATACTACATAAAACAATGACAACTCAGGGCCTGTAGTAGTAGGACAGGCTTTATTGAGAGTGAATTGAGAAAAGACAGCGGTGAGAGGAAATATACTGGTGAATGTTGTTAGCATTCAGACATCTCCACTGGCATGTGGCAGGGGCTAAGTGACAGCAGGATATGTCATCATCAGTCACCAAGATGCTGCACTGTTTCTACCCCCACTACTAGTCATAATTCTCCCTATGCGCGTGTGCTATTCCCACTTATTAAAAATAAAAAAAACCAATCATTTTCTCAACCTGTTCTCTTTTCCGTTCACTCTCTTTCAGAGGCCACATCTGCACACCCCTCTCCCACAATAAACCTCTCATGTGAGCCCTGTTGCGTGGTGTGACTTCGTGAAACTCTTTGACTCCAGTCTTCCAAAATATCTTCTGTTCTTAAATCATTACACGGGTGTCATGACTCTGGGGGGCTTTTCTGGGGGCTTTCTTCCTACTCACAACCAGTCTGAGGTACACTGGGACCCTGTACCCAGCTCCCCTGCAACAGGCTCACTTTCTGGCTAACCAATCTCTGGGCACTCCATCCAACTCCAAGGATTGGTAAATTCCCCCTCCTTGTTGATATAATTTCTTTCTTGGATCCAGGGGAGTGACCGTTGAATACCCCTCTGGTATTCTTGGAGGTGAAGGAACCCCCAGCCATGTTCTTTTAAGGTTATGATTGACACTTTTTGACATCACCCATCTCTGGTTACTTCTTCCCATGAGTGGAGTTTAGTCTTTTGAATATGGTGTTCACCCTCTGACTTCTTTCACAGGTTCTGATACCAGGTGACTGTGTCTCTTTGGGCTTTTAGCCCTTGGCCCCTGCCCACTGTGTGATGACTCACTGGACAGATTGTTCCCACTTATTCAGGCCCTCTCTGAGTCCCCAGGATGCCTCAGACTTTCAGGCTTTGGACCGTTTTCTCGTACCTACCTCATCCTTGGGAACTGCATCCTTGGTCATACCTGCAAGCTCCCCTCCGGGATGTTTTTGGAGAATGTCAGACCTCTACACCTAGCACCTAACTTAAGAGCTTCTAAACTTCTGCCTTTACAGTCAAATCAGGTCCCAGTACCCCGTAACCTACTGAAAGGGCTGCCTACTGGCACCTTAGATCCCAATATTATATGAGACCTTTACAACTTCTGTCAGTGGTCAGGTAAATGGAAGGAAGTCCCTTTTGCTCCATGCCTTCCATATATTCTTCATGTTCCTTTCCACTCAGCTCCTGCTAGCTATAAAGTTGAACCAGAGGAAAACTCCACTACTCTTGACCCTGTTAAGAAGTTGAACCTTGGGGCATTGTTAATGGTCACAAAACACAGTTCCTTCTCCTCCTCTGGCACCTTTGGTCTGCTTTTTTCCCTCTTTAGAAACAGGCTGCACGAATAATTTCACTCTGGCACCCACTTCACCCCACCAGCATCCTTCAGTCCCCCCACTACTTACTTCTCCTCCTCCGTGGGACCCTTGAATCTCTCCCCACTAGGTCTCATCCAGCCTTTGTTCTCTCTTTGCAGGAGGTTGCTGGGGTGGACAGCCTGGTCAACGTACATGTTCCCTTTTCATTAAATGAAGTCTCTTAAATCGAAAAAACCTGGGATCTTATACCTCCAATCCCTCTACTTTCATTACAGAACTCTAATTTATTACCCAATCCTATAGTCTCATCTTCTACCACATATATATGATTCTAAAAACCTGTTTTCCAAAGAGCACAGGAAAGTTTGGGGACAGGCTAGAGCATATGCAGACAAAATCCACCAGATAACACAGCCAGAGCTGAGGCAGTTCTAGACCAGGATCCATAATGGGGCTATAATATCCCAAATGACATTCTAGCTAGAGATAAGTTTACAACTTGCCTCCTGGCTGGATTCCATAAAGCTGAGTTTATACCAATAAACTCTGAGAAACTCCAAGAGGTCATCCAGGACAAACGTGAAAACCTGTCTCATTTTCTAGTAGACCTCACAAAGGCCTCCTGCAGTATACCAATCTAGACCCTGAAAACCCAGAGGGTGAACAACTCTTCATGACCTATTTCTATTCTCAGAGTTTCTTCAACCTTAGAGTCAAGTGTAAGCATCTGGAGAGAGAACCCCTAGCCCCACAGGCAGAATTCTTAGCCCTGGCCTTTAAGGCCATGGGAGAGATGAAAAGTCCTTAAACAGAAGTACTAAATATTGGCCAAGGCCATTCAACCAGCTTTAGTAGCTGCCCAGGCTCCCATGTCTCTTAAGTCCTGAGGACCACTAGGTCTCTGCTTCAAATTTGGTCAGGAAGGTCACTGGTCCTAGGCCTCCCGTATTTTCTATAGGCTACCCTAGCCATGTCCAAAGTGCTATCAAAAGTGATATTGGACTGCTGACTGCCTCCATGTTCCATGTGGCATAGATACATCACACCCAGATTACCTCCCACTCAACCTTTTAGGCCTGGCCATGGACTACTGAAGTGGGGGCACAGGCTCCCTTGGCTCAACCACTGTCATCCCTGAGAGGGAGCCCCAGGAAGCCATTATAGTATCAGGGCTGAAGCTAAACATGTACACAGAGGTGGGAGAAGAATGTGAATCAAATAATTCCAAGATAACTCCAAATAATTCCAAGATTATTCTTTATTGTAAGGGAAAAACTCATGGAATAGGAACAGGGGTCCAACTTCAAGAGAGAGCAAGAGCTGGGTGGGTCATCAGTTTTCTCTGGGTACCCAAAAAATCATTCCCCAACCTGGTCCAGACTCTTAAAGGTCATTGGCTGAAGGAGGCTCCCCATCAACTCCCCCTTTTGTATAAATAAGAGAGTTTCAAACCCAATACAAAACTATATACACTAGGAACTCATATCAAGTATAAAACTAGAATTACAACCAACATAAACAGTATTAAGCAAGGAACATGTATTAAATGTCTTAGTAAACATTCTTCCCTAACAAGACTAAGTCTTACATTGAAAATGGCTTGGCTAGATCATAAGAGGAAGGTAACTATGACTATCTAATCTTCAACCTCGCTGAAGGCCTGAGAAAGGAGATAATGGTACTTGAGTAGGGAGGAAGTGCAATCAAGAAGTTTCCAAAATGTGTAGTATATGACAGAGACAACTGGCTACCTGAGCAATCAGCTGAAGTCTCATTTGCAATGTTGAAGCAACCAACTTTGGTTAAGGCCTAGAGTAATTGACAGACCATTTTCAGAGGCAGGAAAAAAAAATTGAGAACCTTTTTACCCTGTCTTGGCAAAGTTTGGCAGTCTTTTTTCTTATATCCTATTTGTCCAGTCCAGACACTATGCACTTTGTCAGTGGTTGAGGCAAGGGCAGTTCCTTGCCCAAAGGCCAAATGTGCCAAGAAGAAAACAAACTCCAAGTGGAGTGACTTTGGTGCTCAATATTATCTCAGGTATATGTCACTGCTGCCAGGAGCAATTGTGATCAACACAGGGCCATCTACTCCTTCCTTCTGGACACCATAGCCACTTATCACTCAGTCCTGATATAGTTTTGTGGATCCACCTCTACTCATTTCCCTATTATTGGGTAGGCAGAAGTCTTACTATGTTGTCTGACCCTACCATTCAACTGCATTTTCATGGATGTTCCTCTCACTCTTTTTTTCCCCTAGTGGTACCAACCTGTTCTCATCCTCATACTTGGAAAGGATCTTTCAGTCAATGTAGGGGCCTCTATTTCCTTTGCTTCCTCCATTTGCCTGACACCAAGTTCACCAAAAGTCCCTCTCTTCCTCCTCCTAGACCCCCGACCTACTGGTTCTAATAAGTCATTGCTTTGTCAACCTCTCAGGGGGATCCCCAAGTGTGGAAACCCAAAACCCTTCTATTGCTAAACACCATTCCCTCATCATCATCCAATTATAGAACCCTCTCAGTACATTACTGATGTGGTATGTCATTCGGTATATGTGTTGCTTTTATTGGTTGATGAAAAAAGCTATTTTGGCCAATGGCTTAGCAGAGTAAAGGCGGGTGAGAAATCCAAACAAATAGAATAGGTAGAGTCAAAGAAATGCCATGTAGTCACCAAAGGAGAAAGATGTCAGAACATCACCAGTAATTCACAGCCTTGTGGTGATGCATAGCTTAATAAAAATGGGTTAATTTAAGATGTAAGAGCTAACTAGAAATATGCCTGAGGCATGGGCCAAACAATCTTGTAGTTAATATAGTTCCTGCATGATTATTTGGGTCTGGACAGCCAGAAAATGAAAATGCAGTCTCTATTTATATATTACTCAAGTCAAGTATCCACTCTTGTTACACAGTCTCAAAGGATTTATACCTATCATCTCTGACCTCATAAGAAAAAAAACAACTTAACACCATATCTTCTCCCTTTAATAGCCTGAACTTGCAGTTAACAGTGCAATGGAACCTACTGCCTGTTCAAGCTCTCTGGATTATCAGCTCTGCAGTGGTCTTGCTCTACCCTGTCTTCGCTAACCCTTGTACCCTCCTTTACACTATTCTCCCAGGGACCTCCCATATCTCAGTCCTGGACTTCAATGATGCCTTCTTCTCTATCCCCCTCAACATATAGTCAAAAACATTTTTCTCTGTACCTGGCCTGTCTCATTTTGGGAGTTTGGGACAACCCACTCCAATTTGGCCAGGCTCTGGCCTCTGGTCTACTCTCTTTTTCTCTCCCCACATCTAAACTTATACAGTATGTAAATCACCTCTTACCTCTGAAATCTGTCTCTACAATTAACCAGGCAGACACCTCTCCTCTTCTAAATTACTTGTCCAGTCGAGGCCTTAGAGTCTCAACATCTAAGGTCCAACTGTCTACTCTTAGGTTACCTAGTTGAAACTAACCACTACTCCAACCCACAAAGTCATTACCTTGGGTAGGAAAAAATCTAATTCTGTCCCTCTCAGTACCCTCTACCAAAGAGGATATTTTATTATTCCCAGGAATAACTGGTTTCTTACAGTCTTAGATACCCTTCTTTTTCTCTCCTTGACACCTTATATATGAAGTAGCCCTTGGCCCCTCCCATGAACCCTTTTCACTCCCATTACTAAGCCCTTTCAGAAGCTCCCACAAGTCCTGCTCCAGGCCCCAGAACTACATCTTTCAGACCTAACCTGCCCCTTCTCGCTCTATGTAATAGAAAATGATTGGTATGTCCTTGGGAGCCTAGACCTCCAATTAGGACCTTCTATTGAAATTGTGGCATACCTGCCAAAAAAATTAGGCCTTAGAACCCAGCGATGGGCACTCTGAATATGTGCTTCAGCAATGTTGAGCTCCTCATTTACAAATCCAAAAACCTAACTTTTGGTCATCTCCCACAATCTTCTCCTCCCATATAACATGTTCCTCCTCTTAACACATAAGAGCTTACAAACTCTGCCTCCATCCTGGGTTCTCTTCATGTGGTACTAGTAAAAAATATCACATTTATTTTCCAAACATACCCACCCCTCAATATCTCAATTGTCTTCCTGACCAAATACATCTCATTCTTTCATTGATATTATCAAGGAACTACTGCCTCATCCCTCACAGATACAAAAGAGCACATTGCCTCGGGCCATCTCCACCTAGTACACAGAGTGTAGATCCATTTTACACGAGGGGCCCTCAAAAGTAGACTAAGATATAGTGTCAGCAATTGAGGTGGTGGAGGCACAGGCCCTCTGTGTCCACGCCAGTAATCTACAGACTGAATTAATAATTCTCACCTATGTCTTTTAAATGGCACAAGGACAATCCTTAAATTTCTATATAGACTTCAAATATGCCTTTCATATCTTTTTGTCCAACACTGTCATCTGGAAAGAATACAGAGTACTTATTATAAGAGGAGGGTTTGTAACCAACTGAGGCCAAATTATGGCCAACAAACAGTCTCACATTCAAGTATGAATCAGACCTGGCCTTCTTGAGCTGCTTAGATCAGACTAGAACAGGTACACTCAGAGTGGAGTGGCTGCCTTCTCCCCTTGGCTATAGGAATTGTCCACTGTTAGTCCCACCAGACCAACAATTCCCTCATCTCTAAGGGAAAGTGGCTAAAGCTGCAGTCCTAAGGAGCCCAGACCCATCTTAACCACCACTGGGCATCATTGCACTGCAACCCACATCCTCATTGATACTCCCTGAAACTTGACAAATTCTGTCCTATCTACACTAGCTCTTTCAGCCTATTAGCCAAGCCCTGTCTTACTTCACAAGGCCCATATGCAGCCCACCCCTGAGAATTTTCATTTCTTAAGGGCTATTGTTGCCTTCTGTAAAAACTGTCAAATATCAGAACCCAACACCAGACAGCACATTCTCCCCTTTTTTGTCCTACTCACCAGTTCCATGGTCACTTATAAAATAATCACCCAGAGTCTTAATATTAATTTTGATCATTGGCTGATGGCTCAGGCTTATTACTAGCCAGCTCTCACATATAAATTAATCCATTTCTATTAATTTGAGTATTGCCTCTTAGCCCATGGCTTACTGATAATGCTCTGGCATCTTACTCCTTCATTGGCTTCTCGATTTCTCCTTTTTTTCTCCCTGTATTCTGTTTGGCTTTCCCACCTAGCTATATTCTGCCATGCCATCGGCCAAAGCAGCTTATTCATCAACTGACAAAAGCAACACATATTTGCAACATACAAAAGGTCATCTCTTAGCACTACCCACCAGAACAGAGGATCTCTCCCTGGAAGCAACTTACAACTTGATTTTACATGCATGCCACAGTCAAATGCATTAGATACCTCCAGGTAGATGGAGGTATCCCCCATCAACAATCAAAGGGGTCAGACAGTCTCTGACATCCTCTTCTAGAAGATGGTTTTCTATTTTGGAATACCTACTTTCCTCTAGCCAGGCAATTGTCTTTAATTCACCTCCTATATTCCCCAAACCCTCTCCAACTATCTCAATATCTCTTGGCATTTCTATATCAAATACCACCCCCATTCCCTGGGAAACATAGAATGAGCCAACTGCTCCCTAAAAAGATACCCTTGTCCTGACTTCCTTGCTCATGTTCTCCCTCCTTCTGCTCTTCATCTGGACCTTGGGAGCTCAGTCTAGTGCTCCAATGTGGGTCTCTGTCTCTGATGGAGGAAGGTCATTGGTTAAATTAAAAGAAACTGCTTGGCTCTCATTTGTTAGGAGATAGGTGGGAGGAGTAAACAGAACAAAACGCTGGGAGGAAGAGGAAGTGAGGTCAGACTCGACAGCTCTCCTCTCGGGAGCAGACACCTCAGAGAGAGACGCCATGCCCAGCTCCCGGGCAGACACACGCGATGAAATTCTTGAACTAGAATCTTCCCGGTAAGACCAGTGCTCACAGATTGTTAGAGATGGGTTGATTGGGATATCAGAATTAGCCAGTAAGGGCTAGAGCTAAGGGCCAAGCAGTGATTAAAAGAATACAGTGTCTGTGTAATTATTTCGGGTAAACCTAGCCGGGCAGGCGGCTGCGGTATTAGGGACGCAGCCCCTCTGCCGCCCTTATTACTACATGCCTCTATCCCCTTCCATCGCTGGATAAAGGGTCTATGGTGATGTGCAAGATATTCATCAGTGTGGCTATGGAACAAGTCTAGTTCAGGCACCCTATCTTCTGCTGCCCAAGGACCTAGCTGGGGACATCCCCTTGGATACCCAGGAACCTCTCGAGAGCTGTGCGTCTACCCAATGAGACGGTGTGGCTGATCTAATGGGAGCTCACCAAAGCTAGCTGGACTGGGACTGAACGAGCATGTTATCAGACTGGACTCTGAATGTGGCTGACAATGAGGAATGACTGAGAAGCCAATGATAATGGCACTGGGTTTTGATTCTACTGCATGTACTGGCTTTTTGGGAGCCTAGTCTGTTTGGATGTACACCTTCCTAGACCTGGATGGAGAGGGGAGGACTTTAGACTTCCCACAGGGCAGGGCACCCTGACTTCTCTTATGACTGGAGAGGGAGGGGAAGGGGCAGTGGGGGAGTAGGAGGGAAATGGGAGGAGGTGGAATTTTTTAATAACTAAATAAATAATTTAAAATAATAAGAATAGAAATAGATACCCTTGTCAAACTGTCACAATAATATTACCTTGATTGGGTAAATCTCCTGCCACTGGCCCTTCTCAGGCTAGGGGCTCTCCCCAAGTGACAGTGACTTCTTTCTACCTCCTGTTTGAGCTCATGTGTGGACCCTGGTTCTTGGTCTTTCACCTAAATGCTTGTCACTTGCTGATCACCTATTCACTTATTTACTCTGTCATCCCTGCTTCTTCCTCTAGAATTTTATTGACCACTTCCTGTCCTAGCCATGGATCAAGCTCTGTTCATTCCCAACCAATATTGGAAGTCAGGTGTATCTTAGGGTTACTATTGCTGTGAAGAGACCCCACGAACATTCTTATAAAGAATACACTTAATTGGGGTGTTTTATACTTTCAGAAATTTACTTCATTATCATCATGGTAGGGAGCAGGGTGATGTACAGGCAGACATAGTGATGGAGTTGTAGCTGAGAGTCCTACATCTTGCAGGCAACAGGAAGTCAACTGAGACACTGGGCAGTATCCTGAGCATAGGAAAACACAAAGCCCATGCTCACAATTACTCACTTCCTCCAACAAAGCTATATCCACTCCATAAAGCCACATCTCCTAATAGTGCCACTCTGTATGAGATTATGGGAGCCAGTTCCACTCAAACTAACACAAAGTCCTTCTCTGCTCTCTTGGCCTATGTCTCTCACCCTTTCCCCCTAAATGGTAGGGTCCATTCAGTATAATCCTCACAGCCTCTACACTTAAGGTCCTCCCTCATTGGATTCACCTATCCCACTTCAAGCCCTTTATTCCCCTACCTCAAGATAACTACCTTTTCTACACATCAACCCCAGCAGGACCCTGCTCCCTTAAGTTTCAGAGAATAAGGCTTTACCCCAGCAGCTATGCTTTACTCTACTGGATTGGACATAGTCTCTTCCTCCTTTCCCTCTTGTCTGCTTCTGTCCAGGGCAACTCTTATATGTGGAGATTCAAGCTTCACAAACCAAAACCCTCACTTATAAAATATAGTCCCTCTAAATAGGGTTGGGGAACTGTTTCACAGAAGGCTGTAGGAGCCAATGAGAATTCCCATCACCACTATATCCACCTACATCAACCCCTCCCTACTCCATTTCCTTATTTTTTTTGTCTGCTTCTTCTATGACCAGAAAGTTTATTGTAAAGACTGAGAAGACAGATATAAAGGCTGCCCATACTGGTCTTGCCAATACCATTTGAATCCTCGCCCAATTCTCCTATCAACAAAATGGGGCCCTTGACTTCTATACTCTGTGAAGGGATACTAGTCCACTTGAGCATGTGGCTCTGGCAGGCCTTCTCTCCTACTCCCTCTTGCCAAAAACTGTTAGATCACATTCCTAAAGCTAGCCACTAAGGACTATTCCTTTATCTGGCAACTTCCTCCTACTGAGGCTGACTACCAAAGTCCAACAATCAAAAGCTCCCTTTGGTTCACCTAATTCATATGCTCAGTTAAAATTAAACACCTTATTCTAACACAGGGTTTACCCCTTCACCTTTATAAACTGCCATTTGCCCATGTGCCATGTCTGTCTCCCCTGTATAGAGAGGCAGTCCTTTGTCTCTCCAGGACAAATATCCCTGCTCTTCTTGCCTTGATGCCTATCTCTAACAATGCATTCTAGCCCATTCCAACACAGATCTCTGCTTCTTCTCCTCTTAATAATTACACCTACAAGGCCATTTGTATTTTCTGTCTGGGTTGGAAAGCATTCACACACACCCCGCCCTGCTTAATAAAGGATCTTTTTGTGAAAACAGGTGTTTGGATGTGGTTTGTGCCTAATCCAGGATCCATGAGAGAGTCTTTACCATGTGGTGGTCTCTTTCATCCAGGACCAGTGGAATCCCAGATGAGAAACAGGTATTGTCATTGTTGGTGGGTTAACTCTACCATCTCTTCAGCACAATTAAAATCCAGAGAAAATAAATTCTGATTACTCAAACCCTGGATATAGGGGAAGAATAGGCTTCCATGGCAACCAATCTGCCACAGCAAAAAAAAAAAATCTTAACAATTTCAAACAGACCTCAAAAAGAAATGTAAGGAACAACTTGACACCTCAAACTCCTACGACCTTGGGGATTCTATATGAAAGTGAAATACTTCTTTTCCTGCCTCTTCTTCTTGTTTTTGTGTGTCTACTAACTACATCCTGTATTATCCATTTTCTTTCTACATTTATCCAATGAAAAATTCAAAGAATTTCTAATCAAACAATAAAATAGTGATTATTACAGGACTAGCAACTGCTAGCCATAGAGTTGAAAGGCACATGACTACTAAATATGCCATGATGGTGAGGACCAACAGCACCCGGAAAATGTTTATGCCCCCGGCAGCAGATGAACTCTAAAAGAGCAAGGCTTTCAGATCTGCCTCCTTTCCTATTTTTTCATCTTTTGTAACAAGCCAGAGGAAGGAATGTTATCATTCAAGCATTTCTACCAGTTGGCCCTCAGGAACAGTGACAGCAGGACATGTCATCATCCGCCACTAAAATGCAGGTCATTGTTGTTACTACCACCAAGAGTAGTGCAATCTTTCTATGTGCATATGCTATATCTCCTTATAAGAAGCAGGCACCTTCTCTCCATTCTCTTTTCCTTCCCCTCTGGCTCAGAGGCCACCTCTGTACTGTCTCCATCACCATAAACCTCTCAGGTGAGCTCTGGTGCATGCATGGTATGACTTAGTGTTTCTCTTTGGCTCCAGTCTGTCAAGGTGCTATCTGCTGTTGAATCATTACAGATATCATATCCAAGTCTTAAGTTCTAGACTATGGTGGCTGTTGTCAACAGCAACCAGCTATTTGAATAGTGAACCTGGCCATCTACTTTGCATCAATGAAGAAGTTCAAGGTCCCTGATGTCCGAATACATAAAGATGAACAGTGAGTAAATGACTTCATTGTTAAGATGAGGTCTTCTGAAGACAATATTTATAAGGTGGTTTGAAAGAAAGATGAACTATAAGAGTAAGCATGATCTTTCAGGTATCTCTGATAGGGTTGCCTATACTGTCCTTTGCTCGACGTTTTGGTATTCTGCTTTTTTCTTTATGCCTCCCCAACCTTCCACTCCCACATGGCTCTGACCTGGCCTTATCCTGCTTCCCTGCTGGGTTTTAGGTTGCCTGTCTTCTTTGGTCTTCTCTGGCCCTCACTGGCTTTCACTGTGCTTTGGAACTGCTCCTAGGCTAGTTTGCGCAGCAGCTCCTGCCTGTGAGCCTGTTGGCAGGCAGTGCTGCTGGATTCCTTGGCATGGATGGCAATGAGTTCAGGGGCCTCAGAGGGAATGGTGTGAAAGCAAAAACCTAAAATGTAATTGTGAGTTGTAATCACTATGTCTTAGAGATCCATGAAACAAAACAGCTTCTCGTCTGCAAACCTCTTGCCTAAGGACTGATAGTACCTGAAATGCTGGAGGCTGTTGTTTATGGGAGATAACAAGTCACATATTTTCACTCCCCTAAACAATTTTTTTTTACCCATCTGAACCAGATGTGCTTGATCACATGTGAGTGTTAGGTACATAGGTAGGAAATACGTAAGGATATATGCTTGTTCCTGATTGGACCTGATGGGAAATGCAATGAATTATGGGTTGTCCCTGTTAAACCTTTGCAAAACTTGATTCTGGGTCATTTCCTGGGAAATGGGGTACAGACCTGGCCAGCACCATTCACCTGGCCAGCATTTAATGAAAGCTTGCTTCAAATTTGGTTTTAAACTGTGGTAGTGCTCTGATTCTTGATTGGCTGGATTGACAATGGTCCTATGCAAGTCTCTGGTCCCCTGCCAGGAGAGCAAAACTTTTGTAAAACTGACTTTGTGTTTTGAGAGGAAAGGTTTGTGCTGTCCAGTAACTCTCTGGGTGTATTCCCATGGTGCTAAACTTGGTGAAGAAAGTTGGTGCTGACTTCTCTCTGAATCTGTCTTCTTGCTAGTCCTTATGATGCCTCCCACCCTGTCCTTATTCATTAGACTGAAAGAGTAAGACTGTCTTGATGTTCTCCTGGTGTTCCAAAAGACAGTGGAGAACTAACAGCAGAATAATACACCTTTGATGAACAAGAACATGCTCCCAAGCTCAATTTTGGGTCGTCCACCCATTACTCCAAGCCACCAACAGCGTCATAACTTCTTGGCTTTCTCATCAGCTCTTTGTTCACACCAGTTACTTATTAATGCACAATTCAAACTTCAAAATGTAGCCTTGTCAAAAGCTATGTCCTTACAGTCCCTGACGTATAGCTCTGCCAGTCCAATACATAATTCAACCTCCCCATTATTTTGAGGAAGGGAGGGAATAAGAAATGAAAAATAATAAACTTGACTCTTGATGGTAAGCAGCAGCATTTCGTTTTACCCCACCCAGAGCCAACTATAGTTAACCAGAAAATAAAGGTGATGGCAGATATTCCATGCCACCAGTATTTCACATACACCATGTACCAGATATAGTTAGATGTGTTCCACCTCTTCGAGAAATTCCACTATTGGAACCTAGAGAAATCCCACTGCTTGAGATGAGTTGAGTCAGCAGATACTAGAGATGTTTGAAACTTGTCAGCAGCAAGCAGGTGTCTTAAAGAAAAAAAAAAACCTGTAGTGCACAGCTGCAGAGAGGAATTCAGCTGCTGTTTCTGCAAAGCATACTTTTTTTTTTTTTAAGTTGGATCATCTTTAAATAATTTGATGCTTGGAGTAATGTGATGACTTGTGCTTCATTGTTAAAGAAGAACAATTTTGTTTTTCCAGGTAAATCAGAAGACTGAAGCACGACATAGACTCATATTTTCCCGCAAACCCTTCTGTACTAGAGTTTCTGGCTACATTAAGAGAACTCAGCTGATTCATCCCCTAACCTCCTGCAGAACCAGGAGGGTGCTCCAAGACATCATATGAGGCATCCAGTTCTCACTACTGTGGATACCCGTGTGCTCTGCAAAGATCAACATTAGAGAGGGGCCATTTATTCCCTCACCTTCTGTACATTCTGGCAGCTTGTACAGTTCTCCCATAAGTTTATATCCAAGATTCACTTTGGGGTGAAGACTGTCTCCACTAGAAGTACTTCTTTGTGCTGGGTCTCATTAACCCACTACATTCCAGTGGGTGCTCAGATACAAACAATGGTCAATATGAGGGCAAAATCCAATTCTCTGGCATCTGTGTGGAGGTCAACTCTATACAATCATTGCACTTCTTAGATTCCTAGGGGATCTGCAGAGGCAAACATAGTAATCGAATTCTCCCTCCATCCATTCTACTTCTTTTATCCCCATACAAGTTCGGATCCCAGGAGCAATAAACATCCTATATAAAATAATTTCAATCTGAATATATTTTTAGAGAATACAACTGGAAATAAAGATATTTGCTTAGAAAAAAATTGAAATTTAAATTTTTCAGCAAAATAAAACTCTGGAGGTACAGAAAGTCATGAACTGCCATATGAGTTCTAGGACCAAACTCAGGTTTAAGCATGATTAATAAATGCTCAGAGAGAGAAACTGGGGTTCAATCTGAAGATCTGAAAAGCAAGGTAGCCAGCCATTGGCTCTTACCTCTACCTCAGACTGAAAATGGGTGAGATTCTATCCCCACGAATCCTGAAGAGTCAACACCCCATACTCCACACTCCCCTGAGATACTGTCTCTTTCTCCTTATATTCTTTTCTCCTCCCGCTATATCGCTCCTGCTTCCACCTGGGATCACTTTTGTGTGAGCTCTGTTTCTCTTTTAAACAGATTTAATCTTGTGTAACTCAAGGTGGCCTTGAACCAACAGAGATCCAAGGTGTGTGCAACCACTCCTCGGCCTGTATGGATGACTAGTTTGGCTACTTTGCCCTCTGATCTTCAGACAAGCTTTATTTATTAAAACACAAATAAAATACCACTATACCAGGTCCTCCTCAGAAGCACCGTCTGTTCTTAATCTTTGTACCATTTATCTAGCCCCCATCTACCTCCTTTATGTGCAAAAAACTTTACCCCAACATTTTAAGGCTCAAGGTTACTCAGGGCAAAGTGTTAAGGAAAAAGAAGAGTCCGTTAAAGGGATTACAGGTGAACAATTATTTTGTGAGCCAAAGGAATCTCCTATCATTTTAAAAGCAATAAAGATCATAGTTACGCTTAAAAACTTGAGGCGGTTTGTTGAATGTGTATGATACTGAAATTAAATAAACAACTTTCATGTTCATGCTGAGAAGTACAATAACCTCTCCGCTTCAGAAGGCTGTCACAGTAAGGAGGAAGAGAGAGAACGAGAAGATGCTCATTAGGAGAGCAGGTGGGCGGCAGAGAGCTGAGTAAGCAGGCGGTGACTTGCGCAGGTGTCTTCCCTTTGAGTTCCTTCCTGGTGCTACTCTAAAGCAACTTACATTATGTGGGTTTGCAATTATTTTGTCTGGTGTTAATTAAAAACCTTTTCAAATGAAAATAAGTAACATTAGCTTTTAAAAAGACCACTAATGAACTAATGTAGTTTTTAATACAAGTATACTTTTTCTCTGGTTTTTATTTTATTCCTGAGAATTGATGGCAGACACTTGACATTTTACAGTATTTTAAACAAAAACACATTTTTCTTTGAGATGAAGTAAGCAGTTCAGAGGCATCAAGGGCAGTATGACATCAGGAGGGCCAGCACAGGGTGTGATGTAATGAGGGGCAGCAAGGGGCCAAGCACTCAGTGTCTTGGTCTGAAGGTTTGTCTGCGCACCCTCTTCTCCAGACCCTGACCTCTCCATCAGGACCAAGCCTATGCTATTACTGATACCCATGATGGTGTGGTAAGCTAATCAACACACCCTCAGAAAAGCTTTAGCAGCCTTCTATTGCTTATTTTCAATTCTTATTTTTATTTTGAGAAATGTCACTGAAAAAAATGTATTACTATGATATGCTATTAATATAGTACATTTAAGCTGAAATTTAGAGTTTTTTTGAGATAATCATTAAACACTTACATGTTTAAAAGTAAAATTTTGGTGAAGGATAACATTAATATTGAGTTCCTTTAAGGAAGACAGATGTTCTACAGTGAGTCACTTGTTAAAAACAGTACACTAAATTGCAGCCACTTGCTATACTTCAAATGCCTCTAATTTGAACCTAAAACCCCTGGTTGCTTAAAGAGAAAAAAAATTCCTTCAAACTTACAGACTTAGAATTTCCATGGCATCACCTTTTCCTTTCTATTTGGCTGGAGCACATAGCCTCCAAGTCAATAACTGGAATTACAGATGTTAGCGAAGAGGACATTTCTTAGCAAAGAGGACATTTCTTCGGATGAATGAAGTAGTATGTGCTTCAGATAACTAAAAATGTGTAAATATCTGAGACAGCATGTGTGTCAGACAACCAGGCAGCTTCAGGCAGCACCAAGCTCAATATCCCAGAGAGATGCTTTGCACTTCATTAACTACAATGCCTCTAACCCTCCCTTACACTCTGCCCCTTAAACAGACAAACAGACCCAACTCTAAAAACAACTGAATACAAAGTGGAGCATGAATCATCAGGGTTCTCATATTAGCATCACAGCCCAGGTCTTGCATTGGGACATTTAGAGAGTCTGAAAGCTGACCCTTAGGTAAGAGGAGTGGCTTTGTGTGACCCTCTCTCTAGATCTCAGTGCCAGTAGCCTATTCTCAAGCACTCTTATCTCTTAGCCCATTCCAATATCTGTAAGTGAATTCACTGTAAATTTATAGTGTAGATGGTGTCTGAGAATGTCAAGGCATTTAGGAATTTTAATGGATCAAATAACTTACCACATGAAATGAGACACCAGTCAGTTGTACAGGTTATTTACATATGTCATACTTTCATGTTATGAGATCTCTGAAATTATGTCATGAACTAAACTTATAAATGAGTTTTATATTATCATATCCCTTTTGATCCTATCAGTCACAAGGGGAATTTTGTTCTCTTTTTCTGCAAGGACTTTTAGAATTTAGAGTTAGAAACGGAAGCATTCTTCCACTAGCTGTTTATAAGACATTTCTGGCCATGTATGCTCACCAGTACCTGTAAGTCTAGCACTTGGATTGCTACGAGTCTGAGGCCAGTATGGACTACATATTGAGATCAATACAGCATATTTCTTTTTAAAGAAAATGACGAAGTAAAAGATTCTGTAGACAGATATCGAATTAGCGACCATGGAAATTCAAAAGAGAGCACTATGAAATTGATCTTAATAAAAATGTAATACTTGAGTGACCTCTGAAGGAGCAGGTCTGAGGTCACTAAAGTATAGAATGCACTACTGTTCTACATGCTATGCACTATGGCACAGTACTGTTTGTGAAGATTGTAACACACACACCTACACATAGACAGACACAGGGACAGAGACATGGGTCGTCCTTGAAACAAGAATGCCAAGAATGCCCCCCTTGAATCAAGAATGCCAACTTTATTGTGTTCCAGGGCAGCTAATATAGGGTCACCTTGACTAATGGCCATACCTCAACTCTTAGCTGCCAGTCCACCAGAAACTACTCCCCAGCCATCAGGAACTCCTGAGGGTCTCATGCTCAGAGCAGCTGCAAAACAGGAAAACAAATTGTTTGCTCAAAGCAGCTGCAAGCATGTTTACTCAGGCAGGCAAGGAGTCACAGGAAATTCAGGGTCCAGGTTCCACAGCCCCCAACACTGAGGCAGTGACCTCTACAGGAGCAGATTCAAGGGAGCAACCAGTGTGGGAGGGGGTCTGAGCCAGAGACCTCTGCAGGACCAGATGTAAGTCAGGGATCTCCAAGGGAACAGAACTGAGCCAGAGACCTCTGTGGGAGGGGCCCAAGCCAGGGACCACTGCGAAAGCAGGTCCAAGCCAGGGACATCTGCGGGAACAAATCTGAGCCAGTGACCTCCACCAAGCAGGTCTGAGCTACTGACCTCTGCCAGAGCAGGCCTGGGGTAGTGATGCCCACAGGAGGAGGCTTGAGGAAGTAACCTCTACCAGTACAAGTCTGAGGCAGTGACCTCCACAGGAGATGTTACAAGGAAATGACCACTGAGGGAAAAGGCCTGACCCAGAATCCTCTGCAGGACTGTGACCAAGCCAGGGACCTCTGTGGGAGCAGGCCTAAGCCAGTGATGTTTCCTGGAGCAGGCACAAGGCAGCGGCCTCAGTAGGAGCGCTCCAAGCAAGCAACCTCTGTAGGAGCAGGCCCAAACAACCTCCAGGATGGCAGAGTGATACTGAGAGTACTGAGCGACCTCCAGGAACACCGAGTGATGTCCAGTGTGACTGGAACTGTGGACCTGACTGCACCATGAGGAACAACCATCTGAGCCTTGGATCTACTGGCACTTGGAGCTCCAGGGGAACATGAGACGGGGATTGATTTTTTGCTCAGTTGTCTGTATCAGTTCTCCTCTTCCTCTTATATGATTTTCTGCAGCAGATGCAATTCTAGATACAATGTGTGTGTATTGTGTGACATAGATCCTGAACATGAACCAGCTATTTTTATCTAACACCCAAATAAAAGATTAACTGATCTAAAATTGCAGGAAAACATGACCATTGAATGTTGTAGGGAACACACCATGATTTGATACCCTTCTGAGATACTTTATATGTGTGCAAAAGGTACAAGTATGTGGGGTTATGTGCACGTGGAGGCCAGAGGATGGTGGATGAGGTCTTCCTCAATTGCTTTTCTACCTTATGTTTTTGAGGCAGGATTTTCCTCTGAATTCAGAGCTCACTAATTGGCTAAACTAGGCTGGCCAGCATCCCCAGGAGAATCCTCTTTAGTACTGGAACTACAGACATTCCCCCACTGTGCCTGGCATCTTATGCAGGTGCCGAAAACTGGACTCAAATCCTCATGTTTGCATAGCAAGCATTTTAACAACTAAACTTGAAGTTCTAGCTAGAACAGGTAAGGCAGCAAGAGGAGATCAAGGGGATACAAATTGGAAAGGAAGAAGTCAACTTTTGTTATTTGCAGATGATATGATACTATACATCAATGACCCCCAAAATTCTACCAGGGAACTCCTACAACTGATAAACACCTTCAGTAATGTGGCAGGACAGAATATTAACTAAAAAAAAAATCAGTAGCCTTATTATATACAAATGATAAATAGACTGATAAAAGAAACATCACCCTTCACAATAGCCACAAATAGCATAAAATTTGTTGGGGTAACTCTAACCAAACAAGGGAAAGAGCTGTATAACAAGAACTTTAAGTCTTTGGAGAAATAAATTGAAGAAGATATCAGAAAATGAAAAAAATATTCTTTGATCTTGGATAGGTAGAATTGATATAGCAAAAATGACAATCCTACCAAAAGCAATCTATAGATTCAAAGCAATCCCCATCAAAATCCCAGCACATTTTTTCACTGGACTGTCTTCTTGATGGAAGATATATATATAAGTGGATTTTCTCCCAAAAGGCAGGGAATGGATACAGTTAACAGCCCAGTGATCTGTGCTGTCTGTAGAGCCAGGTCACACCTGAATCTCTCAGATTAATATTTATCCCACTATTCCTCTCTAGACCTTTGTCTTGAGCATTGTTTCTCAGTCAAAGGAACCCATCCTGGGACATGGAAGATGTTTCATGTGCTTTACAGCTTGGTGACCTATGTGAGACCACACAAGATTCTTCTCCAGATCTTTAAACCACAGAGCCCATATTTATAAAGAGGTCACATATTTTGTGAAAGAATTTGATGTAGTCATGCCTTAAGTTTTATAGTGCACACACAATTGAGTTCATTGTTGCCAGAAAACTATTTCAAAAGTTGTACTGTACTTAAATATGTCTAAAATAAATAGTCTGGTGTCAAACTCTTTAAAAACGTAGTACTCACTCATATTTGGTTTCTAGCCATAAATAAAGGACATTGAGCCTATAATTCGTGATCCTAGAGAAGCTAAATAAGAAGGAGAACACAAAGAGAAACATATAGGCATCCTCCTGAATATTAACCTTCATCAGGCGATGAAAGGAGACAGAGACAGAGACCCACATTGGAGCACTGGACTGAAATCTCAAGGTCCAAATCAGGAGCAGAAGGAGAGAGAGCACGAGCAAGGAACTCAGGACCGCGAGGGGTGCACCCACACACTGAGACAATGGGGATGTTCTATCGGGAACCCACCAAGTCCAGCTGGCCTGGGTCTGAAAAAGCATGGGAGAAAACCGGACTTGCTGAACATAGTGGAAAATGAGGACTACTGAGAACTCAAGAACAATAGCAATGGGTTTTTGATCCTACTGCACGTACTGGCTTTGTGGGAGCCTAGGCAGTTTGGATGCTCACCTTACTAGACCTGGATGGAGGTGGATGGTCCTTGGACTTCCCACAAGTCAGGGAACCCTGATTGCTCTTCGAACTGATGAGGGAGGGTGACTTGATCGGGTGAGGGGGAGGGAAATGGGAGCCGGTGGCAGGGAGGAGGCAGAAATCTTTAATAAATAAATAAATTTAAAAAAGTAGTACTCATAGACAATCTATCATCTATATACAAAACGTATCAGATGAGTAAAAAGAGCTGAACCTAAGTTATGATATGACAGAATAACTCAATTGTTGTGTATGTCTCACTATGTCAAAGTTGGGTTAAAAAAAGAAAAACAGGGGCTGCCAGGAAAGAATGCTAAATCCCCCCCCCCAAGAGCATCCATAACTTTGATACTAAGTGGTATTTCAAATAATATGCACTGTGGCCAAAAAGTAGATGAGAAAAGTGCACAGGGATTCAAATTTGTTGCAATACAGCTTCACTATCACTGAGCTTTTCATGAGCAGAAGCCATTCACTTTTCACAGGAAAATGTTTCTCTTTTCATCTGCCAAGATTCACTGCAGAGTGAAAATTGATCTTGTTGGAGATATAGACATTCCCATGGACAAATTCCATGGTGTCTGGACCAGCTGTTCTATCCAAACAGCCTCTCTAGTGGAAAATCCAGACAGAACCCACAACAGAAAAAAGGCTCACCTGCTGTAGCCCAAAGGCCTCAATGATTAGAGGAGCCTGGCTACATCAAAACCATGGCAATAGCTTGACCAATCCTTCCTGATGTGGTTAACTCCATGAAGTAATTACATCAATTATAGCTTGACCAATCCTTCCTGATGCGGTTAACTCCAAGAAGTAATTACATCAATTAGTTAGGCAGCATCTTATCTTAGACAATCCACAAGATGAGCTATGTTCATAACAATAAAATGTGATGCTACAGATTCACTTTATGAACTGTAAATTTATTTGGATTTTGTAAATTTGAATGAAACTTAAATTGTTAGGGTAATTATGTTTTTTTTAATTTCTCATGAAATGCTTTCATCTGCATTGCCTTAATTATGATCTACTGAGGAAAGGTTCTAGTGGGAAATAAAAAGAGTTTCCATGACTAAGTAAGCTTAGCTTAGGACCCCTCTAAGACAATTCTTAATCTTACTAGAGGAAAATTGAGCTCTAGAGATTATATCTACTAAAAATGAGGAAGAATTCAATTTGTTTCCATCTTGCTTCCTTCCTTCCTTTGTTCGTTTCTTCCTTCCTTTCCTCCCTCCCGCCCTCCCTCCTTCCCTCCCTCTTCTTCCCTCCCTTTTTATCTTCCTGTCTGTCTGTCTCTTTCTTTTTGAGACAGGGTCTCTCTACATAGCCTTGACTGTTCTGGAACCCACTATGTAGACCAGGCTTGCCTCAGACTCACAGAAATCTACCTGTCTCTGCCTTCCAAGTTCTGGGATTAAAGGCATGAACCAAACATGATTGGCCATAAATAAATAAATAAATAAATAAATAAATAAAATAGTGATTAAATGATTCCTAATGATGTTCTTCTATACTCATAGATCAGAGCCTAGTCCAGTCATCATCAGAGATGTTTCTTCAGCTAGATGATAGGAACAGATGCAGATATCCACAGCCAAACATTCGGTGGAGAGAGATCCCAGGTTGGGAATCTTTGTCACATCTCTCCCCTTAGAGTTCAGGGATCCTAGGGGAAGCAAGTGAAGAAGAATTGTAGAAGTCAGCAGGGTGGAGGATACCCTGATAGCACAGCTTGAATATTCAATTAAGCAGGGCTCACAGGGGTTCACAGATACAGAAGGGGCATTTGTGGAGCCTGCATGGGTCTGTGCAGGTCCTATGAAAGTATATTATAGCTGTTGGCTTGGTGTTTTAGGGGAATTCCTGAGCGTGGGAGTGGGGGTGTTTCTGTCTCTTTTGCCTGCTTTTGTGATGCCTTTCCTACTGCTGGGCTGTATGACCTAGCTGTCATATGAGAGTTTATGTTTGGTCTTATTGTATCTTGTTTTCCCATGTTCAGTGGATGTCTCTGGGAGGCTTGCTCTTTTCTGGGTGCAGGGCAACTGGGAGGGTAGCAGATCTGGAAGAGAGGGAAAGTTGCGTGGGGACTGGGAAAAATTAAGATAATAAAAACCACTGGATCCATGTCGTCTTTTTCTCATTTTTTTTGTTTGTTTGTTTAACTGAATTTCATTTTCTAGAAATCCATTCTACTGGCTGTATAGTCAGTTGTTTGTCACTGGATAGCATCCATGGTGGGAGAGGCTTCAATGGTCAACTATTTAAGCATTCACATAGTGATGTATTTTTTCAAGGGTTGTTTCTATATTTTGTTTATTATGGATAAAAGATGTTATGCACATCAGAGTGCAGGTGTGTGGGAATATAAAATTTCTTGGGGGCAAATGCCCACAAGAGTAATTGCTAGTCTATATATTAACACAATTTTGCTTTTTATATAATTTTTATAATTATAATGTAATTATAACACATCTATACATTCAAGCCCTTCCATATAAATTTCTTTGCTCTCTTTCAGATTTAAAGCCCCATTTTACTAACTTTTCCATACACACACACTCCTAAAATAATTTGTTCAGCCTGCATAATGTTACATGTATGTGTGTGCTTTCAGGGGCTGACCTTGTAGCACTGCACCCCCAACTGGTGTGTTCTTCCCTGGGCAAGACCACCTCTCCAGCTCCTAGCTTTTCTCAGTTGCTATTTGTGTAGGGTGTAGCCTTGTGGGTTTTTCCTTATCCAGTTTGAATGTCCACTGATGTTATCCTTGTTCAATTTTTAATTTTAAGATTTTTAAACTCATTTCCCTCACCAAGATTTTGCATCTAGAGATACTGGTTTTCATGCACACGACCTCTTGAAAATTCATTTGCTTAGTATCATTAAAGGGAATTTTTCTTCCTCAGATAACTAAATTCATTTCCTTTTATCAGAATGTATATTCCTTCAAGTTCAAAATGTTAACCTTCGATTTTTCAACTGTTTATAATTTTATATAGAGAATTGTGGAAATAGATTCTAGCCAGAGCCATTCAGGCCAAATGTAAGCCTGGAAGGCAGTGAGGAGAAACAAAATTAAGAACTCCTTAATATCAGATTTCAACTCTGCCACTGGTGGTGGCAGCTTATGAACGAAATTTCTATGTTTTCAAGGAAAAAACGAAGGAACAGTGATGAACTAACAAGTTCCACAAAAATCAATTCTGAATAACTGTTGAAGGAATGAAAGAACAGAGGCCTCTCAGGGAGGGTAAGATTTTAGAAGCCAATTCTCAAGGCAGCATCAGTAACAGTGGCAAACTCAAGAAAACAACCTCAGTGTCAGTGGAAGAATGAATAAGAGATGTGGGATGCACTAATACATGAGCTGGAATTACAATCAGCCATAGTTAATAAAGGAATTCTGCCATTTGGAACAGCACGTCCATTCTGCCAATGACAGGCATCAGGCGCAGCTAGACAAACACTGTATACCATCACATATAAGTGGAATTTCAAAAGAAATGTGTGTTCACAGAAATAAAGCGTGGAACTGTAGTTTCCGGTTTCTAGATTTGCTGGGTGGAGAAATGAGCACACATTTGAAATAGGGCATAAACTTGCACTTTGAGATGAACAAATTATGGGAATCTAACATATTACCAGTAATTGGATTATAGTAATCATTATATATTGTAAATGTGTATATATAATTGTAGTTGTAAATTGCATATTGTAGTACATAGGTAGTGTGTATAATTTTTATTGTCAAATATTTGAAATCTGAGGACTTGAAGTTTATAAAAGATAAGCAAAGTAATTTCTTTAATGAGCTTTTCAAGATGTTCCTTAAACCATGTCACATACAAACTGATTGGAAGGAAGTGGGCAGAATGGTAAAATTTATCTCTGTAATCAACTAATCTTTTTTACTTTTATTAAAAATAGATTCTTTTTTCACATAATATATACTGTTTATTCTTCCCTTCCTTTTACTCCTCTCAGTTCCTCCACACATTCCCTACCATCCAGGTCTACCCCTTTCTGTCTCTCATTAGAAAGAAAAAGTTTCTGAGAGATAATAATAAAATAGAACAAAATAAAGCATAAATAAAAATATCACATTGAACTTGGACACAGCAACACAAAGAAAGAGCTCAAGACAAAGAATCCAAGGTCCACTCCTTCACACATACACACGCAGGAATCCTATAAAACACTAAACTGAAAGCTACAATGTGTAGCGCGCACTATGGCGCTGTCAGATGTAGCGCGCACCATGGCGCTGTCATGTCGTGGGCACGGAGCCTGGGCGCCCTTTGCTGTTCCACGTCAAACTTGAGAGAACTTGTGCGCATGCGCGCGAGCTCCCCCCTCCAGCACGGGGAGTCTTTCGATCTGGCCATCCGATCTGGCCAATCATTATTTAGCACGTTTATCGCTCCATTCTGGCCTGAGCCATTGGGTTGATGACACGTCAGGGCTTTGTCTGGCACCGTATATATTCTGCTTCCACGGGGACGGGGTCTTCTTGCCTCTTTCAAACCTCAAGTGTAAGTGCTCCAATAAAGGGCGTTCTGAGATGGATCCTGTTGCAGTCGTCTCTTCTGCTGGCAGTAGCGGCGTGCTGCAACAATGTGTATGCAGATGGCCTGTTGCAGATTCATGCAGGCCCTGTGTATGTTGCTTCAATTTCCGTGAATTCATATGAACTTTCATCATGTGGACTTAAAGGGCCTTGTTTGTTTGGTATCTCCTGATGTGGGATTCCCCTCTGTATGCTGTGAATATGTTTTATTACCATTGGTTAATAAACAATCTGCTTTGGCCTATGGCAGGGCAGAATAGAGCTAGGTAGGATAGGTAAACTAAATACAACAAGAAAGAAGGCGGAGTCAGGTAGACACCATGTAGTTGACAAAGGAGAAGAATGCCAGAACCTTACCAGTAAACCGAGAGCCTCATGGTGAAAATATAAAACAATAGAAATGAGTTAATTTAAGATATAAGAGCTATGTAGGAATATGCTTAAGCCATTGGCCAAGCAGTGTTGTTATTAATATAGTTTTGTGAGATTATTTAGGTCTGGATTGCCAGAAAATGAACAAGCAGTCTCTGACCAAAAATCTCCATCCTTTCTGACTCTTAAGGTTTTTTTCTGCTTCCTCTTTCATGTGGTTCTCTGAGTTCTGAGAAGAAGGATTTGATGAAGATATCCCATGTAGAGCTGAGTGAGTATTCAAAGGTTTCCTGCTCTCTGCATAATTGTCAGTCTCTGTATTTGTTTCTATCCATCCGCTGTTTCTGTGATGATGGTTGAATAAGGCACTGATAGCAGAATATCATTAGTAGTTATCATTATGCTTTGCTGTTGTTTGTTTTCTTTTGTTTGTTTTTAGATCAGGAGTATTTGGACTCACTCTAGGTCACTGGAGTATCTATTGTCTGATTTGTTATCACACAGTGACAGCGTCAGGTATGGGTTCCATCTCATTGAGTGGGACTTTTGTCAAATTAGAGACTGTTTGGTTGCTCCCACTAGCTTTGTGCCACCATTGCCCTAGCATGTCTTGCAGTCAGGATCAATGTAGATGAAAGGCTGTGATTGACTTGGTGTTTGTATTTTTATTTTAGTAGCATGCAGAGTACCTTCATACACCAAATATTCTAGGACATAGGGGTTACATCTCTGTGAAGGCACCATCTTGACTTTATCAAGCTCAAAGTGTTGTACAGATATTGTCTTCCCATTGGAACCCTTTGACCAAGTCAATTAGATGTAACTCAATTCTGGTACTGGAAGCTTTGTTTGGTGACTAGAGATGGCCAGTTGCAATACTGCCTCCCCCATTATTTGGGAATTTCATTTAGATCACCTTCATATATATATGACATCTCATCTTCAACTCTATCTGAAATCCAAGAAGATTATTACCTGAGTAAACAGGAAGTGCAGAGCTTGCAACTTCCATAAGTATACAAATGACAGAAAAATATGATTTCCAAGACAGTCACCCAACGTTTCCCAGCACTGCAGGGAGTAGAATGTTTGACAGATTTTGAAAGACTATCCTATTTGTCTTGACAAAATTTCGTAGTCTTTTTCTTTTGTGTCCGGATTGTCTAGTTTATATAGTATACTGTTAGCAGTCAAGGAAAGGGCAGTTTCTTATTCAATGGCTAGCTTTGCTACAATGAAAGTGAACTTCATACGGAGGCTCTTTGATTTCCATCATCCTTTTATGAAGTAAATTGGTGCTGGCAGGAGCAGACGCTTCTTACTCTCACAAAAAGCCTCAGGTTAGTTATTAAACATCTTAAATGCCATATTCTGTAGGTCACTGAAGCATTTGAAGATAATGTCTCTGAAATGTATTGATTTATCCTTGAAAACATACATGATGTGATACAAGTTTGATTGCGATAGATGGCTAAGTACTAACCTGCATTTCTTAATTATCCTAAACAGTTTGCAATAATAACTTTGATGAACTAGAAATTTATATCACATAATTTTAAATTAGCTACATAGACATAATACTTAAATGAGAGTAGAAACATATGTGCAATATAACAAAACAACCTTAAATTTTTATCAATATACAAAATCCATATCATTATAAAATATTTTAGATGAACAGTTGTATTTTATTCTATATTCTTATATCCCCACTAAATTATGACAAACATCTATAACCCACTGAATGATCAAAAACCACTCACACCAGCTCCTGGAAATGTAGGTGTTGTTTTCTCTAGACTGCTTCCTGTTGTCTGGTGGTGATGGCATCCCCATGGGACTCTCAAAAATTCAAGATAATAATCAAATCCTAAGAAAATGAGCTATAACATCTGCTGTCCAGTCTCGGTTCAAGTGCAAGGATCTTCTAAAGTCTTGGCTAAAGCAGTCTGCAATGCTGGACCATCTCAGCTGTCTGCAATGCTGGACCATCTCAGCTAGCAGTCTATTCTGAATGAGGAACTCTGAGGAAACTGCAACAGAGGCACTCTGAAAGGCAGGATCACCTGGGCCACCCATTTTCACCAGTGTCTGCAACCTTTGTCTGAAAACACACAAACTTTAAAAGGTAACATACATATCGCATTGACACAAGTATGGATTCTACGTTGTACACAAGCCAGCTGAAGATATTTGTTTTATGTTTGGGCAGGTAAAAGACATCTGCCAACTTTATAAGTTTGTTTGGACTGCGTAACCAAACCTCTCACTCCATGACATTTGAAAGGATGCCATGTAATAATAAGTCATGAAGACTCTGTAGCCAGCAAGATCTATCATGTCTCATCCAGTCTCAGAGCTGTTCCCATGTCAAGGAATCAACACATATGTCACCTGTCTTGAAACTTTTCTAGATTTATTTCTTTATGTCTGTAGCCAAGACTTTCAGGGGGTCTTCTCCAACCAAATCTGGTTTCTTATTTTAATGGAGCCTGCCCACAGCCTTTCATTTCCTGTGGAAACAAAAACATAACCTCTCCCCAAATGCAATACATTTCTGACTTCCACTTTAAAGTTAAGGCATCCCTAAAGCATCTAGGCTTGTTTAATCTTTTTACAATCCCATGTCTCTCAGCAGTTGTTATTCACTTATCAGCATTCAAAAAATTCAAAGTCAACAAAGCACCATATAGAATCCAGATACCCTGTGTATTTCCCATCTTTATATGATTTAATCTTTTTATATTATTTTACTCTTTATTTAAAGAAATAATTATTTTTAAACTATTTTTATGACAGTCTATATCCATTTACTTTTCTGTTTTAAGTGCCTACCCACAGTTTTAAACACCATGCAACCTGTTTAAATGTTTGTTTGTTTTCAGTTTGAACCTGCTTTATTGTGTACCATCATTCTCTAACACTGTGAGACAAACCCTAAAGTCAGTGTGAGGCTCTGTGCTGGCAGCTGGTGCCATTCTGCTTAGTTAGGTCCATGAGAGCTGAGTTTTACACCTTGAGGGTCTGGCCTACAGCTGTGTTTAATTGGAGCTACATTTACCACTCCAGCTCAATGAAGTTGGTGCCAGCACTGCGACTGACATTTTTACTTAGCTTGTTGCTTCTAGTTAATGGGACAACTGCTCTATTACTTGTTGTACACTATGAACACTGACCTACTAGGGAGCCATGTTCACTTTTCCCCCAGCTTTCTTACGGCCTAACACCAATTTGGAACCAAGTAGCTTTAAAAGTTCTGGAAAACTCTTATTCACTTGTGTATTTTATTATATTACCTGCACATAAAATATTTTTACTTCTACCTTTCCAATTTGTGTCCTTTGCCATTCAGAGAAGCTTTTCAGTGCCGTGATGTCCCATTATCAGAAAGTTTTCTCATTTGAAAATGAGTTCAAGTTTACATTACCTTATGTAAGGTTCAGTGTACCTGGTTTTATGTTGAGGTCTTTGGTCCATTTGGAGTTGTGTTTTGTGCAGAGTGATAGACATGGATCTACTTGAATTCTTCTTTATGCAAGCATTCAGTTTGATCAGCACGAATTATTAAAGATGCTCACTTTCCCCCAACCCCAGAGTGTGTTTTTGGCTTCTTTATTAAAAAAAAAAAAGATGTCCAGAGGTGCATGAATTTATGTCTGGGTCAACATGCCCCCTTTTCTGCCAATACCATTCCATTTTTATTACTAAATCTCTGTAGTGCAACTTGAAATCAGAAATGGTGAGACCTCTAGCAGTTCTTTTATTGTCCAGGAATGTTTGAGATATCCTTTTTGTTTGTTTGTTTTGTGTGTGTTCAAATGAAACTGAAAATTGTTCTTTCAAGATCTCTGAAGAATTGTGTTGAAATTTTGATGTGTTGAACAATCTATAGATTGTTTGGGGTAGGATGACTATTTCTATTAATCACTATGTTGAGTCATAACGATGGGAGATATTTCTGTCTTCTGATATCCTTTTCAATTTTGTCAATGTCTCGAAGGCTTTTTTCCCCCTTTGAGACAGGGTTTCTCTGTGTAACAGCACTGGCTGTCCTAAGACAATCTCTGTAGACCAGACAGGCCTTCAACTCACAGCAATCTGCCTGCCTCTGGCTTCCAAATGCTGGGATTAAAAGTGATGTTACCACCACCTAGCCTTTCTTAAAAATATTTATTTTGTATCCAGTGTTCTGGCTGCACATATCCCTGCAGGCCAAAAGAGTTCACAAGATCTCATTATTGATGGTTATTAGCCAGCATGTGGTTGCTGGGAATGGAACTCAGGACCTCTTGAGAAACAGTCAGTGCTTTTAACTTCTCAGCCATCTCTCCATTCCTGTCTTAAATGATTTTTTTTAATCACAGATTTTTTCTTTTCTTTTTTCTCAGTCTATTTGTAATTTGTGTATAGGAAGGCTAGTGGATTTAGTGAGTTAATTTTGTATCTACTTAATAGATAAGTAGATAAAAATAGAACTGTAGGAGTTCCCTTGTGGATTTTTGGGTCACTTATGTATACTATCTTATCATCCACAAATAAAGATATTTTAATTTCTTCCTTTCCTATTCATAACCCTTTGATCTCCTTCAATTGTCTTATTGCTCTACCTCAGACTTCACGTACTATATTGAATAGGTATAAAAAAATAGACAACTTTGTCTTTTGTCTTCTTCCTGATTTTAGTGGAATTGGTTTCAGTTTCTCTCCAATTAATTTAATTCGGCTACGGGCTCTTGTTTTAAACTGCTTTTATTATGTTGAGTTATGTTTTTGGCATACCTAATCTCTCCAAAACTTTTGTTATGAAGGGGCGTTGAATTTTGTTAAAAGCCTTTTCTGTATCTGAAGATCATGCCATGTCTACCTTTATATAGTGTATTATATTTGATGATTTATATGTGATAAGCCATTCTTGCATCTTTAGAATAAAATCTACATGATCATGATGGATGATTTTTTTTGACATGTTCTTAGATTCATTTTGGAACTATTTTATTGTGACTTTTTAGCATCTATGTTCATTAGGTAAATTGGTCAGTAATTTTCTTTGTAAGGTCTTCATGTGGTTTGAGTATCAACATAACTGTGGCCTCATAAGATAAATGTGGTAGTATTTCTTCTATTTCTATTTCATTGAATTAATTTGGGAGGTATTGGCATTAACCCTTCTTTGAAAATCTGGTAAGTCTTCTGGTTCTGAGCTTTACTTTTTTCTTTTTCTTTCTTTCTTTCTTGGTTGGGTACCTTTAATGACTGCTTCTATTTCATTAGGGGTTATATATAGGTCTATTTAATTTTTTTATCTGATTTTTGATTTAATTTGCTAAGAGGTACCTACTGAGTAAACCATCCATTTCCTTTCCATTTTCTAATTTGGTGGGCTTTTAAAGTATGTCCTTAAGATTTTCTAAAATTCCTCAGTGTCTGTTGTTATGCCATCCCATTCTCAATTCTAATTTTCTTAACGTTGATAGCTTCCCCCTAAATTTCATTTAATTTGGTGAAGCATTTTTTCCATCTTATTGCTTTTTTTCCAAAGAAAGAAGTCTTGTTTTATTGATTTGTTTTGTTTGCTTCTTTTTTTTTATTGATTTCAGCCCCGAGTTTATTTCTTGTCATTTTTCAAGTGTTATTTTTCCCTTTGTATTAGAGCTTTCACATGTGCTGTCAAGTTGCTTCTATGAGATTTCTTCATACTACTATCCTCATACATACTTAATACTATTAACATTTCTTCATTTCTACACTAAGTGTAGACAGTACAATGAACTTGCCTCTTAGAATTACCTTCATGGTTTCTCATAAGTGCTGATATATTGTGTATTCATTTTAATTAAGTTCTAGAAAGTCTTTATTTTCTATTTTATTCCTATCTTGACCTGTTTTTCATTCAGTAGAGTGTTTCACGGTTGAAATGAGCTTGTAAGTTTTCCATTTTTCTTTCTGTTGTTGATATTCAGCTCCAATCCTTTGTAGTCTAATAGAATGCAGGGGGTTATTTCAATTTTCTTTCTTCTGTTGAGATTTTCTTTGTGTCCTGGTATGTGGTCAGTTTTGGAGAAACTTCTATGAGGTTCAAAGAAAAAAAGGTATATTCTTTTTTCAGAGTGAAATGTTCTGTAAATATTTGTTAGTTTTTAATGTCAGTGAATACCAGCACTTCTCTGATTAGTTTTTGTATGGATGACCTGTCTATTGGCAAGATTGGGATACTGAAGTTCCTTACCATCAGTGTCTGAGTGTCTGTGATTTAAGATGTAGAGGCATTTCTTTTTTGAACTTGGGTTCCCTTGTGTTTGGGGCGTAGATGTTAGGAATTTAAATGCCACCTTTGTGGGTTTTTCTTTTGATAAGTATGAAGTTTCCTTCTGCACTTCTTCTTTAGTTTTGGTTTGAAGTCTATTTTCTTAGATATTAAAAGGGCCACATCAGTTTGTTTGTTAGGTCCACTTACTTGGAATGGTTCTTTTTTCATCTTTTACCTTAAAGTGTGTTTTGGATGAAGCACGATGGATTCTTTCTTCTGTAGGGCTGGATTTGTAGATAGATATCACCTAAATTTGGCTTTGTCATTAAATTTTTTATTTTTTTCCATCTATAGTAATTGAAAGCTGGTTGAATATAGTAGTCTGGCCTAGCATCTAAGTCTTTTAAAATTTGAAGAACATCTGTCCAGGTCTTTCTGGCTTTTAGAGTTTCCATTGAGATATCAGATGTCATTCTATTATGTTGTCATTCTATTATATGTTACTTGGTCTTTTCCCTTTACATCTTTTTGTTTTGCTTTTGTTTGTCTAGACAGAGTTTCTTTGTGTAACAGCCATAGCTGTCCTGGAACTAGCTCTCATAGACCAGGCTGGCATCAGACTCACAGGGATCTGCCTACCTCTGCCTCCCGAGTGCTGGGATTAAATATGTGTGCCACCACTGCCCAGCTGCCTTACACCTTTTAATATTCTTTATTTGTTGCTTCTCTGCATGTTTGGTATTAGGTGACATATTAGGTGGACTGTCTTTTCTGATCCAATCTATTAGGTGTTTTCTATGCTTCTTGTACCTTTCCAGGGTTCTTCTTCTTTAGGGTAGAGAATTTTCTTTTATTATTTTGTTAAAAATATTTTCTGTGCCTTTGACCTGGGTTGCTTCTCTTCTTATATTAATATTATAACAATAATAGGATTTGGTCTTCACAGGGTCCCAGGTTTCCTGGATGTTTTGTTTTTGTGCCAGAAGTTTAAGTTTTAAAATTTTTTTTGGCCAATGTATCTCTTTCTTTTATTATATCTTCATTGCCTCAAATTTTCCCTTCCATTTCTTATATTCTATCGGTGAGCATTGACTCTGAGTTTTCTGTTTGAGTTCCTAAACTTTTTATTCCTACACTTCCCTCAGTTTTGGTCCACTTTCAGATTTTGAACTACTTTATTCATTCCTTCCCATTTTGCTTGTTTAATTTATTTAAAAGTCTTATTCATTCCCTGTATAAAAGAACCTGTCATATTCATAAAGACTATTTTGTTTTCTTTTTTGTGCTTCAGCTGTGTAGCATTAATCAGAGTCTCCTATGATAAAGTTGCTGGACTCTAGTGGAGACATATAGTTCTGGCTATGATTGATTGGGCTTTTATGCTGTCATCTAGGCATCAGGGATTGGGAAGATTTTAATCCTACTTGCTGACTCAAGCGTTGCTTTTTTTGGTTGGGCGTTTTGTTCCTTGGATTCTGTTTCATGTCTGGTTCTTAGAAGAGAGTGTTGATTGTCTGCTTTTCAGTGAAAAATTCCTCTGGGGTCCTGATAACTGTAGGTTCTGAGTTCCAAGTAAAATGTATTTCTAGGTATTGTGAGTTGTCACTTAGGAGTAAGGATGTTTCCATTTTCTGGTATCCTGGGGGCAGGGGCCTGAGAGAGTTCACTGGTGGGAGAAAAGCAGGGTGTTCCAGGATCTGCTTAGTTAACTTCCTGTCAGAGATGAGATGAGACCATAGCAGAAGTTGTGCTAAAGTCCTGAGGTGAGACTGGGTGATTGCACTTGGAGGGAGGGAGGACGAACTGAAGATCTATATTTAGCCTACTTGCTTCCACGGTCAGAATGGTCTGTGGGTTTAGGGAAATGCTTGCTGAAGTTGGGGGCTGGAACAAAGAAATGGGTTGGGAAAGGAAAGTTTGGAAGGAAAGATTTGTTATTCATTGGAATTGTGCTTTTTTGTGCATGTAAATGTGTGTGTGTGTGTGTGTGTGTGTGTGTGTGTACACGCATGTGTATATGTAGGAGGGAAGGGAGACTGTAGAAGGTGTTCTTTTGCAGATATGGGGTATGTACATGGGGTTTTTGCAAACGCTAATGATGTGGGATTCCCCTCTGTGTGCTGTGATTACCATTAATGAATAAAGAAACTGCATTGGACTGTTGATAATAGGGCAGAACTAGGTAGGTTGGGAAAGATGAAACTGAATGCTGGGAGAAAGACGGGAGGAGTTGGGGGCTTCCAGAGATAGACATGCTGAAACTTTACTGGTAGGCCATGACCTTGTGGTGATAAATAGTTTAATGGAGATGGGTTAAATTAATATGTAAGAGTTAGTTAATAAGAAGTTAGAGCTAATGGGCCAAACAGTGATTTAATTAATACAGTTTCTGTGTGATTATTTTGGGTGTAAGCTAGCTAGGTGCCCAGGAAGAACTAGCAGCCCCCCTCCCCCACCACACTAAGGCCAGCAGAATGTCCATCTGCCTGGTCTAGGAAAGAAGTCTGATTCACCCTGACTCAGTAGCCAGTGTTGGTTCAAACTTCAAGAGTCTCTTAAAATATCAGAATGGATTCTGTAGAAGATCAGCACGATGCATTCTACTGCACACATGGTAATCTTTCTGTTAAGCTTTCTTTTTACTTTATGTCATATTTACTAAATTCAGAAGTAACGAACTACTATCATTAAATAGACCCAGTAGGCTTTGAATTTAGTAGACAATGCTGAGGTTACAAGGGAGGGAGACAGCTTCTTAGAGACTTCCAGTCATCTTCTGTAACAAACATATTATTTCCATGGGACTCTACGTCAAATACCAGCCATGCAGCAGGTTTATTCATTTCAGGAGCTTGAAGCAGTAGGGTACAGAAAAATATTGATGGATTGAATGAAAGTTTGTTTTGAAAATTTCATTCCTGAAGTAGAATTTCATCTCCTTGCACTCTTCCTTTGGAGCCTGGAAGAAATATTTTACAATAGAAGGTAACTGATTCAAATGTTAAAGAGTAGATGTTTCAAATCTTTGAGAATGCCATATAAAGAACTTCATCATAAGTCTAAGCGTTCACTCCTAAAAGGTCTCAGCAAACATTATTTGGCTGGAAATTTAACAAGCAAAGTAACACAGTAGTTGGTAGAGTTGAACTACTGGCAAGATTAACATATACATCATCTTACTTACCAATTATGTTTTCAGTAAGACAGAGTTTATTTTCTTGGTTAATTTGAAGTCTACACTGAATTTTTCTATATTTGCCCCATTCTTCTGTGCAATCAGTTTCAAAAACAATTCTTCTCATTTAAAACCTTGTACATTTTTATCAACGTATCTTCATTCTCTTTATTACTGATCCCTGTCTCTAATAGCCTTCACTCTCTTCTGAGCTTAATTTTGCTTGGTCCCACATGAAATTAAAATAGGAAGCATTTCTTTTTATTTTAACTTGGCTTTTGCCACATTGATAATGTCTTTCTGAGCCATCTCTTGTCAGAAGTAACAATATTTTGATCACTGAGCCAAGTCAAGTTTTGTAAACTTATCACTTTACCTAAGGGGAAAAATTTAGTTCAAATTTATAGTGAATGACATTAGCGTGTGTGTTTGTGTGTGCATGCACACACACATGTTCGATGTTTGTTTCTCATTATTGATAGTGCATAATTGTTTATGTGAACTCAAGTTACATTCCTATGTTTATTAAAGGAAATTTTGCTCATAATTAATTGGAAGGGAGTAATGAAGACATTGAAACATCAATCGGAAGTATAAAAATGATTCATAGCAATGATTAGGTACTTTAGAAGGAAGTTCTAATTTTATCAGTTCTTCAGAAAATTTTATGTTTAGGTGTGTTTGGCTCACATTAGTGAAAATAACAAACAACAGTTCATGCTGGAGAGGATGTGGAACAAGGGGAACACTCCTCTGTTGTTTTCTTGAGTTGAAACTTGTACAGTCATTATGAAAATCAATATGGAAGTTGTTCAGCTATCAGGGAATTGATCTACCTCATGACTTAGTTATTCTTACTCTTGGACAAACACTCAAAAGACACTTCATCCTACTACAAGGACATTTTCTTGATTATGTTCAATGTGTATTTATTAATAGCAGCCAGAAACTGGAAACAACCTAAATGTCCCTCAATTGAAGAATGGATAAAGAAAATGTACATATACACAGTGAAGTATTACTCATCTGTTAAAAATAATGACATCATGAAATTTGCAGGCAAAAGGATGGAAGCAGAAAAAAAGACATCCCAAGTGAATTAACCCAGGCTCAGAAATCAGTGAGTCTATAATTGGATATCCTAAGGAAGCTAAATAAGAAGGTGAACCCAAAGAAAAACATATAGCTATCCTCCTGGGTAGGGGAAGTAGACAAGATTGCCAGGCAAAAAATCGGGATCATAAGGGTGGGGGGAAGGGGGGTAAGGGGAGATGGGGAGAGAAAAGCAGATTCTCCATGATTGCTCATGAAATTGTGAATTCACATCCTGAAAATTCCTCATGTTTTTTCTCCAAACATCCCTTAGACCAAAATGTAAACTGAGGAGGAAATTCTTTAGCATTCTGTTTCCTAGGCAGCCAGATGAATGGCTTTCGTCACTTCTACACCCTTGACCACACCTTTTTATGCCCATTTTGTCATGTCTCCATATCTTCCTGCTCTGTATTCCAGCTCTGTCATGTAGGCCGAATTAGCATCTCCATCCCAGGTATCCTCCAAATTACAAAGAAGGAGCAGAGCAACATCCTGACCCTTTCTTAAGGAAGCGACTACTTCAGGTGTGAACTATGGCTCGAGAGCCTGGATGCCATACCATGTAGAAATATTAGCCTACAAACCTTAACACCTATGTTCCAATCTTTTTGGCCAAGAAGGTACTCTGTAGGCCATGGAAAGTAAAACATGGACAGCAATCCAACCACAAAGCCTTCTACCTCATTATTGTCCTGCCTACAAGATATTCTAGGAGTAATATGGCAAAGAACGTGTGGGAATGGCCTACCAATGTTGGTTTGACTTGAGACCCAAGCTGTGAGTGGAAGCCTATTTCCTACACTGCCTGAATGGCCAGGAATTGGAAACTTGATAGCCCAGAGTCCTAGTGTAAAACCAAACACAACTGATCTAAAAGATTCAAGAAAATGAGTCCAAATCACTTTTTTTGCTACACTCATAGAGTGGTGCTTTTTCCAGTTATTTTCAGAGAGACATCCTCTGATAGCATATGAGAGCAGTTTCACAAACGCACAGTCAGCCATTATGAAAAGAGAGAGTCTAAATTGGAGGGCTCCACTGGGTCTCCCACCTCAGACATCAGGCAACCCCTAAGAAAAGGGGGAAGAAAGATTATTGGGTCAAAAGACACTAAAAGAACATGGCCCACTGAGTCAACTAAGCAGGGTAATATGGGCTCATAGATACTGAAGTATTAAGCAGGGTCCTACATGGCTCTTTATCAGCTCCCCTGTGTATATGTTGTAGATATGAGCTTTGTGGTTTCTTTTTGTGGGGCTCCTAGCAGTAGGAGTAGGTGTATCTTCTCTTGAGACTCTTCCTCTAACTGGGTTGCCTTGTTCAGCTCTATATGAGAACTTTTTCCTTTCCTTATTCTATCTTGTTTCTTCCTGTTTTGTTCTCCTCTCTTGAAGGCCTGCTCTTTTCTGAAAAGGAAGTGGAAGGGTAATGGAGAGGGGAGGTATGGAAGAACTGGGAGGAATGGAAAGAAAAAAAACTGATATCATGTTATATTAAGTCAGAAAATAATCTATTTTCAATAATAAATAAACAATAAAAGGAAAAAGAATTCTTGTTGTTAAGTTACATGTTTCTTCAGGTCTTAACATATATCTTTCAACATTTGTATGTGTTTTTCCATTGCTTTACTGTTATTTCTTATTGATAATTATGCTTGGTAATTTAATTCAGGAAATCATCTAATTTCTTTAGCATATGTTAATAAAATGTTTCCTATAATTATCTAGTGCAAATTGATACAACCAGTCATTTACATTTTATTTTCAGCTTTATTGTTTACTAGAGACAGAATGGGGGCCAGATAAAAATTAACTTGTAGAGAGAAACAAACAATTCCTGGTTTTAAAAGTCAAAATATTGTGGAGAAGAGAGGTATGTAAAATTATAGGTATAATATGATATAATAAGTGTTTTGATGGGGTGCTAAGGTACCTTATTGCAGCTGTCACATCTCTTCATATTCATATTCATCTTTCTTGTCCAAATAGAAGAGGAATTAACCAAGAACCCTTCTTTCTGAAGACTAACTCAGATAGTTTCCTAGTATGTGCTATGCAAACTGCCAAGGAAAAACACAACCCATGGATCTATTCAGCTGTCAATCATGTGAATCAGAACGATGAGTATAATGGCAAGATATCCTCAAGTGTACAATAATGTCACTTAGATCTCAAGAGTAAACAACAGCTGTATTATTGTGCTTAAGGTCCATTTGAGAGAACAGAATTAATTCCTGGTACTGGAAATCTAGCCAACTTCCTGTAACTAGTAAAACAATAGACCGAAGAGGAGAATTTATTATTGCCACTTTCTTAAACCAGTGCAATGCCTACCTGCATTCTACATAGTTATCCTTATGCCTAAAGGTACATGCAAGTCTCACTCCTCATCCAAGAAGGTTTTTTTTTTTTTTTTTTTTTTTTTTTTTTTTTTTTGCAGAAAATTGAGACCATTACTGCAATCTACAACTGATCAAAATGTAAAGAACATCTGACTCTAGGGTACATAGATTTATACATCGACAAGAAAACTCCCACACTTAAGGTCCAGAAAATAATCACAGAAGTGGTAGAAGGAACATTGTAAGAGTCAGAAGACTGTTATGTCTGCTGTGAGCTTCTGTCCTTAATATAACATGAAAGCCACACCCATGAAATCTCAAGGATACTGTTGCCTAAACAAGAGCAACACAATGACAATATCAGTTCACATGTCAACGTGGATGAAGGAAATCTCGCAAGACTCTATACTTAGATGAAGAATTATGGGCAATAAATGGATCTTGAGAGAGGGAGAATCAGTCTTCACTAAGGATGATTTTATTAATAGGTTACTCTATTATAAGTGTTTAGCCTTAAACACATACACATATGAGCAGAACTAAGATGACTCAGTAGGTCTGATTTTTAGACACACATAGACACACAAAGCTGTATATGTGTGCATATGTAGGTAAAAATAATTAAAGTTATGAATATAAGAGGAAACTTGGGTGTGATATAAATGTATCATGTAAAACATTCTTAAGACAAATTTTAAAATAAAAAGTTAAATTCAAGAGTCTTTGTGTGAATAGAGGAGGAACACAGGTGGGACTCTTTACATTCAGTTTTACAATCATTCTCATTTGTAAAAGTTGTAAAAATCAGCAATGGAGCTTGAAGAAAATCACTGAATATTTAACATATTTTACTTCTAACTGTCCCACATTCAAGAGAATACCTTTCTAATAGCTCCTCTCAGATCCAGGATTCACATCTGCACAAAGAAAGCAAAACTAATTTGTGGAATTAGATTCATCTAATATATGGAGCAGCTTTGGTGACAGTAAGGTCTGATGACACCAAGTTCACTTCCATCTACCAATTGCCAAATTTGTGGAGTTATCTCAAAGTCCCATGGGTTTCAGTAAATACTGCATATCTTCTAAAATGTATAAGAACAAGCAAGTAAAGAAGTAAATATTCAAAGACAGATTGGGAGTATCTCAAACTGCCAGATTTTAACTGATCACAAGGTTGGTGTTCATAGTTTGTTCAAACAAAGTAAGAGAGTAGTAGAGGAAAAGACTCAAGGATAAGGCACTTTGTGTGAATGTCTGGGTTGAGCATTACCTTCACTCTTACATAGACACAATAACGAAGTGCTTTTTAAAAGAACTGATCTAGCCAAGTTTTTTAAAACATTATCTGATTCATAACTGCTCTTCATAGAGAGTAAGAGCAATGCATTACAGAACATGAATGTATGAGAATTCTTACAGGATCAGCCTTTCCTCCCTTAGGGAATAGATCTGAGTATTATGCACCATTGCTGTTTAATGGCTACTTACAAAGAACAGAGAAGCAATAGTTCATTTGAATTGTGGAGCTTCAAGCTCTTGTTGCCATCAGTAGAGATGCTGACTCATTAGCAAAATGTGCGCTCATTCAGAAACATTGCCATTGTAAGCCCAAGGGGTCCCAAAGCAGAATGTGAGTGGTTATTGACTTCAATCCGCTGACACTGCAAATGACATTCATCTGCTAAGGTGGGAAGGTTGAGTGGCTGATACAAGGTCAGTTTCTCTTTAACAGGAACACATGCAGTTGTTGCTGTCAACTCACATCCATTAACCACTAGAGGTTTGATGTGGGAGTGTCATATATCAATCTGTTGATTTCATTGGCTAAGCAATAAAGAAACTGCTAGGCCCATTGGATAGGCCCACCCTTAGGTGGGTGGAGTAAACAGAACAGAATGCCGGGAGGAAGAGGAAGTGAGGTCAGACTCCACAGCGCTCCTCTCGGGAGCAGACGTCCGCCATGCTCCCGGCTCCTGGGCAGACACACGCGATGAAGCTCTGAAGCTCCGACCCAGGATGGACTTAGGCTAGAATCTTCCCGGTAAGACCGGTGCTACACAGATGATAAGAAATGGGCTAGTCCAGGTGCGAGAGTTAGCCTAGAAGAGGCTAGATAGAGATGGGTCAAGAAGTGTTTAAAAGAATACAGTGTCCGTGTAATTATTTCGGGGCATAAGCTAGCCGAGCCGGGCAGGCGGCTGGGGTGTTTGGGGACGCAACCCTGCCGCTCGCCCTTATTACTACAGAGGTTGATCAGTAGCTTTCTCATAAACATTCCCAATTAATTTTAGAGTTAAATTGTTTCTCAATTGTGTTATTTTAAGAATTTTTTACTAAGGATGTCAAATCTCGAGTAAACACTATGTACTTTTTGCAAAAAGATAGAGTGTGTAGTTATATGTTATTTACATTTAGCTGTGTTTATTGTTCAAGTTTAGTTAGCTATTACTTGGGTTGGGAAAGTAGGTCAGTGGGTAAAGTGTTTGCCACATAAACACAAGGATATGAGTACAAATTCCTAGCACCTGCTTAGAAACTGGGCATACTTGTAACCCCAACACTGGTAGAGCATTCTTTAAGGCTTTTTAGCCAGTCTTGCCAATATGATGAACTCCAGGTTCAGTGGGAGATCTTGTCTCAAATGTTAGGTGGAAAGCAACAGACAAAGATACCTCCGTATGTCCCAGAATGGGCAAACAAGTAAATGTACTGTATACACACCCACCCACCCACCCACACACACACACACACACACACACAGACAAACATATATGCACACATGGACATACACAGAAAAACATATATACAGAGAGAAATACATACAGACACACTAACACATGTATATACTCATACGCAGATATACAAAACACAGACATAAGCGCTCACACATATACACACCACATCTTAGTTTTGAAGGACAGAAATGCTAAGTAAATGAGAAAATGATGATTATATGGTTTTGCATTAAAGTGGAGAATAATTTACATTAGATGACAAGCTAATAATTTATCTTTAGAATTAACAAAGTTAATTCTAATATTATTTTAATGAATTCTTGAGGATATAAATATATACTTTCTGTGCAATCTGCATTTAGAATAAGTTAAGGCTGTTTATTTACATAGTATTTCCAAATATTTGAATATATTGGTTCATAAAGGAAAAGAAAAATGAAAGAAAGGAGAGAAACTGCTTAATAAAATTTGGAACATAATTCTTTTAAGAGATCTTTGTTCAGTTCAGAATTTATCTTCCTTCTTTCCAGAATGATGATGTTTGATGAGTCAGGTCATTAGTGTATCGAAGATAAACATCAGTCTGAGGTAGTAGGACAGGGAATCATTAATTCATGAGGGCAATAATTTCATCACAGTTGCCATTTATTCAGAATATGGTAGAATTTTTCTGTCATCAATCATCTATCTATATCTATCATCTATCTATCTACTTATTTAGTATGTGTATGTGATGTGGTGTGTGTATGTGTACGTGAAAGAGGAAGAGTGACAGAGACAGAGACATGGACAAAGTGCTACTGTTCCTGTGTGGAAGTCAGAGAACAATCTTGTGGAGTCATGAGTGAGGTCTCTCCTTTGTCCTTCCATTTTTATTTAGTCTCTGTGTAAGCTTTGCAGTTCAGATGAAAAGGTATCCTGGAAGTCAGGAGCCAATGATTACCATGAAGTCACCATAAGTGTCTTGCTCTAGAGAAAGGGTTCCCCAATGCAAGTTTAACAATTCTGCACCCGCAGGGGAGGGTTTCCTAGTGAAGTTGTTATAGCTTTGCTCTGCTGTGCTCTGGAGAAATGTTATAACTCTGCTCAGATTCACTGGAGTGTAACAACTCTGCTTCACTAGCGGAAGGTTTCCCCAGTGAAAGTGTTACAGCTCTGCTCTGTTCTGGCTTTGGTGAAACTTGTGACATCTCAACTCTGATGGTGAAATGGAGAGATATCTTGATAGGAACCACTTACTAACATTAAATGAGGGTTAGATAAACAACAGTTTAGACAGACCTTTGGTACCAAAGGAAATAGAAGCAGTCACTAAAGCTCCCCCTTTTCAAAAAATCCCAGGGCCAGATTCTGCCAGACTTTCAAAGAATCATTAGTACCAATACTCATCAAATTATTCCAGAAAATAGAAATAGAAGGAATATTGCCAATTTCACTGTATAAGGCCATAGCCATCCTGATAGCCAAGTCTCACAAATACTCAATAATGAAAGAGAATTACAGATGAACATTCCTCATAAATATCAATGTAAAAATATTCAATAACATATTGGCGAACTGAATCAAAGAACACACCAAAAAGATCATCCACTATGAACAAGTAGACTTTATCACAGAGATGCTGGATGGTTCAAAATAAGAAAATCTGTCAATGTAGTCCACCATCTAAACAACCTGATAGAGAAAACCATGTGATCATCTCATTAGATGCTGAAAAAGTCTTTGATAAAATTGAGCATCCCTTCATGATAAATTTTAGAGAGATCATCAACACAAAGGAAATACCTAATTAAAATAAAGGTAATATACATCAAGCAAATAGTCAATATCAAGTTAAATGGAGAGAAACTCAAAGCAATTCCACTAAAATCAGTATCAAGAAATGGTTTTCAACTCTATATTTATTTACTATAGTACTTGAAGTTGTAGCTAACACAACAAGACAGGTAAAGGAGACCACAGTGATACAAACTAGAAAGGAAGAAGTAAAAGTGTCATTATAAGCAGAATATATGATAGTATACATAAGTTACCCCAAAAGTTCTATCAGGAATTCCCTAGAGTTGACAAACAATTGCAGCAAAGTAGCTGGATACAAGATTAACTCAAAGGAAAAAATAAAAACAAAAAGTCTCCTATATACAAATGATAAATGGACTGAGAAAGAAATCAAGGATACAATAGCCTTCACAATAGCCTCAAATAATATAAAACATTTTGTAATTCTAACCAAGCAAGTGAAAGACCTATCCAACTTGAACTTCTAGTCTCTGAAGAAAGAAATTAAAGAAGATATCAGAAAATGGATAGATCTCCCATGGTGAGGGATTGGTAGGCACAATATAGTAGTGTTCATCTTACTAAAACAACCTGCAGCCAGGCAGTGGTGACGCTCGCCTTTAATCCCAGCACTCGGGAGGAGGCAGAGGCAGGAGGATCTTTGTGAGTTTGAGGCCAGCCTGGTCTACAAGAGCTAGTTCCAAGACAGGCACCAAAAAGTACACAGAAACCCTGTCTCAAAAATCCAAAATAAATAAATAAAATAAATAAAGAAAGAAATAAAAAACAAAACAACCTGCAGATTCAATACAATCCCCATCAAGATTTCAACTCAGTTATTTACAGACCTTGAAAAAACAATAATATCAAAAAACCCAAGAAAGCTAAACCAACCATATACAATAAAGAACTTCCTGAGTTATCATCATACCTGATTTCAAGCCATACTCCAAATCTATAGTAATCAAAACCCAAATGGTATTCACATAAAATCAGACAGCTACACCAATGAAATTCATTCGAAGACCAAGACACAAATCCACTCATCTTTGGGCATCTGATTTTAAGTAAATTATACAAAATTACACAGTGAAAAATATTAGCATCTTCAACAACTGGTGTTGGTGTAAGTGGATGTTGGCATATACAAAAAATGTAAATGGATTCACATCTAACACCCAGCACAAAACTCAAGTCCAAGTAGGTCTAAGACCTCAGCATAAAGCCAGATACATCGAACTGGATAAAAGAGAAATTGGGGATCAGCCATGGAGACAACTTCTTTACAAGAACACCAATAGTGCAGACACTAAGATAGACAATGAATAAATGGGACCACATGAAACTGAAAAGCTTCTGCAAACCAAAGGACACTGTCAATAGGACAGAAGAGCAACTGACAAAATGGGAAAAGACCCTCACCAATTTTCCATCTAACAGAGGGTTAATTTCACACACACACACACACACACACACACACACACACACACACACACACATCAAGAATCTTGACATCAACAAACCAAAAATGGGGTACCAATCTAAACAAAGAATTCTCAATAGATGTATCTCAAATGACCGAGAAACACTTCAAGAAATGTTCAGCATGTTATAGGGAAAAGCAAAAAACCCAGGATAGCACAAACAATCCTAAACAATAAAACTACTTACAGAAGCATTACCAACTCTGACTTCAAACTCTATTACAGAGCTACAGTAATGAAAACACTTTGGTACTGACATAAAAACAGAGATGTTTACCAATGGAATCGAATTGAAGACCCGGATATTAATCCACAAACCTATGACCACCTGATTTTCAACAAAGGAGCAAAATTATACAATGGAAGAAAGAAAGCATCTTTAATAAATGGTGCTGGCATAACTGGATGTCAACCTGTATAAGAATGAAAATAGATCCATAGCTATCACCATGTACAAAACTCAAGTCCAAATGGATTAAAGACCTCAATATAAATCTGACCACACTGAACCTGATAGAAGAAAAAGTGGGAAGTAGTCTGCAACACATGGGCACAGGAGGCCACTTCCTACATATAACCCCAGTAGCACAGACAATAAGTGCAACAATAAATAAATGGGACCTCCTGAAACTGAGAAGCTTCTGTAATTCAAAGGATACTGTCATTAAGACAAAAAGAAACCTACTGAATAGGAGAAGATCTTTACCAACTTCACATCAGATAAAGCCTGATCTCCAAAATATATAAAGAATTCAAGAGAATGCAAATTGAAATGACTCTGAGATTCCATTTAAGCCTATCAGAAAAAGTAAGTGTAAAAATACAAGTTATAGATCATGCTGGAGGGGGGAGGATAAAGAACAAGGGGAACACTCCTCTATTGCTGAGGGGAGTACAAACTTGTACAGTCACTATAGAAAATAATATGGTAGTTTTTTAAAATTTTGGGTGTCCATCTACCTTGATGTCACACTCCTGGTATATACCCAAAGGACTCTCCATCCTGCCAAAAGGACACATGCTCAACCATGTTCATAATGGCTTTATTCATATTATACAGAAGCTGGAAAGAACCTAGATATACCTCAACTGAAGATATGATAAAGAAAATTTTCATTGACATGCTGCAGCATTACCCAGCTATTAAAAAGATAAAGTCATAAAATTTGCAAGCAAATGTTTAGAACTAGAAAATTTAATGAGTGAGATAACCAAGACCCAGAAAGGTAAACATGGCATGTACTTACTTAGGAGTGGATATTAACTGTAAAGAATAGCCATGCTACAATCCACAGACCCAGAGAAGCTAAGTAACAAGGAAGACACAAGTTTGAACACACGGGTCTCCCTGGGAATGAGAAATAGAATAGAGATTGTGGGAGGAAAAGTGAGGTGGGGTGCAGGGAGTAGGGAAAGAAACAGAAGGGATCAGGTTGGGGAAAGATAGAGAGAAAGAGTACTGGGAAAGATGACTATCATCTCAAGAATAGGCTAGGAAACTAGTGAAAAGGAGCTACTAGGAATTTAACTTGGTGACCCTAGCTAATACCCCTTGTCATGGGGGATACAGAGCCTAAAATGGCCATCGTCTGTAACCAGGCAAGACTTCCAGTGAGGGCTTGGGACACCAACTCAACCACAAAACCTTCTGCCAGTAACTTTTCCTGTCTGTAAGGTGTGCTAGGGTAAAGATCCTATAGAAATGGTGGGGTTGGCAGACCACTAACTGGTCTAACTTGATATCTATGCCACGAAATAGAGTCTACCTCTCATACTGCCCAGAGACCTAGTGTAGAACAAAGCACGACTTGTAAAAATATCAATAAAATGATTTCTAATGTTGGTCTGTTATGGTATGCATAACTCAATTGCCATCAGAGAACCTTCACACAGCAAAAGATGAAAATGAAGGCAGAGACCCACAATCAAACTTTAGGGTAAAAGAGCCAGCTAAAGAAATGCACCCTGGCCCTTAAACTAGGGCCAGAGAAAGAAATCCACCCTGATACTGAAATCAGAGCCAAAGATAGAAACCCTCTCTGGGCCTGAGGTCAGAGCCAGCGGAAAAACAAAAAAACAAACAAACAAAAAAAAAACCATACACCCTGACCCTTAAACCAGAACCAATGACAGAAACATTTTAGTCCTGAACCAAAAGCAAAGAAACACACCCTGACCTTGAAACCAGAGCCAAAGAAACACACTTTGGCCTGGAACCAGAGTCAGTTAAAGAAATATATCCTGGCCATGAAACTAGAGCCAGAGGGCTAAAGAGGGCCAGTGAAAGAAACAGTTTGGCCCTGAAATAGCCAAATATGCCCCTGATCAACGGAACATGAAACATAACAATCCCTGAGCAGGACTATCAACCAGTCCCTGAGCAGGAAATTTAGCACCCTGACCCTAAGCCCAGAGTCAGTGAAAGAAACACTTCAGTTCTGAAATATGAACCTAAGAAACACACCCTAACCCTGAAATCAGAGCCAAAGAAACACACCTTGGCACTAGATTCAGAGCCAGTGATAGAAATATGCCCAGGCCCCGAAACTAGAGCCAAAAGGTTAAAAAGGGCCAGTGAAGGAACCACAGTTTGGTCCTGAAATCAGGGCCAACTCTCCCTGACCAACTAAACCAAACAATCCATGAGCAGAAAATATTCTCTGTGGGAAAAGTTCTGCCCCTAAGAAGCTCTATATAAGCAACTCTGCCTGTTCAGCTGTTGGCTGTTCTTTTCTAGCCTGGCAGAGGCAGCCGGTGTCCTGAACTCCTCCTTCCCAAATAAAACCCTTTCTTAAAAGAGTTTTGGGTGAAGATCTTTTTTCACCAGCAGGGAGTAGAACCTCTGTTGAGATGTTCCCTTAGGGACTGTGTAGAAAAAGTAACAAATTGTCCCAGGAACCAAAGGAGATTGCTACATTACTGCAGGGGTCTCCACTTTAGCAGAGTTAGGCAGAAGCAGTAAGATCTTGGGCCAGAGCTGAGAAGAAACCAACACTTCTGCTGGGAAACTCCCTTAAAGGATGGGTGGGGCAGAACTCAGCTACAACACCTCTTTCTCAGAGAGGAGCAGGAATGCACATCCTGTGGTTACCATCCCCCACCACACCCCAGATTCAGATATAGCCTGACTCCCTGACAAACCAGGGTACCTTTCCCTCCAGAGCTGTCTCTTCACAGCTTCAGGTATAGCCTAAGCTCCCAAAAAGTTAGGATACTTTCTCTCCAGAACTTCCGGTGTAGTCTGAATTCCTGACAAGTCAGAACATCTTCCCCTCCAGAGCTGTAACACTTGCACAAACTTTAGGCAGAGTTGAGGAAATCCTGCTGGAGGGAAAGAAGGATAACAGCAGTCACAGCATTCAAAGATGCCACAAGAAAGCCCACAGAGCCTATTAATCTGGGCTCGTAGAGGCTCAAATAGACTGAGTCAACAATCAGGGAGGCTGCATGAGATTGACCCAGGCCCTCTGCGTATATGCCGCTGTTGCACAGCTAGATCTTCTTGTGGGACTCCTAACAGTGAGAGCAGGAGCCTCTTTTGCCTCTTATTGGGACCCTTTTCCTTAATGGGCCTTAATATGAGGTGAGGTGCCTAGTCTTATTACAACTTGTTATGCTATGATTGGTTAATATCCATGGGAGGCCTTTTCTGAAGCAAAACACAGGGCAAGGGGAGGTGGGGGAGGAACTAGAAGGAGAAAAGAGAGGGAAAACTGCTATTGGACTGTAAAACCAAACAGATAAAAACAACAAAAATATACTTTTACTTTATCAGAGCTGAACCAGAATAGTAAAACAGCAAAGAGAAGAAAAGTAGTCAAATAAAAAGCTCAGGTAACATGTACAGAGGCATATATGTTCACAGATACAGAAATCCCACAAAAACACAAAAATGGCAACCATAATATATACATACACAAAGAAGAGGAAAACCATGTCTTGACAGGGCATTAAGCGAAAAAGAACCAGAAATGCCATATGCATGTATGTGTGCCTCTGTGTGTGTGTGTGTGTGTGCACGTGCACACGCGTGAGCATGGGTATGTGCATGAGAGTGCTTGTGTCTGCAGAGGTGTCAAATCTCCTGAAGTCTGAGTTATGGTTAATATTGAGCTGCTTGATATGGATGTGGAGACCCAAATTCAGGCTCTATTCAAGAGTAGTATGCACTCTGAACTGCTAAGCCACCTGTCTAGCCACTAAATTCCCCTTCTACAGATAAATTACATCATTTTAAAACAGGGTATAGAATGTTCAAATGATAAAAGTTTGTGTACCTATATGTTAATGTGTTAATCTGATTTGGAAGTCTTTTATGCACCTGATAATCACCCTTTCTTCTGACTAATTTATTTGATATACACAGCGGCACTCTCCCAATAGAAGAGTTTAGCAATATTTTTAGACCTGTAAACATGGCCTAAAGGATTAATTTATCTTCAATGGATGCAGCTGGAAGAAGTCATAACTTTAGTACTTTCGGTGCTTTGGGGAAGATTCCCTAATTTAAGAGGTAAATAAGGCATATTACATTTAAGATATACTTTTGAGTTGTATCTAACTTAATTTCTTTGTAAAACTTAATTTCTAAGAGTTTTATATGAGATACCAAGGAGAGAAAAAAAAAGTATTTGTTGGCTATAGGAAACAAAAAAGAGCTGAACTCAGAGTCTATTGTTTGACTACCCTAGAGCTGATCAAGTAGCTTAAATAGCAAGCCAAGAAATTGACTGAACAGCAGATCACAGTTCTGTGAGGTTCTCGAACTACCACTCTCGAGCTCAAGCTTATTGTAAAGGTATGTGGGGGAGGGTTGTCATCATTCAGTGAAAGAAGATGGTGTGGCCAATGGATAAGTTGACATTGTAAGACTTAGACCAATGACTCTTTGCCATTCTACATAAAGAGATTTCAATACTTGTGACACTGAAATTATGTGGTTCTTATTTCAGAGTCTCTTGGGTACCTATGCTCAGAAATCTTAGCTATATGTTTTCATTCTGCATTTGAATAAGCAGAATTTTTAATGCCTTCTCTCTCATTTTATAGACAATAAAGCTCACCTAATGATTATACATTACTGGTTTTGTGCCCTATTCCAGATGTTAAGGATGGAAAAACGAACAAAAGCTTAAGTATAAATTTTCCTTCTTGGACAGAAAGAGTCGCAAAGATCAAATATCATTTTTATCAAATCCTCTCCTGGAAATGAGAAGGTCCACACACATCTTCACTGGAGATAGAACTGACTTGATCAGGAATGAAAATCTGATGCCAAATTAGGCAGTCAAACTACATTCTTATTATCTGAAGCCTTGCTGCAATGGATTTATTGCTTGAGCTAAAAACCATTTATAGCCAAGAATGTAGAGCTAAGTGAGTTGGAGATAAAGGGAAAGAAAGATACACACACACACACACACACACACACACACACACACACACACACACTATCTAAGAGCATAAGCAGTCTATTTTAAAAGCAGATTCTCAATGGCAGCTCTTCTTTTGACCTCAAGTCCCACAAAGCTTTGCAGTTCCTTTGGTGTTAGTTTTGGTAGGTGTCCCTTTGTCCCCTTTGGCTAATAAGCAGTACAGCGGGGTGAGTTTTATGTCCAAGAGAAAACATTGCATATGACATTTACACATTTTTCCTCTTAGAACATACCAAATGCATGTCAAGTTAAAAAAACAAAACAAAAAAACCAAAAGTAACAATAACAACAAACACCTCATAAGCAAGAGAGACCTCACTTCACGTGGAAGATGGCCGTGTCATGCTGTAAATATTGATGGTGATGAAACTACAGACTTTAAATTGACAGTGCTTACATTTGTCCAAATAATGAACGACAAAAAGGAATAAGAAAGTAATTCCATTTATGATGCAAGAAAAACCAAAATTACTCTGGCTTCTAGAAGACCATGTGCCAAGCTCGTGTAAATGTATCTTTTGAAAATAAAACATATAGCAGTTAAGAATTAAGAACTAAGAAATTGGTTAATGAGTCCATCACAAATTGAGAAGCATTTATTCAATAAAACATATGGAAATGGTTTAATTATATTAAGTATACTATTAACGTTATCTTTCCTTCCAGCTCCCTGAGATAAAAGAATTTCTTTTTGTATGGCTTTGGTATATCTCATTTCCACCTCCTTGTTGTGGAATAACTTCTCTGCTCATGACCTAGCATCTACTTGATATGTTACTCTCAATTTACACTCAATTTGAGGACCATGTATGACATTGTTGAAGGATGTAGATTATTTCCTTAAACAACTTTAATATTCTAGGGAAAGGGCACCAGGAGGTAAGATAGCCCAAGGGCCTGCTTATATCTCTCTTAGATTTCTCTTGGGGAACACCTACCCCCAAGTGGTATTGACAATCAACATATGTAGGCACTTGCATCCCCTTGGATAATGAGCTACATGGGAATTCTTCTTAGGCTTGGCAGCAGTCAGGGCATCAGTGGTTCTCACTGCCCTGGATTTACACACAAACTCACAATCCCTGCTTCTTTGCGGTATCTTAATGGGGAAGCAGAAGATAATAATTTCCACCACTGCCTCTCTTCTACCCCATAGCTGGTGCTTCATAGCATAATAGTTCTGCTCAAGTGAGGGTCAGGAAGAGCTGCACACTCTTCCTGACACAGAAACAGGATCAAAAATAGCAGAGAAACAATGCAGAAATTAGTTAATAGCTGTGTGTGAGATTTAAAAGTTAAATAGATATTTTAGGGATCATAGAAAGTTACAGATCCAGCCGAAACTAAGGTTATCCATTGTGGGGTGGGCAATCATAAACATCAAAAAAAATTACCTTCTGAGTACCAGAATCAGAAGATGCATACTATAGGGAAAGAAGTCCAGTACCAGGAAGTGGGGGATTGTTGTGACAGACTGGACCCCGCTGCTTGTTGGCAGAATGTGGACATTGGGACTTTTGAAAAAGTAATGGGCTTAATAGGAGCATGGAAGACAATGGTCTTCTTAACAATGCAGATTATGATTGTTCAGTTAAAGAGACGTCAGAAGAGAAGAATATTAATTAGTGGCCTAGAGACCATCATTTTGATATTTTGGTAAAGAAACTGGCTGCTTTCTGCTGCTGTCCAAAATGTCTACTCGAGGCTAAATCGAAGAGTTTTTGATTAATGGCATTGGCAGATGAGATTTCAAGACAGTCTAGTGTTGACTTTGTCATGTGGTTATTAGTGGTCACTCTTATGCAGATATATATTGAAAAGTAGAAAACTGAGCAAAGAAAGAAACGCAAAACATACAGTTTGAGGAGAAAAAGAGCACCAGCAAATGTAAAAGAACAGTTTAAAGAAAACCTCCACACTATATGGAATAAAGAGGGTGGTGACCTCAGGGCAAGTCGGCACCCAGCTAAACTTCCAAGTTGTGCATAGGACTAAAGAAAAACTTAATCAAAAGAACTGCGGACTACAGAAAGATGGTGCAAATATAGTTGCACAAGGTGAGAGGTAAGTTCCAGCCCCAGCAAGCAGCAAAACTTGGCTGATTCAGTCACCTGGTTCTAGCTTTAGAGCCAAGGACACAAGAAAAGGGTTATGGAATTTCCTTCCACTCCTAAGGAAAGCTGCTGAGGCCAGGCATGTTAGGGGTGTCCCTGCATGGAGGCCCAGGGAGAGCATTTCATTTTGTGAAGCTGTGAAAGTAAAGATTAGATTTCCTTCAAAACCCCAAGGTGTTGGAAATGTCAGAGTGATAAGATTCTGCCAAAGAATTCTGCAAAATTGACTTGTAGAATCATCCCAATAAGAGAGAAGTGTATTACAGTCAACAAAGCTGAAAGAAGTTGGATATCTGATGAGAGTTTTGACTTCAGACATGGAAAGGCAGAGTCTGAAGTTTGTCCTGCTGGTTTTTTTTTCCTGCTTTGGGATAGTACTTTCTCACTATGGTCCCTTTCCTTCCTTTTGGAATGGTAATGTATATCCTGCACCACTGTATATTGAAAGAATGTGATCTGCTATTCTATTTCGATTTTGAAAGTGGTTATAGTTAAAAGATTCCCCTGAGTCTCAGAAGCAACTTTGAACTTTGGACTTTTAAACGGGTGTTGAGACTGCTATAGACCACAGGAACCTTTGAAGTTGGACTGGATGATTTTTGTTTTATAGTATGGAATGAGCCTATAGGGGCTGGGGAGTAAAGTGTGTGGTTTGAATGTGAATGGATGCCAGAGGCTCATAGATTTTAATACTTGGTCACTAGGGAATGGCATTATTTGAAACGATTAGTAGGTGTGCCCTTGTTGGATGTAAAATGTTGCTGGGGGTGGTCTTTGGGGTTTCAAAGGCCAAGCAAGGTCCAGTGGTTTTTCTCTCTTCCTGATGCCTGCTGATCTAGATGAAGATCTCTCAGCTACTTCTCTAGTACCATGTCTGCTTGCATGCTACAATGCTTCCCTTCATGGTGACAATGGAGTAAACCTCTGAAACTGTCAGCAATCCAATTAAATACTTTGCTTTATAAGAGTTTTTGTGGCCACAGTGTCTCTTCATAGTAGAATACTAAAACCATAAGGAAATGAAAGCTGATGGTGACATATAAAAGAAGAAATAAATCAAGCACAAACAGTAAAAATAAAAAAGCAGAAACAGATAAAGATAACAAGCAAGGTTAAAATAATACACTTTTTCCTCCTACACTTTTTCAAATGATACATTTATTTAAATGACAATTGTAATGGAGTATTGAATTTGCAATGTATATAAAGATTATGTGTAAAACAAAAGTGGTATGCAGAAAAGATTTGAGATTGTGATAAGGTGAACAACCAGCCAGCCTTTAAAAATTATCAAAAAGAATAAAACATTTATGAATATATTTAATAACAGAAATTTAAAAATAAATTCTTTTTTGTTTTTGTTTTTTTTAATTTATTTATTTATTAAGGATTTCTGCCTCCTCCCCACCACCGCCTCCCATTTCCCTCCCCCTCCCCACATCAAGTCCCCCTCCCTCATCTGCTAGAAGAGCAATCAGGGTTCCCTGATCTGTGGGAAGTCCAAGGACCACCCACCTCTATCCAGGTCTAGTAAGGTGAGCATCCAAACTGCCTAGGCTCCCACAAAGCCAGTACATGCAGTAGGATCAAAAACCCACTGCCATTGTTCTTGAGTTCTCAGTATTCCTCATTGTCCGCTATGTTCAGCTAGACCGGATTTACCCCATGCTTTTTCAGACCCAGGCCAGCTGGCCTTGGTGAGTTCGCAATAGAACATCCCCATTGTCTCAGTGTGTGGGTGCACCCCTCGCGGTCCTGAGTTCCTTGCTCGTGCTCCCTCTCTTTCTGCTCCTGATTTGTACCTTGAGATTTCTGTCCAGTGCTCCAATTCTTTAAAGGATAAAATACCATCACAAAAAAGAAAAGTTGAAAATCCCAAATAAAGAAGATTTCCACTGTTTGTGATTTAGAGCACAATGATAGGAAAATTCTTCACTTTGATCTACAAATCACTTTTATTCTTTGTCAAACTTTCAGCCATGCTTTATCGGTTTAGAAATCGGGAAGCTGACATAATATTAGTATGAACTTGTAAGAGACCCAGAGCAGACCAAATGACTTTGAAAATAAACAGAGTTGGAGAATTCACATTGTTTTCAACTGATTTTCTGTAATCATGTCAAGACAATTCAAATAAACAGACAAAATTTTCATGGCAATGACAGTGTTTGGAACCTCTGGGGATGTTTATTGGGCATTAACTACTAAAAATAACTCACTTGTATATAAAGATGGGTGAATAGGAGGGTCTGTGAACTATAACTCAATAAAGTAATTTTAAAATCACTTAATTGACTTTAAATAGATTCTTTACAGATCAAAAAGTAATTTCAGACTAATAGTTACAACCCTAAAGTGAGACCCTAAAGAGAATTCTGGAATAGTTGCTTATATTCCGAGCAATATGTTTAGAATTTGATCATTGTAGGTTTTTCTGAGAGAGGAATCATAGAACAGCCTCCAGGTCATTAGAAGAAGCCAAAGGCAAAGACTAAAACAGTCACATTGGATTTGTTTCAGATCAGCACACATTTGGATACTTTTAATACAGAGCAGTTATTAAATTAAAGCAGCTCACTGAGCCAGGAAGACTCTGGAGCTATCTGTGGCCTCCAGCTCTCTGGTCTGAGAAATTGGAGTGGGTATCAGTTCATACTACTTGAGGCTTAAAATTTCTTTGACTTTAAAATTAGAAACAGATATTTGAGTCACTTGACACAGCTATTCATTCATAACCTGTGTCTAAGCATCTCCAGTATATTTAGCCTTGAGTAATTTGAGATTGAGGTAGACAGGAAATATTCTAGTGAGATCCATCTTTTTCATAAACAAAACTGTTTGTAAGTTTGATTTAGTCACCTTAGCTCTTAGTCCCAGTAACTCTGAACTTTATATAATTGTAGCAGCATGATGTTAAAGCACCCTGTCCTGGAATCTACTACTGACTGCCGAGAGCACAAAGAAAGGAGCCCTCTGGAATCCTTCCAGGACAGCCTGCTGTCAAGGCAACCCGAGGATAACATGCACAGTCCAAGAAAGCATGCATAATTTCCCATGTTCTATTTTTAACTCATTGTCATGGCTTGCATTCATCCATGTAAGCCATTACAAGTTGCTCAGATACACATTCGAAGTCTTGGGCTCAGTGACATGGACTTAGTGACACACTATCAGATTGAAGAGGGAGAGTGGCTCAAAGTTTAAATTCCTTCTACAGTGCTTTCTCTTTCTTTAATCTTTTTGCTCATTGAGGAGATAATAGGAAAAGGAACATAGAGGAAATCAAGTCATTTAGATGATTGCTGAAGTCAATGAAAGTGAACGACTGCCAAAGGATCTATAGACTCAGTTGATGAAACAGAAACTGCCTTTACCTCCACTCTCAATATTCACTAACAAAAAGCATCACTGACTCCTAAATAGGGAAGTTAACATTTATTTCTTCAGAACTTTCCTCTTATGACTATTAAATGGGAGTCCCACTGGAAAATCAGTGCACAGGTCATTATCCAAAACATCAATAGTCAATGGTATAAAATTATAAATGAGCTAAATTTTTAGTGTGTTATTATGTTGTGCTCCAATCTTCCCGTGTGCCCTCATTTTAGATTTCTTCTCTGTTAACAACTCCTTAGATGTCTCCCTTTAAACTGGAAAGATTTCAGACATTAGCCAACTGGATAAGTCTCTGTAAGTAAGTTTGTATTTCAGTTTCCCTGAAACTCAGTACAACTTCAGGATGATCACAGAAGAAAAAGACACAGAAATGCACTTGTGATAAAGACACAGTCAAAAGTGCTATGGGGAGGTCTGCTGATCTCTGAAGTGACCTGGAGCCTACATTACAGTTTCTTCCTTAATACGCCTTCAAATTGGAGATCAAGTCAAGTGTCTAGGTGCCTGGAACACTGAGCCTTCACCAGACTTTTCAAGACTCTTTAAAGTTCTATTTTTAAATTACAAGGATGATATTAAGCCACTGAAAATTATGAGACCTACTATAGCTTTGCAATGTTGTAGTGCTCAGCTAAAATTAGCATCCTCTAAGATTATGATATGGGGCTGGAAAGATGGCTCAGCGGTTAAGATCTGCTCCTCCAACAGATCCGAGTTCAATTCCCAGAAACCACATGGTGGCTCATAACCCTCTTTAATGAGATCTGGTGCCCTCTTGAGGAAGAAACCTGGTCAGTTGTCCTATCAACTTAGACCATGAAACACAATACAGACAAGCTAAACAGAACTCTATAGACGGTGGCTTTCCATCCATGCTTCAGCATTGCCAGAGCATAAATTTCAATTTTAATTTCAAGACTGTGATATTCTAGACATGGTAACTTCAAACCCTGGACCCATCCAGGGAAAACTGGTACTGATTTCAACTCCAGATACCCATCATTTATATTCTTATAGGTCCTTCTTTGACTTGGAACTATTATACTACTACTACATGGGAGGCAGAAAATCTCTGTGCTGGCATGGCTGCCAACAGATCTGCTAAGTGGGCCTAAAATCTTAAGCTCAGTCTCCAGTGACAGGAGCTAAAATACTTTGACCTTGGATAAAAGGAAGTAAACTTACATATTCATATTTTAAAGAGAAGAATCCTGACAATGTTTATAGACAAATGGAAAAATGCCGACTCTGAAGTCACAGAGCTGATTAAACCTTTAAGTTTAGACTAAAAAATAATATGTGATCTTGGATCATAATCACTTTTCAGCACCTCGGTTTGCTATCACTTAAAGTTATTGTAGTAACAACATTTCATAATCATTTTAATAATCTAATCACACTGCGCATGTAAATTGTTCATCCCCAAGCCTGCAACTTTATTTCTCAACAATTTCTGTACTCTTATTTTGAGTGCAAATATTTTAATTGGTTCATTGTATTAGTTAGATGATGATTTCAAGTAAAAAATTAGTATTTGAAAGAACTGATCAGCAGCTCCTCAGAGGAGTGAGCATCCTCCTACTTAGACAAAGCTTGTCTGTGTTGTTGGGAGATATATGCTGCAGCGTTGCTATGCTACCTCGCATGAAGGATCTGTTTCTGAGGACAGCTTCTAACTTACTGCTCTTTCCACACAGGTTCCTTTAGCCCATTGGAGGAAACTTCTGTATATAGATGTGGTTCACTTAGGATACTGCATAAAGAAAGAAGGAACACTGAATGTGCTTCTTGTATTATTATTAGAACCATGGTAAACTGGCTTTGTAGTAAAGACTGACAAATTGGATTTGGTGCTAGACTCTTATAATCACAGTATTTGGAAGACAGAGGCAAGGTATACAGTAATGCAAGGTCATGCTTATCCTCAGCTATGCAGTGAGTCTGTGCTTTGTAAGATCCTGTTAAAAAAGAAATATAGCAAAACCATCCAAACCAAAAAAATTACTAAAAAAGATATATAAGCATGACTATTGGTGAAATGTTAAAATATATAACTCTGGATTTATCATTACTTATCAAGAAAGCAATTACAAATAATATAATTTATTGAGGCTAAAGTTTTTAAACTGCTACTTAGAAATTTTGTGTTTTTTTTTAAAAGATAGACTTTTGTAGCCTAAGTTGGCTTCAAACTATGTGCTGAGGCTCCTGATTCTTCTGCCTTTATCTCCCAGGGACTGGTATCCCATGTACATCATCACACCAGACACTATAACTTAGAAATTTTATCTAATCTAATTTGAAATTGTGTCATATGCTTTCTCAGCAAGTTCTAGAATATCTCCAGAAACAGTTCCAATTCTGACATTACAATGCTTATTCAAAAAATGTTTGTACCCATGTTTATTGTTGCTTTATTTATAATAGTCGTGAAATGGAATCAGCCTACATACCCACCAAGTGATGAATGGATAATCAAAATGTGACACATAAACACGATGGGATTTTATTTAACTGTAAAGGAAAATAAAATCATTAAATTTGCAGGAAAGTTGATGGATCTGGAGTATATAATAAGTGAAGTAACCCAGGGCCCAAAAGTCAAGTGACACATATATGGATGATAGCATTGAATATTTAGATTTGTTTGTTTCAGTTATGTCTGTGAAACCTAGAAGTGAGAAAAGGGTCATGGAAGTGGGATGAAGAGATCTTAAAGGGGTCAGGGAAGGTAGTACACATGTGTTATGAAAAACAAGGATTGGAATACTGGGAATCTTAATGTTTAAATAGGTATGGGTTGGGAGAGGAAATGGGGGACAGAAGAGGGTGCAGGGGAAATATTAACCAATACTAAGGACATATTAAGAAGTCACAGTGAAACCCACTACTTTACAAGCTAATTAGAAACCATGCTTTAAAATGGAGTTTAAACAGAGGTATCACATATGGGTAGATGTTGCTAACATGGGTTATTAAAATATTATCTTGGTCTGAAAAAATGGCTCAGAAGTTAAGAGAACTTGATGCTGTTCTTCTAGAGGACCTGGGTTCAATTCCCAGCACCCACATGAAACTTATAACTGTTTGACCCAGTTCCAAGGGATCTGACACTTTCAGACATATGTATATTTACATATTTGCAAAACACCAAAGCACAGAAAACAAAAATTAAATAATTTTTAAAAAGAAGATATTATTAGTGTTGTGTAAGGGTCATCTTTCCAGGAATTGTTGGACAGGAAGACTAAAGAGGCTCTCCAAACTATACAGGCAATGACTACTGCCACTGATTACCCTCTAGAACTTGATGCTAAGACCCCTTTGCTAAAGACACCACAAACCTCTTTTGCAAAACACAGATAAACCATATTGTAACCCAACTTGAAGCTTCTTTCATCCTGGCTAGCTTCTATGTTGCTAAAAGTTGATAAGAGAGCAGCTGGTATTTGCCTGTGCAGCTTTACCTCTCCCAACTCCAACCCATTCCTATGCCTGGTTTCCATGCATACCTGGGTGCCATTTCTAAGAGAACTCATGGGGTTTTTTTTCTCTGCCTTACATATACTTTTACCTCAGACTATAACTGTTATATGTTGCTTGTATTGGTGTATTTAGGTAAATTTAACTTGTTATTCAGCAATCATTTTCCTCCAGATAGAAGACTGGAAAAGAGAAGGGAAAATGATCTGTAATTATGCACAATGGTTTCTATTTCATTAAATAAAATTTCAAAAGTTCAGTTTAATGTTCATTCATTGTAACATTGTCCTTGGCCTCTTCTTCTGTGCTCTTGACTCTCAGAATACATACTGTATCAATAAATGAACAAAGTATCATGGTGACACCTTGTCTATTTAAACACTGAGAGGTTAAGAGACTATGTATCTCCAACACTTACCAAATCTATGGTTGGTTCATTGTAGCTATGAAAATATAACCTTGAACTTCCAAATGAATGAATTCACACACACACACACACACACACACACACACACACACACACACACACACTTTGAAGTAACTCTCCAAAGGCCTTCCCAGGAGCCATCATTTTTCATCCATGGTATACTTCTGCAACATGCTGCTGAGCCCTGCATTAGACAAGGACTTTGGGACCATTGTAGGTGTCAGAATGACTGCAGGCTGAACCCAACACCCTCTGTCCATCTATGGAAATAAAACACAAAGTGAGTTTTCACAAAGGACTCATCCAGAAGGTGAAGGAAAAATCGTGAACTCACCTGGGAAAGGAGCACCTAGCATGATTTTGAACATTGTGCTTTCTTCCCCCTTGACAGTATGACCTTCTCACTGGGGCACACCTGTCACCCTGTGAGACGAAGAACCAACCTGAGCCTTGAATGACCATTGTGCCCTAATTGCTAGTGAAACTCAAATGTAGATGAGGACTCCTTCCTGCACCCCCAAGGAGCCATCAGCACACAATGGAGTTAATCAGACTGGAAGTCACAATGCAGACCACACCTATTCCTTTGCTCTCCAAAGTGAGCTGGGAGCAATATGCAAGTTATCAGACCTATAATAAGTACAGAAGGTTATCTTAAAATGAGAATGTTGAAAAGTACAATCAGCTTCCTGTTCCATCTAGGTAAATCCTAAGAGCCAGAATCCCCAGTACACCTGTCTCTTAAGACAAAAGTCACAGCTATGTAATGAAAAATCTTGAAATTTTAAAGACTGTTTTCCACTAAATAAATCTTATTCCTGTTTTCACTAGTTCAAATTCTAACTGGGCTTTCGTTTACTGTTCATTGTTCACTGTTTCTGATCAATGCAAAGTCAAATGTCTCAGCAACAACTCTGAATTCAATTAAACATTTCTCTCAATGGTATATCTAGTGAATAAATGTGGTAGGCTTTGATATATGGCCCCATTTTCCTGTTATTGCATGAATCCTTTAAAGAAACCCAATGCACACAAAACCACACAATCAAAAGCCCAGTATCCAAGAGTTTACAGTCAGTTCATCTCCACTGAGATGGTTAATTTATATTTCAGCTGGACAGGGACAAGGCTGTACAGATTGCTGTTCAAACATTATTTGTGGGAGATGGAAAGATAGCTCAGTGGTTAGAAGCAACAGGAAGTACACACTGTTTTTCTCTTTGAAATATAATATCTATCTTCTTCTGCCCTGGTATACCAGACCCTCTTGTTCTTAGGCTTCAGGGAGTAGAATGCTATGGTTTGAATACTTATGTTCCTCCCAAGTTCACAGTGACGTTTGAACTCTCAAAGTAATGTTAACAGGAACTTTAAACTTCAAAGGTTGATATGGAAAGGGATCAGGTCACTAGGATAAATTCCCTGAGTAGTATATTCTCATACAAGCTGCTCCAGAGAACTGGTTTTAACTTCCCCTATAGGAGTACACTCCTACAATACACTTCCTATAAAGAGTGGTCCCTTGTTAAACATTGAATCTGCTCATATCTTTATCATGGACTTCCTTGATTCTGTAGCTCCGAGAAATAAATTTCTGCTCTTTAAAAACCACCCAGCTCATGGCATGTTGTTATAATAACTTGAGTGAGCTAACACAATATGGAAGAAGATAGATGCTGGGAGCTTTGCCCAGGGTCAGGTAATCAGGGATAAAGCTCCAGGCTAAGCCTTTGGTTTTTCCCTGGACCACAAGCTATGGTTAATGCTGCTTTTACCCTCATAGCACACATGACTGGAAGTAAGGACTTTATACCAATTAGTTTTTTGCACTGAAGTCATAATCTGTTGGAGAAAGAGTAGGAAACTCCTTTCAAGAGCAAAACAGACTAGCAGCTCACTGCCAAGTCCATCTTTCCACATTAATGCTTTTTTGATAAATTAGCCCAAACTTGTCAGAGCTGCTTACTGAGGGGAAAAGGATATTTAGCTATTGCCTGCTCGACAACATCACACTCTTAACACTTAAAAATTAACATACAGATTCATTCAGGCCAGTGATGACTGGAAAAAGAGTTTGACATTTGAAAGTTCTATGGCCCTGCATCAAACTTCTTATTCTGCTACTTTCTATTGACTTTAAATTTAGGCACATCCACTAATCTTTATAACCTTGTTTCAAAGCTGTAAAGTTACTTTTAAATTAAATAACCCATAAATTGTCAAGGTTATTTTTAGTACACATGCCCAATATAAGTGTTTCAATCACTCACCCAAATTCTTTTATATTCCACATACAAGAACAAGAAAACTCTGGGCCCAACCGCAGGTAGGAGTGTTTACAGATACCCAATTTATAAGTCACAGAGATTTTCATTGAGCCCTGGAGATTACTAATCATCAATGGGTCTTCATCATCAAAGGAAGCCCAAAGATGAGGAACAGAAAAGTTTGCATGCCTTTAACTGCAAACACACTCTTTACAGCTGGAAAAAATCTTCTGTAGACTGTTGGTTGATCTTGTAAAACATATAATGTCTTCCATACAACATGAAAGGCAAAAATAAAGCTATCTGGGTTAACTTGCTTCCCAGGTCTCTCCTTACCCAAAGAAATCCTAATCAGTAATTGGTTCTAGTCGAAAGGAATTCCATGGAAGAACCATAGGTCAAGCATTACCAGCCTTCTGAACTGAGCAGATTCCAGGGGTAATTGTAAACAAAATGAGAGCCACAGGTGTCATAGAGTTAGTAGCCAAATACTATTAATATCTATCTGTCAGTGGTATATCAGTTCAGCTCCTGGAACATGAACCATGTTAAGGATGTTGCATTTGTGAGTCTGACTCACAAATTAATAAATGAGGTATTCAGCTTGACTATGTGTACATCACTGTACCTTTGTGAAATACTAAAAACATATTTGGCTACCAAATTACATCACTGTACCTTTGTAAAATATTCAAGATGTATAAAAAAGGAACATACTTCTCTTTCAAGTGAAAGAGAAGGCAATGTCGTTTCAATCATTATCAGTATGATTTTTGCAAGGTTTGGATTGGTGTTGCTGAGTCTGTCTTGTGATATTGGGACAGGACATACTTATTGTTGAAGTGTGTCATATTGCTCTCACATAACACTCAGAAGGAAGTGTAGTCATCAAAGTATTTCCAGTGCTTTGAAGGCCTCTTTTTTTGTAATATCATGAAACTTTACAATCAGTGGAGAAGACCAAATACCTCATATACTAGGACCATATACCTCATATACTAGGAGCTAGGCAGGGAAGACTGGACTGAATGCTGGGAGAAAGAAGGGCAGAGTCAGGGAGATATCATGTAGCTCTGCCAGAGACAGATGCTGGAACGTTATCTGGTAAGCCATAGCCTCGTGGTGATACAAAGATTAATAGAAATGGTTAAATTAATATGTACGACTTAGCCCATAAGAAGATAGAGTTAATTGGCCAAGCAGTGAATTAATTAATACAGTTTCTGTGTGATTATTTTAGTTTTGGGCTGTGGGGTTGAACAAGCAGAGAGCAGCTGCGAACCAACAAGCAGCCTCCTTACTAGAGGGCAGGTATTGTTGACTTGCATTCACAGATAGGGTGTAAGTCAACACGCTCCTTAAATGGTCCAGTGAGATTAGTTTTTGGTGTTTTCCTCATGGACAAATGGATTAAAAAGTGCTTGAAACTCTGGTAAGCTCTGTGGCAAAAGACTTTCTGCAAATTTGCCAAACACCGACAGTAATAAATAGGACAATTTGTCCTAATGTGTGAAAACATGAGCTTGGTTTTTGATATTTCAGCTAGTCAAACAGAAAGGTGGCTTGGGGTACGTGACTTCAATAAGCTAGAGGGAGATGAAGCTTTATCAAGTGATACTTAGTCCTTTCCAGTCATGATGTCATAAGCAATTCTCTAATTAACCTTCAATTTAATTTTACTTTTAGTTTCTTTTTCAGTCCAACAATCTGATGCTACTTTCAGAAAGATTTCTTTGCTCCAGAGAAAATCCATTTCTGGGTACAAGTTAAACATAAAAGTTCTGACCTAAGCTTTGGGCACTGAGTGTATAAGGATCCCAGTGTCAGTTCATTTACCAAGTCTGGAAGGACCACTTTTATAATTATATATGCTGTATTAATGCCTCTGCCTTACAGGGGTTCTTATGAGAGACAAAATAACTAAGAAAGGAACAAAATCTTGTGGCAGTTAACCTAGTCACCAGCAGGGGAATGTGCTGTTCCAGCTATCTTCACCAAATTTAGTCCATGGCTGTAATAAGTGATGGGAACAAACAGCAGAACCCATGGTGCCTTTTCTGGCAGGAAATCAGTAAGTCTGAAAGTTACAGAGATAACATTAATCTTTACCTACATGTGTATTTTAGTATGCAGAGATCATCATATAGTACACCTACATATATAACAAGCACTATGACAATATAGAAATATGTTACATGTAGACATAGAAATATGTATGTTTATTAATATCAAAATGTTATATTTATGTATGTATGTGACTATATTCCTCACAATGTAGATTGAAACAATAGAAGCTCTGGAAGGTAGGGAGTCTTCTTACACAGAGCAGGAGAGCCATGGGGAAGTAAAGAGTTCTGTCCCAGGCCAGGGACATTATATGAGGGTGAGTAACAGAGGAGAGAAAGGGGATGATTTTCCCCACCAGTAGTGTCAGAGCCTGTTCCTCACCAGTAGTAGGTGGCAGGCTTCAGCCATGTCAGGGTGTGTGACAGGCACCCCAGCCCAACCAGCCACACACAGTCGGGAATGTCTCAATGGGCACACATATGCTTCAGCTGCTTGCTGAATGGGCTTTCTTTTTCTTGGGGACTACCCTTAATCTCCAGGCCTATGAATAACCACATTCATGTCTAAGGTCCTATTTTGGGGATGGACAAATTGAATTTTGTGGTTGCCATGTTTCTTTAATTTTTAGGAAAATTACTTGTAGCTCTCAGAGTTTCCAATTTGATAGCTGAACTAGGTCCTGCTCTGGCCATACTATAAATGGAGTCTGAAGCCATGAAGTTAGGAGACTATGTGTCAGCATAAGACACAGTATTTTTCATGACCAGGTTTCCCTTCTATGATGTGGAAATAATGGTATCTTGTATAACCACGTAGAAATGTACCTTAACTCCAATTAGCTCAGATTTTCTCAGACTTACAGATCCTCAAACAGAAGTTATTTGTGAAACAGACTTACAGAGTCAGAAAGACGCTGCCTGGAGCTCTCATTTCTGGTCTTAATACTTCAGTGACTTTGCCTGAAATATGACTGAAATACTAGAATCCTTCTCCAGGATTGCTAAGAAGATGAACTAAAACCATTCATGTGTCCTGACTCTCTTCACTAGCTAATGTTTTCTTTAAATAAATATGGATTTTTTTTGTTTTGTTTTGGCAAGGGGTTGGGAATGGATGTTATTTGTGGAGAAGAAAAACCAAGCCTTTTTTTTCTGGAGGAAACGTATTCTGCACTTCCTGAGCAGAAATGCCCGAGGATCCGGCTCAGTATCTTCATAGTGAAAGCTATGACTTTGAGAGCTGCCATGAGGATTTAGCAGTCCGGGCAAAAGTGTGATCTCTTTTGGGCTGTGATGTGCATACCATCTGGTGAGACAATAACTGCAGCAACTGGGGAGGGGCTGTAACCCCCCGATGTGCTCAGAGCTATGCACCCCACAGGTATTGAGTCAGAGTCAGTAGCTGAGTCCTTGGTTGATACCAAACCAACAGTTGGGCTTGGAGACATGGTTTACAGTTTTTGTCCATGTTTGTTTGTTTTTTTAGATGGGAGAGATGAAGAAATCAGAGTTTCAGGGAACTGAAGAGAATGTGATATACTAGTAATATTCTTTGTGATCCCACAGTGACATAGAAAGCACCCTGTGGAATACTTTACAGGTATCTGCATGAAATAGCCCTTGAGGACCAGAGCTCTCTTATTAGGCTGTGTGAGAAGTCCTGCAGCACGGGTCTGAGACATGGTGGCTCCATTCTAAAGCTTGCTCTTTTCACTTTCTTAAGTAAATGTGGCTTATCAAAAATTTAAAGCTATAAATAAAGACCTGAGCTAATCTTCAACTGTGGAGGCCAGCCACCCTGCCTGCACCATGTTCTAAGAGTCTCAGTCTCAACAGCTACCAAATAAATTGCCTGTCTTTTTAAAAATCACACTTTTTTAAAAAAATAAAAATCAGTCTATCAAAACAAAGGAAATTTTTTAAAAAGAAAATCTATTTATGAAAAAGCACTTCATTGATTGCTTTCTCGTGGCAGAAAGTAATACTAGAATCATTAAGCTTTTCCTATAAGTTCTGTCTTCCTCCCTACAGAATCAGGAGAATAGATTTTTTTTTAGCACAAAGTAGCCACAGCAAAATTCTAATGATTTTCTGTCTGATTTTCTGATTCATAAGAGCAGAAGAATGTGCAAAACTATATCGATTAATATCAAGCACAGAGTAAGCAACAAACTTTTATCACCATATAAGAGCAGAAAGAATCAAAACAGCTTGCTAAGTGGACTTAACGAAGGTCAGAGCTGCCCAGATAGCTCCCCCTTAAGTAACTGAAGTATTTGATTTTCCATTTCCACATCTGGGAAAGCACATGCTTGACAAATAAATATCAAATAATCTGAAGTCACCTCCGTTTGGAAAATAACAACAAGATGTGTTCAAGCCATCATGGAGGTGTAGAGTGAACAAAATCTTGAATTCCATCCTTGAAGAATTCCATCCTTCCAATTTTGAAGACAGGCCATTGTTACGGTTTTGAAAACTATGGAATATCAGGAAATGCAGGCAGGGCAAGCTTATTTCCTCTACACAGGGCCTGTAGAATATTGCCATTCTGTCTGAAGGGTGTAGATGGCACGAACCACATCTTCAGGTAGTAATAGTTCAGGGTAAGTTCTTTTCCAGACTGTTTATCTATGTAAGGTGCCAGTGTTTTGAGAATCCTGATGATCTATATATTCTTTATGTTTAACTTGGATGCCATTAAGATATCCTTAATTACATTACATTTTCTCCCTTTCTGTCACAGATATGTGTGCCCACAATGGCTGATGCTGTCTTTTATTTATTTATTTTTTTGGAAAGTAGGGGTGAGGGAAGGCAAGTCTGTACCTCTGAAGTTTTAAAATTTTACCTAAAATTTTTCTCTTTGTATTGTTAATGAAGCCTCTTGAAACATTGTTTCCATGGGAAAAGGATGCTCACCTTTACCCAAATCACTGATTCCTAGCTTCTTCTCCAAACTTGAAAACATTTTCTGAATCAAGTCTTCAGTTTGTAATGCAATATTTCATTTGGCACTTAATATGCCCATTGCCTTTACAATCTGGGTTGGTCACAGTTTAATTTCACACTTTTGCACTTGCAATACCTTCTTTCCTCCAATCATTTAAATCTTTACTTAAACATGCCATGCTGTCTTCACATTCAAGGCAGGGAAGTGGGAAGTAAGTAGAAGTAAGTAAAATTTTAGTTCAGACTCATAGAATCAATTCAGACTGCAGAACTGGAATTTAGACTCCATTAAGACATCATTTCTTATGACCTTCTGAAAATGTGAGCTGTGCTGGTCAACCTAGAGGACACTCTTAAGACTGAGCTTAAAAACCACTTACTACATACTTAGAAACCTCTGAAGATATATATAGCCACTCACATAATTTCTTTGAAGATAAAACTTTTTTTCTTAAATTTTCTTTTTTCATAATCTTTAAGATTTTTGATTAATGAAGAGCGAATCTAAAATAGTCAATAGTCATTTTAGTATTCTCCTGATTAATCACTAATTCTCCTAGAGTTTATACATAGAGTTTTTTCCCCCTTCAAAGATTTCAGGAATTTAGCTTTGAA